>NC_092336.1:444020000-444689166 GCF_046630445.1 Rutidosis leptorrhynchoides
ATAAGATTAGCATAAACGTAGTGAAAAGTTTTGACGAATTGTTTGATATGGCCAAAGGCTTTGAGTCGCTCGCTTTGAGAAAGAGTGGCTTTACTTTTGGCAAGAGGAAGTTTGAAGCTACTAGTCATTCGAACAAGAAAAGTAAGGGTGCGAGTGAAAGTGTTGGTAGTGTGAAGAAGGGTACGTCCGGGGGTTTTGGACCCAAATTGTAGTGACCCGAACTTTTCCATGTTTATATATATTAATTGAGATTGATATTTACATGATTAAATGTTTCCAACATGTTAAGCAATCAAACTTGTTAAGACTTGATTAATTGAAATATGTTTCATATAGACAATTGACCACCCAAGTTGACCGGTGATTCACGAACGTTAAAACTTGTAAAAACTATATGATGACATATATATGGATATATATATATAGTTAACATGATACTATGATAAGTAAACATATCATTAAGTATATTAACAATGAACTACATACGTAAAAACAAGACTACTAACTTAATGATTTTTAAACGAGACATATATGTAACGATTATCGTTGTAAAGACATTTAATGTATATATATATATATATATATATATATATATATATATATATATATATATATATATATATATATATATATATATATATATATCATATTAAGAGATATTCATACATGATAATATCATGATAATATAATAATTTAAAATCTCATTTGATATTATAAACATTGGGTTAACAACATTTAACAAGATCGTTAACCTAAAGGTTTCAAAACAACACTTACATGTAACGACTAACGATGACTTAACGACTCAGTTAAAATGTATATACATGTAGTGTTTTAATATGTATTTATACACTTTTTAAAGACTTCAATACACTTATCAAAATACTTCTACTTAACAAAAATGCTTACAATTACATCCTCGTTCAGTTTCATCAACAATTCTACTCGTATGCACCCGTATTCGTACTCGTACAATACACAGCTTTTAGATGTATGTACTATTGGTATATACACTCCAATGATCAGCTCTTAGCAGCCCATGTGAGTCACCTAACACATGTGGGAACCATCATTTGGCAACTAGCATGAAATATCTCATAAAATTACAAAAATATGAGTAATCATTCATGACTTATTTACATGAAAACAAAATTACATATCCTTTATATCTAATCCATACACCAACGACCAAAAACACCTACAAACACTTTCATTCTTCAATTTTCTTCATCTAATTGATCTCTCTCAAGTTCTATCTTCAAGTTCTAAGTGTTCTTCATATATTCTACAAGTTCTAGTTACATAAAATCAAGAATACTTTCAAGTTTGCTAGCTCACTTCCAATCTTGTAAGGTGATCATCCAATCTCAAGAAATCTTTGTTTCTTACAGTAGGTTATCATTCTAATACAAGGTAATAATCATATTCAAACTTTGGTTCAATTTCTATAACTATAACAATCTTATTTCAAGTGATGATCTTACTTGAACTTGTTTTCGTGTCATGATTCTACTTCAAGAACTTCGAGCCATCCAAGGATCCGTTTGTAGTGACCCGAACTTTTCCATGTTTATATATATTAATTGAGATTGATATTTACATGATTAAATGTTTCCAACATGTTAAGCAATCAAACTTGTTAAGACTTGATTAATTGAAATATGTTTCATATAGACAATTGACCACCCAAGTTGACCGGTGATTCACGAACGTTAAAACTTGTAAAAACTATATGATGACATATATATGGATATATATATAGTTAACATGATACTATGATAAGTAAACATATCATTTAGTATATTAACAATGAACTACATATGTAAAAACAAGACTACTAACTTAATGATTTTTAAACGAGACATATATGTAACGATTATCGTTGTAAAGACGTTTAATGTATATATATCATATTAAGAGATATTCATACATGATAATATCATGATAATATAATAATTTAAAATCTCATTTGATATTATAAACATTGGGTTAACAACATTTAACAAGATCGTTAACCTAAAGGTTTCAAAACAACACTTACATGTAACGACTAACGATGACTTAACGAATCAGTTAAAATGTATATACATGTAGTGTTTTAATATGTATTTATACACTTTTGGAAGACTTCAATACACTTATCAAAATACTTCTACTTAACAAAAATGCTTACAATTACATCCTCGTTCAGTTTCATCAACAATTCTACTCGTATGCACCCGTATTCGTACTCGTACAATACACAGCTTTTAGATGTATGTACTATTGGTATATACACTCCAATGATCAGCTCTTAGCAGCCCATGTGAGTCACCTAACACATGTGGGAACCATCATTTGGCAACTAGCATGAAATATCTCATAAAATTACAAAAATATGAGTAATCATTCATGACTTATTTACATGAAAACAAAATTACATATCCTTTATATCTAATCCATACACCAACGACCAAAAACACCTACAAACACTTTCATTCTTCAATTTTCTTCATCTAATTGATCTCTCTCAAGTTCTATCTTCAAGTTCTAAGTGTTCTTCATAAATTCCAAAAGTTCTAGTTTCATAAAATCAAGAATACTTTCAAGTTTGCTAGCTCACTTCCAATCTTGTAAGGTGATCATCCAACCTCAAGAAATCTTTGTTTCTTACAGTATGTTATCATTCTAATACAAGGTAATAATCATATTCAAACTTTGGTTCAATTTCTATAACTATAACAATCTTATTTCAAGTGATGATCTTACTTGAACTTGTTTTCGTGTCATGATTCTGCTTCAAGAACTTCGAGCCATCCAAGGATCCATTGAAGCTAGATCCATTTTTATCTTTTCCAGTAGGTTTATCCAAGGAACTTAAGGTAGTAATGATGTTCATAACATCATTCGATTCATACATATAAAGCTATCTTATTCGAAGGTTTAAACTTGTAATCACTAGAACATAGTTTAGTTAATTCTAAACTTGTTCGCAAACAAAAGTTAATCCTTCTAACTTGACTTTTAAAATCAACTAAACACATGTTCTATATCTATATGATATGCTAACTTAATGATTTAAAACCTGGAAACACGAAAAACACCGTAAAACTGGATTTACGCCGTCGTAGTAACACCGCGGGCTGTTTTGGGTTAGTTAATTAAAAACTATGATAAACTTTGATTTAAAATTTGTTATTCTGAGAAAATGATTTTTATTATGAACATGAAACTATATCCAAAAATTATGGTTAAACTCAAAGTGGAAGTATGTTTTCTAAAATGGTCATCTAGACGTCGTTCTTTCGACTGAAATGACTACCTTTACAAAAACGACTTGTAACTTATTTTTCCGACTATAAACCTATACTTTTCTGTTTAGATTCATAAAATAGAGTTCAATATGAAACCATAGCAGTTTGATTCACTCAAAACGGATTTAAAATGAAGAAGTTATGGGTAAAACAAGATTGGATAATTTTTCTCATTTTAGCTACGTGAAAATTGGTAACAAATCTATTCCAACCATAACTTAATCAACTTGTATTGTATATTATGTAATCTTGAGATACCATAGACACGTATACAATGTTTCGACCTATCATGTCGACACATCTATATATATTTCGGAACAACCATAGACACTCTATATGTGAATGTTGGAGTTAGCTATACAGGGTTGAGGTTGATTCCAAAATATATATAGTTTGAGTTGTGATCAATACTGAGATACGTATACACTGGGTCGTGGATTGATTCAAGATAGTATTTATCGATTTATTTCTGTACATCTAACTGTGGACAACTAGTTGTAGGTTACTAACGAGGACAGCTGACTTAATAAACTTAAAACATCAAAATATATTAAAAGTGTTGTAAATATATTTTGAACATACTTTGATATATATGTATATATTGTTATAGGTTCGTGAATCAACCAGTGGCCAAGTCTTACTTCCCGACGAAGTAAAAATCTGTGAAAGTGAGTTATAGTCCCACTTTTAAAATCTAATATTTTTGGGATGAGAATACATGCAGGTTTTATAAATGATTTACAAAATAGACACAAGTACGTGAAACTACATTCTATGGTTGAATTATCGAAATCGAATATGCCCCTTTTTATTAAGTCTGGTAATCTAAGAATTAGGGAACAGACACCCTAATTGACGCGAATCCTAAAGATAGATCTATTGGGCCTAACAAACCCCATCCAAAGTACCGGATGCTTTAGTACTTCGAAATTTATATCATATCCGAAGGGTGTCCCGGAATGATGGGGATATTCTTATATATGCATCTTGTTATTGTCGGTTACCAGGTGTTCACCATATGAATGATTTTTATCTCTATGTATGGGATGTGTATTGAAATATGAAATCTTGTGGTCTATTGTTACGATTTGATATATATAGGTTAAACCTATAACTCACCAACATTTTTGTTGACGTTTAAAGCATGTTTATTCTCAGGTGAATATTAAGAGCTTCCGCTGTTGCATACTAAAATAAGGACAAGATTTGGAGTCCATGTTTGTATGATATTGTGTAAAAACTGCATTCAAGAAACTGATTTCGATGTAACATATTTGTATTGTAAACCATTATGTAATGGTCGTGTGTAAACAGGATATTTGAGATTATCATTATTTGATAATCTACGTAAAGCTTTTTAAACCTTTATTTATGAAATAAAGGTTATGGTTTGTTTTAAAAATGAATGCAGTCTTTGAAAAACGTCTCATATAGAGGTCAAAACCTCGCAACAAAATCAATTAATATGGAACGTTTTTAATCAATAAGAACGGGACATTTCAGTTGGTATCAGAGCGTTGGTCTTAGAGAACCAGAAAATTTGCATTAGTGTGTCTTATCGAGTTTGTTAGGATGCATTAGTGAGTCTGGACTTCGACCGTGTTTTCTTTAAAAATGATTGCTTAACATTTTTGTTGGAAACTATATATTTTTAACATATGAATATTATGTGATATATTAATCTCTTAACGTGTTTGATATTATGTGATAGATGTCTACCTCTAGAACAAGTCCCATTGACTCACCTAATAATAATGAAGGGTCAAATGTAAATTGGAATGATTTGTGGACTGATTCACAAGTTCCCGAAGAGGAACCGGAAGAAGAGTCGGAACCGGAAGAAGAATCGGAACCGGAAGAAGAATCGGAACCGGATGAAGAAATAGAACCGGTGGGGGAAATAATAAAACGGTTAAGTAAAAGAAAATCCTCAACCAACCGACCAAAGTTAATTATGGTCAATGGTGTTTCCGCCAAGGAAGCAAAATATTGGGAGGATTACCAATTCTCCGATGAATCGGATTCCGACGAGAATTCCGATGATGTTATAGAAATTACCCCAACTGAATTTAAAAAGGCTAAAGAAAATAATAAGGGAAAGGGCATAAAAATAGAGAAATCTAATTCCAACCCCGATGAACTTTATATGTATCGTCAACCCCCGAAGTCCTTAAGTTGTAACAATGACCCGGGAACCTCTAAACCACCAGGTTTTTCTAAACCAATGTGGACAACGACGGCTCGTATTAGGGGAACATCATATATCCCTAGAAACTTGGCAAAACGAACCAAAACCGAAGAAGAAGAAACGAGCGAGTCGGAATAAGATAGTTGTATTCGTGTGGTGTAATATATGTAATATAGTGTTCTTATGCTTTATGATATATGTAAAAATTGCTTGTGTTAATAAGTATTTTTTTTATGAATCTAACTCTTGTCTATTTTACAGTTTAAAAACACAAAATGGATAGACAACCCAATATTTTAAGAGACCTACCCGGAGACATGATTGATGAAATCTTGTCTAGAGTCGGCCAGAATTCTTCGGCACAACTATTTAAGGCGAGATCAGTTTGTAAGACATTCGAAGAACGTTCCAAGAATGTCTTGGTTTATAAGAGACTTTCGTTTGAAAGATGGGGGATATCACATTGGGAAACCCATAAGTTACGATGTGTTTACTTTGACGCATATATTGCGGGGAACCCAAATGCTATTTTACGCAACGGGTTAAGAAATTATTTTGACTCAATATATCCGAATATTGGACTTCGTGATTTAGAAAAAGCGGCTAACATGCAACATAAAGAAGCATGTTATGCTTACGGATTAGTAATGTTCGCTTCTCACCAAAGTGAGAACAAGAACATCGGGCTACAACTATTAAACAAAACGTTTCCACAAGTGACGGAGTCGGTAATTGGGGTAAGAAATGAGGTTTTTAGATTATTACGGGACTGTTGGACATTACGTAACCCTCGTCCCTTTGATGACGTTACAACACGCTGTCTTATCAACGGCCATAACGGTTATGTTGCACAAGACCAAGGATGGGAAGTAGTACTAGTAAAACCAGAATGCATGACTTGTTTCTGGACGTATGAATTACGTGTCTTTATTGCCTTTGCTGAACGACTTGTGTACTAGCTAGAATTGTCTTCACAACTATCTTGTATCAAAGTTATTGTGTGCTATATTTCATGCTTTATGTAAAATAAGCGGTATTGTAAGTTTGTAAAATATTGTATAAAAGTTTGAACGCGAAATATTATTATAATCAGTTTTTCATATAGAATTGTAGTAGTTGAATTGTATATTAGCTACTAAGTATGAACTTAACGGGTAGGTACTACCCGAATTTAAACTTATAAAACGCTAATATGAAGAAAAAGCTTTTATAAATGAGTTCATATTATGCTACGAAATACTATTAACTACTCTTAATATTCTGTATGATTAACTTGTTCCATTTAACTATTTTGAAGGAAATGGCACCGACTACTCGACACACCGTGAATATGAATGAAGAGGAATTCCGTACTTTTCTAGCTTCAAACATAGCCGCAGTACAGGCTGCGCTACATACCAACAATAACCTTGGATCTAGCAGTACAGGAAATCGTGTAGGATGCACCTACAAAGAATTCACTGCCTGCAAACCTTTGGAATTTGATGGAACCGAAGGACCGATCGGATTGAAACGGTGGACCGAGAAGGTTGAATCGGTGTTTGCCATAAGTAAGTGTACTGAAGAGGACAAAGTGAAGTACGCTACGCATACCTTCACAGGTTCTGCGTTAACATGGTGGAATACCTATCTAGAGCAAGTGGGACAAGATGATGCGTACGCACTACCGTGGTCAGCATTCAAGCACTTGATGAACGAGAAGTACCGTCCCAGAACCGAGGTCAATAAGCTCAAGACAGAACTTAGAGGGTTACGAACCCAAGGATTTGATATTACCACGTACGAAAGACGATTCACAGAATTGTGCCTATTGTGTCCGGGAGCATTCGAAGATGAGGAAGAGAAGATCGACGCGTTTGTGAAAGGATTACCGGAAAGAATCCAAGAAGATATAAGTTCACACGAGCCCGCCTCCATACAACAGGCATGTAGAATGGCTCACAAATTAGTGAACCAGATTGAAGAAAGAATTAAAGAACAGACTGCTGAAGAGGCCAATGTGAAGCAAGTCAAAAGAAAGTGGGAGGAAAACGGTGATAAGAATCACCAATACAACAACAACAGCAATTATAACAATAATCGCAACAATTATCCCAACAATCGCAACATCAATCGCAACTACAACAAACGGCCCAACAACAACAACAACAACAACAACAGCAACTACAACAATCATCCCAACAACAATAATAACCGCAACAACAACAACAACAATCAGAAGCAGCTATGCCAAAGGTGTGAAAAGAATCACTCGGGGTTCTGCACCAAATTTTGCAACAAGTGTAAAAGAAATGGTCATAGCGCGGTGAAGTGTGAGGTCTACGGACCAGGGGTTAATAGAACGAAAGGAACAAATGGTGTCGGAACGAGTAATGGCGGAGCAAGTAGTGTCGGAGCAAGTTATGCCAATGTAGTTTGTTATAAATGTGGAAAACCAGGCCACATTATTAGAAATTGCCCGAACCAGGAGAACACGAATGGACAAGGCCGTGGAAGAGTTTTCAACATTAATGCGGTAGAGGCACAGGAAGACCCGGAGCTTGTTACGGGTACGTTTCTTATTGATAATAAATCTGCTTACGTTTTATTTGATTCGGGTGCGGATAGAAGCTATATGAGTAGAGATTTTTGTGCTAAATTAAGTTGTCCATTGACGCCTTTGGATAGTAAATTTTTACTCGAATTAGCAAATGGTAAATTAATTTCAGCAGATAATATATGTCGGAATCGAGAAATTAAACTGGTTAGCGAAACATTTAAGATTGATTTGATACCAGTAGAGTTAGGGAGTTTTGATGTGATAATCGGTATGGACTGGTTGAAAGAAGTGAAAGCGGAGATCGTTTGTTACAAAAATGCAATTCGCATTATACGAGAAAAAGGAAAACCCTTAATGGTGTACGGAGAAAAGGGCAACACGAAGCTACATCTTATTAGTAATTTGAAGGCACAAAAACTAATAAGAAAAGGTTGCTATGCTGTTCTAGCACACGTCGAGAAAGTACAAACTGAAGAAAAGAGCATCAATGATGTTCCCATTGCAAAAGAATTTCCCGATGTATTTCCGAAAGAATTACCGGGATTACCCCCACATCGATCCGTTGAATTTCAAATAGATCTTGTACCAGGAGCTGCACCAATAGCTCGTGCTCCTTACAGACTCGCACCCAGCGAGATGAAAGAACTGCAAAGCCAATTACAAGAACTTTTAGAGCGTGGTTTCATTCGACTAAGCACATCACCGTGGGGAGCTCCTGTTTTGTTTGTCAAGAAGAAAGATGGTACATTCAGGTTGTGTATCGACTACCGAGAGTTGAACAAACTTACCATCAAGAACCGCTACCCACTACCAAGAATCGACGACTTATTTGATCAACTACAAGGCTCGTCTGTTTATTCAAAGATTGACTTACGTTCCGGGTATCATCAAATGCGGGTGAAAGAAGATGATATTCCAAAGACTGCTTTCAGAACACGTTACGGTCATTACGAGTTTATGGTCATGCCGTTTGGTTTAACTAATGCACCAGTTGTGTTCATGGACCTTATGAACCGAGTGTGTGGACCATACCTTGACAAGTTTGTCATTGTTTTCATTGATGACATACTTATTTACTCAAAGAATGACCAAGAACACGGTGAACATTTGAGAAAGGTGTTAGAAGTATTGAGGAAGGAAGAATTGTACGCTAAGTTTTCAAAGTGTGCATTTTGGTTGGAAGAAGTTCAATTCCTCGGTCACATAGTGAACAAAGAAGGTATTAAGGTGGATCCGGCAAAGATAGAAACTGTTGAAAAGTGGGAAACCCCGAAAACTCCGAAACACATACGCCAGTTTTTAGGACTAGCTGGTTACTACAGAAGGTTCATCCAAGACTTTTCCAGAATAGCAAAACCCTTGACTGCATTAACGCATAAAGGGAAGAAATTTGAATGGAATGATGAACAAGAGAAAGCGTTTCAGTTATTGAAGAAAAAGCTAACTACGGCACCTATATTGTCATTGCCTGAAGGGAATGATGATTTTGTGATTTATTGTGATGCATCAAAGCAAGGTCTCGGTTGTGTATTAATGCAACGAACGAAGGTGATTGCTTATGCGTCTAGACAATTGAAGATTCACGAACAAAATTATACGACGCATGATTTGGAATTAGGCGCGGTTGTTTTTGCATTAAAGACTTGGAGGCACTACTTATATGGGGTCAAAAGTATTATATATACCGACCACAAAAGTCTTCAACACATATTTAATCAGAAACAACTGAATATGAGGCAGCGTAGGTGGATTGAATTATTGAATGATTACGACTTTGAGATTCGTTACCACCCGGGGAAGGCAAATGTGGTAGCCGATGCCTTGAGCAGGAAGGACAGAGAACCCATTCGAGTAAAATCTATGAATATAATGATTCATAATAACATTACTACTCAAATAAAGGAGGCGCAACAAGGAGTTTTAAAAGAGGGAAATTTAAAGGATGAAATACCCAAAGGATCGGAGAAGCATCTTAATATTCGGGAAGACGGAACCCGGTATAGGGCTGAAAGGATTTGGGTACCAAAATTTGGAGATATGAGAGAAATGGTACTTAGAGAAGCTCATAAAACCAGATACTCAATACATCCTGGAACGGGGAAGATGTACAAGGATCTCAAGAAACATTTTTGGTGGCCGGGTATGAAAGCCGATGTTGCTAAATACGTAGGAGAATGTTTGACGTGTTCTAAGGTCAAAGCTGAGCATCAGAAACCATCAGGTCTACTTCAACAACCCGAAATCCCGGAATGGAAATGGGAAAACATTACCATGGATTTCATCACTAAATTGCCAAGGACTGCAAGTGGTTTTGATACTATTTGGGTAATAGTTGATCGTCTCACCAAATCAGCACACTTCCTACCAATAAGAGAAGATGACAAGATGGAGAAGTTAGCACGACTGTATTTGAAGGAAGTCGTCTCCAGACATGGAATACCAATCTCTATTATCTCTGATAGGGATGGCAGATTTATTTCAAGATTCTGGCAGACATTACAGCAAGCATTAGGAACTCGTCTAGACATGAGTACTGCCTATCATCCACAAACTGATGGGCAGAGCGAAAGGACGATACAAACGCTTGAAGACATGCTACGAGCATGTGTTATTGATTTCGGAAACAGTTGGGATCGACATCTACCGTTAGCAGAATTTTCCTACAACAACAGCTACCATTCAAGCATTGAGATGGCGCCGTTTGAAGCACTTTATGGTAGAAAGTGCAGGTCTCCGATTTGTTGGAGTGAAGTGGGGGATAGACAGATTACGGGTCCGGAGATTATACAAGAAACTACCGAGAAGATCATCCAAATTCAACAACGGTTGAAAACCGCCCAAAGTCGACAAAAGAGCTACGCTGACATTAAAAGAAAAGATATAGAATTTGAAATTGGAGAGATGGTCATGCTTAAAGTTGCACCTTGGAAAGGCGTTGTTCGATTTGGTAAACGAGGGAAATTAAATCCAAGGTATATTGGACCATTCAAGATTATTGATCGTGTCGGACCAGTAGCTTACCGACTAGAGTTACCTCAACAACTCGCGGCTGTACATAACACTTTCCACGTCTCAAATTTAAAGAAATGTTTTGCTAAAGAAGATCTCACTATTCCGTTAGATGAAATCCAAATCAACGAAAAACTTCAATTCATCGAAGAACCCGTCGAAATAATGGATCGTGAGGTTAAAAGACTTAAGCAAAACAAGATACCAATTGTTAAGGTTTGATGGAATGCTCGTAGAGGACCCGAGTTCACCTGGGAGCGTGAAGATCAGATGAAGAAGAAATACCCGCATCTATTTCCAGAAGATTCGTCAACACCTTCAACAGCTTAAAATTTCGGGACGAAATTTATTTAACGGGTAGGTACTGTAGTGACCCGAACTTTTCCATGTTTATATATATTAATTGAGATTGATATTTACATGATTAAATGTTTCCAACATGTTAAGCAATCAAACTTGTTAAGACTTGATTAATTGAAATATGTTTCATATAGACAATTGACCACCCAAGTTGACCGGTGATTCACGAACGTTAAAACTTGTAAAAACTATATGATGACATATATATGGATATATATATAGTTAACATGATACTATGATAAGTAAACATATCATTTAGTATATTAACAATGAACTACATATGTAAAAACAAGACTACTAACTTAATGATTTTTAAACGAGACATATATGTAACGATTATCGTTGTAAAGACGTTTAATGTATATATATCATATTAAGAGATATTCATACATGATAATATCATGATAATATAATAATTTAAAATCTCATTTGATATTATAAACATTGGGTTAACAACATTTAACAAGATCGTTAACCTAAAGGTTTCAAAACAACACTTACATGTAACGACTAACGATGACTTAACGAATCAGTTAAAATGTATATACATGTAGTGTTTTAATATGTATTTATACACTTTTGGAAGACTTCAATACACTTATCAAAATACTTCTACTTAACAAAAATGCTTACAATTACATCCTCGTTCAGTTTCATCAACAATTCTACTCGTATGCACCCGTATTCGTACTCGTACAATACACAGCTTTTAGATGTATGTACTATTGGTATATACACTCCAATGATCAGCTCTTAGCAGCCCATGTGAGTCACCTAACACATGTGGGAACCATCATTTGGCAACTAGCATGAAATATCTCATAAAATTACAAAAATATGAGTAATCATTCATGACTTATTTACATGAAAACAAAATTACATATCCTTTATATCTAATCCATACACCAACGACCAAAAACACCTACAAACACTTTCATTCTTCAATTTTCTTCATCTAATTGATCTCTCTCAAGTTCTATCTTCAAGTTCTAAGTGGTCTTCATAAATTCCAAAAGTTCTAGTTTCATAAAATCAAGAATACTTTCAAGTTTGCTAGCTCACTTCCAATCTTGTAAGGTGATCATCCAACCTCAAGAAATCTTTGTTTCTTACAGTAGGTTATCATTCTAATACAAGGTAATAATCATATTCAAACTTTGGTTCAATTTCTATAACTATAACAATCTTATTTCAAGTGATGATCTTACTTGAACTTGTTTTCGTGTCATGATTCTGCTTCAAGAACTTCGAGCCATCCAAAGATCCATTGAAGCTAGATCCATTTTTCACTTTTCCAGTAGGTTTATCCAAGGAACTTAAGGTAGTAATGATGTTCATAACATCATTCGATTCATACATATAAAGCTATCTTATTCGAAGGTTTAAACTTGTAATCACTAGAACATAGTTTAGTTAATTCTAAACTTGTTCGCAAACAAAAGTTAATCCTTCTAACTTGACTTTTAAAATCAACTAAACACATGTTCTATATCTATATGATATGCTAACTTAATGATTTAAAACCTGGAAACACGAAAAACACCGTAAAACTGAATTTACGCCGTCGTAGTAACACCGCGGGCTGTTTTGGGTTAGTTAATTAAAAACTATGATAAACTTTGATTTAAAATTTGTTATTCTGAGAAAATGATTTTTATTATGAACATGAAACTATATCCAAAAATTATGGTTAAACTCAAAGTGGAAGTATGTTTTCTAAAATGGTCATCTAGACGTCGTTCTTTCGACTGAAATGACTACCTTTACAAAAACGACTTGTAACTTATTTTTCCGACTATAAACCTATACTTTTCTGTTTAGATTCATAAAATAGAGTTCAATATGAAACCATAGCAATTTGATTCACTCAAAACGGATTTAAAATGAAGAAGTTATGGGTAAAACAAGATTGGATAATTTTTCTCATTTTAGCTACGTGAAAATTGGTAACAAATCTATTCCAACCATAACTTAATCAACTTGTATTGTATATTATGTAATCTTGAGATACCATAGACACGTATACAATGTTTCGACCTATCATGTCGACACATCTATATATATTTCGGAACAACCATAGACACTCTATATGTGAATGTTGGAGTTAGCTATACAGGGTTGAGGTTGATTCCAAAATATATATAGTTTGAGTTGTGATCAATACTGAGATACGTATACACTGGGTCGTGGATTGATTCAAGATAATATTTATTGATTTATTTCTGTACATCTAACTGTGGACAACTAGTTGTAGGTTACTAACGAGGACAGCTGACTTAATAAACTTAAAACATCAAAATATATTAAAAGTGTTGTAAATATATTTTGAACATACTTTGATATATATGTATATATTGTTATAGGTTCGTGAATCAACCAGTGGCCAAGTCTTACTTCCCGACGAAGTAAAAATCTGTGAAAGTGAGTTATAGTCCCACTTTTAAAATCTAATATTTTTGGGATGAGAATACATGCAGGTTTTATAAATGATTTACAAAATAGACACAAGTACGTGAAACTACATTCTATGGTTGAATTATCGAAATCGAATATGCCCCTTTTTATTAAGTCTGGTAATCTAAGAATTAGGGAACAGACACCCTAATTGACGCGAATCCTAAAGATAGATCTATTGGGCCTAACAAACCCCATCCAAAGTACCGGATGCTTTAGTACTTCGAAATTTATATCATATCCGAAGGGTGTCCCGGAATGATGGGGATATTCTTATATATGCATCTTGTTATTGTCGGTTACCAGGTGTTCACCATATGAATGATTTTTATCTCTATGTATGGGATGTGTATTGAAATATGAAATCTTGTGGTCTATTGTTACGATTTGATATATATAGGTTAAACCTATAACTCACCAACATTTTTGTTGACGTTTAAAGCATGTTTATTCTCAGGTGAATATTAAGAGCTTCCGCTATTGCATACTAAAATAAGGACAAGATTTGGAGTCCATGTTTGTATGATATTGTGTAAAAACTGCATTCAAGAAACTGATTTCGATGTAACATATTTGTATTGTAAACCATTATGTAATGGTCGTGTGTAAACAGGATATTTTAGATTATCATTATTTGATAATCTACGTAAAGCTTTTTAAACCTTTATTTATGAAATAAAGGTTATGGTTTGTTTTAAAAATGAATGCAGTCTTTGAAAAACGTCTCATATAGAGGTCAAAACCTCGCAACGAAATCAATTAATATGGAACGTTTTTAATCAATAAGAACGGGACATTTCACCGTTGAAGCTAGATCCATTTTTCTATATTCCAGTAGATTTATCCAAGGAACTTAAGGTAGTAATGATGTTCATAACATCATTCGATTCATACATATAAAGCTATCTTATTCGAAGGTTTAAACTTGTAATCACTAGAACATAGTTTAGTTAATTCTAAACTTGTTCGCAAACAAAAGCTAATACTTCTAACTTGACTTTTAAAATCAACTAAACACATGTTCTATATCTATATGATATGCTAACTTAATGATTTAAAACCTGGAAACACGAAAAACATCGTAAAACCGGATTTACGCCGTCGTAGTAACACCTCGGGCTGTTTTGGGTTAGTTAATTAAAAACTATGATAAACTTTGATTTAAAAGTTATTATTCTGAGAAAATAATTGTTATTATGAACATGAAACTATATCCAAAAATTATGGTTAAACTCAAAGTGGAAGTATGTTTTCTAAAATGGTCATCTAGACGTCGTTCTTTCGACTGAAATGACTACCTTTACAAAAACGACTTGTAACTTATTTTTCTGACTATAAACCTATACTTTTTCTGTTTAGATTCATAAAATATAGTTCAATATGAAACCATAGCAATTTGATTCACTCAAAACGGATTTAAAATGAAGAAGTTATGGGTAAAACAAGATTGGATAATTTTTCTCATTTTAGCTACGTGAAAATTGGTAACAAATCTATTCCAACCATAACTTAATCAACTTGTATTGTATATTATGTAATCTTGAGATACCATAGAAACGTATACAATGTTTCGACCTATCATGTCGACACATCTATATATATTTCGGAACAACCATAGACACTCTATATGTGAATGTTGGAGTTAGCTATACAGGGTTGAGGTTGATTCCAAAATATATATAGTTTGAGTTGTGATCAATACTGAGATACGTATTCATTGGGTCATGGATTGATTCAAGAAAATATTTATCGATTTATTTCTGTACATCTAACAGTGGACAACTAGTTGTAGGTTACTAACGAGGACAGCTGACTTAATAAACTTAAAACATCAAAATATATTAAAAGTGTTGTAAATATATTTTGAACATACTTTGATATATATGTATATATTGTTATAGGTTCGTGAATCAACCAGTGGCCAAGTCTTACTTCCCGATGAAGTAAAAATATGTGAAAGTGAGTTATAGTCCCACTTTTAAAATCTAATATTTTTGGGATGAGAATACATGCAGGTTTTATAAATGATTTACAAAATAGGCACAAGTACGTGAAACTACATTCTATGGTTGAATTATCGAAATCGAATATGCCCCTTTTTATTAAGTCTAGTAATCTAAGAATTAGGGAACAGACACCCTAATTGACGCGAATCCTAAAGATAGATCTATTGGGCCTAACAAACTCCATCCAAAGTACCGGATGCTTTTGTACTTCGAAATTTATATCATATCCGAAGGGTGTCCTGGAATGATGGGGATATTCTTATATATGCATCTTGTTAATGTCGGTTACCAGGTGTTCACCATATGAATGATTTTTATCTCTATGTATGGGATGTGTATTGAAATATGAAATCTTGTGGTCTATTATTATGATTTGATATATATAGGTTAAACCTATAACTCACCAACATTTTTGTTGACGTTTTAAGCATGTTTATTCTCAGGTGATTATTAAGAGCTTCCGCTGTCGCATACTTAAATAAGGACGAGATTTGGAGTCCATGCTTGTATGATATTGTGTAAAAACTGCATTCAAGAAACTTATTTTGTTGTAACATATTTGTATTGTAAACCATTATGTAATGGTCGTGTTTAAACAGAATATTTTAGATTATCATTATTTGATAATCTACGTAAAGCTTTTTAAACCTTTATTGATGAAATAAAGGTTATGGTTTATTTTAAAATGCATGCAGTCTTTGAAAAACGTCTCATATAGAGGTCAAAACCTCGCAACGAAATCAATTAATATGGAACGTTTTTAATCAATAAGAACGGGACATTTCACAAATGTTATAATTGTGGGCGACAAGGACACATGGCTTATGATTGTACCAACCCATCTTCTACAACCAAACTCACTTGTTATAATTGTGGTAAGGAAGGGCACCGAAGGCCGGAGTGTCCCGATTTGCGCAATGATAATGTTAAGCTGTTAGAGAAGGCGGCGGGTACGGCTAGGGGTCGCAATTACTTAATGACCAATGATGAGGCCAAGCAATCCAATGAAGTCGTCTCAGGTACTTTCATGGTTAACTCTAGTCCGGCACGTATACTTTTTGATAGTGGTGCTAACTTGTCGTTTATGTCTCCAAGATTTGTGCCTAAGTTAAATAAACTGCTAACTAAGTTAAGTCATCCGGTAGAAGTCAAAATAGCGGACGGTAAAACGGTGCTAGGGTTGATGTTTGTAAAAATTTTAATGTTGTGTTTGGTACCGAAACTTTTGAAATCGATCTCATTCCAATGACTTTGGGTGATTTTGATATCGTTGTTGGTATGGATTGGCTCGATCATAATAGAGCCGATATTGCATGCCATGAAAAATCTATTCGGGTGAAGACCCCAAGTGGGGTAGAGTTAATTATTCACGGCGATAAACGAAGAAGACTTGTGCCGATATGCACTTTTGCACGGGCACGTCGTTTCCTTGTTAGTGGTGGCATGGCTTTTCTAGCCCATGTTGTTGATACTCGTGATGAGCCACCACCCATTCGTGAAATTCCAGTGGTAAATGAATTTGAAGACGTTTTTTCGTATGAGTTACCGGGTGTTCCGACGAAAAGACAAGTTGAATTTCACATTGAGTTGGTTCCGGGGCTACCCCCATTGCTAAAACTCCTTATCGTTTAGCACCAACAGAAATGCAAGAGTTGTTAAATCAAACCCAAGAGTTGCTTGAAAAGGGTTTTATTCGACCGAGTGCTTCTCCATGGGGCGCTCCGATTTTATTCGTGAAGAAGAAGGATGGTAGTATGCGGATGTGCATCAATTATCGGGAGTTGAATAAAGTGACGATCAAGAATCGTTATCCATTACCTAGGATTGATGATTGTTTGACTAACTCCAAGGTGCAACGTATTTCTCTAAAATCGACCTACGGTCTGGCTATCACCAAATGCGGGTCCGTGAGGAAGATATCGAGAAAATGGCTTTTCGAACGCGTTATGGGCATTTTGAATTTGTAGTTATGCCTTTTGGTCTTACAAATGCACCGGCGACGTACATTGATCTTATGAACCGAGTGTGCCAACCTATGTTGGACAAGTCGGTAATTGTGTTCATTGACGACATACTTGTTTATTCGAAGAGTATGAAGGAACACGAACATCATTTGCGTGGTGTGTTAAAGACGTTACGGAAGGAGAAGTTGTATGCTAAATTCTCAAAATGTGAATTTTGGCTAAGAGAAGTTCAATTCCTTGGCCACATTGTGAACAAGGAGGGTGAAATGTCCCGTTCTTATTGATTAAAAACGTTCCATATTAATTGATTTCGTTGCGAGGTTTTGACCTCTATATGAGACGTTTTTCAAAGACTGCATTCATTTTAAAACAAACCATAACCTTTATTTCATCAATAAAGGTTTAAAAAGCTTTACGTAGATTATCAAATAATGATAATCTAAAATATCCTGTTTACACACAACCATTACATAATGGTTTACAATACAAATATGTTACAACAAAATCAGTTTCTTGAATGCAGTTTTTACACAATATCATACAAACATGGACTCCAAATCTCGTCCTTATTTAAGTATGCGACAGCGGAAGCTCTTAATAATCACCTGAGAATAAACATGCTTAAAACGTCAACAAAAATGTTGGTGAGTTATAGGTTTAACCTATATATATCAAATCATAATAATAGACCACAAGATTTCATATTTCAATACACATCCCATACATAGAGATAAAAATCATTCATATGGTGAACACCTGGTAACCGACATTAACAAGATGCATATATAAGAATATCCCCATCATTCCGGGACACCCTTCGGATATGATATAAATTTCGAAGTACTAAAGCATCCGGTACTTTGGATGGGGTTTGTTAAGCCCAATAGATCTATCCTTAGGATTCGCGTCAATTAGGGTGTCTGTTCCCTAATTCTTAGATTACCAGACTTAATAAAAAAGGGCATATTCGATTTCGATAATTCAACCATAGAATGTAGTTTCACGTACTTGTGTCTATTTTGTAAATCATTTATAAAACCTGCATGTATTCTCATCCCAAAAATATTAGATTTTAAAAGTGGGACTATAACTCACTTTTACAGATTTTTACTTCGTCGGGAAGTAAGACTTGGCCACTTGTTGATTCACGAACCTATAACAATATATACATATATATCAATGTATGTTCAAAATATATTTACAACACTTTTAATATATTTTGATGTTTTAAGTTTATTAAGTCAGCTGTCCTCGTTAGTAACCTACAACTAGTTGTCCACAGTTAGACGTACAGAAATAAATCGATAAATATTATCTTGAATCAATCCACGACCCAGTGTATACGTATCTCAGTATTGATCACAACTCAAACTATATATATTTTGGAATCAACCTCAACCCTGTATAGCTAACTCCAACATTCACATATAGAGTGTCTATGGTTGTTCAAAAATATATATAGATGTGTCGACATGATAGGTCGAAACATTGTATACGTGTCTATGGTATCTCAAGATTACATAATATACAATACAAGTTGATTAAGTTATGGTTGGAATAGATTTGTTACCAATTTTCACGTAGCTAAAATGAGAAAAATTATCCAATCTTGTTTTACCCATAACTTCTTCATTTTAAATCCGTTTTGAGTGAATCAAATTGCTATGGTTTCATATTGAACTATATTTTATGAATCTAAACAGAAAATGTATAGGTTTATAGTCAGAAAAATAAGTTACAAGTCGTTTTTGTAAAGGTAGTCATTTCAGTCGAAAGAACGACGTCTAGATGACCATTTTAGAAAACATACTTCCACTTTGAGTTTAACCATAATTTTTGGATATAGTTTCATGTTCATAATAAAAATCATTTTCTCAGAATAACAACTTTTAAATCAAAGTTTATCATAGTTTTTAATTAACTAACCCAAAACAGCCCGCGGTGTTACTACGACGGCGTAAATTCGGTTTTACGGTGTTTTTCGTGTTTCCAGGTTTTAAATCATTAAGTTAGCATATCATATAGATATAGAACATGTGTTTAGTTGATTTTAAAAGTCAAGTTAGAAGGATTAACTTTTGTTTGCGAACAAGTTTAGAATTAACTAAACTATGTTCTAGTGATTACAAGTTTAAACCTTCGAATAAGATAGCTTTATATGTATGAATCGAATGATGTTATGAACATCATTACTACCTTAAGTTCCTTGGATGAACCTACTGGAAAAGAGAAAAATGGATCTAGCTTCAATGGATCCTTGGATGGCTCAAAGTTCTTGAAGCAAAATCATGACACGAAAACAAGTTCAAGTAAGATCATCACTTGAAATAAGATTGTTATAGTTATAGAAATTGAACCAAAGTTTGAATATGATTATTACCTTGTATTAGAATGATAACCTACTGTAAGAAACAAAGATTTCTTGAGGTTGGATGATCACCTTACAAGATTGGAAGTGAGCTAGCAAACTTGAAAGTATTCTTGATTTTATGAAACTAGAACTTTTGGAATTTATGAAGAACACTTAGAACTTGAAGATAGAACTTGAGAGAGATCAATTAGATGAAGAAAATTGAAGAATGAAAGTGTTTGTAGGTGTTTTTGGTCGTTGGTGTATGGATTAGATATAAAGGATATGTAATTTTGTTTTCATGTAAATAAGTCATGAATGATTACTCATATTTTTGTAATTTTATGAGATATTTCATGCTAGTTGCCAAATGATGGTTCCCACATGTGTTAGGTGACTCACATGGGCTGCTAAGAGGAGTGTATATACCAATAGTACATACATCTAAAAGCTGTGTATTGTACGAGTACGAATACGGGTGCATACGAGTAGAATTGTTGATGAAACTGAACGAGGATGTAATTGTAAGCATTTTTGTTAAGTAGAAGTATTTTGATAAGTGTCTTGAAGTATTTCAAAAGTGTATGAATACATATTAAAACACTACATGTATATACATTTTAACTGAGTCGTTAAGTCATCGTTAGTCGTTACATGTAAATGTTGTTTTGAAACCTTTAGGTTAACGATCTTGTTAAATGTTGTTAACCCAATGTTTATAATATCAAAAGAGATTTTAAATTATTATATTATCATGATATTATGATGTACGAATATCTCTTAATATGATATATATACATTAAATGTTGTTACAACGATAATCGTTACATATATGTCTCGTTTCAAAATCATTAAGTTAGTAGACTTGTTTTTACATATGTAGTTCATTGTTAATATACTTAATGATATGTTTACATATCATAATATCATGTTAACTATATATATAACCATATATATGTCATCATATAGTTTTTACAAGTTTTAACGTTCGTGAATCACCGGTCAACTTGGGTGGTCAATTGTCTATATGAAACCTATTTCAATTAATCAAGTCTTAACAAGTTTGATTGCTTAACATGTTGGAAACATTTAATCATGTAAATATCAATCTCAATTAATATATATAAACATGGAAAAGTTCGGGTCACTACAGTACCTACCCGTTAAATAAATTTCGTCCCGAAATTTTAAGCTGTTGAAGGTGTTGACGAATCTTCTAGAAATAGATGCGGGTATTTCTTCTTCATCTGATCTTCACGCTCCCAGGTGAACTCGGGTCCTCTACGAGCATTCCATCGAACCTTAACAATTGGTATCTTGTTTTGCTTAAGTCTTTTAACCTCACGATCCATTATTTCGACGGGTTCTTCGATGAATTGAAGTTTTTCGTTGATTTGGATTTCATCTAACGGAATAGTGAGATCTTCTTTAGCAAAACATTTCTTCAAATTCGAGACGTGAAAAGTGTTATGTACAGCCGCGAGTTGTTGAGGTAACTCAAGTTGGTAAGCTACTGGTCCGACACGATCAATAATCTTGAATGGTCCAATATACCTTGGATTTAATTTCCCTCGTTTACCAAATCGAACAACGCCTTTCCAAGGTGAAACTTTAAGCATGACCATCTCTCCAATTTCAAATTCTATATCTTTTCTTTTAATGTCAGCGTAGCTCTTTTGTTGACTTTGGGCGGTTTTCAACCGTTGTTGAATTTGGATGATCTTCTCGGTAGTTTCTTGTATAATCTCCGGACCCGTAATCTGTCTATCCCCCACTTCACTCCAACAAATCGGAGACCTGCACTTTCTACCATAAAGTGCTTCAAACGGCGCCATCTCAATGCTTGAATGGTAGCTGTTGTTGTAGGAAAATTCTACTAATGGTAGATGTCGATCCCAACTGTTTCCGAAATCAATAACACATGCTCGTAGCATGTCTTCAAGCGTTTGTATCGTCCTTTCGCTCTGCCCATCAGTTTGTGGATGATAGGCAGTACTCATGTCTAGACGAGTTCCTAATGCTTGCTGTAATGTCTGCCAGAATCTTGAAATAAATCTGCCATCCCTATCAGAGATAATAGAGATTGGTATTCCATGTCTGGAGATGACTTCCTTCAAATACATTCGTGCTAACTTCTCCATCTTGTCATCTTCTCTTATTGGCAAGAAGTGTGCTGATTTGGTGAGACGGTCAACTATTACCCAAATAGTATCAAAACCACTTGCAGTCCTTGGCAATTTAGTGATGAAATCCATGGTAATGTTTTCCCATTTCCATTCCGGAATTTCAGGTTGTTGAAGTAGACCTGATGGTTTTTGATGCTCAGCTTTGACCTTAGAACACGTCAAACATTCTCCTACGTATTTAGCAACATCGGCTTTCATACCCGGCCACCAAAAATGTTTCTTGAGATCCTTGTACATCTTCCCCGTTCCAAGATGTATTGAGTATCTGGTTTTATGAGCTTCTCTAAGTACCATTTCTCTCATATCTCCAAATTTTGGTACCCAAATCCTTTCAGCCCTATACCGGGTTCCGTCTTCCCGAATATTAAGATGCTTCTCCGATCCTTTGGGTATTTCATCCTTTAAATTTCCCTCTTTTAAAACTCCTTGTTGCGCCTCTTTTATTTGAGTAGTAATGTTATTATGAATCATTATATTCATAGATTTTACTCGAATGGGTTCTCTGTCCTTCCTGCTCAAGGCATCGGCTACCACATTTGCCTTCCCCGGGTGGTAACGAATCTCAAAGTCGTAATCATTCAATAATTCAATCCACCTACGCTGCCTCATATTCACTTGTTTCTGATTAAATATGTGTTGAAGACTTTTGTGGTCGGTATATATAATACTTTTGACCCCATATAAGTAGTGCCTCCAAGTCTTTAATGCAAAAACAACCGCGCCTAATTCCAAATCATGCGTCGTATAATTTTGTTCGTGAATCTTCAATTGTCTAGACGCATAAGCAATCACCTTCGTTCGTTGCATTAATACACAACCGAGACCTTGCTTTGATGCATCACAATAAATCACAAAATCATCATTCCCTTCAGGCAATGACAATATAGGTGCCGTAGTTAGCTTTTTCTTCAATAACTGAAACGCTTTCTCTTGTTCATCATTCCATTCAAATTTCTTCCCTTTATGCGTTAATGCAGTCAAGGGTTTTGCTATTCTGGAAAAGTCTTGGATGAACCTTCTGTAGTAACCAGCTAGTCCTAAAAACTGGCGTATGTGTTTCGGAGTTTTCGGGGTTTCCCACTTTTCAACAGTTTCTATCTTTGCCGGATCCACCTTAATACCTTCTTTGTTCACTATGTGACCGAGGAATTGAACTTCTTCCAACCAAAATGCACACTTTGAAAACTTAGCGTACAATTCTTCCTTCCTCAATACTTCTAACACCTTTCTCAAATGTTCACCGTGTTCTTGGTCATTCTTTGAGTAAATAAGTATGTCATCAATGAAAACAATGACAAACTTGTCAAGGTATGGTCCACACACTCGGTTCATAAGGTCCATGGACACAGCTGGTGCATTAGTTAAACCAAACGGCATGACCATAAACTCGTAATGACCGTAACGTGTTCTGAAAGCAGTCTTTGGAATATCATCTTCTTTCACCCGCATTTGATGATACTCGGAACGTAAGTCAATCTTTGAATAAACAGACGAGCCTTGTAGTTGATCAAATAAGTCGTCGATTCTCGGTAGTGGGTAGCGGTTCTTGATGGTAAGTTTGTTCAACTCTCGGTAGTCGATACACAACCTGAATGTACCATCTTTCTTCTTGACAAACAAAACAGGAGCTCCCCACGGTGATGTGCTTGGTCGAATGAAACCACGCTCTAAAAGTTCTTGTAATTGGCTTTGTAGTTCTTTCATCTCGCTGGGTGCGAGTCTGTAAGGAGCACGAGCTATTGGTGTAGCTCCTGGTACAAGATCTATTTGAAATTCAACGGATCGATGTGGGGGTAATCCCGGTAATTCTTTCGGAAATACATCAGGAAATTCTTTTGCGACGGGAACATCATTGATGCTCTTTTCTTCAGTTTGTACTTTCTCGACGTGTGCTAGAACAGCATAGCAACCTTTTCTTATTAGTTTTTGTGCCTTCAAATTACTAATAAGATGTAGCTTCGTGTTACCCTTTTCTCCGTACACCATTAAGGGTTTTCCTTTTTCTCGTATAATGCGAATTGCATTTTTGTAACAAAGGATCTCCGCTTTCACTTCTTTCAACCAGTCCATACCGATTATCACATCAAAACTCCCTAACTCTACTGGTATCAAATCAATCTTAAATGTTTCGCTAACCAGTTTAATTTCTCGATTCCGACATATATTATCTGCTGAAATTAATTTACCATTTGCTAATTCGAGTAAAAATTTACTATCCAAAGGCGTCAATGGACAACTTAATTTAGCACAAAAATCTCTACTCATATAGCTTCTATCCGCACCCGAATCAAATAAAACGTAAGCAGATTTATTGTCAATAAGAAACGTACCCGTAACAAGCTCCGGGTCTTCCTGTGCCTCTGCCGCATTAATATTGAAAACTCTTCCACGGCCTTGTCCATTCGTGTTCTCTTGGTTCGGACAATTTCTAATAATGTGGCCCGGTTTTCCACATTTATAACAAACTACATTGGCATAACTTGCTCCGCCACTACTTGCTCCACCATTACTTGTTCCGACACCATTTGTTCCTTTCGTTCTATTAACCCCTGGTCCGTAGACCTCACACTTCGCCGCGCTATGACCATTTCTTTTACACTTGTTGCAAAATTTGGTGCAGAACCCCGAGTGATTCTTTTCACACCTTTGGCATAGCTGCTTCTGATTGTTGTTGTTGTTGCGGTTATTATTGTTGTTGGGATGATTGTTGTAGTTGCTGTTGTTGTTGTTGTTGTTGTTGTTGTTGGGCCGTTTGTTGTAGTTGCGATTGATGTTGCGATTGTTGGGATAATTGTTGCGATTATTGTTGTAATTGCTGTTGTTGTTGTATTGGTGATTCTTATCACCGTTTTCCTCCCACTTTCTTTTGACTTGCTTCACATTGGCCTCTTCAGCAGTCTGTTCTTTAATTCTTTCTTCAATTTGGTTCACGAGTTTGTGAGCCATTCTACATGCCTATTGTATGGAGGCGGGCTCGTGTGAACTTATATCTTCTTGGATTCTTTCCGGTAATCCTTTCACAAACGCGTCGATCTTCTCTTCCTCATCTTCGAATGCCCCCGGACACAATAGACACAATTCTGTGAATCGTCTTTCGTACGTGGTAATACCAAATCCTTGGGTTCGTAACCCTCTAAGTTCTGTCTTGAGCTTATTGACCTCGGTTCTGGGACGGTACTTCTCGTTCATCAAGTGCTTGAATGCTGACCACGGTAGTGCGTAAGCATCATCTTGTCCCACTTGCTCTAGATAGGTATTCCACCATGTTAACGCAGAACCTGTGAAGGTATGCGTAGCGTACTTCACTTTGTCCTCTTCAGTACACTTACTTATGGCAAACACTGATTCGACCTTCTCGGTCCACCGTTTCAATCCGATCGGTCCTTCGGTTCCATCAAATTCCAAAGGTTTGCAGGCAGTGAATTCTTTGTAGGTGCATCCTACACGATTTCCTGTACTGCTAGATCCAAGGTTATTGTTGGTATGTAGCGCAGCCTGTACTGCGGCTATGTTTGAAGCTAGAAAAGTACGGAATTCCTCTTCATTCATATTCACGGTGTGTCGAGTAGTCGGTGCCATTTCCTTCAAAATAGTTAAATGGAACAAGTTAATCATACAGAATATTAAGAGTAGTTAATAGTATTTCGTAGCATAATATGAACTCATTTATAAAAGCTTTTTCTTCATATTAGCGTTTTATAAGTTTAAATTCGGGTAGTACCTACCCGTTAAGTTCATACTTAGTAGCTAATATACAATTCAACTACTACAATTCTATATGAAAAACTGATTATAATAATATTTCGCGTTCAAACTTTTATACAATATTTTACAAACTTACAATACCGCTTATTTTACATAAAGCATGAAATATAGCACACAATAACTTTGATACAAGATAGTTGTGAAGATAATTCTAGCTAGTACACAAGTCGTTCAGCAAAGGCAATAAAGACACGTAATTCATACGTCCAGAAACAAGTCATGCATTCAGGTTTTACTAGGACTACTTCCCATCCTTGGTCTTGTGCAACATAACCGTTATGGCCGTTGATAAGACAGCATGTTGTAACGTCGTCAAAGGGACGAGGGTTACGTAATGTCCAACAGTCCCGTAACAATCTAAAAACCTCATTTCTTACCCCAATTACTGACTCCGTCACTTGTGGAAACGTTTTGTTTAATAGTTGTAGCCCGATGTTCTTGTTCTCACTTTGGTGAGAAGCGAACATTACTAATCCGTAAGCATAACATGCTTCTTTATGTTGCATGTTAGCCGCTTTTTCTAAATCACGAAGTCCAATATTCGGATATATTGAGTCAAAATAATTTCTTAACCCGTTGCGTAAAATAGCATTTGGGTTCCCCGCAATATATGCGTCAAAGTAAACACATCGTAACTTATGGGTTTCCCAATGTGATATCCCCCATCTTTCAAACGAAAGTCTCTTATAAACCAAGACATTCTTGGAACGTTCTTCGAATGTCTTACAAACTGATCTCGCCTTAAATAGTTGTGCCGAGGAATTCTGGCCGACTCTAGACAAGATTTCATCAATCATGTCTCCGGGTAGGTCTCTTAAAATATTGGGTTGTCTATCCATTTTGTGTTTTTAAGCTGTAAAATAGACAAGAGTTAGATTCATAAAAAAAAATACTTATTAATACAAGCAATTTTTACATATATCATAAAGCATACGAACACTATATTACATATATTACACCACACGAATACAACTATCTTATTCCGACTCGCTCATTTCTTCTTCTTCGATTTTGGTTCGTTTTGCCAAGTTTCTAGGGATATATGATGTTCCCCTAATACGAGCCATCGTTGTCCACATTGGTTTAGAAAAACCTGGTGGTTTAGAGGTTCCCGGGTCATTGTTACAACTTAAGGACTTCGGGCATTGACGATACATATAAAGTTCATCGGGGTTGGAATTAGATTTCTCTATTTTTATGCCCTTTCCCTTATTATTTTCTTTTGCCTTTTTAAATTCAGTTGGGGTAATTTCTATAACATCATCGGAATTCTCGTCGGAATCCGATTCATCGGAGAATTGGTAATCCTCCCAATATTTTGCTTCCTTGGCGGAAACACCATTGACCATAATTAACCTTGGTCGGTTGGTTGAGGATTTTCTTTTACTTAACCGTTTTATTATTTCCCCCACCGATTCTATTTCTTCATCCGGTTTCGATTCTTCTTCCGGTTCCGATTCTTCTTCCGGTTCCGACTCTTCTTCCGGTTCCTCTTCGGGAACTTGTGAATCAGTCCACGAATCATTCCAATTTACATTTGACTCTTCATTATTATTAGGTGAGTCAATGGGACTTGTTCTAGAGGTAGACATCTATCACATAATATCAAACGCGTTAAGAGATTAATATATCACATAATATTCACATGTTAAAAATATATAGTTTCCAACAAAATTTGTTAAGCAATCATTTTTCAAGTAAACACGGTCGAAGTCCAGACTCACTAATGCATCCTAACAAACTCAATAAGACACACTAATGAAAAATTCTGGTTCTCTAAGACCAACGCTCTGATACCAACTGAAATGTCCCGTTCTTATTGATTAAAAACGTTCCATATTAATTGATTTCGTTGCGAGGTTTTGACCTCTATATGAGACGTTTTTCAAAGACTGCATTCATTTTAAAACAAACCATAACCTTTATTTCATCAATAAAGGTTTAAAAAGCTTTACGTAGATTATCAAATAATGATAATCTAAAATATCCTGTTTACACACAACCATTACATAATGGTTTACAATACAAATATGTTACAACAAAATAAGTTTCTTGAATGCAGTTTTTACACAATATCATACAAACATGGACTCCAAATCTCGTCCTTATTTAAGTATGCGACAACGGAAGCTCTTAATAATCACCTGAGAATAAACATGCTTAAAACGTCAACAAAAATGTTGGTGAGTTATAGGTTTAACCTATATATATCAAATCATAATAATAGACCACAAGATTTCATATTTCAATACACATCCCATACATAGAGATAAAAATCATTCATATGGTGAACACCTGGTAACCGACATTAACAAGATGCATATATAAGAATATCCCCATCATTCCGGGACACCCTTCGGATATGATATAAATTTCGAAGTACTAAAGCATCCGGTACTTTGGATGGGGTTTGTTAAGCCCAATAGATCTATCCTTAGGATTCGCGTCAATTAGGGTGTCTGTTCCCTAATTCTTAGATTACCAGACTTAATAAAAAAGGGCATATTCGATTTCGATAATTCAACCATAGAATGTAGTTTCACGTACTTGTGTCTATTTTGTAAATCATTTATAAAACCTGCATGTATTCTCATCCCAAAAATATTAGATTTTAAAAGTGGGACTATAACTCACTTTTACAGATTTTTACTTCGTCGGGAAGTAAGACTTGGCCACTTGTTGATTCACGAACCTATAACAATATATACATATATATCAATGTATGTTCAAAATATATTTACAACACTTTTAATATATTTTGATGTTTTAAGTTTATTAAGTCAGCTGTCCTCGTTAGTAACCTACAACTAGTTGTCCACAGTTAGATGTACAGAAATAAATCGATAAATATTATCTTGAATCAATCCACGACCCAGTGTATACGTATCTCAGTATTGATCACAACTCAAACTATATATATTTTGGAATCAACCTCAACCCTGTATAGCTAACTCCAACATTCACATATAGAGTGTCTATGGTTGTTCCGAAATATATATAGATGTGTCGACATGATAGGTCGAAACATTGTATACGTGTCTATGGTATCTCAAGATTACATAATATACAATACAAGTTGATTAAGTTATGGTTGGAATAGATTTGTTACCAATTTTCACGTAGCTAAAATGAGAAAAATTATCCAATCTTGTTTTACCCATAACTTCTTCATTTTAAATCCGTTTTGAGTGAATCAAATTGCTATGGTTTCATATTGAACTATATTTTATGAATCTAAACAGAAAATGTATAGGTTTATAGTCAGAAAAATAAGTTACAAGTCGTTTTTGTAAAGGTAGTCATTTCAGTCGAAAGAACGACGTCTAGATGACCATTTTAGAAAACATACTTCCACTTTGAGTTTAACCATAATTTTTGGATATAGTTTCATGTTCATAATAAAAATCATTTTCTCAGAATAACAACTTTTAAATCAAAGTTTATCATAGTTTTTAATTAACTAACCCAAAACAGCCCGCGGTGTTACTACGACGGCGTAAATTCGGTTTTACGGTGTTTTTCGTGTTTCCAGGTTTTAAATCATTAAGTTAGCATATCATATAGATATAGAACATGTGTTTAGTTGATTTTAAAAGTCAAGTTAGAAGGATTAACTTTTGTTTGCGAACAAGTTTAGAATTAACTAAACTATGTTCTAGTGATTACAAGTTTAAACCTTCGAATAAGATAGCTTTATATGTATGAATCGAATGATGTTATGAACATCATTACAACCTTAAGTTCCTTGGATGAACCTACTGGAAAAGAGAAAAATGGATCTAGCTTCAATGGATCCTTGGATGGCTCAAAGTTCTTGAAGCAAAATCATGACACGAAAACAAGTTCAAGTAAGATCATCACTTGAAATAAGATTGTTATAGTTATAGAAATTGAACCAAAGTTTGAATATGATTATTACCTTGTATTAGAATGATAACCTACTGTAAGAAACAAAGATTTCTTGAGGTTGGATGATCACCTTACAAGATTGGAAGTGAGCTAGCAAACTTGAAAGTATTCTTGATTTTATGAAACTAGAACTTTTGGAATTTATGAAGAACACTTAGAACTTGAAGATAGAACTTGAGAGAGATCAATTAGATGAAGAAAATTGAAGAATGAAAGTGTTTGTAGGTGTTTTTGGTCGTTGGTGTATGGATTAGATATAAAGGATATGTAATTTTGTTTTCATGTAAATACGTCATGAATGATTACTCATATTTTTGTAATTTTATGAGATATTTCATGCTAGTTGCCAAATGATGGTTCCCACATGTGTTAGGTGACTCACATGGGCTGCTAAGAGCTGATCATTGGAGTGTATATACCAATAGTACATACATCTAAAAGCTGTGTATTGTACGAGTATGAATACGGGTGCATACGAGTAGAATTGTTGATGAAACTGAACGAGGATGTAATTGTAAGCATTTTTGTTAAGTAGAAGTATTTTGATAAGTGTCTTGAAGTCTTTCAAAAGTGTATGAATACATATTAAAACACTACATGTATATACATTTTAACTGAGTCGTTAAGTCATCGTTAGTCGTTACATGTAAATGTTGTTTTGAAACCTTTAGGTTAACGATCTTGTTAAATGTTGTTAACCCAATGTTTATAATATCAAAAGAGATTTTAAATTATTATATTATCATGATATTATGATGTACGAATATCTCTTAATATGATATATATACATTAAATGTTGTTACAACGATAATCGTTACATATATGTCTCGTTTCAAAATCATTAAGTTAGTAGACTTGTTTTTACATATGTAGTTCATTGTTAATATACTTAATGATATGTTTACATATCATAATATCATGTTAACTATATATATAACCATATATATGTCATCATATAGTTTTTACAAGTTTTAACGTTCGTGAATCACCGGTCAACTTGGGTGGTCAATTGTCTATATGAAACCTATTTCAATTAATCAAGTCTTAACAAGTTTGATTGCTTAACATGTTGGAAACATTTAATCATGTAAATATCAATCTCAATTAATATATATAAACATGGAAAAGTTCGGGTCACTACAGAGGGTATTCAAGTAGATCCGGGGAAGATAGAGACGGTGAAGAGTTGGGGACGACCGACTACGCCTACGAAAATTCTAAGTTTTATCGAATTGGCCTGTTATTATCGTCGGTTTATCCAAGACTTTTCTAAGATCGCTTCTCCATTGACGAAATTGACACGAAAGAACGCGAGGTTTAATTGGGAGAACGAGCGAGAAAATGCTTTTCAATTGTTAAAAGAGAAGTTATGTCAAGCTCCGGTGTTAGTGTTACCGAAAGGGGTAGAAGATATGACGGTATATTGTGATGCGTCTTTAAATGGGCTCGGGTGTGTTCTAATGCAAAGGGGAAAAGTCATCGCGTATGCCTCTCGACAATTAAAGGAACACGAAACGAGATATCTGACTCATGATCTTGAGTTGGCGGCGGTTTTTCATGCGTTGAAAATTTGGCGCCATTACTTGTATGGTGTCAAGTGTACGATCTATTCGGATCATAAGAGTTTGAAAAATCTTTTTGATCAAAGAGATTTGATTTATCGTTAACGTAGATGGATGGATGTGGTGAAAGACTATGATTGTGAAATACTTTATCATCCGGGTAAGGCGAATGTGGTTGCGAATGCGTTAAGTCGAAAGAGTCAACATCCGGCGATACGAGTAGGATCGTTACGCATGATTATTACTAACGATTTTCTTGTAAAGCTTGGCGAGACTCAAATCGAAGCTTTTGTTAACAATAAGCATGAGGAACAAATCGTAGGACAAACGGAGTTTATTACCTTAGGCTCGCATGGTTTGTTATCTTTTCAAGGAAGGGTGTGGGTGCCTAAAATGGGTGATTACCGACGAGTGCTACTTGATGAAGCACATAAATCAAAGTATTCCATTCATCCGGGAGTGACGAAAATGTACCTTGATTTGAAAAAGGAGTATTGGTGGTCGGGCATGAAACATGATGTCGTAAAGTATGTTGAACAATGCGTCACGTGTTTGCAAGTTAAGGCCGAGCACCAAAAGCCGTATGGTAAGTTACAACCGTTAGAAATCCCGAAACGGAAATGGGAGCACATTACCATGGATTTCATTACAAAGTTACCTGATAATGCTAAAAATGAACATATATTTCATAGCATTATCCTTCAAGAAAGACAAGCTTTTAGTTGCAATTGTTCTAATTTCAAGTAATTATCGTTTAAATAATAAAAGGTGAAGACAAAAGACAGATTCGACGATTTGAAGACGCAAATGACCAAAAAGCTAAAAAGTACAAAGTACAATTTAAGTGGTTCAATTTATTGATGAGAAACGTCTCAAAATTACAAAAGTACAAGCCGTAAAATGCAAAGTACAAGATATTAAATTATACGAAAAGGCGTTCGAAAATCCGGAACCGAGACATGAACCAACTTTCAATGCTCGACGCAACGGAGCTGAAAGTACAAGTCAACTATGTACAAGAATATAATATAATATTTAAATAATTCATAATAAGAATAATAATAAATAATAAAAAGTTGTTAATTGAGCATAGTTAAGGGGTCATAAGTGAAAATTTTAAATTCATCATTTGCCTATAAAACGAGACTACGGAGTAATGAAAGATACACCTTTTCTATTTTCTAAATCTCTTACTCTCTCAATATATTTATATTAATATTATAATTTTAATATTAAAGTTTAATAATAATAAGGTTATGTTAGCGAATGTTTTAAGTTTGTAAGTCGAAACTCTGTCCGTGTAACACTACGCTATTAATACTCATTGTAAGTTATGTTTAAATTATTTTTATTAATGTCTCGTAGCTAAGTTATTATTATGCTTATTTAAGCCGAAGTAATCGTGATGTTAGACTAAATATTAAAGACGGGATAATTGGGTTTTGGACCATAATTGGGGTTTGGACAAAAGATCGACACTTGTGGAAATTAGACTATGGGCTATTAATGGGCTTTATATTAACTAAATGATACCTCGTTAATTTAATATAAAGGTTATGATTTGACGTATCTATATATAACCACATACGCTTAATCGGGTACGATGAGCGAGATATTTATAAGTACGAATTATTGTTCATTTGACCGGACACGAGGATGATTTAATAGTTACTATACTCATTAAAACAGGGGTGGATTACATTCAAGGGTAATTGGTGTAATTGTTAACAAAGTATTAAAACCTTGGATTACACACAGTCGATAACCTGGTGTATTCATTAAACAAAGTGTTAAGACCTTGCTACAGTTCGAATCCCCAATTAGTTGGAATATTTGACTTCGGGTATAAGGATAATTTGACGAAGACCCTCGCACTTTATAATTATGACCGATGGACTATTATGGACAAAACCGTATGGACATATCGAATAATCCAGGACAAAGGACAATTAACCCATGGTAATAAATTAAAATCAACACGTCAAACATCATGATTACGGAAGTTTAAATAAGCATAATTCCTTTATTTTATATCTCATCGTATTTTTATTTACTGTCATTTTATTTATCGCACTTTTAATTTATTGTACTTTTAATTATCGTCATTTACTTTACATTTTAAATTAAGTTATATTTTGCATTAGGTTTTAATTGTGACTTAAGTTTTAAAATCGACAAACCGGTCATTAAACGGTAAAAACCCCCAAAGTTACCTATAATTACTATATATCACTAAATCTAGTTTAACTACTTAATTAACTAATTTGACCTAGTAAGACAACCAATAATAGTGTCCACGGATCGACCTCCCGGACTTTACCTTAGCTATATTATTACACGATAGGTATACTTGCCTTTTGTGTTTTAGTTTAATTTAGGTAATTTCCTGTAGTAAATAAATATAAAACTGATAGCCGTTTCATACACACCCTCTAGAACACATCAAGTTTTTGGCGCCGCTGCCTGGGAAGAAAAGCGAAACGCTATAAAAAAATTTAGTTTTTAAGCTATTTTTGTAAAAATATATTTATATAAGTTTTAAAATATTAAAAAAAATAAAAAAGCATAAAAAAGAAAAATATATATCTATATTTTTAAGTGTTTAAATTAAAAAGTTTACATTTTTTATTTCTTTTGTTAAAAGTTATAAAAACTAAAGTAATTTTTTTTAAAATATAAGTTTTATTTAAATTACATATTATTTTCTATAAATTTTAAACTCAGGAAAAAATAATAATTAATCGGGCCGAAACTGTAACAGCCCAACATCAGGCCTGGTGTCCGAATCCATGCGAACGCATGAGATTAACACAGAAACCTCATGTGAACGCATGAGGTGATGTGACTGCTCTAATTACTCTGCCGACTGAATTAGGGTTTGTAATTAATTATTATATTAATTAATTAATACTAATTAGGGTTTTATTTTAATATAATTAGTTCAAGTTTAGTTTTAATTAATTATAAGTTTTAATTAGTTTTATTAATTATAATTTAATACTTTTATAAAATAATAATATAAAAATAATATTTTTATAAAAATAAGTAATTTTATCAATTTTTGTCTCTTTTTATAAATTTTATATTTTTAATCGTTTAATTCGTAAATTGTATATTTTTCATTCGTAATTAGTTTTAAGACTAGTATTTTGCCGTAGTTATTTTTATTTCTAGATTTTAAGACTTTTCCGTAAAATCCTTTAAGTGTTTTTTCTTTATATTAAGATTTAGGTGCTTTAGAATTTTGCGACGCCGTTTTAAGATTTTAGTACTTTTTAAGTTATTGCCGTTTTGGATATAGAATTCCTTTAAGCTTTAATACTGATGTCGTAGCATGGGGGTACGAAATAGTTTATATTTTTACTAGGAAATACTATTAAATATGTTACAATTTTACACAAGTTTTAATTATTTATTTACAAATGGGATATACCTAAACCTTGCTATAACACTATAGGCAGTGTACCTAATCGTAGAGTAGTATAGTTTTTAGGAAGTCCGGTTCGTTCCACAGTGAGCGGGCTTATTTCACACTATATTTTAAACAATTATATTCGTACAAAATATATTATATTAATAATATATAAAAGGGTGTTTTACCGTTTAATGACCGGTTTGTCGATTTTATATTTTAAGCGAAGCGTAAAGTAAATGATGATATTTAACTAACAATATAAAATAAATAACAATAATTAAAATGACAATAAATAAAAGTACGAGGAAATATGAAATAAAATATATTATGCTTATTTAAACTTCCGTAATCATGATGTTTGACGTGTTGATTTTTAGTTTATTCCCATGGGTTAATTGTCCTTTGTCCTGAATTATTTAATATGTCCGTCTGGTTTTTGTCCATAACAGTCCATCAGTCATAAATATAAAGTGCGAGTGTCCTCGTCAAATTATCCTTATACCCGAAGTTAAACATTCCAACTAATTGGGGACTTAAACTGTAACAAGATTTTAATACTTTGTTTAATAATTACACCAGGATGTCGACTGAGTGTAACCCAAGGTTTTAATACTTTGTTAACAATTATGCCAAGTGTCCTTGTACATAATTTCACCCCTGTTTTAATAATTCTAGTGGCTATTAATCCATTCCCGTATCCGGTTAAATGAACGATTATTCGTACATATAAATACGCCGCCCATCGTGTCCCATTGAGTGTATATGGTTATTTATAGGGACGTCCAATTGTAAATCTTTATATTAAAATTAATAAACTATCATTTAGTTAAACAAATATAAAGCCCATTAATAGCCCATAGTCTAATTTCCACAAGTGTCGTTCTTTTGTCCAAACCCCAAGTATGGTACAAAGCCCAATTACCCCATTTTTAATATTTAGCCCAACATCACGATTACTTCAATTTAAATAAGCATAATAACAACTTAGTTACGAGACATTAATTTTAAAAAGGAGAACATAACTTACATTGAGTATTTATCGCGTAGTGTTACACGGACAGAATTTCGACTTCAAAAACCCGTAAAATAACCTTTACATAACCCGAACTAATCTAATATAAAACTACCCTATACTATATATATTATATATATATATTTATTTATTTATTTATTACAGAGTATTATTATTATTATTATTTATATTTAAACTCGGCAGAATTCGCGACCTTTGATAGGCATTCTGAAATTTCTGTGCTCCGCGAGTCACGGCACTTTGTGCCTGAGAACTCCGCTAGTCGCGGGGAAATGGGATACAGCTCACACCCTTTTGGATCTTCTTTGCCGACATTTTATATATATAAATATAAAATATAAATAATTAATATAAATATTTATATATTATATTATATTCTTGTGCATAGTAGACTTGTAATTTTTAGTCCGTTGCGTCGGGCGTTGATAGTTGACTCATGTCCCGGTTCCGGATTTTCGAACGTCCTTGCGTACAATTTAATATCTTGTACTTTGCGTTTTGTAACTTGTACTCTTGTCTTTTTTAGACGTTCATCATCAATAATTTGAACCACTTGGATTGTATCTTGTACATTTGAGCTTTTTGGACGTTTGCGTCTTCAAATCTTCATTTTCGCCTTTTGTCTTCGCACTTATTTAATATAAACGATTACAACTTAAAATAGGACAATTACAACTAAATAATTTACATATTGGGAGGATATTGCTACTAAATATATGTTCATTAGGAGCACTATCAAATATCTCCACACTTGAGCGTTGCATGTCCTCAAGCAATACAAAACTTGAAATTAAATCACACGAATCACTTCTTTATTCTTCACACTTTATACATTAGTGATTTTGATACGGCGGTATAAACAATGATAGTAACGATGTGGTTTACAGTCAAACATGACTATAAAAATTTAGATCCTTTAAGGAAATTGGATCTTTATGAAAACATTTGATCTTTTGAAAATTAAATCTAGCTTTTACCCTAGATAAGTTTTCCGGAATAACCCTTCACCGGTGTTTGCAAATTCTTTTTGTGGGTTTGGTGGGTTTCAGATTTGAAAATTTTAGCTCAACACTTATGGTTTTGTGTCACCCACTTGCTAACCTTGTATTAGGAAAGCAACACGTCCAGTTTACTTGTCTCGTATATTACCTTTCGGCAAACTACCATCCGGTTGTAAAGGAAAGCAATGAACAAGCAACTGTTAAGGCAATGTCTAATGACATGCATTTGATTATGGTCCAAAAACGTGTCGGATGCTATTACTATCCTTGGTAGGAGCAATAGTAAAGCTCACCCTTATAATTTTTCAGTCTGGCACAAGGTCCTGTCTTTGACCATGCTATGCAACCACCGTTCTTACGGTTGACACCCGATTTGGTTCAGGTGACCTAATGAATTCCAGGTGAATTCCTAGGATTTTACGTTCAATGGTAATGAACGCATTGAAAATAGGTTTTCATAAAACAAATCGGTTTGTAACTTTTTGATCAAAATATTTTCTCGTTCAAGCTCGAGTTTAGATATCATTGAATTCTATGAGTTTGTAATTCTCAATCTTTAAGGTCAATCTCTAGGATTGAGTAATATCAGTCTTAAAAGCTGATTTTTAATCTTTAAGGAGATTATCCTTTCTGGAGATCTGATTCATTAGTCTTATCAAGCTAATTTGCACGGTACCCCCCATTGTACGAGATAAATCCTTCTCATGGTTAGGATAAATCTGACCACTTGGCGACCCTGTTTTATGCTGAGGTCCGTGGATTTCCTGCTGATTTTAGAGATGACTTTTCTAGATTTTTCGTCAACCTACAGCTGGTCTGGACGACAACTTCTTGACCTAAATCAAGAAGTGCGTGTCTTTTTCGGAAGACTTCACTTCCTTTTAATGATGGAATTGATTCATCATGTAGATCCATCTCTCTTTACAGTAAATCGGGTAAGACAGTTAATTTAGTCCAAAAAGCACCTGCAATAACTTTACAGAAACATGTGATAGATAGTTTTTAATTGAATAACTTGGTACATTCTCCCCACACTTGGCTTTTTTTTCATGCGTCTTTTTATATCTTAAATAAATAAATTCAAGCGTTTTAGTTGTTTCTCAATTTATGTCCTTTTCGAGGTAACAATAATTTCGGTATTATCACCTAGTTTTATCGTTCATAAATATGTATAAACATGATTTTAAATTCATTTAGTTGAAAATTTTTCAAATTTTCATAAAATTTGGCAAATAAACCAAGTATAAACCCGAGAGAATTTATAACCCTTCCCCACACTTGAGATCATGCAATGCCCTCATTTGCATGAAATCAGACTTTAATTATAAATTCACGAGGGTGACAAGTGTAGAAAAGTGATTAAAAATACCCAGTTTGTAATTACAAAGCTCGTCGAATGATAGATGGCGCGCCTCATCGTTCATTCCTTCTTGTTTTATCACACATATTTTTCTTCAAAAATGGTTGCTTTTCTGAACTGTTTGCTAATCTTTAAAAATGCGTCTTTTACCCTAATTTATTATGCATGTTAATAATGAGTTATGCACTAACCCGAACCCCTAATTTAATGTTAAGTGGGGTTAAACTTCCCCACACTTAGCTGACGACATGTGAAGTCGGTAGAATAAGTTCCACGAATTAGAGTAGTGAGCCAGTTATTTACATCTCGGGTGGTGTATAATATATCAATGGGTTTAAAGTTTAGACTCGCCCGATTGTCACTACTTAATTCTTTTTTAAGTGTAGCTTTTAGTAAATGGATATATTTCTTTTCTGGTTCTTGGTCAAATGGATCGAAATTCACGATTCCACAATCTTCCAACCCAATATTCTCAATAGATGAGTCATCTACCAAAGATGAACTACAAGCTGTAATAGATATTGACACCTCGAATTTTACCCAAATGGGTAATAGAGGTGAAAACTTTGATCCCTAGAATAAACGGAAGGAAATGTTAGGAATTGTGAATTTCGGGATCAAAGCAAATTCTTCTTCATTAATGGTACTTATTGGTCTCACTATTTTGGTCTCGGTGGTAAAATTTTCAACGTTATCGTTTTCCCAAGAGTACCAATTTGTCACCCTTACTTCTTCTTCATTTATTGATTGATCGATGATTTCGTTGGTAGAGGCTAATGTGTCGATATGTTGTGAAATTGGTAAAACTGAATAAAAAGTATCATCGGGATAATTGGTGATTTCGGAGCTCTCGAATTCATCAAAATTTGATGATATGAGATTTTCTTGTACAATACTCCTTAGATCAACAGGTGTGTAGTCTGATAGAGTTTCAGCTTGCCGGTTTACAAACTCTCTCATTTGTTCATTTTGAGCATTGAGTTCTTCGAGTTTGATTTTCATATTGTCTAATAAATTTTCAGACACATAATTTTCCTCGTCTACTGGTTGTTGAGTTTAGATATATTCTTGAGAATAATCCCACTTTGAATTGTATTCCTCATAATCATTCCATTCAGGTTCCATGGGTGCGTAATTTTCCATAGGAACGTAATAATAACATTCCCATGTTGAGTGATAATCTCCACAGATTTCACAACCAGTTATTGTTTCGTCATTCGTGATCCAAGATTGACCGAACGAATTGTCATCAACACTCGGTTGAGAGTATTGATTTCGTATGTCGTAAAGAGTTTCCAAAATATCTTCGAGACTTTTCATAATGCGCTTATTACCAAATTTTAATTATCCTATTAGTTATAAATATAAAAATTATATAAGTTATCAAATTAATAGACTTTTCTGCTTTTGCCCACGTTTTGAATAGCCAATAGATGTAGCAGGGAGCCAGAACCCTTTAAATCGGAAGCTCACAACTCAGCCACTAACAAATCCAACTATTACTACGAAGAAGAAAATTTTTGATGTCTATCAATTTAACCACTTAAAATAATTTTTCGTTTGGAATTTTAGAGAAGAAGTAGAGAAAATTTCTAAGTCCTAAAAACTAGCGTGTCGAGAAATAAGAAAGAAAAAGAGTGCGCGTCGAAAAATGTCGAAAAATAAAAATAAGAAAATAGCGCGTCGTAACTTAAAAGGTACTAAAATTTATAAACAGCGTCGCAAAATTCTAAAGCACCTAAATCTTAGTCTAAAGTAAAAGCACTTAAGGGATTTTACGGCAAAGCCTAAAAATCTAAAAATAAAAATAAGCTACGACAAAATACTAGAACTTACAACTAGCTACAAACAAATAAAAATACAAATATTACAATTAAATGATAAAAAGATACAAAAATAAAAATAGGCTAAAAGTTGTAAAAAGTACAATTTTTATAAAAATATTATTTTTATATTATTTATTTTATAAAACTATTAAGTTTATAAATTAATTAAACTTATAAACTAAAAATATAAAATAAATAATAAAACTAAACTAATTATTATAAAAATATAACCCTAATTAGGGTTTAATTTAAATAATAATAATAAAAATCCGTAATTAATGCTGATTCAGGGCTTCTGTGTGACCCGTGTCAGACGGCTCCGCGAGTCGCGGTGATCCCAGTTCAAAACCTCCGCAAGTCGCGGAGGTTGCAGGTCCAAAAAAGGTGCAGGTCAAATTCGTGTAGGTTCAGATTTTTATATATATTTTGTTTTTATTTTTAATTTAAATAAGATATTTATATAAATTAAATAAAACTTATCTTTAAAAACTAAAATAAAAATAATTTATAATTTTGTAAATAGAAATCTAAAAAAAAATAAATTATATATATTTTATATTGTTTTTCTAAAAATATATTTATACAAATATATATTAAAAATATAGCGTTTCGCCGAGTTCCCCGGCAGCGGCGCCAAAAACTTGATGTCGTAGCGTGGGGGTACGAAATAGTTTATATTTTTACTAGGAAATACTATTAAATATGCTACAATTTTACACAAGTTTTAATTATTTATTTACAAATGGGATATACCTAAACCTTGCTACAACACTATAGGCAGTGTACCTAATCGTAGAGTAGTATAGTTTTTAGGAAGTCCGGTTCGTTCCACAGGGAGCGGGCTTATTTCACACTATATTTTAAACGATTATATTCGTACAAAATATATTATATTAATAATATATAAAAGGGTGTTTTACCGTTTAATGACCGGTTTGTCGATTTTATATTTTAAGCGAAGCGTAAAGTAAATGACGATATTTAACTAACAATATAGAATAAATAACAATAATTAAAATGACAATAAATAAAAGTACGAGAAAATATGAAATAAAATATATTATGCTTATTTAAACTTCCGTAATCATGATGTTTGACGTGTTGATTTTTAGTTTATTCCCGTGGGTTAATTGTCCTTTGTCCTGGATTATTTAATATGTCCGTCTGGTTTTTGTCCATAACTGTCCATCAGTCATAAATATAAAGTGCGAGTGTCCTCGTCAAATTATCCTTATACCCGAAGTTAAATATTCCAACTAATTGGGGACTTAAACTGTAACAAGATTTTAATACTTTGTTTAAAAATTACACCAGGATGTCGACTGAGTGTAACCCAAGGTTTTAATACTTTGTTAACAATTATGCCAAGTGTCCTTGTACATAATTTCACCCCTGTTTTAATAATTCTAGTGGCTATTAATCCATTCCCGTGTCCGGTTAAATGAACGATTATTCGTACATATAAATACCCCGCCCATCGTGTCCGATTGAGTGTATATGGTTATTTATAGGGACGTCCAATTGTAAATCTTTATATTAAAATTAACAAACTATCATTTAGTTAAACAAATATAAAGCCCATTAATAGCTCATAGTCTAATTTCCACAAGTGTCGTTCTTTTGTCCAAACCCCAATTATGGTACAAAGCCCAATTACCCCATTTTTAATATTTAGCCCAACATCACGATTACTTCAATTTAAATAAGCATAATAACAACTTAGTTACGAGACATTAATTTTAAAAAGGAGAACATAACTTACATTGAGTATTTATCGCGTAGTGTTACACGGACAGAATTTCAAATTCAAAAACCCGTAAAATAACCTTTACATAACCCGAACTAATCTAATATAAAACTACCCTATACTATATATATTATATATATATTTATTTATTTATTTATTACAGAGTATTATTATTATTATTATTTATATTTAAACTCGGCAGAATTCGCGACCTTTTATAGGCATTCTGAAATTTCTGTGCTCCGCGAGTCGCGACACTTTGTGCCTGAGAACTCCGCGAGTCGCGGGGAAATGGGATACAGCTCACACCCTTTTGGATCTTCTTTGACGACGTTTTATATATATAAATATAAAATATAAATAATTAATATAATTATTTATATATTATATTATATTCTTGTGCATAGTAGACTTGTAATTTTTAGTCCGTTGCGTCGGGCGTTGATAGTTGACTCATGTCCCGGTTCCGGATTTTCAAACGTCCTTGCGTACAATTTAATATCTTGTACTTTGCGTTTTGTAACTTGTACTCTTGTCTTTTTAGACGTTCTTCATCAAAAATTTGAACCACTTGGATTGTATCTTGTACATTTGAGCTTTTTGGACGTTTGCGTCTTCAAATCTTCGTTTTCGCCTTTTGTCTTCGCACTTATTTAATATAAACGATTACAACTTAAAATAGGACAATTACAACTAAATAATTTACATATTGGGAGGATATTGCTACTAAATATATGTTCATTTGGAGCACTATCAAATACCTTTAGACGTAAGTTTTAATATTTAGTTTTTAAACTTTTGAGTTTCGACGCTGCATTTTATTATTTTTCGCCGCTTATTTTTCGACGTTTTTCGACGCACTCCTTTTCTTTCTTATTTCTCGACGTTCTAGTTTTTAGGACATAGAATTTTCTATTTCTTCTTTAAATTTCAACGAAAAATTATTTTAAGCGGTTAAATTGATAGACATCCAAAATTTTCTGGTTCGTAGTAATAGTTAGATTTGTTAGTGGCGAGTTGTGGGCTTCCGATTTAAAGGGTCCTGGCTACCTGTTGCATCTATTGGCTATTCGAAACGTGGGCACAATCAGAAAAGTCTATTAATTTGATAACTTATATAATTTTTATTTTTATAACTAATAGGATATTCAGTGAATGCACAGAGCGAAACGTTCACCACCTTTCATACGTTCACCACCTGTAACTCGATCAAGACATCTATTCAATATTGTCGCCGTTGATTTTTCTTTAGAATTGTCATCTAGTCGACCAAGTACTCCAACTCAAATTTCCGATAATCCATTTTTTGAACCCAATCTCACAATTGAGAATCCGGAGGGACAATTTCAAGATCCTGATCCACTAATCATTCCTCCTGAATCACAAATCATACAATCAGAGATTGTCAAGGAAGAAACCATTAAATCAGAATCCTCTAGTGATTCAGATTCAACAAATTCAATCATGGAAAATCTGGAACCTCTAAGTATGGAAGACCGAATGCGAGCTAAACGCACTGGCCAAGGTCACGCAATCACTCAAACATGCATTAATGCACCAGATTATGAAATCAAAGGACAAATCCTACACATGGTAACTAATCAATGCCAATTTAGTGGTGCGCCGAAGGAAGATCCAAACGAACGTCTTCGTACCTTTAACATGATTTGTACTTTATTCAAAATCAGAGAAGTTAAGGATGAACAGATCTATCTCATGTTATTTCCCCGGTCTTTAAAGGGTGAAGCCAAAGATTGGTTGGAATCGTTACCTGAAGGGGCGATTGATACATGGGATGTTTTAGTTGAAAATTTTCTTAAACAATTCTTTCCAGCATCTAAAGCCGTGAGACTTCAAGGAGAAATAGTTACGTTCACACAAAAGCCAAATGAAACTCTTTATGAGGCATGGACAAGATTTGGAAAGTTATTAAGAGGATGTCCGCAACATGGTTTAGACACTTGTCAAATAGTACAAATATTCTACCAAGGATGCGACATCACTACAAGAAAAGACATCGATATAGCAGCTGGTGGTTCCATTATGAAGAAAACCGCAACTGACACTTACAAAATTATTGATAACACTGCTTCCCACTCACATGAGTGGCATCAAGAAAAAGATATCGTTAGATCATCTAAAGCAGCTAGAGCCGATTCTAGCCATGACTTTGATTCCATTTCTGCAAAGATAGATGCTGCCGAGAGACGAATGGAAAAGATGACTAAAGATATTCACTCAATACGAATTAGTTGTGAGCAGTGTGGAGGACCACATTTGACAAAAGATTGTCTCAGTATTGAACTAACAATGGAACAAAGAGAGAATGTTTCATACATAAACCAAAGGCCTGGAAATAATTATCAGAATAATTATCAACCGCCAAGACCAATCTACAATCAAAACCAGAATTATAACCGAAATGTTCCATACAACAATCAACAAGGTCCTAGCAATCAACAAGTATCCAATAATACTTACAATCAGCAAAGACCTATTTTTCAAAACAAACCACCACAAACCGATGATAAAAAGCCAAATTTAGAATATATGATGTCAAAGCTAGTTGAATCTCAAACGCAATTTTTCACATCTCAGAAACAAACCAATGAATAAAATGCTCAAGCATTTAGAAATCAACAAACTTCGATTCAAAATTTAGAACAAAAAGTAAGCAACCTAGCAAGGTTAATAGGTGAAAGAAAACTGGGAAGTTTACCTAGTGATACAAATGCTAACCCCCGGAATGAAACAACTAAAGCCATTACCACAATAAGTGGTATTACACTTAAACCACCTGAAGTTCCTGTAATCTCTGATGAAGCTATTCATACTCCACAAGAACCACAATCTGAGCAAGATAAGGAAACAGAACCGGTAGTTGAAAAGGTTAATGAAGATAACACAATTAAGGCTAAACCTTATGTTAAACCATACCAACCACCACTTCCTTACCCGAGTAAAATGTAAAAAGAGAGACTTGAAGCCGAGCAATCCAAATTCTTGGATATGTTTAAACAGATAAATGTTAATCTTCCTTTCATTGATGTGATTTCAGGAATGCCTAGATATGCTAAATTTCTGAAAGATCTAATCACAAATAGAAAGAAAATGGAAGAACTCTCGGCTGTTACTATGAATGCTAATTGCTCTGCAGTACTATTGAATAAGTGATATCGCATATTTTATACACGTTTTCCTTAGCGATATCGATCATAATTTAGTCCGTTCGGATACGGTTTGGTGTTTATTTTGATAATATTGAGAATGTTCGAGTTTGGAGAGCTATTTGTAGAAGAGATGCGGTTTTTGAAGCTTTTGAGGCATTTTGTTGATCGGATGTTATTGTTAGTGCACCGAGGATTAAAATGTTAAATACGTATTGGTTCATGAGGAATTGAGTTAGTTAAAGTAAGGAAAAAGAGAAAAATAAAGGTGAGAACCAGGTTTAGTTGATTGTCGCGGCGCGACAAATGCGTTCGTGGCGCGACGTTTAACGCGTTTCCAGATCAGAACAGGGTTTAAGAAGGGTGTAATTTTACATTATATGTCGCGGCGCGACAGTTTAGGTCGTGGCGCGGAGATTGGTCGGTCAAGATTATTTTGGCAAGTATTTAAGGCCCGAAAAATACCCTAAATATTCACTTTCGCATCCAGATGATTTCCAGCAGCTTTTTGACGAACTTAGGTGATTTTTGGGGTTTCTCAAGGTCATTCTAACACATCAATCATTCCAGAAACAAGTCTCGATCCGTCTATCAATCAAGAACACAATATTCATTAGGTTTAATTCTTATCATCATTATGAATACCTTTAATTGTTTATTTGTGATTTTTGTTCTAGCCATGATTGGCTAAGCTTTTAATGTTTGTCTAGATTGAATATTTGCATGTGTTTGGATGATACTTTAATGTTTTATTGATTAATGCATGATAATTATGAGTTTTGATTAAGAACCATTCTTTTGGGTGTTGATTATTGTTACTAGGTTGATTAGTGAATCTTGTTTGAACAAAGGGAACCCTGTTTCAATTTAATGATCTAATTTCCAATTGATTTGTCTTAATCAATTGGGTGCTTACTGGACCAAGGGGGTAAACCGGGTGACATTGATTGAACAAAATAGGGGTGAATTGTGTGGAGCGAACGCGTAACCAATTGAATCTTAATCTTATAATTAGCTAATTACTAAGTCACAAACGAAAGAGGTCTTTGGTGAAAGGGAACCCTAAGCCAATAAATCCTAGTTTGACGTGTTTGCTAAAAGAGAACTCTGAGTAAACCAACTCTGTAGTTGCGTGCATTGATAAATAGAACTAGTGCTTAATAACAAATCATCCAACACTGCGAATAGGAGATCTAGGCGAACATTCTTTTATCTATTGAATTCAAATATCTTTATTTTCCATTGAGTCTGCTTTTTGATTTACTTAAACTTAAAAACCCAAACATATTGTCTTTTACTTTTGATCTATCTTTGATTTGGCTAATCGTTAAATAGCCACAAAACAAATATTCTAGTACTTTCGGTTTTCATAGATTAACTTAGTTTATTTTATTAGTTACAATCTTAATTCTCACGTTTAAACTGTCCTTGGAACGATTTCGGAATTACCAATTTTATACTATTACACGATCGGGTGCACTGCCCGTTAGTGTGTAGTAATCTTTTAACCGGCATTTTCCATTGTAAATTATAGACACGATTTTACACATCAAGTTTTTGGCGCCGCTGCCGGGGACAGTTGTGTCGAAAATTAAGATTGTTATCTAATTGTTCTTAGTTTAGTTTAGTTATAGTTTATTATTTTGTTTTCGTTATTCTCAGTTGAATCGGTGCGTTTAATCAGTTGTTAGTTGCGATTTCGCAGATAACAGGTAGTGCATGCCACATACGCGTTCTTCTAATTCTCCGATTCTTCAACCATTTGCAGAACCCGAAAGAGAGTTATTCAGAGCAATAAGTCAAGAGCATCAGTCTACAGTGGATTCATCTTTTTCTTCAAGTGCTAATATAATTAATTTGGGAAGTAGTTCTGAGACTGTGGTGCCCGATACACCACCTGAAATCAGAGAAGAAGAAGAATCTTATATTTCATTAGATCTTTTTGAGACTGAAGATATGGCTGACCAAGAACAACCACCTCGTCCTCAGACTAAGGCAGAGAAGTTGAAGGCCACACGAGGGGGCCAAGGCAATTCGATTACTCAACCGAACATCACTCAGCCTTTTCAAATTACAGGGCCGATCCTGAGTTTGATTTCTTCTGACTGCCAATTTCATGGCAAGGATAGTGAGGATGCTAACGAGCATCTTCGTGTTTTCAATGATGTTTGCAATTTGTTTAAGTTGCATGAGGTTGCCGATACGTCGATCAAGACAAGGCTTTTTCCTTGGACTCTTAAGGGAGAAGCAAATAGATGGTTAGATAAGCAACCAGAGGGTACAATTACCTCTTGGGAGATTTTTATGGATAAGTTTTTATCGAAGTTTTTCCCTGCGTCTCGAGCTGCTAGACTTCAAGCAGAAATTTCTCAATTTAGACAAAAGAGCAGCGAGACATTATTTGATGCTTGGGACCGTTATTCTAATATGCTATGCTCGTGTCCGCAACACGGGTTGAATGATTTGCAAAAGGTCCAGATTTTCTACAAGGGTTGTGATATCCCAACTCGTCAGGCTATTGATCAAGCAGCAGGTGGTACGTTAATGGATAAGACCGAAGAAGAGGTGCTAGAGATAATTGAAAAGCAAGCTGCCTACTCTCACGAATGGAATCAAGATCATGAGTCATTCCATTCAGCTTCAGTTAAGAGAACTGAAACCCATGGTGCATATGACGATTTTGGGTCTATAAGTACTAAGTTGGATTCCTTTGGTCGGAATTTGGAGAAGATAAATAAGGATATTCATGGTATGAAGGTTGGTTGTGAGTATTGTGGGGGATTACATCCGGCAAAAGATTGTGATGCAGGTTTGACAATGAATCAGAAGGAAGAGATAACTTATATTAGTCAACAGAACAACAATCAGTTTCAGGGACGTGCGCAGTTTAATAGGAATTTCAAAAATCCCTATAATCCCCAAGATAATCAAGGTTCGAGATTTCAGCCAGGTTCTAGTGGAGGATATCAACAGCAAGCTCCCGGGTATTTTCAGAAACCCCAAGCCGAAGAGAAAAAGTCCAACCTTGAAGCTATGATCGAGAAGCTTGTGATTTCTCAAACTCAGCTTGTTACTACTGTTACTCAGAACAATGAGAAGAATGATCAAATGTTTCGAAATCAACAAGCAGCGATTCAGAATCTAGAGAAACAAATTGGTCAACTTGCTAGTCAGAGTAATGTGAGGAAACCGGGGGAGTTACCGAGTAAGACCGATAACAACCCGAAGAATGGGCACGTTAATGCTATCACTACCCGTAGTGGTTTAGCATATGATTCACCGAGTAAGCCCGATGAGTATGATTTACGAGTGCCGTTGGTTAAGGATAGTGAGCCGGTTGTTGTTAGTGAACCGGAGGGAGATAAGGAGCCGGAACAGGTGATTGAGAAGGTTGTGAGGGTACCAGAAACTGTTGCTGCTAAACCGGTAGTTAAAGAGTATCAATCACTGCTCCCATTCCCGAGAAAGCAGAGACTGGAGAAGCTGGAGGCAGAAAAGTCCAAGTTCATGGACTTGATTAAAAAAGTTAACATTAATTTGCCTTTTATTGATGTGATTGCAGGTATGCCCAAGTATGCAAGTTTTCTTAAGGACTTGCTAACTAACAGGAAGAAGCTGGAGAACGTGTCTTTAGACAATTCATGAAGCTATAACCATGGCAAACGAGCTAATGGATCAGGTCATCATGGATAAGAAAGTATCCAATACTGATGTGAAGGTATCAGGTAACAAAAGAAAGTGGAATGGAAATTATGATCGAGGTAACCAACAACAATCTTTTAAGAAACAAGAAATCACGCAAGGTGCGGGTAGTGGTTTAAGCTTTGGTTATAAAGGACAAAATCCTTTATGCAACCGATGCCACAAACATCACTCTGGTTACTGTAATGTGGTATGCAACAAATGTAATCGAAAGGGTCATCTTGCTGAAGATTGTAGGGCTCTTGTTACAAATACAAATGGTACCAAGACTCTTGCCACCAATGCAAATAAAACTGCTTTGGCTACCATTACTTGTTTTGGGTGTGGAAAACAAGGTCACTATAAGAGCCAGTGCCCGAATCCAGAGAAGAACATCTGACCTGCACGTGGGAGAGCATTTGTTATTAATGCTAGAGAGGCATGTGAAGACCCGGAGCTTGTTACGGGTACGTTTACCATTAATAACTTATCCGCATCTATTATATTTGATACTGGTGCTGATAGAAGTTACGTGTGTAGAGACTTTCACGCTAAATTGAATTGTTCATCATTACCTCTAGATGCTAAGTACATGATTGAGTTAGCTAATGGTAAACTAATTAAAGCCGATAAAATTTGCCGTGATTGTAAAATAAATTTAGCCGGAGAAACATTTAAGATTGATTTGATACCCGTAGAATTAGGAAGTTTTGATGTAATAGTCGGCATGGACTGGATGTCCAAAATAGGAGCTGAAGTTGTGTGCGCCAAGAAGGCAATTCGCATTCCTCGTAAGAATAAAACGCCAGTAATGATTTATGGAGAGAAGGGTAACTCAAAGCTAAAACTCATTAGTTATTTGAAAGCTCAAAAGTGCTTGAAGAAAGGGTGCTATGCTATCTTAGCACATGTTAATAAAGTCAAAAAGAAAGAAAAAGAGAAGTGCATCAATGACGTGCCTGTGGCAAGAGATTTTCCTGAAGTATTTCCGGAAGAGTTGCCGGGATTACCTCCATTTAGATCTGTAGAATTTCAAATAGATCTTGTACCAGGAGCTGCACCGGTTGCCCGTGCTCCATATAGACTTGCACCGTCCGAGTTAAAAGAACTTCAGAGTCATTTAAAAGAATTACTGGATCGTGGATTCATACGACCAAGTACTTCACCGTGGGGAGCTCCAATTTTATTCGTCAAGAAGAAAGACGGATCTTTCCGAATGTGTATAGATTATCGTGAATTAAATAAGTTAACTATCAAGAATCGGTATACACTACCGAGAATTGACGACTTATTTGATCAACTCCAAGGATCATGTGTGTACTTGAAAATTGACCTAAGATCGGGCTATCATCAATTACGTGTCAAAGAAGAAGATATACCGAAAACTGCTTTTCGGACACGCTACGGTCATTACGAATTTTTGGTTATGCCGTTTGGATTGACGAATGCGCCAGCTGTATTCATGGACCTCATGAATCGAGTTTGTAGTCCATATTTAGATAAGTTTGTTATCGTTTTCATTGATGATATTCTTATCTATTCCAAGAGTGAGCAAGAGCATGAGCAGCATGTAAGGTTGATATTAGAGTTGTTAAGAAAAGAACAGCTATATGCTAAATTTTCTAAATGTGCTTTCTGGTTGAAAGAAGTGCAATTTCTTGGCCACGTTGTTAGTAGCAAAGGAATTCAGGTTGATCCAGCAAAAATTGAAGCCATTGAAAAATGGGAGACTCCTAAGACACCAACGCAGATACGCCAATTTTTGGGTTTAGCCGGTTATTATAGAAGGTTTATTCAAGATTTTTCCCGAATAGCTAAGCCGTTGACAGCATTAACGCAAAAAGGGAAGAAATACGAATGGACCTCGGAGCAGGAGAACGCATTTCAATTACTGAAGAAGAAGTTAACTACGGCGCCTATTTTATCGTTACCTGAAGGGAACGATGATTTTGAAATATATTGTGACGCTTCGCGACAAGGTTTTGGTTGTGTTCTTATGCAACGAAAGAAAGTTATTGCATACGCATCTCGACAATTGAAGATTCACGAGCGGAATTATACGACGCATGATCTAGAACTGGGAGCAGTCGTGTTTGCGTTAAAGATATGGAGACACTACTTATATGGGGTTAGATGCACTGTGTTTACTGATCATAAAAGTCTTCAACATATTTTCGATCAGAAACAGCTGAACATGAGGCAACGTAGGTGGGTCGAGCTGATAAACGACTACGATTGTGAGATTCGCTATCATCCCGGGAAAGCGAATGTAGTGGCTGACGCATTAAGCAGAAAGGAACGAGAACCAATTCGAGTACGAGCGATGAACATAAAAATTCGCATGAATCTCAACTCACAAATCAAAGAAGTTCAACGAGAAGCACTTACTAAAGAAAATATAGGAAATGAAATAATGAAGAAGTATGAGAAGCAACTCGTTATGCGGGAAGATGGAATTCGATATTTTGCAAATCGTATTTGGGTACCGAAGTTGGGTGGATTAAGGAAGTTGATATTGAACGAGGCACATAAGACAAGATATTCGATACATCCTGGAGTTGGAAAGATGTACCAAGATCTTAAGACGCATTATTGGTGGCCTAATTTGAAGACAGACGTTGCAACATATGTTGGGGAATGTTTAACTTGTTCCAAAGTCAAAGCAGAACACCAGAAGCCGTCAGGGTTACTTCAACAACCAGAAATTCCAGAATGGAAATGGGACGGTATTACCATGGATTTCATCACGAAGTTACCAAAGACTGCCTGGGGATACGACACCAATTGGGTAATTGTTGATCGTCTTACCAAATCTGCACATTTCTTGCCTATAAAGGAAACAGATAGAATGGAGAAATTATTACGATTATATATAAAGGAAATAGTTTCAAGGCATGGAATACCTATTTCCATTATATCTGATCGTGATAGTAGATTTACCTCAAAGTTCTGGCAATCACTACAGGAGGCACTAGGAACTCGTTTGGATATGAGTACCGCATATCATCTGCAAACGGACGGACAGAGTGAAAGAACAATTCAGACTCTTGAAGACATGCTCAGGGCATGTGTGATCGATTTTGGAAACGGATGGGATAAGTATCTACCATTAGCAGAATTCTCGTATAATAATAGTTATCATGCGAGCATTAAAGCTGCACCATTCGAAGCATTGTACGGAAGGAAGTGTAGATCTCCTATCTATTGGAATGAAGTAGGAGATCGACAATTAACTGGTCCCGAGATCATACATGAAACTACTGAAAAGATAGTACAAATCAAAGAGAGATTGAAAACAGCCCGTATTCGCCAAAAGAGCTACGCCGATGTCCGAAGGAAACCATTAGAGTTTCAGATCAGTGACATGGTTATGCTAAAGGTGTCACCTTAGAAAGGTGTAATACGTTTCGGTAAAAGAGGTAAACTAAACCCAAGATATGTAGGCCCGTTCAAGATCATCGAACGCATTGGACCGGTAACTTATCGACTCGAGTTACCGCAACAACTCGCCGGAGTACATAATACCTTTCACGTCTCGAACCTTAAGAAGTGTCTTGCAAAGGAAGACCTCACCATTCCTCTTGAAGAAATCCATGTCGACGAGAAACTACAATTCATCGAAGAACCAATCGAAATCATGGATCGTGAAGTTAAACGGCTCAAGCAGAGCAACATACCGATCGTTAAGGTTCGTTGGAATGCTCGAAGGGGTCCCGAGTTTACTTGGGAACGAGAGGATCAAATGAAACAAAAGTATCCACACTTGTTTCCCGATGACGCAAAATAGGTACAATTTTAAAATTTCGGGATGAAATTTATTTAACGGGTAGGTACTGTAATGACCCGCACTTTTTCGATCATTCTATATTTATAAGATTAATATTTACATAAATTAAACCTTACCAACATGACAAGAAATCCAAATTGTTGAGACTTATGTCTTCGAAAAGAGTTTTACACAACGTTTGACCGTCCAATTTGACCGATGATATCACGAACTATATAACATACGATAATTATACGTTTATGTATATATATGTATTTATATATATTTAACATGATCTAAGGATGTTTAACATCTCATTGGGTACTAATAACAATGAGTTATAAGTATATTTTGAAACTACTAACTTAAGTTTTCAAAACGATAACTATACGTAACGTTCTTCGACATAAATACTTATAACCTATAATACTTATACATGCATCGTATAGATATGTATTTTATCACTTTTAAAGGGCTTACATACATAAAACAATATAAGTATATTTACAAAAGATAGCTATATTTGAATCCTCGTTCCGTTTTCTCAAAGATTTCTACACGTATATCTAGGGTATATGTACCCGTATCAAACGCAGCTTCTAGATGTATTTACTATTGGTATATACCAATAAAAATCTGCTCCTTAGCAGCCTTAAATGATTAAGAAACATGTGGAACCAACCATTTGTCAAGTAGCATGAATTATTTAGCAAGAAAACAAAGTTAGGTATCTTTTTTTCCTTTATAACCTAAAAACGTTTTTATGCATGCACACCATTTCTTCACCCCATTTTCTCATACTTACACTCCCATTTCTCTCTCAAAATACTCTTAACTTCATACTTGATCATCTCCAAGCATTTTCCCCATCATTTAGCTTCAAAAACATCACTTAATCACCATAAGAAAACCCTTACAAAAACACTTCAAGAATCCTTCCAAGAACACAAACTTACTTCCAATCTTTCATCCAATTCCATCACCCTTTTAGTTCTAGGTTCTTACTCCTCTTTTACAGCAACCTTGTCCAAGGAACTTGAGGTAGTAACTATGTTCATAACCTTATTCGATTCATATATATATAGCTATCTTATTTTGTGGTATAAAATTTTAACAACAAGAACATAGTTTGAAAGTTTTCAAACTTGTTTGCAAACTAAATAGATCCTTCTAACTTAACTTTTAAAATACTTCAAGACCTGTAATATAACTTAATTACATGCTAATTTAACAAGGTATAACTTGGTTTTTCAAAGAACACCTTAAAAACTGTTTTTACGACGTCGGAGTGCAACCGGGGACTGTTTTGGGTTGGATAATTAAAAACCATCTTAAACTTTGAATTGGAAGTTTATCTTCTGGAAAAATGATTTTTAATATGAATATGATAACACATAAAAATTTCATGATTTAATTCAAAGTATAAGTATTTTTAGAAAAATAATCATTTAAGGTTGTTTACATAAAGGAAAATGTTTAACTTCATAAGTTTCACTAAAGTTTCACCTATGCCGTGTGATTTTGAATACAAACCAAGGTATTTTCAGTTCATAGTCTTAAAGAGGAACTCGATCCAAGGAGATGGCAAGTTGAATCAACGAAAACGGATTTGTAACGAAGAAACTATGACCGAAACAAAATTGGTTATCCAAGACTTGTTTAACTTCGGGATTAATTGGGAAAAATTAAATAAAATCACATCTTTCTAAGATAACATGATATTTTATATATATGTACTTATAATTCAATTTTATATGGTTCAGGATCACCCGTAAACAATACGAGAAGATTAATCATAAGATCCCATGTTTGTACGCAACACGTCATTTGACAACACCGGTACTTTATGTACGCAACACGTCATTTGACAACACCGGTACCGTGGGTCAAGATTAATCTCGACCAATACATATACGATGGGGTTTTATTTATTTCGTTGGGGGTTTTATTTATTTCATTGCGGGTATATTAAACATCTACAAATGAACCATTAAAATTGAATTACTAACAACGAAATGCTAACTACGGACTAAGGAATTATTCAAAGTATTAAAAGTATAACAAGTATATATATGAGACGTTTGTTTAAAAAGAAAAGGTATTGATATATTATATATGGATAGGTTCGTGATATCAACCGGAAGACCAAGTCAAAAATATATATATCTTCAAGACGAACGTGAGTATATAGTCCCACTTTTAAACTCTAAATATTTCAGGATGAGAATACATGTATTTTATGTTTTACATTATGGACACAAGTAACTGAAAAATATATTCTACGTTGAGTTGTACCACTAGCATACTTCCCTGTAGCTTGGTAACTAATATTTACAGCGGTATTGTAAACGCGAATCCTGTTGATAGATCTATCGGGCCTGACAACCCCAACCGGACTGGACGACCAGTATTCAACGGTTGCACAGTACTTCGTTTTGTGACTACACTTGGTACGGTGTAGTAAGATTTCATATTAAAGGGAATATGCGACGTGATTAAATGTTAAGTATGGTTACCAAGTGCTCAACCACTTAGAATATTTTTATTAAACTGTTTATATACGAAATCTTGTGGTCTATATATATATATATATTGCTGCCGGCACTAAACCTATATCTCACCAACTTTATGTTGACCTTTTAAAACATGTCTATTCTCAGGTGATTACTAAAGCTTCCGCTGCATAATGTTGAATTTGAGCAGGATCTTGCGTACGCATATTTGTGTCAAAAATAAAACTGCATACCCGAGGATCTGTGTTGTAAAATATGCTAGAAACCGTGTTGTTATCATTATATGTAAAGTTTGAAAGTCGAAGATTATCGCTAAACGATAATCATTTTTATGTTGTCCAAAGCTTGTAACAAAAATAAGAATCATGGTTTGTAATGTATAATATATGCAGTTTTTCTTTTAAAAATGTCGCATATAGAGGTCAATACCTCGCAATGAAATCATACGTTATTTAACACGTTCTTATGGTTAAGGACGGGTTATGACATGTGGTATCAGATCGGTGGTCTTAGCGAACCAGGTTTGCATTAGTGTGTCTAACCGATAAGTCGTTAGGATACATTAGTAAGTCTGGACTTTGACCGGGTCTGATTTAAAAACCATTGCTTATCATTGTTGGTTAAAATTTATATGTAAACATTATGTAGTACTAATGGGTTAGTTGTTGTATGATAGATGTCGGGCTCAAAACTTGTTATCACATTCAGCGACTCCGAACCAGAATCTTCAGATGGTGTTCCAGTCATTAACCTATCCGATGATGAAAATGATATCTTTGGGGAAGACTCACAAATTCCGGATGAACCGACTATAGAGAACCCGGAAAGTGAACCCGAGGAGGAAAGTGAACCCGAGGAGGAAAGTGAACCCGAGGAGGAAATTGAACCCGAGGAAGAAATACAGGAAATTACAAAAGAAGAGTTCGAACTAGGAAAGAAACGAAAGGCTAATGAAATAGAAAATTCAAATCCTGAGTTTAATAAGGATGATGTGGCACCAACTCCACTAGACACTACCACCCCTATTCCCGCTATTCCTATTCGTTCTATCCCGGCATCCAGTTCTTCAGTCCCACAGCCAAAATATAGGCAGACAGCCAGGATAAGCGTTAAGCGATTCTTTGAACCTAAACGTCCTAGAAAATAGACCAAACGATGCGCTGCCGTATTAAACCATGGGATCATATAATGTTTTTTATAATATTATTAGTGTGGTTTGCTTAATGTTCGATGTAAGATAAGCATATGTAAAATAGTGAAGTGTGAAATGCAATAATTTTCCATGGTTAAGTATTATTTAGATGGTAGTAATTGATTCTGTACTAAGCTATTAAGTATGGACATTAACGGGTAGGTACTACCCTAGATATAATTATAAAACGCTAATAAGAAGAAAAGGCTTTTATAATAATACCTGGTTCATATTATTAATAAGCTATAATGTACTGTAAATATACACTACATCTATAATATTCCATGTGAATAATTATTTTCTTTTCATTCTTATAGAAGAATATGGCGCGATTGAACCGAATGACGGAACAAGAAATCCAGGAACTCATCAATCAACGAGTGAACGACAGAATGTTATGGGTCGAGGCTGCAAGAGGTGCTGCAGTTAACCCAAATCCTCGTGTGGGGTGCACTTACAAAACTTTTCAAGCTTGCAAGCCCTCATCATTCAGTGGAACAGAAGGACCGATCGGTTTAACCCGATGGATAGAAAAGATGGAGACTGTGTTTAAAATCAGTGGTTGTGTTGAAAAGGACATGACCAAGTATGCATCATGCACTTTACAAGATAGTGCACTCACGTGGTGGAAAAATTATGTGAAGGCTGTAGGAGGAGATGTAGCTTATGATACTCCATGGGAAGAATTCAAAACAATGTTAATCAACGAATATTGTCCAAGGAACGAGATTAGGAAGTTGGAAGATGAATTACGAAGTCTGAAGGTTGTTGGTACTGAAATCACCAACTACAATCAGCGATTCATGGAATTAGTTTTGCTATGTCCTGAATTGGTTCCAACCGAAGAACGGAAGATTGAAATGTACAAAGATGGTTTGCCCAAAAAGGTCAAGGCAAACGTTACAGCATCGAAACCTAAGACAATTCATGAAGCTATAACCATGGCAAATGAGCTAATGGATCAGGTCATCATGGATAAGAAAGTATCCAATACTGATGTGAAGGTATCAGGTAACAAAAGAAAGTGGAATGGAAATTATGATCGAGGTAACCAACAACAATCTTTTAAGAAACAAGAAATCACGCAAGGTGCGGGTAGTGGTTTAAGCTTTGGTTATAAAGGACAAAATCCTTTATGCAACCGATGCCACAAACATCACTCTGGTTACTGTAATGTGGTATGCAACAAATGTAATCGAAAGGGTCATCTTGCTGAAGATTGTAGGGCTCTTGTTACAAATACAAATGGTACCAAGACTCTTGCCACCAATGCAAATAGAACTGCTTTGGCTACCATTACTTGTTTTGGGTGTGGAAAACAAGGTCACTATAAGAGCCAGTGCCCGAATCCAGAGAAGAACATCTGACCTGCACGTGGGAGAGCATTTGTTATTAATGCTAGAGAGGCATGTGAAGACCCGGAGCTTGTTACGGGTACGTTTACCATTAATAACTTATCCGCATCTATTATATTTGATACTGGTGCTGATAGAAGTTACGTGTGTAGAGACTTTCACGCTAAATTGAATTGTTCATCATTACCTCTAGATGCTAAGTACATGATTGAGTTAGCTAATGGTAAACTAATTAAAGCCGATAAAATTTGCCGTGATTGTAAAATAAATTTAGCCCGAAAAACATTTAAGATTGATTTGATACCCGCAGAATTAGGAAGTTTTGATGTAATAGTCGGCATGGACTGGATGTCCAAAATAGGAGCTGAAGTTGTGTGCGCCAAGAAGGCAATTCGCATTCCTCGTAAGAATAAAACGCCAGTAATGATTTATGGAGAGAAGGGTAACTCAAAGCTAAAACTCATTAGTTATTTGAAAGCTCAAAAGTGCTTGAAGAAAGGGTGCTATGCTATCTTAGCACATGTTAATAAAGTCGAAAAGAAAGAAAAAGAGAAGTGCATCAATGACGTGCCTGTGGCAAGAGATTTTCCTGAAGTATTTCCGGAAGAGTTGCCGGGATTACCTCCATTTAGATCTGTAGAATTTCAAATAGATCTTGTACCAGGAGCTGCACCGGTTGCCCGTGCTCCATATAGACTTGCACCGTCCGAGTTAAAAGAACTTCAGAGTCATTTAAAAGAATTACTGGATCGTGGATTCATACGACCAAGTACTTCACCGTGGGGAGCTCCAATTTTATTCGTCAAGAAGAAAGACGGATCTTTCCGAATGTGTATAGATTATCGTGAATTAAATAAGTTAACTATCAAGAATCGGTATACACTACCGAGAATTGACGACTTATTTGATCAACTCCAAGGATCATGTGTGTACTTGAAAATTGACCTAAGATCGGGCTATCATCAATTACGTATCAAAGAAGAAGATATACCGAAAACTGCTTTTCGGACACGCTACGGTCATTACGAATTTTTGGTTATGCCGTTTGGATTGACGAATGCGCCAGCTGTATTCATGGACCTCATGAATCGAGTTTGTAGTCCATATTTAGATAAGTTTGTTATCGTTTTCATTGATGATATTCTTATCTATTCCAAGAGTGAGCAAGAGCATGAGCAGCATGTAAGGTTGATATTAGAGTTGTTAAGAAAAGAACAGCTATATGCTAAATTTTCTAAATGTGCTTTCTGGTTGAAAGAAGTGCAATTTCTTGGCCACGTTGTTAGTAGCAAAGGAATTCAGGTTGATCCAGCAAAAATTGAAGCCATTGAAAAATGGGAGACTCCTAAGACACCAACGCAGATACACCAATTTTTGGGTTTAGCCGGTTATTATAGAAGGTTTATTCAAGATTTTTCCCGAATAGCTAAGCCGTTGACAGCATTAACGCAAAAAGGGAAGAAATACGAATGGACCTCGGAGCAGGAGAACGCATTTCAATTACTGAAGAAGAAGTTAACTACGGCGCCTATTTTATCGTTACCTGAAGGGAACGATGATTTTGAAATATATTGTGACGCTTCGCGACAAGGTTTTGGTTGTGTTCTTATGCAACGAAAGAAAGTTATTGCATACGCATCTCGACAATTGAAGATTCACGAGCGGAATTATACGACGCATGATCTAGAACTGGGAGCAGTCGTGTTTGCGTTAAAGATATGGAGACACTACTTATATGGGGTTAGATGCACTGTGTTTACTGATCATAAAAGTCTTCAACATATTTTCGATCAGAAACAGCTGAACATGAGGCAACGTAGGTGGGTCGAGCTGATAAACGACTACGATTGTGAGATTCGCTATCATCCCGGGAAAGCGAATGTAGTGGCTGACGCATTAAGCAGAAAGGAACGAGAACCAATTCGAGTACGAGCGATGAACATAAAAATTCGCATGAATCTCAACTCACAAATCAAAGAAGTTCAACGAGAAGCACTTACTAAAGAAAATATAGGAAATGAAATAATGAAGAAGTATGAGAAGCAACTCGTTATGCGGGAAGATGGAATTCGATATTTTGCAAATCGTATTTGGGTACCGAAGTTGGGTGGATTAAGGAAGTTGATATTGAACGAGGCACATAAGACAAGATATTCGATACATCCTGGAGTTGGAAAGATGTACCAAGATCTTAAGACGCATTATTGGTGGCCTAATTTGAAGACAGACGTTGCAACATATGTTGGGGAATGTTTAACTTGTTCCAAAGTCAAAGCAGAACACCAGAAGCCGTCAGGGTTACTTCAACAACCAGAAATTCCAGAATGGAAATGGGACGGTATTACCATGGATTTCATCACGAAGTTACCAAAGACTGCCTGGGGATACGACACCATTTGGGTAATTGTTGATCGTCTTACCAAATCTGCACATTTCTTGCCTATAAAGGAAACAGATAGAATGGAGAAATTATTACGATTATATATAAAGGAAATAGTTTCAAGGCATGGAATACCTATTTCCATTATATCTGATCGTGATAGTAGATTTACCTCAAAGTTCTGGCAATCACTACAGGAGGCACTAGGAACTCGTTTGGATATGAGTACCGCATATCACCTGCAAACGGACGGACAGAGTGAAAGAACAATTCAGACTCTTGAAGACATGCTCAGGGCATGTGTGATCGATTTTGGAAACGGATGGGATAAGTATCTACCATTAGCAGAATTCTCGTATAATAATAGTTATCATGCGAGCATTAAAGCTGCACCATTCGAAGCATTGTACGGAAGGAAGTGTTGATCTCCTATCTGTTGGAATGAAGTAGGAGATCGACAATTAACTGGTCCCGAGATCATACATGAAACTACTGAAAAGATAGTACAAATCAAAGAGAGATTGAAAACAGCCCGTATTCGCCAAAAGAGCTACGCCGATGTCCGAAGGAAACCATTAGAGTTTCAGATCGGTGACATGGTTATGCTAAAGGTGTCACCTTGGAAAGGTGTAATACGTTTAGGTAAAAGAGGTAAACTGAACCCAAGATATGTAGGCCCGTTCAAGATCATCGAACGCATTGGACCGGTAGCTTATCGACTCGAGTTACCGCAACAACTCGCCGGAGTACATAATACCTTTCACGTCTCGAACTTTAAGAAGTGTCTTGCAAAGGAAGACCTCACCATTCCTCTTGAAGAAATCCATGTCGACGAGAAACTACAATTCATCGAAGAACCAATCGAAATCATGGATCGTGAAGTTAAACGGCTCAAGCAGAGCAACATACCGATCGTTAAGGTTCGTTGGAATGCTCGAAGGGGTCCCGAGTTTACTTGGGAATGAGAGGATCAAATGAAACAAAAGTATCCACACTTGTTTCCCGATGACGCAAAATAGGTACAATTTTAAAATTTCGGGATGAAATTTATTTAACGGGTAGGTACTGTAATGACCCGCACTTTTTCGATCATTCTATATTTATAAGATTAATATTTACATAAATTAAACCTTACCAACATGACAAGCAATCCAAATTGTTGAGACTTATGTCTTCGAAAAGAGTTTTACACAACGTTTGACCGTCCAATTTGACCGATGATATCACGAACTATATAACATACGATAATTATACGTTTATGTATATATATATGTATTTATATATATTTAACATGATCTAAGGATGTTTAAAATCTCATTGGGTACTAATAACAATGAGTTATAAGTATATTTTGAAACTACTAACTTAAGTTTTCAAAACGATAACTATACGTAACGTTCTTCGACATAAATACTTATAACCTATAATACTTATACATGCATCGTATAGATATGTATTTTATCACTTTTAAAGGGCTTACATACATAAAACAATATAAGTTTATTTACAAAAGATAGCTATATTTGAATCCTCGTTCCGTTTTCTCAAAGATTTCTACACGTATATCTAGGGTATATGTACCCGTATCAAACGCAGCTTCTAGATGTATTTACTATTGGTATATACCAATAAAAATCTGCTCCTTAGCAGCCTTAAATGATTAAGAAACATGTGGAACCAACCATTTGTCAAGTAGCATGAATTATTTAGCAAGAAAACAAAGTTAGGTATCTTTTTTTCCTTTATAACCTAAAAACGTTTTTATGCATGCACACCATTTCTTCACCCCATTTTCTCATACTTACACTGCCATTTCTCTCTCAAAATACTCTTAACTTCATACTTGATCATCTCCAAGCATTTTCCCCATCATTTAGCTTCAAAAACATCACTTAATCACCATAAGAAAACCCTTACAAAAACACTTCAAGAATCCTTCCAAGAACACAAACTTACTTCCAATCTTTCATCCAATTCCATCACCCTTTTAGTTCTAGGTTCATACTCCTCTTTTACAGAAACCTTGTCCAAGGAACTTGAGGTAGTAACTATGTTCATAACCTTATTCGATTCATATATATATAGCTATCTTATTTTGTGGTATAAAATTTTAACAACAAGAACATAGTTTGAAAGTTTTCAAACTTGTTTGCAAACTAAATAGATCCTTCTAAATTAACTTTTAAAATACTTCAAGACCTGTAATATAACTTAATTACATGCTAATTTAACAAGGTATAACTTGGTTTTTCAAAGAACACCTTAAAAACTGTTTTTACGACGTCGGAGTGCAACCGGGGACTGTTTTGGGTTGGATAATTAAAAACCATCTTAAACTTTGAATTGGAAGTTTATCTTCTGGAAAAATGATTTTTAATATGAATATGATAACACATAAAAATTTCATGATTTAATTCAAAGTATAAGTATTTTTAGAAAAATAATCATTTAAGGTTGTTTACATAAAGGAAAATGTTTAACTTCATAAGTTTCACTAAAGTTTCACCTATGCCGTGTGATTTTGAATACAAACCAAGGTATTTTCAGTTCATAGTCTTAAAGAGGAACTCAATCCAAGGAGATGGTAAGTTGAATCAACGAAAACGGATTTGTAACGAAGAAACTATGACCGAAACAAAATTGGTTATCCAAGACTTGTTTAACTTCGGGATTAATTGGGAAAAATTAAATAAAATCACATCTTTCTAAGATAACATGATATTTTATATATATGTACTTATAATTCAATTTTATATGGTTCAGGATCACCCGTAAACAATACGAGAAGATTAATCATAAGATCCCATGTTTGTACGCAACACGTCATTTGACAACACCGGTACTTTATGTACGCAACACGTCATTTGACAACACCGGTACCGTGGGTCAAGATTAATCTCGACCAATACATATACGATGGGGTTTTATTTATTTCGTTGGGGGTTTTATTTATTTCATTGCGGGTATATTAAACATCTACAAATGAACCATTAAAATTGAATTACTAACAACGAAATGCTAACTACGGACTAAGGAATTATTCAAAGTATTAAAAGTATAACAAGTATATATATGAGACGTTTGTTTAAAAAGAAAAGGTATTGATATATTATATATGGATAGGTTCGTGATATCAACCGGAAGACCAAGTCAAAAATATATATATCTTCAAGACGAACGTGAGTATATAGTCCCACTTTTAAACTCTAAATATTTCGGGATGAGAATACATGTATTTTATGTTTTACGTTATGGACACAAGTAACTGAAAAATATATTCTACGTTGAGTTGTACCACTAGCATACTTCCCTGTAGCTTGGTAACTAATATTTACAGCGGTATTGTAAACGCGAATCCTGTTGATAGATCTATCGGGCCTGACAACCCCAACCGGACTGGACGACCAGTATTCAACGGTTGCACAGTACTTCGTTTTGTGACTACACTTGGTACGGTGTAGTAAGATTTCATATTAAAGGGAATATGCGACGTGATTAAATGTTAAGTATGGTTACCAAGTGCTCAACCACTTAGAATATTTTTATTAAACTGTTTATATACGAAATCTTGTGGTCTATATATATATATATATTGCTGCCGGCACTAAACCTATATCTCACCAACTTTATGTTGACCTTTTAAAACATCTCTATTCTCAGGTGATTACTAAAGCTTCCGCTGCATAATGTTGAATTTGAGCAGGATCTTGCGTACGCATATTTGTGTCAAAAATAAAACTGCATACCCGAGGATCTGTGTTGTAAAATATGCTAGAAACCGTGTTGTTATCATTATATGTAAAGTTTGAAAGTCGAAGATTATCGCTAAACGATAATCATTTTTATGTTGTCCAAAGCTTGTAACAAAAATAAGAATCATGGTTTGTAATGTATAATATATGCAGTTTTTCTTTTAAAAATGTCGCATATAGAGGTCAATACCTCGCAATGAAATCATACGTTATTTAACACGTTCTTATGGTTAAGGACGGGTTATGACAAGGTGTTCATGAATGACTTTTCGGTCTTCGGTGACACTTTTGATTCATGCCTTCTTAATTTAGAACGGATGTTGGAACGATGTGAGAAGTCTAATCTTGTGCTCAATTGGGAAAAGTGCCATTTCATGGTTCAAGGGGGCATAGTTCTCGGGCACAAGATTTCTAGGGACGGTATTGAGGTGGATCCTGCGAAGGTAACAGCTATTAAGAACCTTCCACCTCCCACCGATGTTAAGGGTGTTCGGAGTTTTCTCGGGCACGCCGGTTTTTACCGGCGGTTTATTAAGGATTTTTCTAAAATTGCTAACCCGATGAACAAACTCCTCGAAAAGGACACGCCTTGGAATTTCTCCGACGAGTGACAAAAGGCATTCGATCTTCTTAAGGAGAAACTGATCAATGCGCCAATCATAATTGCTCCGAATTGGTCCCTTCCGTTCGAGCTTATGTGCGATGCTTCTGACTTTGCTGTTGGCTCTGTTTTGGATCAAAGGGTCGAGAAACATTTCCGACCCATTTACTATGCAAGCAAGACCTTTCAGGGAGCACAATTGAATTATACTACCACTGAAAAGGAGCTCCTTGCGGTGGTCTTTTCGTTTGATAAGTTCAGGTCCTACTTAGTCTTGTCTAAGACTATTGTTTTTACGGACCATTCTGCTCTGAAGTACCTATTTTCGAAACCGAATGCGAAACCTCGACTGCTTAGATGGATCTTGCTTTTGCAAGAATTCGACATCGAGATCCGGGATAAGAAGGGTGCTGAAAATCTAGCGGCTGACCACTTGTCTAGACTCGAGAACCCAAATCTCGAAGTCCTTCACGAATCGAGTATCCCTGATGATTTTTCCGATGAATATCTCATGGAGATGGACAAGGTGGACGAGCCGTGGTACGTGGACATTGCTAATTATCTCGTTGGGGGATTCTTGGAAAAAGGGTGGTCGCATCAAAAGAGGAAGAAATTCTTCAGTGACCTTAAGTACTATTTCTGGGAGGCTCTCTATCTTTTTCGTTGTTGTCCTGATGGGGTTATCCGCTGGTGCGTTTTCGGTGAGGAGTGTATGCGTATTTTGACCGAGTGCCATAGTGGGCCTACCGGTGGGCATTTTGGACCCCAAATCATGGGGCGTAAAGTCTATGATGCTTGCTTCTTTTGGCCGACAATTTTCAAGGATGCCCACCGAATTTGCAAGTCGTGCGATTCTTGTTAAAGGGCCGGTAAAGTCACCAAACGGGATGAGATGCCTCAACAAAGCATCCAAGTTTGTGAAGTATTTGATGTTTGGGGGATTGACTTTATGGGGCCATTTCTGAAATCTCAGAATTATAGTTACATACTCGTTGCTATTGACTACGTGTCTAAATGGGCCGAAGCTCAAGCTTTGCCCACAAACGATGCACGAGTTGTGATTTCCTTTCTTAAGCATTTATTCTCTCAATTTGGAACTCCTAAAGCTTTAATTAGCGATAGGGGTACTCATTTTTGTAACGCCCAAATGGAGAAGGTATTGAAGAGATATGGAGTTCTCCATAAAGTTTCTACTTCATACCATCCCCAAATGAGCGGACAAGTTGAGAACACCAATCGAGCTCTTAAAGGGATTCTTGAGAAAACAGTGAGGTTGAATCCAAATAAGTGGGCGAATAAGCTCGATGAAGCTTTGTGGGCGTTTAGAACCGCCTATAAAATGCCATTTGGTACCACTCCTTATCGGTTGGTTTATGGGAAAGCATGCCATCTCCCGTTAGAGATTGAGCACAAGGCTATGTGGGCACTTAAGAAGTGTAATTTGGATTTGAAGGAAGCCGGACGCCTAAGGGCGGGGCAATTGAATGAGCTTAGTGAATTACGCCTTGATGCGTATGAGAATTCGTTGATTTATAAGAAGAAAACCAAGCAATGGCATGATAGGAAGTTAAAGGGTCCAAAAGAGTTTAATGAAGGCGATCGAGTGCTCTTGTTTAACTCTAGATTGAAGCTTTTACCGGGAAACTTAAGTCCCGGTGGACAGGACCATTTGTGGTTGTTAAGGTGTACCCTTACGGTGCGATTGAGTTGAAAAATGCTAGTGGTACAACCTTTAATGTTAATGGACATCGTGTGAAGAAATATTTCGATGGTCTATTGGAGATTGATGATGGGGTTCACGTTGAACCCGATCCTAAGGTTACTTGAAGTTGGAAACGAGTTTTGTGAATGACTCGTTAAACATGGTTCACATTGTTGTATAGTTTGTATTAATAGGTTTGATCACGGGTTTGCTGAGTCTTAAATGCTAAATGATTAATTATGATAGATTACTTGTTATTTTGTTGGTTGTTTTGGTGTTTAAAGGTATTTGAGTTTGCTGCATACATAACAAAGTCGAAGTACCAGGTCCAGTACATTGCCGCGGCGCGACATTTGGGGTCGCGACGCGATATAACAAGGGTTTTGGTAACAGAAAGCCATTTAAAAATGGGTTTTAAACACGTTCATCTCCGCGTCGCGAGGATTGAGGTCGCGGCGCGATTTTTCAAAGGTTTTGCAGGTCACGTATTTTTAAAAAAAATCAGAATCAGGTATAGCATTCTACCGCGGTGCGACCACTTATGTCGCGGCGTGACAATCCTGTCGCACAGATTCTACCCGACGGTCAAGGTTTTTAGTCAATTGGGCCAACCCGACCCACTACATAACCCGACGGGATTTCACCCTTTTTAGGGGTTTTTGGATCTGTTTGCACCCACCATTCTCACACTTACCTCTCAAACAACATTAGAGCTCTTAAACCCTAGTTTCAATTAACACTAATTGCTACCTAATTTCTTCAATTCCTTTGTCAATCATGCCGGTTAAGGTCCGATTTTGACTAATCTCTTGCTTTTTCTCTCATGTTTCTTGATTAACTGTATTAATTCTAGGGTTCATGTTTGAAATTTTAAGGGTTTTGTTTGATTGAAACTTTTATGCCTTAATATGTGATGAATTGCTGATGAATATGATATTATTGTGTTTTCTTCATGAATTCTTGTGTTGTTTATGCATAATATTGATTCTTGAAATTAGGGTAGCGATAAATCCGAATTTGATGTTGAATGTTTGGGGATTTTGTTTGTGAGGGAGTTGTTTGCTAATAGATACATGTTTTAAGATAGTGTGGGGTGATTTGGGCGGGTCATATGTGATTTTGGAAATTGGTAAAACATGATGATTTATGTGATTTGTGAGATGATTATTTGGTTGTTGGAATGGTTTATTTTTCTTGGAATAGGATAATTAACTAGATGAGTTTGTGAAATTGAGTTAAATGGAGGTTGTTTTAATGGGGAAACTTTCATGATATAGTGTTTTGAGAATTGTTTTGAATTTGATACCATGGAACACAAACATATGTTGTCAATACTTGCTTTTGTCTAAATGCCTAATTGAAGTTGAGACGAGTATTAATGGTACTTGGTGCAAGTATGTGGAACATGTTGATTTTTCTAACGCTAACTTTTTGATGTTTTGTGTTTGGTTTGGTTTTTGTTTCATGTGTGTAGAGAAGCAGATTTGATGCCCCATCATCCTCCACGGCTCAATCCCGAAAGGATGAAGAGCGAAGAACTAATTCGGAGGTTTGGTTGCAAAAAGTTGAGGAGCAATTCTCGGAGTATTTTGGATACATTTCAGCTCGGAATATTCAAGCGACTTGGTATTTTAGTTGGGATGAGTTGAATAGTTCATCTAGTGAGGTAAGGGAGGATATTGCTTATATGCTGGTGATGTCGAGACAGGGGGTTGATCTTGGCACTTGGGAACATGCTTTTTCTTTGAGAGACAATCTTTACCGAGAGTTAATTGTTGAGTTTTTATCCTCTTTAAGTTTCCGTTCTTGAAGGGATGGGACGGATCAAGCCTTTTTGACATTTCATTTAGGAGGAGAAAGTCGAGCCATGAGTCGAATTGATTTGTCTCGAGCACTAAATTTGTATGAAGAATTGGATGAAAAGTCTTTAACACGCTATTTGAAGAAAGAAACTGAGTTCATCGGGAATCAGGATGATTATAATGAGCGAGACTTTTGGTTTGAAATTTCAGGTTTAACTCCATTTGTGTCTAATGAGTCGAAAGGGTCCGATATTCGAAGCAGAGATGTACGGTTACTCCATAAACTGTTGTCGTGTACTTTTTGTGGACGAAGAAATGGGAACGATAAAGTTAATTCTACCGAGTTGTGGATAATGCATCGATTTCGGGCTAATGCGCATGTTGATTTGTGTATGTTAATTGCTACATATTTATCTAATCAGTCGAGGGAGACACACTCTTCGAGGCCACTGTTGGGTGGTCATTTTGTTAAAAAATTGCACGATTTTTCGACATCAATTTTAGCAGGTGTATAAGATTAACCGACCCATTGCAAGTAATGAAACCTTTTAATTTAAGGTTTTATCTTAATGTGCGTTTTGTGATGTGGGATGCGAATCGAGTTGGCTTGGTTGCATATGTTGAGCCACAAGAGCACGAGGCCGGTGGTAATGTTCAAGGAGGTGATGAAGCGGAGTCGGTTACTCCGAATGTGCCAGCGGGGGGTCAGCCTTGGGGTATTTCGCAAGAGATTTGGGATAACTTAGTGTCGCGGGTTGATAACGTGCGAATCGGTGTGTCAGACAGCTTTGATGAGTTTCGGGGAGAACAACGGTCTCATAATGACCGTATGTGGGAAAGTCAGCAGAGGGTCGATGAGAGGTCGGCTGAGTCTTTGCATGACCAGCAATGGATGGCATATGGGAGCGATTGGCAAAGGCACAATGCTCGTCTTTTCTACTACAACCCTAAAAATTATTATGGTACACAAGCTCAGACACCGGTTTATTATCGCAATCTAGTTTGGCCCCGAGTTCAGGTCCCGATTTACAGTGAGGAGGAAAGGTTTGAGGATGCTCATCAGAGGTTTCAGCAGCAGTATCCGCACGGCAACTGGCCGTATGATGGGTTTCAGTGAGGAGGGCCTGCGAGCCCGTGATTATGTTGTAATTTGTTTTAAACTATTTCCGTTTCGTTGGTTTGTACTTGGATAATTTTATATTTTGCTTATGTACTGTGGATTTATTCGGGGACAAGGCGTTTCGGTACCGGGTGGTGCCACCTTGTCCCCTTTATGTAGTTTTCTTGTGTTTTTCTTTTCTTAGGTATGTTGGTGAAAAAAATTTTTTTTTCAAGTCTGGCATTAAGTTCAGCAAAACTACTTGAGTGATGATATTGGTGTGAGGATCGGGAATGGACGATGTTCTTATGCTGGCAGTCAGTTCAGTGCCATCTGTCACTGTCATTCCACGATCAGTGGTTAACTCGATAAGTTTTTATTTTTTTTCTTACCCTTTCGATTTTCATCTATTTTTGATCTCAAGTAATGGGGATATTACTTGATCTCAAGTGTGGTGTGGGGATGTAAAATCTCTCGGGTTGGTTGTTAATGAAATCATCATCATACTAGTTTTGATATTAAAAGACTTGACGTTTCACGGGTTTTGGTCGTAAAAATTTTTTTTGAAAAATTTAGGGTAAAAATAATAAATAAAAAAAAAACAGAAAAGTTAGTTTAAAAATAAAAAAAAGTAAAAAAACAATTGAAAATTCGGCCAAAACCTTTATTTTGAAAATTGGCTTGGTTTTATGTTATATTTCATGATTTCAAAGAAGCCAAAAGTGTTCCACATGTTCATTACCATTGGACATGAAATCCTACGAGTTCGGGAAACTCAATAGTAGGTCACCTGTACCAAAACGGGTGTAAACCGTGAGAGAGCGATGATTGCATAGCGTGATTGTGACTGAATCACGTGCCAGATCACAAACTTTTAGTTACTTGGTATAGCAGACTTCCGAAACTATATCATTTTATTATTACATCATCTAATGGTGTGATACTGTGGGAAGAGGAGCCTCGAGTTTCACCAGTGCTATCCTTTTTAGGAGCAATAGCTACGTGCTTGTGTTTGCTTAGACAACACAACCCATAGCCAAAAGCTGTGGCACCCAAAGGTTTTTGGGATTTATTAGAAGGGTAGTATCTACTTCTTACCTTTCTTAAAACAAGCAGAAAAGCTTGTCATGTGGGAAGTAGGCAAACCAGTGTCAATTGAAACAGATTGGCACTTCCGAGTGACTCAGATCCACTCATTAAGGAAGTAAAGTCTTCCGACCGTTTCACTTGGTACGTATACCTCTTAAGCGTACCATTTCATTACCCATCATTTCACGATGAGGTACTGTTAGAGGAGAAAGTCTTGAACTTTCGAAACATGTTCATTATTTTGAATGTGAAATCCTACATGAACATAAAAATTCATACGTAGGTCATCTGCACCAAGGCGGGTGTCAACCGTATGAACGGTGATAGTGGCGTGAGGTCGAAACCGGACCATTCGCTAGATCGAAAACTTAAACAGGGCGATCCTCATTGTTTCTCCTAACAAGGACAATGTTGCACCCGACCACCTTATTTAACCACACAGGATGTATCTTTTCCATCCTTAAGGGAGTCAAGTCTCCCGAACGACACACTTGCTGATTTGTTTCAGAAGATGTAGTCCAGACCAGTTGTAGGGTGACGAAAAATCTTGAAAAGTCATTGCTAAAATCGACTGGAAATCTACCAGGCCTCAACGTCAAATAGGGAAACTGGTAGTCAAAGCTTTTCTCAATGAGGGAGATTTGCTAGTCAAATGGGAAGCGCACCATGATACACAAAATGTCAGTGATTGATCAGATTCCCAGTGGATAACCTCAGGAAAGGTAAGATATCAGCTTTTAAGCCTGATGAACCTCAATCTTTATGGTTGACTTAACGGATTAGATGATCACCTCATGATTATCGATGATATCTGGACGTAATGTGTATCCTCCTAAGCACATTATTTTCTTACCGACATCTCGCGATGTTAGGTACTGTGGGAGGCTTGGCTTGACCAATTGCGGGTAGCCCGTGCGTTCTTTTGGCACATTTGTTCGATTGCTATACTTGTTGGTGCTTGGTTTCCACTTGATTCCCGTTTTCTTTGAAGACTTATTTTGTGATTCGAGATTCTCTACTTCATCATTATGGTACGTTACTCGAGATTATCTTTGGTTACTATATTCATTACATATTGATCGTGGTTTGGGAAGTTACTTCGGGGGAATGCAAGTGGGAACCATGGTTGTTACTTACTCCAAATCTTACCCACGCTAGTTGTTTGTTTGGTTTCTTGTTCGTTTGGTTCTACATACATGTTTGAAGATGTTATTAAATGGTAGAAGATTATTATCGAGTTTAATTGCTTGAGGACAAGCAAAACTCTAGTGTGGGGTGGTTTGATATCGCATATTTTATACACGTTTTCCTTAGCGATATCGATCATAATTTAGTCCGTTCGGATACGGTTTGGTGTTTATTTTGATAATATTGAGAATTTTTGAGTTTGGAGAGCTATTTGTAGAAGAGATGCGGTTTTTGAAGCTTTTGAGGCATTTTGTTGATCGGATGTTATTGTTAGTGCACCGAGGATTAAAATGTTAAGTACGTATTGGTTCATGAGGAATTGAGTTAGTTAAAGTAAGGAAAAAGAGAAAAATAAAGGTGAGAACCAGGTTTAGTTGATTGTCGCGGCGCGACAAATGCGTTCGTGGCGCGACTTTTAACGCATTTCCAGATCAGAACATGGTTTAAGAAGGGTGTAATTTTACATTATATGTCGCGGCGCGACAGTTTAGGTCGCGGCGCGGAGATTGGTTGTTCCAGATTATTTTGGCAAGTATTTAAGGCCAGAAAAATACCCTAAATATTCACTTTCGCATCCAGACGATTTCCAGCAGCTTTTTGACGAACTTAGGTGATTTTTGGGGTTTCTCAAGGTCATTCTAACACATCAATCATTCCGAAAACAAGTCTCGATCCGTCTATCAATCAAGAACACAATATTCATTAGGTTTAATTCTTATCATCATTATGAATACCTTTAATTGTTTATTTGTGATTTTTGTTCTAGCCATGATTGGCTAAGCTTTTAATGTTTGTCTAGATTGAATATTTGCATGTGTTTGGATGATACTTTAATGTTTTATTGATTAATGCATGATAATTATGAGTTTTAATTAAGAAACATTCTTGTGGGTGTTGATTATTATTACTAGGTTGATTAGTGAATCTTGTTTGAACAAAGGGAACCCTGTTTCAATTTAGTGATCTAATTTCAAGTTGATTTGTCTTAACCGATTGGGTGCTTACTGGACCAAGGGGGTAAACCGGGTGACATTGATTGAACAAAATAGGGGTGAATTGTGTGGAGCGAACGCGTAACTAATTGAATCTTAATCTTATAATTAGCTAATTACTAAGTCACAAACGAAAGAGGTCTTTGGTGAAAGGGAACCCTAAGACAATAAATCCTAGTTTGACGTGTTTACTAAAAGAGAACTCTGAGTAAACCGACTCTGTAGTTGCGTGCATTGATAAATAGAACTAGTGCTTAATAACAAATCATCCAACACTGCGAATAGGACATCTAGGCGAACATTCTTTTATCTATTGAATTCAAATATCTTTATTTTCCGTTGAGTCTGCTTTTAGATTTACTTAAACTTAAAAACCCAAAAATATTGTCTTTTACTTTTGATCTATCTTTGATTTGGCTAATCGTTAAATAGCCACAAAACAAATATGCTCGTACTTTCGATTTTCATAGATTAACTTAGTTTATTTTATTAGTTACAATCTTAATTCTCATGTTTAAACTGTCCATGGAACGATTTCGGAATTACCAATTTTATACTATTACACGATCGGGTACACTGCCCGTTAGTGTGTAGTAATATTTTAACCGGCATTTTTCATTATAAATTATAGACACGTTTTACACATCAATAAGATACCAGAAAAATTATCTGATCCAGGAAGTTTCATGATTCCATGTTTTCTGGGTAGTCTTAGTTCAATAGAAGCATTAGCAGATTTAGGTGCTAGTATAAATTTAATATCGTATTCACTATACGCTAAACTAGACCTTGGAGAATTGAAACCAACACGAATAAGCATACAACTAGCCGATCGATCAGTAACATATCCTAGAGGGATAATGGAGAACATGCTAGTTAATGTTGGTACTTTAGTATTTCCAGTAGATTTTGTTATTCTGGACATGGAAGAAGATTCTCGAGTTCCTCTCATATTAGGAAGACCATTCTTAAACAAGGCTAAAGCAATAATAGACGTGTTTGGTAAGAAACTGACCCTAAGTATAGAGGACGAGAGTCTCACCTTTTCAGTTGATAGAGCCATGCAACAACCGCAATCTGCAGATGATACATGTTATTATATTCAAACTATAGATTCACATGCAGAATTGTTAGAAGAATTTTCAGAATTACAAGGAACAGGAGAATGTTCTTTAGGAGAAGGAACTGAACCAATTGATGAAACTGAAATGTTAGCTACACTTATGGCTAATGGATATGAACCAACAACAGAAGAAACTCAAATGCTAAAAGAAGAAGACAGATATCGATATAAATCATCGATAGAAGAACCACCGACATTAGAGTTAAAGCCACTTTCAAACCATTTGAAATATGCTTATTTACATGGTGAATCCGAATTACCTGTAATAATATCGTCTTCTCTTACTGAAAATGAAAAATCTCAACTCATTTCTGTGCTAAAAGCTCATAAACCAGCTATTGCATTGAAAATTCATGATATTAAAGGAATAAGTCCTTCGTATTGCACACATAAAATCCTTATGGAAGAAGGTCATAAAACATATGTGCAACGCCAAAGAAGACTAAATCCTAATATGCAAGATGTTGTTAAGAAAGAAATTATTAAATTGCTTGATGCAGGTTTAATTTATCCAATCTCTGATAGTCCATGGGTAAGCCCAGTTCAATGCGTACCTAAGAAGGGTGGCATGACTGTCATCACAAATGAGAAAAATGAGCTTATTCCTACTAGGACTGTAACAGGATGACGTGTTTGTATTGATTATAGAAAATTAAATGACGCCACCAGAAAAGATCACTTTCCATTACTTTTCATTGATCAAATGTTGGAAAGATTAGCCGGAAATAGTTACCATTGTTTTCTTGATGGTTTTTTCGGATATTTTCAAATTCCAATAGCACCCGAAGATCAAGAGAAAACCACATTCACATGCCCTTATGGTACTTTTGCTTATAAACGCATGCCATTTGGACTTTGCAACGCCCATGCAACCTTTCAAAGGTGCATGATGGCGATTTTTCACGACATGATAGAAGAATGCATGGAAGTTTTCATGGATGACTTTTCAGTCTTCGGTGATACTTTTGAAACATGTCTAGTTAATCTTGAACGAATGCTTATTAGATGCGAATAATCAAATCTAGTTCTTAATTGGGAGAAATGCCATTTCATGGTCAATGAAGGCATCGTTCTTGGTCATAAAATTTCAAAGGAAGGAATTGAAGTAGATAGAGCTAAAGTAGATGTAATTGCTAAACTTCCACATCCCACCAATGTTAGAGAAGTTAGGAGTTTTCTAGGGCATGCCGGTTTTTACCGACGTTTCATAAAAGATTTTTCTAAAATTGCCACTCCTATGAATAAACTCCTAGAAAAGGATGCTCCATTCATCTTTTCAGATGAATGCATCAAATCTTTTAATATTCTTAAAGAAAAACTCACTAATGTGCCGATCATGATAACTCCAAATTGGAATCTACCATTTGAACTCATGTGCGATGCAAGTGATTTTGCAATGGGAGCCGTTTTAGGTCAAAGGATTGAAAAACGATTTCAACCTATATATTACGCTAGTAAGACATTACAAGGAGCACAAATGAATTACACAACTACTGAAAAAGAACTCCTTGCTATTGTCTTTGCTTTTGACAAATTTTGTTCATATCTCGTTCTAGCTAAAACGGTGGTCTATACTGATCATTCTGCTCTTAGATACCTATTTTCAAAACAAGATGCCAAACCACGATTAATCCGTTGGATCTTACTCTTACAAGAGTTCGATATTGAAATCCGAGATAAAAAGGGAGCAGAAAATCTTGCCGCTGATCATCTTTCTCGTCTTGAAAATCCTGAATTAGAAGTTCTAAATGAATCGGCCATACAAGACAACTTTCCTGATGAATATCTATTGAAGATAGATTATAATGAAATTCCATGGTTTGCAGACTATACAAACTACTTAGTATGTGGATTCCTTGAAAAAGGGTTGTCGTACCAAAAATGAAAGAAATTCTTTAGTGATATAAAACACTATTTCTGGGAAGATCCACATTTGTTTAAAAGTTGTCCCGATGGAATAATACGCCGATGTGTATTCGGAGATGAAGCTAGTCAAATCTTAAACCATTGTCACACAGGACCAACAGGAGGGTATTATGAGCCTCAACTTACAGCAAGAAAAGTTTACGATGCTGGATTCTATTGGCCTACAATTTTCAAAGACGCACACCTTCTTTGCAAATCCTGTGATGCTTGTCAAAGGGCCGGAAAAATAAGTCAACATGATGAAATGCCACAAAATGTCATTCAAGTATGTGAAGTATTTGACGTTTGGGGTATTGACTTTATGGGTCCATTTCCAAAATCTCATAATAATCTCTACATTCTCGTTGCCATTGATTATGTATCTAAATGGGCAGAAGCACAAGCTCTCCCAACTAACAATGCACGAGTTGTAGTTAACTTTTTAAAACATCTTTTTGCAAGGTTTGGAACACCGAAAGCTTTAATAAGTGATCGGGGTACTCATTTTTGTAATAATCAACTTGAGAAAGTTCTCAAAAGATATGGAGTAACTCATAAAATCTCCACTGCTTATCATCCACAAACAAGTGGACAAGTTGAAAATACCAACCGAGCATTAAAACGTATTCTTGAGAAAACCGTAGGATCAAATCCGAAGGAATGGTCCATGAAATTGGAGGATTTACTTTGGGCTTTTAGAACAGCCTACAAAACTCAAATTGGAACCACACCTTTTAAACTCATTTACGGAAAAGCATGTCACCTTCCAGTAGAAATTGAGCACAAAGCATTTTGGGCTTTGAAAACATGTAATCTTGATTTACATGAAGACGGACGTTTAAGGTTAAGTCAACTAAACGAATTAGAAAAATTAAGACATGAAGCATATGAAAATTCATTAATCTATAAAGAAAGAACGAAGAAATGGCATGATAAAAGAATTAGAAGTTCAAAAGAATTTAAAGAAGGAGACCTAGTTCTTCTTTTCAATTCACGATTCAAGCTATTTCCTGGAAAATTGAAATCAAGATGGTCTGGACCATTCATAGTCAAAAGAGTTTTCCCATACTGAACAATAGAGTTAATAAATTCAAATGGGATTGAATTTAAAGTTAATGGTCACAGAGTTAAACATTACATATATGGACCGATGGAAGTTGACAATGAAGTCAATCACAATTTCAACACCACATCTAACTAAGTGTGGGGAGAGTCAAGTCTTTTTAAGGATAATATGAATTTCTGTTAGAGTTAGATGTTCTGTTTTCGTGTAGTTCTCGAGAATGGAATCCGAATGGTCTTTCCCTAGCAGACCCTAAAGAACTAGTCTTCTCCCCCCATTCTGAATTTTTATTTTTTTTTAGGTTTTACGAGATGGAGAATTCCTGTGAACTAAACCATGGTCTAATGCTACACGCTTTGATCACTAAACGTAATAATGACACACTCCCGAGTGACCTGGTATCAGTAATAAGAGCTAAATTGGACGGAGTTAGAAAAGAACTCAGAAACGATCATAATAAGTTACATTTTGGTAAAGGAAAATCAAAATCCGTAGCGAAAAGAAGAGCACGACACCTTGAAAGATGTCACAAATGCGGAAAATGGTCACACGAAGGGAAATGTTCGAACAATCAGACACATTCCAATACCGAGTTCGTTACTTTATGCAGAGAAGAACCGTACATATGTTTAGAAGAAAATTTATTGAAAATTCGTGGATACACTTACGTAGCTATGGAAAACCAATTCGTACGACTCTCTTATGAGTCGGCTAAAGCGGGTCACTAAGAATTCCATCTAGCAGGTAAGTATGTACAATTTTTATTTTTATTTTTACTGCTTTTAACCTTTTGATAATAAACGCTGAATCATTCGCTATAAAGTATTAAATTGATATTCAATAAAATTAGGTGTTAAAACCGAAATTATTGATATCATACAAAAATTTATTACATCACTGCGAAATTTACCGTTTATTCATAAGGTATAAATATCTTTAATCAATTAATCCAAAATATTTCAAAAATTCGTCAAGAGTAAAACTAGGTAATATAGCCGAAATTACTTTACCCAAAAGAGGGGCGTATATTTTTGATAATATTTGATTGATTAAAGTGGGATAAAAGACCAAAAAGATTTTTAATTTTATTTTATTTTTACCATATTTTTAAAATTAATATTGTAAATTTTTAAAATCAATATATTTAAGTTTGTAAATATTTTAAAAACTAATATTTTTAAAATAAGTTTGTAAAACTAAAATATGAAAATATTAATAATATTAATATGAATTTTTAATTTTATGTATTTTAAATTTAAGTTTGGTGTGAATTTAAAAACAAAATTTACTTTATCTTATAAAGTTAAAAATATGATTTCTAAAATTCGTCGTGAGTTGAAGACTAGGTCGTTAAACCGAAATTGCTTTACCCAAGGGAGGGACGAGAAATTTTATTATCATTATTTTTAATCTTATTGAATTAAAGTATACCAAAAACATAAATAAATAAAAAAACCCAAAATCTTTGCTTTTAAAACAATCGCTTTAAAATGACAAATTTTAAAATTTTGTTGAGGGACGGACTAGGTAAACGTACCGAAACAACCTCCTCCTAAATAAAAAGCAAAACAAAATTTTAAATTACTCAATTATTTGTTTTATTAAGTTCAGGTTTTTATAAATAAAAAAATATGTATATATATGTTTGTAGTTTATCTCATGTACAAAACAGGGTAAAACAGCGCACTTTCAAAGACTGATATTAAGTTCATCAAAAGCTACTAATTTTAACAATAAGACATAAAATATCAAATGTGATATAAAACAGTATGTTTGCAAACTCGGTATTTTTAATCATTTTTCTACACTAATCACCCTCATGAATTTAAATTTTTACTAATTTCTTGCAAATGAGGGCATTGCAAGATCTCAAGTGTGGGGAAGGGTTATAAATTCTCTCGGGTTTACGCTTGGTTTAATTGCCAAATTTTGTGAAAATTTAAAAAAAATTTAACTAAATGAATTCAAAATTATGTTTATACATATTTATGAACGATAAAACTAGGTGATACTACCGAAATTATTGTTACCTTGGAAATGACATAAATTGAGAAACAACCCAAAACGCTTGAATTCATTTAAAATGGAATAGAGGAGAATAAAAAGGCAAAGAAAGAAATAAATAAAAGCTGAGTGTGGGAAGAATTCACCAAGTTCTTTAAAACATATATCACATATCTGTACAAGCTTATTGCAGGTACTTTTGTTTTGGACTAAACTAATCAGTTTTACCCGATTTATTGTAATACTTTTGAAAGAAAGATGGATCTACACGATGAATCAATTCCATCATTATAAGGAAGTAAAGTCTTCCGAAAAGACACGCACTTCTTGATTTAGGTCAAGAAGTTGTGGTCCAGACCAGCTGTAGGTTGACAAAAATCTAGAAAAGTCATCTCTAAAATCAGCAAAAAATCCACGGACCTCAGCATCAAACAGGGTCGCCATGTGGTCAGACTTATCCTAACCATGAGAGGATCTGTCTCGTAAAATGGGAAGGGCGCCGTGCAAATTAGCTTGATAAGACTAATGAATCAGACCCCCAGTAAGGATAATCTCCTTAAAGATTAAAAATCAGCTTTTAAGCCTGATATTACTCAATCCTTGAGATTGACTTTAAAGACTGAGAATTACAAACTGATGGAATTCGATGATATCTAAACTCGAACTTGAACGAGAAAATATTTTGATCAAATTACAAACCGATTTGTTTTCTGAAAACCTATTTTCAATGCGTTCATTACCATTGAACGTAAAATCCGGAGAATTCATCAGAATTCATTAGGTCACCTAAACCAAATCGGGTGTCAACCGTAAGAACGGTGGTTGCATAGCATGGTCGAAGACAAGACCTTGTGCCAGACCGAAAAACTATAGGGTGATCTTTGCTATTGCTCCTACAAAGGATAGTAATTGCATCCGACATGATATAGACCATAATCAAAAGCATGTCATTAGACATTGCCTTAACAGTTGCTTGTTCATCGCTTTCCTTTACAATCGGACGGTAGTTTACTGAAAGGTAATATACGGAACAAGTAAACTGGACGTGTTGCTTTCCTAATACAAGGCTAGCAAGTGGGTGACACAAAACCATAAGTTTTGAGCTAAAATTTTCAAATCTAAAACCCACACAACCCACAAAAACATTTTGCAACACCGGTGAAGGGTTATTCCGGAAAACTTATCTAGGGTAAAAACTACATTGAATTTTCAAAAGATCAAATGTTTTCATAAAGATCCAATTTCCTAACGGATCTAAATTTTTATAGTCATGTGAGACTGTAAACCACATCGTTACCATCATTGTTCATAACCGACGTATTGAAATCACTGATGTACAAAGTGTGAAGAATAAAGAAGTGATTCTAGTAAAGTTATATTCAAGTTCTATATTGCTTGAGGATAAGCAACGCTCAAGTGTGGGAATATTTGATAATGCTAAAAACGAACATATATTTCATAGCATTATCCTTCAAGAAAGACAAGCTTTTAGTTGCAATTGTTCTAATTTCAAGTAATTATCGTTTAAATAATAAAAGGTGAAGACAAAAGATAGATTCGACGATTTAAAGACGCAAATGACCAAAAAGCTAAAAAGTACAAAGTACAATTCAAGTGGTTCAATTTATTGATGAGAAACGACTCAAAATTACAAAAGTACAAGCCGCAAAATGCAACGTACAAGATATTAAATTATACGAAAAGGCATTCGAAAATCCGGAACCGAGACATGAACCAACTTTCAACGCTCGACGCAACGGAGCTGAAAGTACAAGTCAACTATGCACAAGAATATAATATAATATTTAAATAATTCATAATAATTCATAATAATAAATAATAAAAAGTTGTTAATTGAGCATAGTTAAGGGGTCATAAGTGAAAATTTCAAATTCATCATTTGCCTATAAAACGAGACTATGGAGTAATGAAAGATACACCTTTTCTATTTTCTAAATCTCTTACTCTCTCAATATATTTATATTAATATTATAATTTTAATATTAAAGTTTAATAATAATAAGGTTATGTTAGCGAATGTTTTAAGTTTGTAAGTCGAAACTCTGTCCATGTAACACTACGCTATTAATACTCATTGTAAGTTATGTTTAAATTATTTTTATTAATATCTCGTAGCTAAGTTATTATTATGCTTATTTAAGCCTAAGTAATCGTGATGTTAGACTAAATATTAAAGACGGGATAATTGGGTTTTGGACCATAATTGGGGTTTGGACAAAAGATCGACACTTGTGGAAATTAGACTATGGGCTATTAATGGGCTTTATATTAACTAAACGATACCTCGTTAATTTAATATAAAGGTTATGATTTGAAGTATCTATATATAACCACATACGCTTAATCGGGTATGATGAGCGGGATATTTATAAGTACGAATTATTTTTCATTTGACCGGACACGGGGATGATTTAATAGTTACTATACTCATTAAAACAGGGGTGGATTACATTCAAGGGTAATTGGTGTAATTGTTAACAAAGTATTAAAACCTTGGATTATACACAGTCGATAACCTGGTGTATTCATTAAACAAAGTATTAAGACCTTGTTACAGTTCGAATCCCCAATTAGTTGGAATATTTGACTTCGGGTATAAGGATAATTTGACGAAGCCCCTCGCACTTTATAATTATGACCGATGGACTATTATGGACAAAACCGTATGGACATATCGAATAATCCAGGACAAAGGACAATTAACCCATGGTAATAAATTAAAATCAACACGGCGAACATCATGATTACGGAAGTTTAAATAAGCATAATTCCTTTATTTTATATCTCATCGTACTTTTATTTACTGTCATTTTATTTATCGCACTTTTAATTTATTGTACTTTTAATTATCGTCATTTACTTTACACTTTAAATTAAGTTATATTTTGCATTAGGTTTTAATTGTGACTTAAGTTTTAAAATCGACAAACCGGTCATTAAACGGTAAAAACCCCTAAAGTTACCTATAATTACTATATATCACTAAATCTAGTTTAACTACTTAATTAACTAATTTGACCTAGTAAGACACGCAATAATAGTGTCCACGGATCGACCTCCCAGACTTTACCTTAGCTATATTATTACATGATAGGTATACTTGCCTTTTGTGTTTTAGTTTAATTTAGGTGATTTCCTATAGTAAATAAATATAAAACTGATAGCCGTTTCATACACACCCTCTAGAACACATCATTACCAAAGACAGCGAGAACCCAATTTGACTCGATTTGGGTAATAGTTGATCGATTGATGAAGAGTGCCTTGTTTCTTCCCATTCGAGAAGCGATATCATCGGAGACTTTAGCTAAGTTGTGTATCAAGGAGGTGATAGCAAGACATGGGGTTCCTATATCTATTATTTCGGATCGAGATACCCGTTTCACATCTCGATTTTGGGAGAAGTTTCATGAAGATATGGGTACACAATTGAAATTGAGCACGGCGTATCATCCTCAAACGGATGGTCAAACCGAACGTACGAATCAAACATTGGAGGATATGTTACGGTCGTGTATTATTGATTTCGGTGGTAGTTGGGATGAGCACTTACCTTTGGTGAAATTCTCGTACAATAATAGTTATCATACTAGTATCGGGATGCCACCTTACGAGATGCTTTATGGGTGGAGGTGTCAAACTCCGATTTGTTGGGGTGAAGTGGGACAAAGAGAGATCGGGAGTACCGATTTGGTTTTGGAGACGAATAGCAAGATTGATATGATTCGGGCTCATTTGAAAAAGGCTCAAGATAGACAAAAGGCGTATGCCGATAAACGAAGACGATCGATTGAGTTTCAAGAGGGTGACATGGTGATGCTTAAAGTTTCACCATGGAAAGGTGTTATTCGGTTTCGAAAACGGGGAAAGTTAGCTCCTCGGTTTATTGGGCCATTTAAAATTTTAGATCGTGTTGGTGAAGTTACGTATCATTTGGAATTACCGGAAGAACTTGCGGGGATCCATAATACATTTCATGTTTCCCATCTCCGCAAGTGTCTCGCGGATGATTCTTCTTGGATGCCATTAGACGAAATCGAGTTGAACAATAAGCTAGAATATGTTGAGGAGCCAGTTGCTATACTCGATGAAAAGGTGAAAAGGTTGAGGAATAAGGAGGTGAGAACATATAAAGTTCAATGGCGTCGAAGTAAAGGTTCCGAGTTCACATGGGAGTCCGAAGAGTTTGTGTTGGTGTATCTTCCCGCTTGTCATGTGGCTTGGATCGCGAGGACGCGCTCCGAGTCAAGTGGGGGAGAGTTGTAAGACCCGAATAATTATTGTACTGTGATGTAAATAGGGTAAATATGGTACATAGAGTGTGGGTAACGTTGTGCAGTTAAACAGGGGTCAGTGCCTGCCCATGCCTTCGTGCGCGCTGCGCAGATATAGGGGTGTGCGCCGCACACTTCTACTGTTGGCGAATCCTAGCTTTTTGATTAAAAGCTAAATGAGGGGTATTGTCGTCTTTTCACATGAAAACGAGTTAGGGCATTAGATGGCCAGTTGGGTGGTGGGTGAAACACACTTAACTTCATCACCAACCTTATCTTCAACCCCAAATCAAATTCTAGAGAGAGAAGAGTGTTCTTGAGAGAGAAAGCTTGAATCAAGGAGGAAGGAGCTTGATCCGGGTTAAAGCTCAAGTATTAAACTTGTTCATCTAGCTTTTAGCTACGTTTTGATTGTGGTGGTATGCTCTAATCTTTATTTCCTTACTTAAATTTATATTATGGTTAGGGTTTGGGTAAATGGCGAACATAAAACCCATATTTGGCGATTTTGGGTGTTCTTGGGTAAGATTGAGTCATGAAGACTTAATAGTAACTAACCTAGGGTTTTAAAGTGTTAATTGGGGTGTATGAACATAAATTGGTTAGTTAATTACTAGCACACCTAGATGTTTAGTAAATGGGTGTATGTGGGTTTGTGGAAGACCCGAAATGGGTGTGTTGACATTAAAGTGATTAAATGGTAATTGTTGACCTAGTTTGGTAAGATGAGTGTGAAATGTCCTAAGTTTGTGTAAATCGGTGTTGTTAGACCTTAATCACTAGCTTTTAGTGATTGATGATGGGTCTTGACCTTAAATGACGGTTTTGGTAAATGGGGCATTTAATGCAATTAAGTCATTGAATGCACATGTGTAAATTGTTGGCATTTAGTCCAACTAGTTTGTGTGTTAATGGAGTACTTATTATATTAGGTACTTTTCTTTGAAGCTTGCGGAGTTATAAAATCGTCACCAAATTGTTAAGGTGAGTGGAGTAATTATACATGTATGTATATGGTGTATTTATTTGCATGCTATGGTATGACCCACATAGCCGGGAGTGCCATAGTGTGTGCGAGTGTACTATGATGTGAACCACGGAGCCGGTAGCATCATGGTGCATGTGTAGTGATGTGAACCACGGAGCCGGTAGCATCAAAGCGTGAACCACGGAGCCGGTAGCACTATAAAAATTAGGTGTGAACCACAGAGCCGGTAGCACCGAAGTGTGAACCACGAAGCCGGTAGCACTATAAAAGAGTACGACTCGAATGCGTAGTGACGTGAACCACGGAGCCGGTAGCGTCATAGCATTACGTATGGTGTGAACCACGGAGCCGGTAGCACCATGACGTGTGTATGGTTAACCATATAGCTTGTGCATGAGTTGTTGTATAGCATAATATATTATTTTGGTGAATATGCTATTGATTATGCTAGTTGCGGTATTTGGAGGTTATTAGCTTATACTTGGAGTTTGTATGCTAATTGTGATTGCTAGCGATTAGTACGGTGTGTGTAAGTGTATGCAAGTAGGTATATTATATATGTATATGTATAATTATTGCATTCACTAAGCCTTGCTTACCCTCTCGTTGTTTATCTTTTTATAGGCTCCGGAGTTGACAAGGGTAAGGGCATTCGATTGGATTAGAGATCCCGCTTGTTATTTAGGGGACGCTTTTGGGATGTGATAGCTTTTGGAGTTTGACCGAGATTTGGGTAGTTTAACCCCCAAACATCATGCTCATAGTGTCGTTTGGAAATTAAACTAATGTGGTCGAAACTCATGATTTGTACGAAACTCGTAAAACGGCCGATGTGGGCCCCGTTTTGTAAAACTTGTTTTATGATTGATTCGTGTTAGTTTTATATATATGAACATGTGGTGAAAAGCATTTCGTCTAAATACGTCGGGAAGTGGGAGATCTTTATTTGAAAAATTGCAATTCCGGACAGAAGCTGTTGGGGCTTGTGCGCGCCGCGCACCTTAAGGTGTGCGCGCCGCGCACTATACTGTTTAAAAAAAATATATTTTCGCGTATTCAGTTTGGGGAAATGGGTTGGGTTGTTACAATATTCTGTGAGGAATCCAAAACGAAAACATCATGAATCTGAAGACTCATTGATTTGAACAGTAGCGGCTTCAACTTCTTCATATGAACATTAATTCTTCAATCCTAAAATGTGTTCTATTTTACATGGAATGGAATTAAATTTCATTTTATAAAATAATTAAAAATTTATAAAAAGAAATTACGTTTTTAAATTTTGTGTTCATTTCCAGACTCACTTTTAAAAAAAAAAAAATTTAGATTCGCGATTTGAGAACGCGTGTCGAAAACGCGCGTTTTCTGCTGTGAAAAAGCACCTTTTCGGGCGCGTTTTCGGATGCGCTGCGAGATCGCGCGTATTCGGATGCGCTGCGAGATCGCGTGTTTCGTATGCGCTGTCAAAATGCGTTTTTCCGGACGCGCTGCGAAAACGCGCGTTTTTGAAGCGGATCCGAAAATCCGCATTTCTGGACGCCCTGCGGAAACGCTTGTTTCAGCAGGGGATCCAGAAACGCGCATTTCCGGGCGCGCGCGAAAACGCGCTTTCCGGGGGCCCGCGAAAACGCGCGTTTCCGAACGGCCCGCGAAAACGCGCGTTTCCGGGCGGCCCGCGAAAACGCGCGTTTCCGGGCGGCCCGGGAAAACGCGCGTTTCTGGACGCCCGGGGAAAACGCTCGTTTCCGGACTGCCAGCGAAAACGCGCGTTTCCGGGCGCCCACGATAACGCGCATTTCCGGCGCCCGCGAGGGTCCGGGCGCCCGCGATAACGCGCGTTTCCGGCGCCCGCGATAACGCGCTTTTCCGGGCGCTCGCGAAAATGCGCGTTTCCGGGCGCCCCGCGAAAACGCGCGTTTCCAGGCGCCACGCGAAAACGCGCGTTTCCGGACGCCCCGCAATAACGCGCGTTTCCGGGCGGCCCTCGAAAAAGCGCGTTTCCGGACGGGCGTGAAAACCCGCATTTCCGGACGCCCAGCGAAAATGCGCGTTTCCGGACGCCAGGGTGTAACGACCCAACCCGTATTAAAACCGGCCCATAAAAATTTTTCCTTTTACTACGCGTTAATTAATACTTTAGGTCCTAATTGTTTTTCCATAAACATCTTTAATTACAATAGAAGGTTTAATAACCTTAAAACGTTTAATACATTAGTTAATTGTCCAAATGGACATACACGACCCGACTAGTTTAGTTTCTAACAAAAACCGAGCATGGTGATTTGGGACTACGCTACCCAAATCCTAATCGAGTACAAAAGCAAGATCTTCTAAAGCAACCTAGCCAAGATCTCTAATCCCCAAGCTCACCCGAGCCGCCAAGCATGCGAACCTATAAAAATATCAACAACGAGAGGGTAAGCTAACGCTTAGTGAATGATAATATACTACATACATATATATGTATAAAATGGACACGCCACACAAAATATCAAATACCGCATACCGAAGCATCCATGTATAAGGCAACTACACTAAGCATACTGTACGATCTCTAAGCAACAAACTAAAGATATCAACAAAGTATAAGTTCACCAACGACGATGCGAACAACGCCAATAAGCTACACCCGGAGGGTTAGCTACAACACAACATTACATTAATATATATAACAATATAAAACGAATAAGGTTAATGAAATGTCCCGTTCTTATTGATTAAAAACGTTCCATATTAATTGATTTCGTTGCGAGGATTTGACCTCTATATGAGACGTTTTTCAAAGACTGCATTCATTTTAAAACAAACCATAACCTTTATTTCATCAATAAAGGTTTAAAAAGCTTTACGTAGATTATCAAATAATGATAATCTAAAATATCCTGTTTACACACGACCATTACATAATGGTTTACAATACAAATATGTTACAACAAAATAAGTTTCTTGAATGCAGTTTTTACACAATATCATACAAACATGGACTCCAAATCTCGTCCTTATTTAAGTATGCGACAGCGGAAGCTCTTAATAATCACCTGAGAATAAACATGCTTAAAACGTCAACAAAAATGTTGGTGAGTTATAGGTTTAACCTATATATATCAAATCGTAACAATAGACCACAAGATTTCATATTTCAATACACATCCCATACATAGAGATAAAAATCATTCATATGGTGAACACCTGGTAACCGACATTAACAAGATGCATATATAAGAATATCCCCATCATTCCGGGACACCCTTCGGATATGATATAAATTTCGAAGTACTAAAGCATCCGGTACTTTGAATGGGGTTTGTTAGGCCCAATAGATCTATCTTTAGGATTCGCGCCAATTAGGGTGTCTGTTCCCTAATTCTTAGATTACCAGACTTAATAAAAAGGGGCATATTCGATTTCGATAATTCAACCATAGAATGTAGTTTCACGTACTTGTGTCTATTTTGTAAATCATTTATAAAACCTGCATGTATTCTCATCCCAAAAATATTAGATTTTAAAAGTGGGACTATAACTCACTTTCACAGATTTTTTACTTCGTCGAGAAGTAAGACTTGTCCACTGTTGATTCACGAACCTATAACAATATATACATATATATTAAAGTATGTTCAAAATATATTTACAACACTTTTAATATATTTTGATGTTTTAAGTTTATTAAGTCAGCTGTCCTCGTTAGTAACCTACAACTAGTTGTCCACAGTTAGATGTACAGAAATAAATCGATAAATATTATCTTGAATCAATCCACGACCCAGTGTATACGTATCTCAGTATTGATCACAACTCAAACTATATATATTTTGGAATCAACCTCAACCCTGTATAGCTAACTCCAACATTCACATATAGAGTGTCTATGGTTGTTCCGAAATATATATAGATGTGTCGACATGATAGGTCGAAACATTGTATACGTGTCTATGGTATCTCAAGATTACATAATATACAATACAAGTTGATTAAGTTATGGTTGGAATAGATTTGTTACCAATTTTCACGTAGCTAAAATGAGAAAAATTATCCAATCTTGTTTTACCCATAACTTCTTCATTTTAAATCCGTTTTGAGTGAATCAAATTGCTATGGTTTCATATTGAACTCTATTTTATGAATCTAAATAGAAAAAGTATAGGTTTATAGTCGGAAAAATAAGTTACAAGTCGTTTTTGTAAAGGTAGTCATTTCAGTCGAAAGAACGACGTCTAGATGACCATTTTAGAAAACATACTTCCACTTTGAGTTTAACCATAATTTTTGGATATAGTTTTATGTTCATAATAAAAATGATTTTCTCAAAATAACAACTTTTAAATCAAAGTTTATCATAGTTTTTAATTAACTAACCTAAAACAGCCCGCGGTGTTACTACGACGGCGTAAATCCGGTTTTACGGTGTTTTTCGTGTTTCCAGGTTTTAAATCATTAAGTTAGCATATCATATAGATATAGAACATGTGTTTAGTTGATTTTAAAAGTCAAGTTAGAAGGATTAACTTTTGTTTGCGAACAAGTTTAGAATTAACTAAACTATGTTCTAGTGATTACAAGTTTAAACCTTCGAATAAGATAGCTTTATATATATGAATCGAATGATGTTATGAACATCATTACTACCTTAAGTTCCTTGGATAAACCTATTGGAAAAGAGAAAAATGGATCTAGCTTCAACGGATCCTTGGATGGCTCGAAGTTCTTGAAGCAGAATCATGACACGAAAACAAGTTCAAGTAAGATCATCACTTGAAATAAGATTGTTATAGTTATAGAAATTGAACCAAAGTTTGAATATGATTATTACCTAGTATTAGAATGATAACCTACTGTAAGAAACAAATATTCTTGAGGTTGGATGATCACCTTACAAGATTGGAAGTGAGCTAGCAAACTTGAAAGTATTCTTGATTTTATGTAACTAGAACTTGTAGAATATATGAAGAACACTTAGAACTTGAAGATAGAACTTGAGAGAGATCAATTAGATGAAGAAAATTGAAGAATGAAAGTTTTTGTAGGTGTTTTTGGTCGTTGGTGTATGGATTAGATATAAAGGATATGTAATTTTGTTTTCATGTAAATAAGTCATGAATGATTACTCATATTTTTGTAATTTTATGAGATATTTCATGCTAGTTGCCAAATGATGGTTCCCACATGTGTTAGGTGACTCACATGGGCTGCTAAGAGCTGATCATTGGAGTGTATATACCAATAGTACATACATCTAAGAGCTGTGTATTGTACGAGTACGAATACGGGTGCATACGAGTAGAATTGTTGATGAAACTGAACGAGGATGTAATTGTAAGCATTTTTGTTAAGTAGAAGTATTTTGATAAGTGTATTGAAGTCTTTCAAAAGTGTATAAATACATATTAAAACACTACATGTATATACATTTTAACTGAGTCGTTAAGTCATCGTTAGTCGTTACATGTAAGTGTTGTTTTGAAACCTTTAGGTTAACGATCTTGTTAAATGTTGTTAACCCAATGTTTATAATATCAAATGAGATTTTAAATTATTATATTATCATGATATTATCATGTATGAATATCTCTTGATATATATACATTAAATGTCTTTACAACGATAATCGTTACATATATGTCTCGTTTAAAAATCATTAAGTTAGTAGTCTTGTTTTTACATATGTAGTTCATTGTTAATACACTTAATGATATGTTTACTTATCATAGTATCATGTTAACTATATATATATATCCATATATATGTCATCATATAGTTTTTACAAGTTTTAACGTTCGTGAATCACCGGTCAACTTGGGTGGTCAATTGTCTATATGAAACATATTTCAATTAATCAAGTCTTAATAAGTTTGATTGCTTAACATGTTGGAAACATTTAATCATGTAAATATCAATCTCAATTAATATATATAAACATGAAAAAGTTCGGGTCACTACAGTACCTACCCGTTAAATAAATTTCGTCCCGAAATTTTAAGCTGTTGAAGGTGTTGACGAATCTTCTGGAAATAGATGCGGGTATTTCTTCTTCATCTGATCTTCACGCTCCCAGGTGAACTCGGGTCCTCTACGAGCATTCCATCGAACCTTAATAATTGGTATCTTGTTTTGCTTAAGTCTTTTAACCTCACGATCCATTATTTCGACGGGTTCTTCGATGAATTGAAGTTTTTCGTTGATTTGGATTTCATCTAACGGAATAGTGAGATCTTCTTTAGCAAAACATTTCTTCAAATTCGAGACGTGGAAAGTGTTATGTACAGCCGCGAGTTGTTGAGGTAACTCAAGTCGGTAAGCTACTGGTCCGACACGATCAATAATCTTGAATGGTCCAATATACCTTGGATTTAATTTCCCTCGTTTACCAAATCGAACAACGCCTTTCCAAGGTGCAACTTTAAGCATGACCATCTCTCCAATTTCAAATTCTATATCTTTTCTTTTAATGTCAGCGTAGCTCTTTTGTCGACTTTGGGCGGTTTTCGACCGTTGTTGAATTTGGATGATCTTCTCGGTAGTTTCTTGTATAATCTCCGGACCCGTAATTTGTCTATCCCCCACTTCACTCCAACAAATCGGAGACCTGCACTTTCTACCATAAAGTGCTTCAAACGGTGCCATCTCAATGCTTGAATGGTAGCTGTTGTTGTAGGAAAATTCTGCTAACGGTAGATGTCGATCCCAACTGTTTCCGAAATCAATAACACATGCTCGTAGCATGTCTTTAAGCGTTTGTATCGTCCTTTCACTCTGCCCATCAGTTTGTGGATGATAGGCAGTACTCATGTCTAGACGAGTTCCTAATGCTTGCTGTAATGTCTGCCAGAATCTTGAAATAAATCTGCCATCCCTATAAGAGATAATAGAGATTGGTATTCCATGTCTGGAGACGACTTCCTTCAAATACAATCGTGCTAACTTCTCCATCTTGTCATCTTCTCTTATTGGCAGGAAGTGTGCTGATTTGGTGAGACGATCAACTATTACCCAAATAGTATCAAAACCACTTGCAGTCCTTGGCAATTTAGTGATGAAATCCATGGTAATGTTTTCCCATTTCCATTCTGGGATTTCGGGTTGTTGAAGTAGACCTGATGGTTTCTGATGCTCAGCTTTGACCTTAGAACACGTCAAACATTCTCCTACGTATTTAGCAACATCGGCTTTCATACCCAGCCACCAAAAATGTTTCTTGAGATCCTTGTACATCTTCCCCGTTCCAGGATGTATTGAGTATCTGGTTTTATGAGCTTCTCTAAGTACCATTTCTCTCATATCTCCAAATTTTGGTACCCAAATCCTTTCAGCCCTATACCGGGTTCCGTCTTCCCAAATATTAAGATGTTTCTCCGATCCTTTGGGTATTTCATCCTTTAAATTTCCCTCTTTTAAAACTCCTTGTTGCGCCTCCTTTATTTGAGTAGTAAGGTTATTATGAATCATTATATTCATAGATTTTACTCGAATGGGTTCTCTATCCTTCCTGCTCAAGGCATCGGCTACCACATTTGCCTTCCCCGGGTGGTAACGAATCTCAAAGTCGTAATCATTCAATAATTCAATCCACCTACGCTGCCTCATATTCAGTTGTTTCTGATTAAATATGTGTTGAAGACTTTTGTGGTCGGTATATATAATACTTTTGACCCCATATAAGTAGTGCCTCCAAGTCTTTAATGCAAAAACAACCGCGCCTAATTCCAAATCATGCGTCGTATAATTTTGTTCGTGAATCTTCAATTGTCTAGACGCATAAGCAATCACCTTCGTTCGTTGCATTAATACACAACCGAGACCTTGCTTTGATGCGTCACAATAAATCACAAAATCATCATTCCCTTCAGGCAATGACAATATAGGTGCCGTAGTTAGCTTTTTCTTCAATAACTGAATCGCTTTCTCTTGTTCATCATTCCATTCAAATTTCTTCCCTTTATGCGTTAATGCAGTCAAGGGTTTTGCTATTCTGGAAAAGTCTTGGATGAACCTTCTGTAGTAACCAGCTAGTCCTAAAAACTGGCGTATGTGTTTCGGAGTCTTCGGGGTTTCCCACTTTTCAACAGTTTCTATCTTTGCCGGATCCACCTTAATACCTTCTTTGTTCACTATGTGACCGAGGAATTGAACTTCTTCCAACCAAAATGCACACTTTGAAAATTTAGCGTACAATTCTTCCTTCCTCAATACTTCTAACACCTTTCTCAAATGTTCACCGTGTTCTTGGTCATTCTTTGAGTAAATAAGTATGTCATCAATGAAAACAATGACAAACTTGTCAAGGTATGGTCCACACACTCGGTTCATAAGGTCCATGAACACAGCTGGTGCATTAGTTAAACCAAACGGCATGACCATAAACTCGTAATGACCGTAACGTGTTCTGAAAGCAGTCTTTGGAATATCATCTTCTTTCACCCGCATTTGATGATACCCGGAACGTAAGTCAATCTTTGAATAAACAGACGAGCCTTGTAGTTGATCAAATAAGTCGTCGATTCTCGGTAGTGGGTAGCGGTTCTTGATGGTAAGTTTGTTCAACTCTCGGTAGTCGATACACAACCTGAATGTACCATCTTTCTTCTTGACAAACAAAACAGGAGCTCCCCACGGTGATGTGCTTGGTCGAATGAAACCACGCTCTAAAATTTCTTGTAATTGGATTTGCAGTTCTTTCATCTCACTGGGTGCGAGTCTGTAAGGAGCACGAGCTATTGGTGCAGCTCCTAGTACAAGATCTATTTGAAATTCAACGGATCGATGTGGGGGTAATCCCGGTAATTCTTTCGAAAATACATCGGGAAATTCTTTTGCAATGGGAACATCATTGATGCTCTTTTCTTCAGTTTGTACTTTCTCGACGTGTGCTAGAACAGCATAGCAACCTTTTCTTATTAGTTTTTGTGCCTTCAAATTACTAATAAGATGTAGCTTCGTGTTGCCCTTTTCTCCGTACACCATTAAGGGTTTTCCTTTTTCTCCTATATGATAATTGCATTTTTATAACAAACGATCTCTGCTTTCACTTCTTTCAACCAGTCCATACCGATTATCACATCAAAACTCCCTAACTCTACTGGTATCAAATCAATCTTAAATGTTTCGCTAACCAGTTTAATTTCTCGATTCCGACATATATTATCTGCTGAAATTAATTTACCATTTGCTAATTCGAGTAAAAATTTACTATCCAAAGGCGTCAATGGACAACTTAATTTAGCACAAAAATCTCTACTCATATAGCTTCTATCCGCACCCGAATCAAATAAAACGTAAGCAGAATTATTGTCAATAAGAAACGTACCCGTAACAAGCTCCGGGTCTTCCTGTGCCTCTGCCGCATGAATATTGAAAACTCTTTCGCGGCCTTGTCCATTTGTGTTCTCCTGGTTCGGGAAATTTCTAATAATGTGGCCCGGTTTTCCACATTTATAACAAACTACATTGGCATAACTTGCTCCGACACTACTTGCTCCGCCATTACTCGTTCCTACACCATTTGTTCCTTTCGTTCTATTAACCCCTGGTCCGTAGACCTCACACTTCGCCGCACTATGACCATTTCTTTTACACTTGTTGCAAAATTTGGTGCAGAACCCCGAGTGATACTTTTCACACCTTTGGCATAGCTGCTTCTGATTGTTGTTGTTGTTGCGGTTATTATTGTTGTTGGGATGGTTGTTGTTGTTGTTGTTGTTGTTGTTGTTGTTGTTGTTGTTGTTGGGCCGTTTGTTGTAGTTCCGATTGATGTTGCGATTGTTGGGATAATTGTTGCGATTATTGTTGTAATTGCTGTTGTTGTTGTATTGGTGATTCTTATCACCGTTTTCCTCCCACTTTCTTTTGACTTGCTTCACATTGGCCTCTTCAGCAGTCTGTTCTTTAATTCTTTCTTCAATCTGGTTCACTAGTTTGTGAGCCATTCTACATGCCTGTTGTATGGAGGCGGGCTCGTGTGAACTTATATCTTCTTGGATTCTTTCCGGTAATCCTTTCACAAACGCGTCGATCTTCTCTTCCTCATCTTCGAATGCTCCCGGACACAATAGGCACAATTCTGTGAATCGTCTTTCGTACGTGGAAATATCAAATCCTTGGGTTCGTAACCCTCTAAGTTCTGTCTTGAGCTTATTGACCTCGGTTCTGGGACGGTACTTCTCGTTCATCAAGTGCTTGAATGCTGACCACGGTAGTGCGTACGCATCATCTTGTCCCACTTGCTCTAGATAGGTATTCCACCATGTTAACGCAGAACCTGTGAAGGTATGCGTAGCGTACTTCACTTTGTCCTCTTCAGTACACTTACTTATGGCAAACACCAATTCGACCTTCTCGGTCCACCATTTCAATCCGATCGGTCCTTCGGTTCTATCAAATTCCAAAGGTTTGCAGGCAGTGAATTCTTTGTAGGTGCATCCTACACGATTTCCTGTACTGCCAGATCCAAGGTTATTGTTGGTATGTAGCGCAGCCTGTACTGCGGCTATGTTTGAAGCTAGAAAAGTACGAAATTCCTCTTCATTCATATTCACGGTGTGTCGAGTAGTCGGTGCCATTTCCTTCAAAATAGTCAAATGGAACAAGTTAATCATACAGAATATTAAGAGTAGTTAATAGTATTTCGTAGCATAATATGAACTCATTTATAAAAGCTTTTTCTTCATATTAGCGTTTTATAAGTTTAAATTCGTGTAGTACCTACCCGTTAAGTTCATACTTAGTAGCTAATATACAATTCAACTACTACAATTCTATATGAAAAACTGATTGTAATAATATTTCGCGTTCAAACTTTTATACAATATTTTACAAACTTACAATACCGCTTATTTTACATATAGCATGAAATATATCACACACTAAATTTGATACAAGATGGTTGTGAAGATAATTCTAGCTAGTACACAAGTCGTTCAGCAAAGGCAATAAAGACACGTAATTCATACGTCCAGAAACAAGTCATGCATTCTGGTTTTACTAGGATTACTTCCCATCCTTGGTCTTGGGGAACATAACCGTTATGGCCGTTGATAAGGCAGCGTGTTGTAACGTCGTCAAAGGGACGAGGGTTACGTAATGTCCAACAGTCCCGTAACAATCTAAAAACCTCATTTCTTACCCCAATTACCGACTCTGTCACTTGTGGGAACGTTTTGTTTAATAGTTGTAGCCCGATGTTCTTGTTCTCACTTTGGTGAAAAGCGAACATTACTAATCCGTAAGCATAACATGCTTCTTTATGTTGCATGTTAGCCGCTTTTTCTAAATCACGAAGTCCAATATTCGGATATATTGAGTCAAAATAATTTCTTAACCCATTGGTAAAATAGCATTTGGGTTCCCCGCAATATATGCGTCAAAGTAAACACATCGTAACTTATGGATTTCCCAATGTGATATCCCCCAGCTTTTGAACGAAAGCCTTTTATAAACCAAGGCATTCTTGGAATATTCTTCGAATGTCTTACAAACTGATCTCGCCTTAAATAGTTGTGCCGAAGAATTCTGACCGACTCTAGACAAGATTTCATCAATCATGTCTCCGGGTAGGTCTCTTAAAATATTGGGTTGTCTATCTATTTTGTGTTTTTATACTGTAAAATAGACAAGAGTTAGATTCATAAAAAAAATACTTATTAATACAAGTAATTTTTACATATATCATAAAGCATAAGCACACTATATTACATATATTACACCACACGAATACAACTATCTTATTCCGACTCGCTTGTTTCTTCTTCTTTGGTTTTGGTTCGTTTTGCCAAGTTTCTAGGGATATATGATGTTCCCCTAATATGAGCCATTGTTTTCCACATTGGTTTAGAAAAACCTGGTGGTTTACAGGTTCCCGGGTCATTGTTACAACTTAAGGACTTCGGGGGTTGACGATACATATAAAGTTCATCGGGGTTGAAATTAGATTTCTCTATTTTATGCCCTTTCCCTTATTATTTTCTTTTGCCTTTTTAAATTCAATTGGGGTAATTTCTATAACATCATCGGAATTCTCGTCGGAATCCGATTCATCGGAGAATTGGTAATCCTCCCAATATTTTGCTTCCTTGGCGGAAACACCATTGACCATAATTAACCTTGGTCGATTGGTTGAGGATTTTCTTTTACTTAACCGTTTTATTATTTCTCCCACCGGTTCTATTTCTTCATCCGGTTCCGATTCTTCTTCCGGTTCCGATTCTTCTTCCGGTTCCGACTCTTCTTCCGGTTCCTCTTCGGGAACTTGTGAATCAGTCCACGAATCATTCCAATTTACATTTGACTCTTCATTATTATTAGGTGAGTCAATGGGACTTGTTCTAGAGGTAGACATCTATCACATAATATCAAACGCGTTAAGAGATTAATATATCACATAATATTCACATGTTAAAAATATATAGTTTCCAACAAAATTTGTTAAGCAATCATTTTTCAAGTAAACACGGTCGAAGTCCAGAATCACTAATGCATCCTAACAAACTAGATAAGACACACTAATGCAAAATTCTGGTTCTCTAAGACCAACGCTCTGATACCAACTGAAATGTCCCGTTCTTATTGATTAAAAACGTTCCATATTAATTGATTTCGTTGCGAGGTTTTGACCTCTATATGAGACGTTTTTCAAAGACTGCATTCATTTTAAAACAAACCATAACCTTTATTTCATCAATAAAGGTTTAAAAAGCTTTACGTAGATTATCAAATAATGATAATCTAAAATATCCTGTTTACACACGACCATTACATAATGGTTTACAATACAAATATGTTACAACAAAATAAGTTTCTTGAATGCAGTTTTTACACAATATCATACAAACATGGACTCCAAATCTCGTCCTTATTTAAGTATACGACAGCGGAAGCTCTTAATAATCACCTGAGAATAAATATGCTTAAAACGTCAACAAAAATGTTGGTGAGTTATAGGTTTAACCTATATATATCAAATCGTAACAATAGACCACAAGATTTCATATTTCAATACACATCCCATACATAGAGATAAAAATCATTCATATGGTGAACACCTGGTAACCAACATTAATAAGATGCATATATAAGAATATCCCCATCATTCCGGGACACCCTTCGGATATGATATAAATTTCAAAGTACTAAAGCATCCGGTACTTTGGATGGGGTTTGTTAGGCCCAATAGATCTATCTTTAGGATTCGCGCCAATTAGGGTGTCTGTTCCCTAATTCTTAGATTACCAGACTTAATAAAAAGGGGCATATTCGATTTCGATAATTCAACCATAGAATGTAGTTTCACGTACTTGTGTCTATTTTGTAAATCATTTATAAAACCTGCATGTATTCTCATCCCAAAAATATTAGATTTTAAAAGTGGGACTATAACTCACTTTCACAGATTTTTTACTTCGTCGAGAAGTAAGACTTGGCCACTGTTGATTCACGAACCTATAACAATATATACATATATATTAAAGTATGTTCAAAATATATTTACAACACTTTTAATATATTTTGATGTTTTAAGTTTATTAAGTCAGCTGTCCTCGTTAGTAACCTACAACTAGTTGTCCACAGTTAGATGTACAGAAATAAATCGATAAATATTATCTTGAATCAATCCACGACCCAGTGTATACATATCTCAGTATTGATCACAACTCAAACTATATATATTTTAGAATCAACCTCAACCCTGTATAGCTAACTCCAACATTCACATATAGAGTGTCTATGGTTGTTCCGAAATATATATAGATGTGTCGACATGATAGGTCGAAACATTGTATACGTGTCTATGGTATCTCAAGATTACATAATATACAATACAAGTTGATTAAGTTATGGTTGGAATAGATTTGTTACCAATTTTTACGTAGCTAAAATGAGAAAAATTATCCAATCTTGTTTTACCCATAACTTCTTCATTTTAAATCCGTTTTGAGTGAACCAAATTGCTATGGTTTCATATTGAACTCTATTTTATGAATCTAAACAGAAAAATTATAGGTTTATAGTCGGAAAAATAAGTTACAAGTTGTTTATGTAAAGGTAGTCATTTCAGTCGAAAGAACGACGTCTAGTTGACCATTTTAGAAAACATACTTCCACTTTGAGTTTAACCATAATTTTTGGATATAGTTTTATGTTCATAATAAAAATCATTTTCTCAAAATAACAACTTTTAAATCAAAGTTTATCATAGTTTTTAATTAACTAACCCAAAACAGCCCGCGGTGTTACTACGACGGCGTAAATCCGGTTTTACGGTGTTTTTCGTGTTTCCAGGTTTTAAATCATTAAGTTAGCATATCATTTAGATATAGAACATGTGTTTAGTTGATTTTAAAAGTCAAGTTAGAAGGATTAACTTTTGTTTGCGAACAAGTTTAGAATTAACTAAACTATGTTCTAGTGATTACAAGTTTAAACCTTCGAATAAGATAGCTTTATATATATGAATTGAATGATGTTATGAACATCATTACTACCTTAAGTTCCTTGGATAAACCTATTGGAAAAGAAAAAAATGGATCTAGCTTCAACGGATCCTTGGATGGCTCGAAGTTCTTGAAGCAGAATCATGACACGAAAACAAGTTCAAGTAAGATCATCACTTGAAATAAGATTGTTATAGTTATAGAAATTGAACCAAAGTTTGAATATGATTATTACCTTGTATTAGAATGATAACCTACTGTAAGAAACAAATATTTCTTGAGGTTGGATGATCAACTTACAAGATTGGAAGTGAGCTAGCAAACTTGAAAGTATTCTTGATTTTATGTAACTAGAACTTGTAGAATATATGAAGAACACTTAGAACTTGAAGATAGAACTTGAGAGAGATCAATTAGATGAAGAAAATTGAAGAATGAAAGTGTTTGTAGGTGTTTTTGGTCGTTGGTGTATGGATTAGATATAAAGGATATGTAATTTTGTTTTCATGTAAATAAGTCATGAATGATTACTCATATTTTTGTAATTTTATGAGATATTTCATGCTAGTTGCCAAATGATGGTTCCCACATATGTTAGGTGACTCACATGGGCTGCTAAGAGCTGATCATTGGAGTGTATATACCAATAGTACATACATCTAAGAGCTGTGTATTGTACGAGTATGAATACGGGTGCATACGAGTAGAATTGTTGATGAAACTGAACGAGGATGTAATTGTAAGCATTTTTGTTAAGTAGAAGTATTTTGATAAGTGTATTGAAGTCTTTCTAAAGTGTATAAATACATATTAAAACACTACATGTATATACATTTTAACTGAGTCGTTAAGTCATCGTTAGTCGTTACATGTAAGTGTTGTTTTGAAACCTTTAGGTTAACGATCTTGTTAAATGTTGTTAACCCAATGTTTATAATATCAAATGAGATTTTAAATTATTATATTATCATGATATTATCATGTATGAATATCTCTTGATATATATACATTAAATGTCTTTACAACTATAATCGTTACATATATGTCTCGTTTAAAAATCATTAAGTTAGTAGTCTTGTTTTTACATATGTAGTTCATTGTTAATACACTTAATGATATGTTTACTTATCATAGTATCATGTTAACTATATATATATCCATATATATGTCATCATATAGTTTTTACAAGTTTTAACGTTCGTGAATCACCGGTCAACTTGGGTGGTCAATTGTCTATATGAAACATATTTCAATTAATCAAGTCTTAATAAGTTTGATTGCTTAACATGTTGGAAACATTTAATCATGTAAATATCAATCTCAATTAATATATATAAACATGGAAAAGTTCGGGTCACTACAGTACCTACCCGTTAAATAAATTTCGTCCCGAAATTTTAAGCTGTTGAAGGTGTTGACGAATCTTCTGGAAATAGATGCGGGTATTTCTTCTTCATCTGATCTTCACGCTCCCAGGTGAACTCGGGTCCTCTACGAGCATTCCATCGAACCTTAACAATTGGTATCTTGTTTTGCTTAAGTCTTTTAACCTCACGATCCATTATTTCGACGGGTTCTTCGATGAATTGAAGTTTTTCGTTGATTTGGATTTCATCTAACGGAATAGTGAGATCTTCTTTAGCAAAACATTTCTTCAAATTCGAGACGTGGAAAGTGTTATGTACAGCCGCGAGTTGTTGAGGTAACTCAAGTCGGTAAGCTACTGGTCCGACACGATCAATAATCTTGAATGGTCCAATATACCTTGGATTTAATTTCCCTCATTTACCAAATCGAACAACGCCTTTCCAAGGTGCAACTTTAAGCATGACCATCTCTCCAATTTCAAATTCTATATCTTTTCTTTTAATGTCAGCGTAGCTCTTTTATCGACTTTGGGCGGTTTTCAACCGTTGTTGAATTTGGATGATCTTCTCGGTAGTTTCTTGTATAATCTCCGGACCCGTAATCTGTCTATCCCCCACTTCACTCCAACAAATCGGAGACCTGCACTTTCTACCATAAAGTGCTTCAAACGGTGCCATCTCAATGCTTGAATGGTAGCTGTTGTTGTAGGAAAATTCTGCTAACGGTAGATGTCGATCCCAACTGTTTCCGAAATCAATAACACATGCTCGTAGCATGTCTTCAAGCGTTTGTATCGTCCTTTCGCTCTGCCCATCAGTTTGTGGATGATAGGCAGTACTCATGTCTAGACGAGTTCCTAATGCTTGCTGTAATGTCTGCCAGAATCTTGAAATAAATCTGCCATCCCTATCAGAGATAATAGAGATTGGTATTCCATGTCTGGAGACGACTTCCTTCAAATACAGTCGTGCTAACTTCTCCATCTTGTCATCTTCTCTTATTGGCAGGAAGTGTGCTGATTTGGTGAGACGATCAACTATTACCCAAATAGTATCAAAACCACTTGCAGTCCTTGGCAATTTAGTGATGAAATCCATGGTAATGTTTTCCCATTTCCATTCTGGGATTTTGGGTTGTTGAAGTAGACCTGATGGTTTCTGATGCTCAGCTTTGACCTTAGAACACGTCAAACATTCTCCTACGTATTTAGCAACATCGGCTTTCATACCCGGCCACCAAAAATGTTTCTTGAGATCCTTGTACATCTTCCCCGTTCCAGGATGTATTGAGTATCTGGTTTTATGAGCTTCTCTAAGTACCATTTCTCTCATATCTCCAAATTTTGGTACCCAAATCCTTTCAGCCCTATACCGGGTTCCGTCTTCCCGAATATTAAGATGTTTCTCCGATCCTTTGGGTATTTCATCCTTTAAATTTCCCTCTTTTAAAACTCCTTGTTGCGCCTCCTTTATTTGAGTAGTAAGGTTATTATGAATCATTATATTCATAGATTTTACTCGAATGGGTTCTCTGTCCTTCCTGCTCAAGGCATCGGCTACCACATTTGCCTTCCCCGGGTGGTAACGAATCTCAAAGTCGTAATCATTCAATAATTCAATCCACCTACGCTGCCTCATATTCAGTTGTTTCTGATTAAATATGTGTTGAAGACTTTTGTGGTCGGTATATATAATACTTTTGACCCCATATAAGTAGTGCCTCCATGTGACGACCCGGAAATTTCTGACCAAATTTAAACTTTATCTTTATATTATTCCGACACGATAAGAAAAGTTTGTTAAGTTAAATCTCAAGGATTTTAAACTGTGTTCATACATTCATTATAACCTCGACCAAATTCCGACGATTCATGAACCGTTATATATAAATAGATATGTATATGTGTATATATATATATATATATATATATATATATATATATATATATATATATATATATATATATTATAACTTGAGAATATTAATAAAGTATTAAACGTATAATACTTTACACGAACGTATTTGTTTCAATATGATTTTTAACAAAATTAAATATATATTAAATGATTGAATTATCAGAAACATTGAATTATGATTGCAAGTCTCTGTTGAGAGGTCCACTATGATTTGAGAAAATCTATTCCTCTTAACGATATTTGGAATAATTTGTAAAGCTATTTATAAATAAAAACAAAAAGTGTCATTTACGAAAGTTAGACAAAAGTTAGTGGAGAATTGGTTTCCATAATATTCTATTAATCTATTTTCAAACGTACAAAGACGTTTTCAGTTTAAAAAAGAACTTTATTATTAAAACGTATATAACTTTTATAAATATCTAGAATCACTTTTGACAACTCATTACTTAACCAGTATAATAAATTTGAAATTTCGTCCCCGAAATTTGATAGAGGTCGTCATGACTAACAATGAGAATGTTATTATAACGATTATAGAGTTTTATCATGTTCAAGAAGAATGGATAAAATAATTCAATTACTCGAAGCGTGTGAGTGAAGTTATCGTAAATGAATGAAATAAGATAATAGTGATTCGTCGTATCTTTTGACGTCATCACGATTGATCTTCGAAAAGAAAATCTTTGTAATCTATATTGGATATGATTATTCGGAGATTAAGGAAATTATGATCCTCTTCGAATTAATGCGATAATCCATTTTGATTTCTCTGTCGGATATTTCACTATAAATCCACCTCATTTGTTTTCTTACAACTCACACCTTCTCAACTCATATTTTAAAGTATTTGTCAATATGCTTCATCCAGTGCTGATTCTTGATATACTCCTCACTTTCATATCTGTCGTTCTTCTTTTCATCTACCTCCGGAAGAATCTATTTACTTCTACTATACTCTTGGTTTTATAGTGTTTTTTGTTCTCCCGTGTCTTTATATTGCTATATGCATCGATATATACGGTTTATAATTTCTGGGTTGTTGTTGGGTTTTATATCTTCCCTTATATTTCGATGTCGCTGCTTCTGTCTTCTATAATCATTGTCATCCCCAATTAATGCTCTCTTTTATTTGCTGCGATTTATACCCCAATTTCTATTTCGGAGTTTTGTCCTTTCGTTTCTTCTTCTTGCGATTAAGCACCGCTTGTAATGGTCCAGAATTCGCATATATGAATTTCGGAATGAACATTGTTAATGTTCTAAGAAGGAAATTGTAATGGCACGATATTGACTTGTCAAATTACTAGAATACCTCGGATAAGGCCGAATAATCAAGAAATATTTTCTTGATATTTTAGAGGTTAAAGAGAATACAAGAGTCGTGTAACATAGAACATGATGACGTTATAATCTGTGAATCATCACGTTCCATTTAGAAACTCAGCATGACTTACTGTAATATAATCACGTTGATCAAGTGTCATTATATTATACTAGTTCATGTTTCAGTTCCCAACACTACTTCAAAAATATTCCTATTTTAAATTCGAAAGTTTCAGAATTTAGAAACTAAAATAGTTTCTTTTATGATGTAATACAGACAGCATGAAGAGGTAAATGATTTCAGATAAGAATAATTATGGAAATATCTTCAGAAATATGGAGGATATTTATAATGAAAGATACGATGATATCTTAAAATTTCTAATATCAGAGGATGATGAAGAATATTGTCCGTAAGGGTTTAGAGTCAGGAGCAAGGTATTCGATAATGACTTCAGCAGACATGGAATCATTTGGATTCTTTAAAGGTAGATTTCATCCTTGTGATTTATCCACAGCCTTCTTCATGGTTTGCTCAATCCGTATTTTTCAGTACCAAATCTTCTCTTTTTCTGAGCTTTGCTAACACACTACTCTTTATCATCAAACTTTTTACTGTTAAGGTCGTTTACAGTTTTTTCTGCTTCATCAGCATTTTTCAAAATTTTGAGAACTGGTTCGCAGTTTAGGGTGTTTTTCAGAAATTTCTCATTCAAAGAATGTAAGTCTTGGAGGTAGACGTTGTGTGTATATGTAATTGTTGATGTAGACATGCTGCGAGGTTTCAATATACTGATTGCTGATTCTCAATAATTGGTATGGCAATTCTTGTTATAAGGTACGAATGAGTATATGATAGGGTTTCGATAATTATAATGATTTTTTTTTTTTGAAAGTCAAAGATCAGTGAAGTTGTTGGTAAGTTTATTGCTAATGTGGTGAATATAAACGATTCTCCGGTAACGTTGGCGAAAGGGTAACGTATCTATCGAGGTTATAATAAGACTGTTTTGATTGAGAAGTCGAAGTTGACTTGCTGGAGCTGTGACAAAACTGTCTATTTTAAAACGGAATTGAAAAGTTATTTTAGCTAGTAAATGCCAAAGGGTCTAACACGGATACGTGTCAAACTATGACTTGGGTTTTGAGAGTTTTTCAGGTGTATAACTGTGGGTAACATGTGGTTGGATCATCATCTCGATTGTTCCTTAGTTGAAGTGTCTTCGGGAATTTCGAAGGGTTTGAGCACATATTGTAATCGTTAATACATATGATGTTCTAACACAGTTTTGAAGTCAAAGTATAGCTTTAAAAGATATAGGAATCTAAGAGTGATGATACCGGTTATAACTTGAATTGAATTCGGCGATTTCAAAATCAGAATATGTAATTAGATTTTTGAATGAGTATGGTTGTTTTGATTTCTATAAAAGAATGTATATTGTTGTGAAAGTAGGGAGTATAATGGATGATCTGCTGAATCAGATTCGAAGAATGTAACATATTAATTGTGAATTTATATATCTCTCGGGTATTACCTACCCGTTAAAAAAAATGTCACAATTAATATTTTGTACAAAAGAATTTTATTACAGTCTTTATGGAAATATATGTGTATATTTCTTCAGATGTAATATAGATTTAATGAGTTAATATTAAATTAAACTCACTTGATTTATGGTTAAGGCTAGTGAAATGTCCCGTTCTTATTGATTAAAAACGTTCCATATTAATTGATTTCGTTGCGAGGTTTTGACCTCTATATGAGACGTTTTTCAAAGACTGCATTCATTTTAAAACAAACCATAACCTTTATTTCATCAATAAAGGTTTAAAAAGCTTTACGTAGATTATCAAATAATGATAATCTAAAATATCCTGTTTACACACGACCATTACATAATGGTTTACAATACAAATATGTTACAACATAATAAGTTTCTTGAATGCAGTTTTTACACAATATCATACAAGCATGGACTCCAAATCTCGTCCTTATTTAAGTATGCGACAGCGGAAGTTCTTAATAATCACCTGAGAATAAACATGCTTAAAACGTCAACAAAAATGTTGGTGAGTTATAGGTTTAACCTATATATATCAAATCATAATAATAGACCACAAGATTTCATATTTCAATACACATCCCATACATAGAGATAAAAATCATTCATATGGTGAACACCTGGTAACCGACATTAACAAGATGCATATATAAGAATATCCCCATCATTCCGGGACACCCTTCGGATATGATATAAATTTCGAAGTACTAAAGCATCCGGTACTTTGGATGGGGTTTGTTAGGCCCAATAGATCTATCTTTAGGATTCGCGTCAATTAGGGTGTCTGTTCCCTAATTCTTAGATTACCAGACTTAATAAAAAGGGGCATATTCGATTTTGATAATTCAACCATAGAATGTAGTTTCACGTACTTGTGTCTATTTTGTAAATCATTTATAAAACCTGCATGTATTCTCATCCCAAAAATATTAGATTTTAAAAGTGGGACTATAACTCACTTTCACAGATTTTTTACTTCGTCGGGAAGTAAGACTTGGCCACTGGTTGATTCACGAACCTATAACAATATATACATATATATCAAAGTATGTTCAAAATATATTTACAACACTTTTAATATATTTTGATGTTTTAAGTTTATTAAGTCAGCTGTCCTCGTTAGTAACCTACAACTAGTTGTCCACAGTTAGATGTACAGAAATAAATCGATAAATATTATCTTGAATCAATCCACGACCCAGTGTATACGTATCTCAGTATTGATCACAACTCAAACTATATATATTTTGGAATCAACCTCAACCCTGTATAGCTAACTCCAACATTCACATATAGAGTGTCTATGGTTGTTCCGAAATATATATAGATGTGTCGACATGATAGGTCGAAACATTGTATACGTGTCTATGGTATCTCAAGATTACATAATATACAATACAAGTTGATTAAGTTATGGTTGGAATAGATTTGTTACCAATTTTCACGTAGCTAAAATGAGAAAAAATTATCCAATCATGTTTTACCCATAACTTCTTCACTTTAAATCCGTTTTGAGTGAATCAAATTGCTATGGTTTCATATTGAACTCTATTTTATGAATCTAAACAGAAAAGTATAGGTTTATAGTCGGAAAAATAAGTTACAAGTCGTTTTTGTAAAGGTAGTCATTTCAGTCGAAAGAACGACGTCTAGATGACCATTTTAGAAAACATACTTCCACTTTGAGTTTAACCATAATTTTTGGATATAGTTTCATGTTCATAATAAAAATCATTTTCTCAGAATAACAACTTTTAAATCAAAGTTTATCATAGTTTTTAATTAACTAACCCAAAACAGCCCGCGGTGTTACTACGACGGCGTAAATCCGGTTTTACGGTGTTTTTCGTGTTTCCAGGTTTTAAATCATTAAGTTAGCATATCATATAGATATAGAACATGTGTTTAGTTGATTTTAAAAGTCAAGTTAGAGGGATTAACTTTTGTTTGCGAACAAGTTTAGAATTAACTAAACTATGTTCTAGTGATTACAAGTTTAAACCTTCGAATAAGATAGTTTTATATGTATGAATTGAATGATGTTATGTACATCATTACTACCTTAAGTTCCTTGGATAAACCTACTGGAAAAGAGAAAAATGGATCTAGCTTCAATGGATCCTTGGATGGCTCGAAGTTCTTGAAGCAGAATCATGACACGAAAACAAGTTCAAGTAAGATCATCACTTGAAATAAGATTGTTATAGTTATAGAAATTGAACCAAAGTTTGAATATGATTATTACCTTGTATTAGAATGATAACCTACTGTAAGAAACAAAGATTTCTTGAGGTTGGATGATCACCTTACAAGATTGGAAGTGAGCTAGCAAACTTGAAAGTATTCTTGATTTTATGAAACTAGAACTTTTGGAATTTATGAAGAACACTTAGAACTTGAAGATAGAACTTGAGAGAGATCAATTAGATGAAGAAAATTGAAGAATGAAAGTGTTTGTAGGTGTTTTTGGTCGTTGGTGTATGGATTAGATATAAAGGATATGTAATTTTGTTTTCATGTAAATAAGTCATGAATGATTACTCATATTTTTGTAATTTTATGAGATATTTCATGCTAGTTGCCAAATGATGGTTCCCACATGTGTTAGGTGACTCACATGGGCTGCTAAGAGCTGATCATTGGAGTGTATATACCAATAGTACATACATCTAAAAGCTGTGTATTGTACGAGTACGAATACGGGTGCATACGAGTAGAATTGTTGATGAAACTGAACGAGGATGTAATTGTAAGCATTTTTGTTAAGTAGAAGTATTTTGATAAGTGTATTGAAGTCTTTCAAAAGTGTATAAATACATATTAAAACACTACATGTATATACATTTTAACTGAGTTGTTAAGTCATCGTTAGTCGTTACATGTAAGTGTTGTTTTGAAACCTTTAGGTTAACGATCTTGTTAAATGTTGTTAACCCAATGTTTATAATATCAAATGAGATTTTAAATTATTATATTATCATGATATTATCATGTATGAATATCTCTTAATATGATATATATACATTAAATGTCTTTACAACGATAATCGTTACATATATGTCTCGTTTAAAAATCATTAAGTTAGTAGTCTTGTTTTTACATATGTAGTTCATTGTTAATATACTTAATGATATGTTTACTTATCATAGTATCATGTTAACTATATATATATCCATATATATGTCATCATATAGTTTTTACAAGTTTTAACGTTCGTGAATCACCGGTCAACTTGGGTGGTCAATTGTCTATATGAAACATATTTCAATTAATCAAGTCTTAACAAGTTTGATTGCTTAACATGTTGGAAACATTTAATCATGTAAATATCAATCTCAATTAATATATATAAACATGGAAAAGTTCGGGTCACTACAGTACCTACCCGTTAAATAAATTTCGTCCCGAAATTTTAAGCTGTTGAAGGTGTTGACGAATCTTCTGGAAATAGATGCGGGTATTTCTTCTTCATCTGATCTTCACGCTCCCAGGTGAACTCGGGTCCTCTACGAGCATTCCATCGAACCTTAACAATTGGTATCTTGTTTTGCTTAAGTCTTTTAACCTCACGATCCATTATTTCGACGGGTTCTTCGATGAACTGAAGTTTTTCGTTGATTTGGATTTCATCTAACGGAATAGTGAGATCTTCTTTAGCAAAACATTTCTTTAAATTCGAGACGTGGAAAGTGTTATGTACAGCCGCGAGTTGTTGAGGTAACTCTAGTCGGTAAGCTACTGGTCCGACACGATCAATAATCTTGAATGGTCCAATATACCTTGGATTTAATTTCCCTCGTTTACCAAATCGAACAACGCCTTTCCAAGGTGCAACTTTAAGCATGACCATCTCTCCAATTTCAAATTCTATATCTTTTCTTTTAATGTCAGCGTAGCTCTTTTGTCGACTTTGGGCGGTTTTCAACCGTTGTTGAATTTGGATGATCTTCTCGGTAGTTTCTTGTATAATCTCCGGACCCGTAATCTGTCTATCCCCTACTTCACTCCAACAAATCGGAGACCTGCACTTTCTACCATAAAGTGCTTCAAACGGCGCCATCTCAATGCTTGAATGGTAGCTGTTGTTGTAGGAAAATTCTGCTAATGGTAGATGTCGATCCCAACTGTTTCCGAAATCAATAACACATGCTCGTAGCATGTCTTCAAGCGTTTGTATCGTCCTTTCGCTCTGCCCATCAGTTTGTGGATGATAGGCAGTACTCATGTCTAGACGAGTTCCTAATGCTTGCTGTAATGTCTGCCAGAATCTTGAAATAAATCTGCCATCCCTATCAGAGATAATAGAGATTGGTATTCCATGTCTGGAGACGACTTCCTTCAAATACAGTCGTGCTAACTTCTCCATCTTGTCATCTTCTCTTATTGGCAGGAAGTGTGCTGATTTGGTGAGACGATCAACTATTACCCAAATAGTATCAAAACCACTTGCAGTCCTTGGCAATTTAGTGATGAAATCCATGGTAATGTTTTCCCATTTCCATTCTGGGATTTCGGGTTGTTGAAGTAGACCTGATGGTTTTTGATGCTCAGCTTTGACCTTAGAACACGTCAAACATTCTCCTACGTATTTAGCAACATCGGCTTTCATACCCGGCCACCAAAAATGTTTCTTGAGATCCTTGTACATCTTCCCCGTTCCAGGATGTATTGAGTATCTGGTTTTATGAGCTTCTCTAAATACCATTTCTCTCATATCTCCAAATTTTGGTACCCAAATCCTTTCAGCCCTATACCGGGTTCCGTCTTCCTGAATATTAAGATGCTTCTCCGATCCTTTGGGTATTTCATCCTTTAAATTTCCCTCTTTTAAAACTCCTTGTTGCGCCTCCTTTATTTGAGTAGTAAGGTTATTATGAATCATTATATTCATAGATTTTACTCGAATGGGTTCTCTGTCCTTCCTGCTCAAGGCATCGGCTACCACATTTGCCTTCCCCGGGTGGTAACGAATCTCAAAGTCGTAATCATTCAATAATTCAATCCACCTACGCTGCCTCATATTCAGTTGTTTCTGATTAAATATGTGTTGAAGACTTTTGTGGTCGGTATATATAATACTTTTGACCCCATATAAGTAGTGCCTCCAAGTCTTTAATGCAAAAACAACCGCGCCTAATTCCAAATCATGCGTCGTATAATTTTGTTCGTGAATCTTCAATTGTCTAGACGCATAAGCAATCACCTTCGTTCGTTGCATTAATACACAACCGAGACCTTGCTTTGATGCGTCACAATAAATCACAAAATCATCATTCCCTTCAGGCAATGACAATATAGGTGCCGTAGTTAGCTTTTTCTTCAATAACTGAAACGCTTTCTCTTGTTCATCATTCCATTCAAATTTCTTCCCTTTATGCGTTAATGCAGTCAAGGGTTTTGCTATTCTGGAAAAGTCTTGGATGAACCTTCTGTAGTAACCAGCTAGTCCTAAAAACTGGCGTATGTGTTTCGGAGTTTTTGGGGTTTCCCACTTTTCAACAGTTTCTATCTTTGCCGGATCCACCTTAATACCTTCTTTGTTCACTATGTGACCGAGGAATTGAACTTCTTCCAACCAAAATGCACACTTTGAAAACTTAGCGTACAATTCTTCCTTCCTCAATACTTCTAACACCTTTCTCAAATGTTCACCGTGTTCTTGGTCATTCTTTGAGTAAATAAGTATGTCATCAATGAAAACAATGACAAACTTGTCAAGGTATGGTCCACACACTCGGTTCATAAGGTCCATGAACACAGCTGGTGCATTAGTTAAACCAAACGGCATGACCATAAACTCGTAATGACCGTAACGTGTTCTGAAAGCAGTCTTTGGAATATCATCTTCTTTCACCCGCATTTGATGATACCCGGAACGTAAGTCAATCTTTGAATAAACAGACGAGCCTTGTAGTTGATCAAATAAGTCATCGATTCTCGGTAGTGGGTAGCGGTTCTTGATGGTAAGTTTGTTCAACTCTCGGTAGTCGATACACAACCTGAATGTACCATCTTTCTTCTTGACAAACAAAACAGGAGCTCCCCACGGTGATGTGCTTGATCGAATGAAACCACGCTCTAAAAGTTCTTGTAATTGGCTTTGCAGTTCTTTCATCTCGCTGGGTGCTAGTCTGTAAGGAGCACGAGCTATTGGTGCAGCTCCTGGTACAAGATCTATTTGAAATTCAACGGATCGATGTGGGGGTAATCCCGGTAATTCTTTCGGAAATACATCGGGAAATTCTTTTGCGATGGGAACATCATTGATGCTCTTTTCTTCAGTTTGTACTTTCTCGACGTGTGCTAGAACAGCATAGCAACCTTTTCTTATTAGTTTTTGTGCCTTCAAATTACTAATAAGATGTAGCTTCGTGTTGCCCTTTTCTCCGTACACCATTAAGGGTTTTCCTTTTTCTCGTATAATGCGAATTGCATTTTTGTAACAAACGATCTCCGCTTTCACTTCTTTCAACCAGTCCATACCGATTATCACATCAAAACTCCCTAACTCTACTGGTATCAAATCAATCTTAAATGTTTCGCTAACCAGTTTAATTTCTCGATTCCGACATATATTATCTGCTGAAATTAATTTACCATTTGCTAATTCGAGTAAAAATTTACTATCCAAAGGCGTCAATGGACAACTTAATTTAGCACAAAAATCTCTACTCATATAGCTTCTATCCGCACCCGAATCAAATAAAACGTAAGCAGATTTATTGTCAATAAGAAACGTACCCGTAACAAGCTCCGGGTCTTCCTGTGCCTCTACCGCATTAATATTGAAAACTCTTCCACGGCCTTGTCCATTCGTGTTCTCCTGGTTCGGGCAATTTCTAATAATGTGGCCTGGTTTTCCACATTTATAACAAACTACATTGGCATAACTTGCTCCGACACTACTTGCTCCGCCATTACTCGTTCCGACACCATTTGTTCCTTTCGTTCTATTAACCCCTGGTCCGTAAACCTCACACTTCGCCGCGCTATGACCATTTCTTTTACACTTGTTGCAAAATTTGGTGCAGAACCCCGAGTGATTCTTTTCACACCTTTGGCATAGCTGCTTCTGATTGTTGTTGTTGTTGCGGTTATTATTGTTGTTGGGATGATTGTTGTAGTTGCTGTTGTTGTTGTTGTTGTTGTTGGGCCGTTTGTTGTAGTTGCGATTGATGTTGCGATTGTTGGGATAATTGTTGCGATTATTGTTGTAATTGCTGTTGTTGTTGTATTGGTGATTCTTATCACCGTTTTCCTCCCACTTTCTTTTGACTTGCTTCACATTGGCCTCTTCAGCAGTCTGTTCTTTAATTCTTTCTTCAATCTGGTTCACTAGTTTGTGAGCCATTCTACATGCCTGTTGTATGGAGGCGGGCTCGTGTGAACTTATATCTTCTTGGATTCTTTCCGGTAATCCTTTCACAAACGCGTCGATCTTCTCTTCCTCATCTTCGAATGCTCCCGGACACAATAGGCACAATTCTGTGAATCGTCTTTCGTACGTGGTAATATCAAATCCTTGGGTTCGTAACCCTCTAAGTTCTGTCTTGAGCTTATTGACCTCAGTTCTGGGACGGTACTTCTCGTTCATTAAGTGCTTGAATGCTGACCACGGTAGTGCGTACGCATCGTCTTGTCCCACTTGCTCTAGATAGGTATTCCACCATGTTAACGCAGAACCTGTGAAGGTATGCGTAGCGTACTTCACTTTGTCCTCTTCAGTACACTTACTTATGGCAAACACCGATTCGACCTTCTCGGTCCACCGTTTCAATCCGATCGGTCCTTCGGTTCCATCAAATTCCAAAGGTTTGCAGGCAGTGAATTCTTTGTAGGTGCATCCTACACGATTTCCTGTACTGCTAGATCCAAGGTTATTGTTGGTATGTAGCGCAGCCTGTACTGCGGCTATGTTTGAAGCTAGAAAAGTACGGAATTCCTCTTCATTCATATTCACGGTGTGTCGAGTAGTCGGTGCCATTTCCTTCAAAATTATCAAATGGAACAAGTTAATCATACAGAATATTAAGAGTAGTTAATAGTATTTCGTAGCATAATATGAACTCATTTATAAAAGCTTTTTCTTCATATTAGCGTTTTATAAGTTTAAATTCGGGTAGTACCTACCCGTTAAGTTCATACTTAGTAGCTAATATACAATTCAACTACTACAATTCTATATGAAAAACTGATTATAATAATATTTCGCGTTCAAACTTTTATACAATATTTTACAAACTTACAATACCGCTTATTTTACATAAAGCATGAAATATAGCACACAATAACTTTGATACAAGATAGTTGTGAAGATAATTCTAGCTAGTACACAAGTCGTTCAGCAAAGGCAATAAAGACACGTAATTCATACGTCCAGAAACAAGTCATGCATTCTGGTTTTACTAGGACTACTTCCCATCCTTGGTCTTGTGCAACATAACCGTTATGGCCGTTGATAAGACAGCGTGTTGTAACGTCGTCAAAGGGACAAGGGTTACGTAATGTCCAACAGTCCCGTAACAATCTAAAAACCTCATTTCTTACCCCAATTACCGACTCCGTCACTTGTGGGAACGTTTTGTTTAATAGTTGTAGCCCGATGTTCTTGTTCTCACTTTGGTGAGAAGCGAACATTACTAATCCGTAAGCATAACATGCTTCTTTATGTTGCATGTTAGCCGCTTTTTCTAAATCACGAAGTCCAATATTCGGATATATTGAGTCAAAATAATTTCTTAACCCGTTGCGTAAAATAGCATTTGGGTTCCCCGCAATATATGCGTCAAAGTAAACACATCGTAACTTATGGGTTTCCCAATGTGATATCCCCCATCTTTCAAACGAAAGTCTCTTATAAACCAAGACATTCTTGGAACGTTCTTCGAATGTCTTACAAACTGATCTCGCCTTAAATAGTTGTGCCGAAGAATTCTGGCCGACTCTAGACAAGATTTCATCAATCATGTCTCCGGGTAGGTCTCTTAAAATATTGGGTTGTCTATCCATTTTGTGTTTTTAAACTGTAAAATAGACAAGAGTTAGTTTCATAAAAAAATACTTATTAATACAAGCAATTTTTACATATATCATAAAGCATAAGAACACTATATTACATATATTACACCACACGAATACAACTATCTTATTCCGACTCGCTCGTTTCTTCTTCTTCGGTTTTGGTTCGTTTTGCCAAGTTTCTAGGGATATATGATGTTCCCCTAATATGAGCCGTCGTTGTCCACATTGGTTTAGAAAAACCTGGTGGTTTAGAGGTTCCCGGGTCATTGTTACAACTTAAGGACTTCGGGGGTTGACGATACATATAAAGTTCATCGGGGTTGGAATTAGATTTCTCTATTTTTATGCCCTTTCCCTTATTATTTTCTTTTGCCTTTTTAAATTCAGTTGGGGTAATTTCTATAACATCATCGGAATTCTCGTCGGAATCCGATTCATCGGAGAATTGGTAATCCTCCCAATATTTTGCTTCCTTGGCGGAAACACCATTGACCATAATTAACTTTGGTCGGTTGGTTGAGGATTTTCTTTTACTTAACCGTTTTATTATTTCCCCCACCGGTTCTATTTCTTCTTCCGGTTCCGATTCTTCTTCCGGTTCCGATTCTTCTTCCGGTTCCGACTCTTCTTCTGGTTCCTCTTCGGGAACTTGTGAATCAGTCCACGAATCATTCCAATTTACATTTGACTCTTCATTATTATTAGGTGAGTCAATGGGACTTGTTCTAGAGGTAGACATCTATCACATAATATCAAACGCGTTAAGAGATTAATATATCACATAATATTCACATGTTAAAAATATATAGTTTCCAACAAAATTTGTTAAGCAATCATTTTTCAAGTAAACACGGTCGAAGTCCAGACTCACTAATGCATCCTAACAAACTCGATAAGACACACTAATGCAAAATTCTGGTTCTCTAAGACCAATGCTCTGATACCAACTGAAATGTCCCGTTCTTATTGATTAAAAACGTTCCATATTAATTGATTTCGTTGCGAGGTTTTGACCTCTATATGAGACGTTTTTCAAAGACTGCATTCATTTTAAAACAAACCATAACCTTTATTTCATCAATAAAGGTTTAAAAAGCTTTACGTAGATTATCAAATAATGATAATCTAAAATATCCTGTTTACACACGACCATTACATAATGGTTTACAATACAAATATGTTACAACATAATAAGTTTCTTGAATGCAGTTTTTACACAATATCATACAAGCATGGACTCCAAATCTCGTCCTTATTTAAGTATGCGACAGCGGAAGTTCTTAATAATCACCTGAGAATAAACATGCTTAAAACGTCAACAAAAATGTTGGTGAGTTATAGGTTTAACCTATATATATCAAATCATAATAATAGACCACAAGATTTCATATTTCAATACACATCCCATACATAGAGATAAAAATCATTCATATGGTGAACACCTGGTAACCGACATTAACAAGATGCATATATAAGAATATCCCCATCATTCCGGGACACCCTTCGGATATGATATAAATTTCGAAGTACTAAAGCATCCGGTACTTTGGATGGGGTTTGTTAGGCCCAATAGATCTATCTTTAGGATTCGCGTCAATTAGGGTGTCTGTTCCCTAATTCTTAGATTACCAGACTTAATAAAAAGGGGCATATTCGATTTTGATAATTCAACCATAGAATGTAGTTTCACGTACTTGTGTCTATTTTGTAAATCATTTATAAAACCTGCATGTATTCTCATCCCAAAAATATTAGATTTTAAAAGTGGGACTATAACTCACTTTCACAGATTTTTTACTTCGTCGGGAAGTAAGACTTGGCCACTGGTTGATTCACGAACCTATAACAATATATACATATATATCAAAGTATGTTCAAAATATATTTACAACACTTTTAATATATTTTGATGTTTTAAGTTTATTAAGTCAGCTGTCCTCGTTAGTAACCTACAACTAGTTGTCCACAGTTAGATGTACAGAAATAAATCGATAAATATTATCTTGAATCAATCCACGACCCAGTGTATACGTATCTCAGTATTGATCACAACTCAAACTATATATATTTTGGAATCAACCTCAACCCTGTATAGCTAACTCCAACATTCACATATAGAGTGTCTATGGTTGTTCCGAAATATATATAGATGTGTCGACATGATAGGTCGAAACATTGTATACGTGTCTATGGTATCTCAAGATTACATAATATACAATACAAGTTGATTAAGTTATGGTTGGAATAGATTTGTTACCAATTTTCACGTAGCTAAAATGAGAAAAAATTATCCAATCATGTTTTACCCATAACTTCTTCACTTTAAATCCGTTTTGAGTGAATCAAATTGCTATGGTTTCATATTGAACTCTATTTTATGAATCTAAACAGAAAAGTATAGGTTTATAGTCGGAAAAATAAGTTACAAGTCGTTTTTGTAAAGGTAGTCATTTCAGTCGAAAGAACGACGTCTAGATGACCATTTTAGAAAACATACTTCCACTTTGAGTTTAACCATAATTTTTGGATATAGTTTCATGTTCATAATAAAAATCATTTTCTCAGAATAACAACTTTTAAATCAAAGTTTATCATAGTTTTTAATTAACTAACCCAAAACAGCCCGCGGTGTTACTACGACGGCGTAAATCCGGTTTTACGGTGTTTTTCGTGTTTCCAGGTTTTAAATCATTAAGTTAGCATATCATATAGATATAGAACATGTGTTTAGTTGATTTTAAAAGTCAAGTTAGAGGGATTAACTTTTGTTTGCGAACAAGTTTAGAATTAACTAAACTATGTTCTAGTGATTACAAGTTTAAACCTTCGAATAAGATAGTTTTATATGTATGAATTGAATGATGTTATGTACATCATTACTACCTTAAGTTCCTTGGATAAACCTACTGGAAAAGAGAAAAATGGATCTAGCTTCAATGGATCCTTGGATGGCTCGAAGTTCTTGAAGCAGAATCATGACACGAAAACAAGTTCAAGTAAGATCATCACTTGAAATAAGATTGTTATAGTTATAGAAATTGAACCAAAGTTTGAATATGATTATTACCTTGTATTAGAATGATAACCTACTGTAAGAAACAAAGATTTCTTGAGGTTGGATGATCACCTTACAAGATTGGAAGTGAGCTAGCAAACTTGAAAGTATTCTTGATTTTATGAAACTAGAACTTTTGGAATTTATGAAGAACACTTAGAACTTGAAGATAGAACTTGAGAGAGATCAATTAGATGAAGAAAATTGAAGAATGAAAGTGTTTGTAGGTGTTTTTGGTCGTTGGTGTATGGATTAGATATAAAGGATATGTAATTTTGTTTTCATGTAAATAAGTCATGAATGATTACTCATATTTTTGTAATTTTATGAGATATTTCATGCTAGTTGCCAAATGATGGTTCCCACATGTGTTAGGTGACTCACATGGGCTGCTAAGAGCTGATCATTGGAGTGTATATACCAATAGTACATACATCTAAAAGCTGTGTATTGTACGAGTACGAATACGGGTGCATACGAGTAGAATTGTTGATGAAACTGAACGAGGATGTAATTGTAAGCATTTTTGTTAAGTAGAAGTATTTTGATAAGTGTATTGAAGTCTTTCAAAAGTGTATAAATACATATTAAAACACTACATGTATATACATTTTAACTGAGTTGTTAAGTCATCGTTAGTCGTTACATGTAAGTGTTGTTTTGAAACCTTTAGGTTAACGATCTTGTTAAATGTTGTTAACCCAATGTTTATAATATCAAATGAGATTTTAAATTATTATATTATCATGATATTATCATGTATGAATATCTCTTAATATGATATATATACATTAAATGTCTTTACAACGATAATCGTTACATATATGTCTCGTTTAAAAATCATTAAGTTAGTAGTCTTGTTTTTACATATGTAGTTCATTGTTAATATACTTATGATATGTTTACTTATCATAGTATCATGTTAACTATATATATATCCATATATATGTCATCATATAGTTTTTACAAGTTTTAACGTTCGTGAATCACCGGTCAACTTGGGTGGTCAATTGTCTATATGAAACATATTTCAATTAATCAAGTCTTAACAAGTTTGATTGCTTAACATGTTGGAAACATTTAATCATGTAAATATCAATCTCAATTAATATATATAAACATGGAAAAGTTCGGGTCACTACAGTTAGGATAGATAATTTATAAACTTTAGAAATTACATAATTGTCGTAGAATGTTTTCCCAATGAAGTTATGAATCAATACTTCATCGTTGTGGTATTCCTTAGTATCTACAGGGCGTATGATGTCGATGCTCATGGGACAGATTGTGAAGTTGAGGTTTGCGATGCGGTTGTTGTTGGTGGTGGTAATGGTACTGTTGATGTTGTTGATGGTGGTACTTGTTATGTTGCTGGTTCTGCTGCTGGTGTTTGTAACCTTTGCACCATATTCTCCAAAGCCACTACCCGAGCGCGAAGCTCGTTGACTTCTTCTATTACACCTGGGTGATTATCGGTTCGGACGAGCGGATAAATAAAATCTAGAATTTGGTGTAGTATGTAATCGTGACGAGATACTCTAGAAATAAGAGAGAAAATGGTGTTTCGGATAGGTTCGCCGGTAAGTGCTTCAGGTTCTTCGCCAAGAGGACAATGTGGTGGATGGAAGGGATCACCTTCTTCTTGTCTCCAATGATTAAGGAGGCTACGAACCCATCCCCAATTCATCCAGAATAGATGATGACTAATTGGTTGATCCATTCCGGTCACACTGCTTTCGGAACTTGAGTGGGATTCCATTTCGGAATCCGAGGGACTTGAACTAATGACAAATTCCATTTCGTACGATTGAATAAAGAATTTTTCGATATGAAATGATTTTTCAGCTATCGGGTGGTATTCTAATTATATAGAGCAAAAGGTTTCGTAGATTACGGAGGAATTTACGGAATATGTCAGGCAAAGTTTAAAGTAACAGATACGCTAAGATATGAATTTTGTCTATACACTATTCATGCAATCATTGCAATAAGATGTGTCTAGACTAAGAATGATAAGCAGGTAATTTTCGACAATAATGATGAGCAAAACTTTTTACATGCAGACACGGTCGAAGTCCAGACTCACTAATGCATCCTAACGACTATCAGTTAGACACACTAATGCAGACCTGGTTCGCTAAGACCACCGCTCTGATACCAACTGAAAGGACCCGTTCATATACATTATAAATGATTCACAATAGTTGATTACATCGCGAGGTATTTGACCTCTATATGATACATTTTACAAACATTGCATTCGTTTTTAAAAGACAAACTTTCTTTACAACGAAAGTTGACGGCATGCACACCATTTCATAATACATCCAACTATAATTGACATAATAATAATCTTGATGAACTCAATGACTCGAATGCAACGTCTTTCAAAATATGCCATGAATGACTCCAAGTAATATCCTTTAAATGAGCTAATGCACAGCGGAAGATTTCTTTAATACCTGAGAATAAACATGCTTTAAAGTGTCAACTAAAAGGTTGGTGAGTTCATAGGTTTATCATAACAATCATTTCAATATATTAATAGACCACAAGATTTCCGTTTATAAATATATGTACACTCGCAAGTGTATAAAAGTATTCTATAAGTTGTAGGCACCCGGTAACAAGCCTTAACATTCATGTTTTACCCTCTGAAGTACACCAGATCAGGTGTGTTTAAAATAACCTCGAATTACTAAAGCATCCCATAGTCAGGATGGGGTTTGTCAGGCCCAATAGATCTATCTTTAGGATTCGCGCCTACCGTACATAGACAAGTAGTTTAATGTTACCAAGCTAAGGGTATATTTCTGGTTTAAACCCACGTAGAATTAGTTTTAGTACTTGTGCCTATTTCGTAAAACATTTATAAAAACAGCGCATGTATTCTCAGTCCCAAAAATATATATATAAGGGAGCAAATGAAACTCACAATACTGTATTTTGTAGTAAAAATACATATAACGTCATTTAACAAGTGCAAGGTTGGCCTCGGATTCACGAACGTATCAATATTGAGATTCAATATTGCAGGAAAGTACGTAGACGCAACGGAGATGATAAACACTAGATTGACCTCACGAGCATACCCATGAACCATACCCATCACCTCCATAGCTATAACCCATAATTTTCTTAGCTTCGACTCATTCAAAAAAACTATTTTGAAATCACTCAGACAGCACTCCGTCGTAATATTTTATGTATACTAATAATATCTTGAAATAATACAGAGAAAATATATATATTTATATATATAAATCGATTGAGAGAGTTTAGAGAAATATATTTTCAAGTTTCTATGAAATAATGAAACCTACTGAATTCTATTTATAATAGATTTTTGAATTATTAAAGTGAATTATTAAAGTATGAATTATTAAAGTGAATTATTAAAGTGAATTATTAAAGTATGAATTATTAAAGTGAATTATTAAAGTATGAATTATTAAAGTGAATTATTAAAGTATGAATTATTAAAGTGAATTATTAAAGTATGAATTATTAAAGTATGAATTATTAAAGTAAATTATTAAAGTTAAAGTAAAGTAAAAGTAAAGTAAAGGTAAAGTTAAAGTATAGTAAAAGTATAAAAACTATGTATGTATAATACGCGTATAAATATATATAATATTAATTTAAATCGTTATATATATTTAATGAAATAAAATATAAATATCGTTATACTCCAAGTCTTTAATGCAAAAACAACCGCGCCTAATTCCAAATCATGCGTCGTATAATTTTGTTTGTGAATCTTCAATTGTCTAGACGCATAAGCAATCACCTTCATTCGTTGCATTAATACACAACCGAGACCTTGCTTTGTTGCGTCACAATAAATCACAAAATCATCATTCCCTTCAGGCAATGACAATATAGGTGCCGTAGTTAGCTTTTTCTTCAATAACTGAAACGCTTTCTCTAGTTCATCATTCCATTCAAATTTCTTCCCTTTATGCGTTAATGCAGTCAAGGGTTTTGCTATTCTGGAAAAGTCTTGGATGAACCTTCTGTAGTAACCAGCTAGTCCTAAAAACTGGCGTATGTGTTTCGGAGTTTTCGGGGTTTCCCACTTTTCAACAGTTTCTATCTTTGCCGGATCCACCTTAATACCTTCTTTGTTCACTATGTGACCGAGGAATTGAACTTCTTCCAACCAAAATGCACACTTTGAAAATTTAGCGTACAATTCTTCCTTCCTCAATACTTCTAACACCTTTCTCAAATGTTCACCGTGTTCTTGGTCATTCTTTGAGTAAATAAGTATGTCATCAATGAAAACAATGACAAACTTGTCAAGGTATGGTCCACACACTCGGTTCATAAGGTCCATGAACATAGCTGGTGCATTAGTTAAACCAAACGGCATGACCATAAACTCGTAATGACCGTAACGTGTTCTGAAAGCAGTCTTTGGAATATCATCTTCTTTCACCCGCATTTGATGATACCAGGAACGTAAGTCAATCTTTGAATAAATAGACGAGCCTTGTAGTTGATCAAATAAGTCGTCGATTCTCGGTAGTGGGTAGCGGTTCTTGATGGTAAGTTTGTTCAACTCTCGGTAGTCGATACACAACCTGAATGTACCATCTTTCTTCTTGACAAACAAAACAGGAGCTCCCCACGGTGATGTGCTTGGTTGAATGAAACCACGCTCTAAAAGTTCTTGTAATTGGCTTTGCAGTTCTTTCATCTCACTGGGTGCGAGTCTGTAAGGAGCACGAGCTATTGGTGCAGCTCCTAGTACAAGATCTATTTGAAATTCAACGGATCGATGTGGGGGTAATCCCGGTAATTCTTTCGGAAATACATCGGGAAATTCTTTTGCAATGGGAACATCATTGATGCTCTTTTCTTCAGTTTGTACTTTCTCGACGTGTGCTAGAACAGCATAGCAACCTTTTCTTATTAGTTTTTGTGCCTTCAAATTACTAATAAGATGTAGCTTCGTGTTGCCCTTTTCTCCGTACACCATTAAGGGTTTTCCTTTTTCTCGTATAATGCGAATTGCATTTTTATAACAAACGATCTCTGCTTTCACTTCTTTCAACCAGTCCATACTGATTATCACATCAAAACTCCCTAACTCTACTGGTATCAAATCAATCTTAAATGTTTCGCTAACCAGTTTAATTTCTCGATTCCGACATATATTATCAGCTGAAATTAATTTACCATTTGCTAATTCGAGTAAAAATTTACTATCCAAAGGCGTCAATGGACAACTTAATTTAGCACAAAAATCTCTACTCATATAGCTTCTATCCGCACCCGAATCAAATAAAACATAAGCAGAATTATTGTCAATAAGAAACGTACCCGTAACAAGCTCCGGGTCTTCCTGTGCCTCTGCCGCATTAATATTGAAAACTCTTCCGCGGCCTTGTCCATTCGTGTTCTCCTGGTTCGGGCAATTTCTAATAATGTGGCCCGGTTTTTCACATTTATAACAAACTACATTGGCATAACTTGCTCCGACACTACTTGCTCCACCATTACTCGTTCCGACACCATTTGTTCCTTTCGTTCTATTAACCCCTGGTCCGTAGACCTCACACTTCGCCGCACTATGACCATTTCTTTTACACTTGTTGCAAAATTTGGTGCAGAACCCTGAGTGATACTTTTCACACCTTTGGCATAGCTGCTTCTGATTGTTGTTGTTGTTGCGGTTATTATTGTTGTTGGGATGATTGTTGTAGTTGCTGTTGTCGTTGTTGTTGTTGTTGTTGTTGTTGTTGTTGTTGTTGTTGTTGTTGTTGTTGTTGTTGTTGTTGTTGTTGTTGGGCCGTTTGTTGTAGTTGCGATTGATGTTGCGATTGTTGGGATAATTGTTGCGATTATTGTTGTAATTGCTGTTGTTGTTGTATTGGTGATTCTTATCACCGTTTTCCTCCCACTTTCTTTTGACTTGCTTCACATTGGCCTCTTCGGCAGTCTGTTCTTTAATTCTTTCTTCAATCTGGTTCACTAGTTTGTGAGCCATTCTACATGCCTGTTGTATGGAGACGGGCTCGTGTGAACTTATATCTTCTTGGATTCTTTCCGGTAATCCTTTCACAAACGCGTCGATCTTCTCTTCCTCATCTTCGAATGCTCCCGGACACAATAGGCACAATTCTGTGAATCGTCTTTCGTACGTGGTAATATCAAATCCTTGGGTTCGTAACCCTCTAAGTTCTGTCTTGAGCTTATTGACCTCAGTTCTGGGACGGTACTTCTCGTTCATAAAGTGCTTGAATGCTGACCACGGTAGTGCGTACGCATCATCTTGTCCCACTTGCTCTAGATAGGTATTCCACCATGTTAACGCAGAACCTGTGAAGGTATGCGTAGCGTACTTCACTTTGTCCTCTTCAGTAAACTTACTTATGGCAAACACCGATTCGACCTTCTCGGTCCACCGTTTCAATCCGATCGGTCCTTCGGTTCCATCAAATTCCAAAGGTTTGCAGGCAGTGAATTCTTTGTAGGTGCATCCTACACGATTTCCTGTACTGCCAGATCCAAGGTTATTGTTGGTATGTAGCGCAGCCTGTACTGCGGCTATGTTTGAAGCTAGAAAAGTACGGAATTTCTCTTCATTCATATTCACGGTGTGTCGAGTTGTCGGTGCCATTTCCTTCAAAATAGTCAAATGGAACAAGTTAATCATACAGACTATTAAGAGTAGTTAATAGTATTTCGTAGCATAATATGAACTCATTTATAAAAGCTTTTTCTTCATATTAGCGTTCTATAAGTTTAAATTCGGGTAGTACCTACCCGTTAAGTTCATACTTAGTAGCTAATATACAATTCAACTACTACAATTCTATATGAAAAACTGATTGTAATAATATTTCGCGTTCAAACTTTTATACAATATTTTACAAACTTACAATACTGCTTATTTTACATATAGCATGAAATATAGCACACAATAAATTTGATACAAGATGGTTGTGAAGATAATTCTAGCTAGTACACAAGTCGTTCAACAAAGGCAATAAAGACACGTAATTCATACGTCCAGAAACAAGTCATGCATTCTTGGGGAACATAACCGTTATGGCCGTTGATAAGGCAGCGTGTTGTAATGTCGTCAAAGGGACGAGGGTTACGTAATGTCCAACAGTCCCGTAACAATCTAAAAACCTCATTTCTTACCCCAATTACCGACTCTGTCACTTGTGGGAACGTTTTGTTTAATAATTGTAGTCCGATGTTCTTGTTCTCACTTTGGTGAGAAGCGAACATTACTAATCCGTAAGCATAACATGCTTCTTTATGTTGCATGTTAGCGGTTTTTTTTAAATCACGAAGTCCAATATTCGGATATATTGAGTCAAAATAATTTCTTAACCCATTGCGTAAAATAGCATTTGGGTTCCCCGCAATATATGCGTCAAAGTAAACACATCGTAACTTATGGATTTCCCAATGTGATATCCCCCATCTTTCGAATGAAAGCCTTTTATAAACCAAGGCATTCTTGGAACATTCTTCGAATGTCTTACAAACTGATCTCGCCTTAAATAGTTGTGCCGAAGAATTCTGACCGACTCTAGACAAGATTTCATCAATCATGTCTCCGGGTAGGTCTCTTAAAATATTGGGTTGTCTATCCATTTTGTGTTTTTATACTGTAAAATAGACAAGAGTTAGATTCATAAAAAAATACTTATTAATACAAGTAATTTTTATATATATCATATAGCATAAGCACACTATATTACATATATTACACCACACGAATACAACTATCTTATTCCGACTCGCTTGTTTCTTCTTCTTCGGTTTTGGTTCGTTTTGCCAAGTTTCTAGGGATATATGATGTTCCCCTAATATGAGCCGTTGTTTTCCACATTGGTTTAGAAAAACCTGGTGGTTTAGAGGTTCCCGGGTCATTGTTACAACTTAAGGACTTCGGGGGTTGACGATACATATAAAGTTCATCGGGGTTGGAATTAGATTTCTCTATTTTTATGCCCTTTCCCTTATTATTTTCTTTTGCCTTTTTAAATTCAGTTGGGGTAATTTCTATAACATCATCGGAATTCTCGTCGGAATCCGATTCATCGGAGAATTGGTAATCCTCCCAATATTTTGCTTCCTTGGCGGAAACACCATTGACCATAATTAACCTTGGTCGATTGGTTGAGGATTTTTTTTTACTTAACCGTTTTATTATTTCTCCCACCGGTTCTATTTCTTCATCCGGTTCCAATTCTTCTTCCGGTTCCGATTCTTCTTCCGGTTCCGACTCTTCTTCCGGTTCCTCTTCGGGAACTTGTGAATCAGTCCACGAATCATTCCAATTTACATTTGACTCTTCATTATTATTAGGTGAGTCAATGAGACTTGTTCTAGAGGTAGACATCTATCACATAATATCAAACGCGTTAAGAGATTAATATATCACATAATATTCACATGTTAAAAATATATAGTTTCCAACAAAATTTGTTAAGCAATCATTTTTCAAGTAAACACGGTCGAAGTCCAGACTCACTAATGCATCCTAACAAACTAGATAAGACACACTAATGCAAAATTCTGGTTCTCTAAGACCAACGCTCTGATACCAACTGAAATGTCCCGTTCTTATTGATTAAAAACGTTCCATATTAATTGATTTCGTTGCGAGGTTTTGACCTCTATATGAGACGTTTTTCAAAGACTGCATTCATTTTAAAACAGACCATAACCTTTATTTCATCAATAAAGGTTTAAAAAGCTTTACGTAGATTATCAAATAATGATAATCTAAAATATCCTGTTTACACACGACCATTACATAATGGTTTACAATACAAATATGTTACAACAAAATAAGTTTCTTGAATGCAGTTTTTACACAATATCATACAAACATGGACTCCAAATCTCGTCCTTATTTAAGTATGCGACAGCGGAAGCTCTTAATAATCACCTGAGAATAAACATGCTTAAAACGTCAACAAAAATGTTGGTGAGTTATAGGTTTAACCTATATATATCAAATCGTAACAATAGACCAAAAGATTTCATATTTCAATACACATCCCATACATAGAGATAAAAATCATTCATATGGTGAACACCTGGTAACCGACATTAACAAGATGCATACATAAGAATATCCCCATCATTCCGGGACACCCTTCGGATATGATATAAATTTCGAAGTACTAAAGCATCCGGTACTTTGGATGGGGTTTGTTAGGCCCAATAGATCTATCTTTAGGATTCGCGCCAATTAGGGTGTCTGTTCCCTAATTCTTAGATTACCAGACTTAATAAAAAGGGGCATATTCGATTTCGATAATTCAACCATAGAATGTAGTTTCACGTACTTGTGTCTATTTTGTAAATCATTTATAAAACCTGCATGTATTCTCATCCCAAAAATATTAGATTTTAAAAGTGGGACTATAACTCACTTTCACAGATTTTTTACTTCGTCGAGAAGTAAGACTTGGCCACTGTTGATTCACGAACCTATAACAATATATACATATATATCAAAGTATGTTCAAAATATATTTACAAGACTTTTAATATATTTTGATGTTTTAAGTTTATTAAGTCAGCTGTCCTCGTTAGTAACCTACAACTAGTTGTCCACAATTAGATGTACAGAAATAAATCGATAAATATTATCTTGAATCAATCCACGACCCAGTGTATACGTATCTCAGTATTGATCACAACTCAAACTATATATATTTTGGAATCAACCTCAACCCTGTATAGCTAACTCCAACATTCACATATAGAGTGTCTATGGTTGTTCCGAAATATATATAGATGTGTCGACATGATAGGTCGAAACATTGTATACGTGTCTATGGTATCTCAAGATTACATAATATACAATACAAGTTGATTAAGTTATGGTTGGAATAGATTTGTTACCAATTTTCACGTAGCTAAAATGAGAAAAATTATCCAATCTTGTTTTACCCATAACTTCTTCATTTTAAATCCGTTTTGAGTGAATCAAATTGCTATGGTTTCATATTGAACTCTATTTTATGAATCTAAACAGAAAAAGTATAGGTTTATAGTCAAAAATAAGTTACAAGTCGTTTTTGTAAAGGTAGTCATTTCAGTCGAAAGAACGACGTCTAGATGACCATTTTAGAAAACATACTTCCACTTTGAGTTTAACCATAATTTTTGGATATAGTTTTATGTTCATAATAAAAATAATTTTCTCAAAATAACAACTTTTAAATCAAAGTTTATCATAGTTTTTAATTAACTAACCCAAAACAGCCCGCGGTGTTACTACGACGGCGTAAATCCGATTTTACGGTGTTTTTCGTGTTTCCAGGTTTTAAATCATTAAGTTAGCATATCATATAGATATAGAACATGTGTTTAGTTGATTTTAAAAGTCAAGTTAGAAGGATTACCTTTTGTTTGTGAACAAGTTTAGAATTAACTAAACTATGTTCTAGTGATTACAAGTTTAAACCTTCGAATAAGATAGCTTTATATATATGAATCGAATGATGTTATGAACATCATTACTACCTTAAGTTCCTTGGATAAACCTATTGGAAAAGAGAAAAATAGATCTAGCTTCAACGGATCCTTGGATGGCTCGAAGTTCTTGAAGCAGAATCATGACACGAAAACAAGTTCAAGTAAGATCATCACTTGAAATAAGATTGTTATAGTTATAGAAATTGAACCAAAGTTTGAATATGATTATTACCTTGTATTAGGATGATAACCTACTGTAAGAAACAAAGATTTCTTGAGGTTGGATGATCACCTTACAAGATTGGAAGTGAGCTAGCAAACTTGAAAGTATTCTTGATTTTATGTAACTAGAATTTGTAGAATATATGAAGAACACTTAGAACTTGAAGATAGAACTTGAGAGAGATCAATTAGATGAAGAAAATTGAAGAATGAAAGTGTTTGTAGGTTTTTTTGGTCGTTGGTGTATGGATTAGATATAAAGGATATGTAATTTTGTTTTCATGTAAATAAGTCATGAATGATTACTCATATTTTTGTAATTTTATGAGATATTTCATGCTAGTTGCCAAATGATGGTTCACACATGTGTTAGGTGACTCACATGGGCTGCTAAGAGCTGATTATTGGAGTGTATATACCAATAGTACATACATCTAAGAGCTGTGTATTGTATGAGTACGAATACGGGTGCATACGAGTAGAATTGTTGATGAAACTGAACGAGGATGTAATTTTAAGCATTTTTGTTAAGTAGAAGTATTTTGATAAGTGTATTGAAGTCTTTCAAAAGTGTATAAATACATATTAAAACACTACATGTATATACATTTTAACTGAGTCGTTAAGTCATCGTTAGTCGTTACATGTAAGTGTTGTTTTGAAACCTTTAGGTTAACGATCTTGTTAAATGTTGTTAACCCAATGTTTATAATATCAAATGAGATTTTAAATTATTATATTATCATGATATTATCATGTATGAATATCTCTTGATATATATACATTAAATGTCTTTACAACGATAATCGTTACATATATGTCTCGTTTAAAAATCATTAAGTTAGTAGTCTTGTTTTTACATATGTAGTTCATTGTTAATACACTTAATGATATGTTTACTTATCATAGTATCATGTTAACTATATATATATCCATATATATGTCATCATATAGTTTTTACAAGTTTTAACGTTCGTGAATCACCGGTCAACTTGGGTGGTCAATTGTCTATATGAAACATATTTCAATTAATCAAGTCTTAATAAGTTTGATTGCTTAACATGTTGGAAACATTTAATCATGTAAATATCAATCTCAATTAATATATATAAACATGGAAAAGTTCGGGTCACTACAGTTAACCCCTTAACCCATTACCGAAATACCAAACGCCACAATGAAGATTGGCCGAACTACACGAGCCTTAGTAATCCGAACCCACACGAGATTACTATCTTCACAACATCGAGGTTGGCCGAACTACACGAGCCTTAGTAATCCGAAACCACATGAGATTACTACCTCAATAAGATGACCGAACTATACGAGTCATCGTGAATCCGAACTACACGCGATTCACTTCTCAACATCAAAACCCACGGTCACGGGATTATAAAATCCACCACATCGGGGTCATCCACATCACAACCAAGTGTGATGACGTACACACATAGTGTGCACCTCGCCAAAGGTAGTCTACCAAAACGCACAAACGTGCCAATTGGACCTACACACAAGTTCCATCAATCCACCTATATGTGAAGTGAGCTCTATGATCGAGAACCACTTCACCCGACCCGCACCCATCCTACACATACATATGCATATAGGATATTAACACTCACCTTGTCGCCTTGAAGAAATGCTTCCAAGTAATCCGCAACTCGTCAATGGAAAGTACCTATTCCATTATCACAAATTCAACAACACACTTAGATTGGATTTACAAACCAACCCAATTTGCCACTTAGTGCAAATTCGACCCAAATGCACTTCCAAGTACAAACCGAGCCCAAACTAACCAATAATCACTAACACAAGTGATAATGGTCCTAATATGCCAATTAAACCCGAATACAAGTGTTAAACACTTACCATTCTCAAAATTGCCCATAAACCCTAATTTTGACCCATAAGGTCAAAATCTCACCATTTACAAGTTTTGACACCAAAACATGTTTAACTCGATTTAATACTTCAACTTAATCCATTTTAAGTTTACAAACCTTATTAAATCAACAATCGGGTCATAATCCTCAACAAACCCTAATTTTGACTCTAGTCAAAATTAGTCAACCACGAAAACCCTAAAAGTCTCCAAAACACCAATAATCACTAATACTAGTGATTATACACCATTCTCAAGTCTTAAACATGGTTAAATCATTAACCAACCTAAAACCCGCCTTTAACACTTACAAACCCGAATCTTGGTGTTAATCTCCAATTAACAACTAAATGGGTTCCATCTATGAATCATACAATCAAAAGCCCCAAATTTGAATGATGAACACGAAAATGAAATTCGGAGTTAGAGCTTACCACTAGTATCACCGTGTAGCCAAGAACGAGGAGAACAAACTTGTCAACTACGCCAAAGATCAAAACCCGCTTCTTCCTTTCCAAAAATCCGTTTGAATCCAATTGGGTGTTTGAGTTTTTGAGAGGAAAATGAAATGAAAAGGGAAAAGAAATTAGGAAATGAAAGGAGTGAATGAGATTTAAGATCTCTATCTGGTTCAAACGCGAAAAGACCAAAATGGCCCTCACTTTACCTAAATATTGCGAAAACAGGAACCAGTTCGCCCACATTTCCGCGCCGCGGCCTTAAATGTCGCGCCGCGACATTTGCCTAGGTCTGGGATCATTTTTTGTTGGAATTCTGATCTGATTTCCAGTTAATTGCCGCGCCGCGGCCTCAATTGTCGCGCCGCGACACACAGCGTGATCTGAGTCATTTTCTTTCATACAAGACCTCAACACCCGAACATGTCCCGAACCCTTCATACGCCTATCGTACATACACAATACACCTATAAATCATATACGGGGAAAACGGGGTGTTACAACTCTCCCCCACTTAGATTCGATCACGTCCTCGTGATCCTAGTCACGAACCCAAACGGACCACACTTCACGGTCCTCAAACATAAGTCCCAACCGACTTTCCTAGACAACTCTTCCTAGTGAATCGCCTTAACGACTAAAGTCGTCACTCACAAATTATCAAATCCACCAATCCGAGCACTAAAACCATGCTCATTCCTTAACATCGGGAAAACTCAACCAATCTCGTACCGAGATATCAAGATCTTAGCGTACCATTACCAAGTACAATGCTAAAAGCAACCAAGTCTCAACCTAAGGTCAACAACCCGAAACGATGAAGACTTAACCAAACGAACCCTTACGGATAACACCAATCACTAAACATCCCTTATAGTGCGCAATACGACCAATACGCAACTACCGTAACATCATAACAAACGGTTAAGACCGATAACGCCCAAAACGACTATGGAAACGCAAATCTCAAGGTGTACAAAATCAACTATCGTCACACCCGTAACATCTTGTGAGCGAAACACGGCTATCGCCTCACTAATCATACAACATGGTCCTCACGACCCCACAACATGGTCCTTACGACCCCACCATTGGTGTATAAAAAAACCAATAGATCAAACATCACGGTCCTTACGACCCCACCATCGGCGCATAAAACAACCGACAGATCACACAACACGAAGGCTGGCCGAAAACACACGCGCCTTAGTGAATCCAAACTACACGCGACTCACTACCTTCACCACAACAACAATCGGGATTGGCCGAACTACAAGCGCCTTAGTGAATCCGAACTACACGAGAGTCACTATCCCGGAGGAATGACCGAACTACACGAGTCATTTGTGAATCCGAACTACATGAGACTCACTCCTCAATACAATGACCGAAACCACACGAGTCATTTGTGAATCCGAACTACACGCGACTCACTTCCACAATAAGATGATCGAAACCACACGCGTCATCGTGAATCCGAAACCACACGCGATCCACTACCATGATGAAGTCAGCGGACCCGAAGATCATGCTTCACCAATCTCAACATCGGATGAAGTCAGTGGACCCCGTCAATGGTCATGCTTCACCGATATAACACCTCACTCATGATGAAGTCAGCGGACCTCGAAGGTCATGCTCCACCAATCGCATACTCCCATGATGAAGTCAGCGGACCCTAAAGGTCATGCTTCATCAATCACCAATACCATGATGAAGTCAGTGGACTCTGAAAGTCATGCTTCATTAATCAATGCCCTTTTGGCCTCGAACGACGAGTAGCGTAACATCGCGCTCTGCTACGCCATAGTGAATCCTAACGGATACCACTAACCATTCACACACTCGAGCAAGAACCACCTATATCAAACATAGGTACAAAACAATAATTCTCTAGAAGAGAATCCGACACACACCTCCTTTAACCGAAGGATTTCACCTTGCTCACCAAACACGTCCATTATCTCTCAACGAGATTTACCACATTACCACCTCGGTGATAATTCAAATCCAAACCATAAGTACAATTTATCCAAAATTGTAATCTACTACAAATCGACCAAAACCAGGTCTCGACAACATTTTCCGGATCTACCAAAAGCATCATCCGAAATCTCACACTAAAACTTCCTCGTACGGGAGTGTAACTCCCCTACTTGGAACTACGTTCCATTACCGCATCTTGTACAACCATACAATGCTACCAAAGGTAGACTTTACAAACGATTGGGCTCACACGACCCATCACCATATCTTGCTCCAGCCTTGAGCACACGAAGGATTTCAATCAATCCTAAAACTCTTCGAACAGAAAGTGTACCACGACTACACAAACCACACCCTCGCAATCATCCAATTGCTCTAGTTTGTCAATTTCCACCTAGTCACTCATGTACCTAAGGGTTTCACTTCGGTACCCTAAGTACAATGTAACCGCAACACAATCAGAGTTGAACACCACGCTAGTAGGTATAAAAGAGGCACCTAATGTCGCGTCATATAAACTCCATTACCAACATACATCGAGATTCAAAACACTCGATCTCAAGGGTTTCATCCCACCCGTCGAACCTCATGGTTCATCAACTCCAACACACAAGCGAACACGCGCTTAACAATCGAACACCAAAACCCATTTCCATGGCTTGGTAGAAACATTTCCAAATACTAAGGAATGCTTGGTTGCACCAAGTCTTACGCCCTTCGCCCTTTAATCAAAACATCACCATAGGGTACTTCCATTAGGAACGTCACCCATAACAACAATATGCACAACACAAGGCATTTTACAAACTCAAATTCAACGGCACTTAATAAATAATCAAAGGACATATTTATTAAAATGAAACGTACCTTAACGTCTCCTTGCCGCACCCGTCCCCGCTAACTTGGGACATTCTGACTTACGATGTCCTTCTTCTTGGCAATTGAAACACACCATACCATCACCCTTTGGTACCGAACATTCCCAAGACTTGTGACCCCTCATGCCACAATTGTATCATCTAGATGCACTAGAATTCGGTATACCCGTCCGCGTACCACCCGTGCTCACACTCGGACCCTTAGTCCTCTTACTCGGAGCACCATACGAAACAACCCTTCTCTCACTTGAAGGTTCACCAATCTTTGATCGCGTATACGACTCGAAACCTCTAGCCACGGCAAATAATTCCGCAAACGATTTCGCGTGACCCCGGCTAATCTTATTCTTCAAGTCATCATTCAAGGTTCGATAGAAATCTTGCATCAACAAATTATCATTCCCCAAATACTCCGGGCAAAAACGAGCCTTCGCCATAAAGGTCGTCTTGAGAGTATTCAAATCCATAGAACCCTGTTGCAAATTTCGCAACTCATTACACATTTCCGACAAATCGGCTGAAGTCCGGAACTCCTCGAAGAATTCCTTCTTAAACCCGTCCCACGATAACGCCATAAACGGTTCACCACCGACAAGATCAATCTTACCATCCAACCAATCCTTTGCCCTACCCCGCAACAAACTAGTAGCGAGTCTCGTCTTCTTCTCAGGAGGGCATTCAATAGTACAAAAACACCCTTCGACGTCCGAGATCCAAGTTGTGCTTACCAAAGGATCCGGTTTCCCGTCATACATCGGGGGTTTAGTCCTCATGAAGCTCTTAAGACAATGCTCCATTTCACTACTACCCCGAAATTCGGAATACTTCCTAACCATTTCTTCTCGAAACGCACTCATTTGCTCCGCAACGGCGGCTGCAACTCTAGCGTTAAACTCCAAATTGTTCATCTCGATCCCGTTTCCCGTCGCCATTCTAAGGAATGCAAAGCGATTAGGCCACGAACATATAAAGCACACACACAATACCGCCCCCATCTTGCTAAACACTCGTCGTACATCACTTGCTAGACACGATTTGCACCCGTAATAAGGTTTGCAAGTCCTTATTACGCACACACGCCGTATCGACTTGTTAGTACAACGACCGTCTTGCTCGATGCTATAAACAAATACAAACGAAATTCTACGCGATATAAACACAAGCGAGAATTATCATCACAACATAATCATATATTAATAATATCCGTATTACTAATATAAACGTTAGTCAACCTATAAACAAGGCACTAACTAAACCCATTTCGACCCGTAATCCTACAAGTCCCGCAACGAATAAGCACACACAAAAGTCTAAGTCTAGACACCTATCTCAAGTCACCTAAATTCCTTAGACCATGCTCTGATACCACTTGTAACGACCCAACCCGTATTAAAACCGGCCCATAAAATTTTTTCCTTTTAATACGCGTTAAATAATACTTTAGGTCCCAATTGTTTTTCCATAAACATCTTTAATTACAATAGAAGGTTTAATAACCTTAAAACATTTAATACATTAGTTAATTGTCTAAACGGACATACACGACCCGACTAGTTTAGTTTCCAACAAAAACCGAGCATGGTGATTTAGGACTACGCTACCCAAATCCTAATCGAGTACAAAAGAAAGATCTTCTAAAGCAACCTAGCCAAGATCTCTAATCCCCAAGCTCACCCGAGCCACCAAGCATGCGAACCTATAAAAATATCAACAACGAGAGGGTAAGCTAACGCTTAGTGAATGATAATATACTACATACATATATATGTATAAAATGGACACGCCACACAAAATATCAAATGCCGCATACCGAAGCATCCATGTATAAGGCAACTACACTAAGCATACCGTACGATCTCTAAGCAACAAGCTAAAGATATCAACAAAGTATAAGTTCACCAACGACGATGCGAACAACGCCAATAAGCTACACCCGGAGGGTTAGCTACAACACAACATTACATTAATATATATAACAATATAAAACGAATAAGGTTAACCCCTTAACCCATTACCGAAATACCAAACGCCACAATGAAGATTGGCCGAACTACACGAGCCTTAGTAATCCGAACCCACACGAGATTACTATCTTCACAACATCGAGGTTGGCTAAACTAGACGAGCCTTAGTAATCCGAAACCACACGAGATTACTACCTCAATAAGATGACCGAACTACACGAGTCATCGTGAATCCGAACTACACGCGATTCACTTCTCAACATCAAAACCCACGGTCACGGGATTATAAAATCCACCACATCGGGGTCATCCACATCACAACCAAGTGTGATGACGTACACACATAGTGTGCACCTCGCCAAAGGTAGTCAACCAAAATGCACAAACGTGCCAATTGGACCTACACACAAGTTCCATCAATCCACCTATATGTGAAGTGAGCTCTATGATCGAGAACCACTTCACCCGACCCGCACCCATCCTACACATACATATGCATATAGGATATTAACACTTACCTTGTCACCTTGAAGAAATGCTTCCAAGTAATCCGCAACTCGTCAATGGAAAGTACCTATTCCATTATCACAAATTCAACAACACACTTAGATTGGATTTACAAACCAACCCAATTTGCCACTTAGTGCAAATTCGACCCAAATGCACTTCCAAGTACAAACCGCGCCCAAACTAACCAATAATCACTAACACAAGTGATAATGGTCCTAATATGCCAATTAAACCCGAACACAAGTGTTAAACACTTATCGTTCTCAAAATTGCCCATAAACCCTAATTTTGACCCATAAGGTCAAAATCTCATCATTTACAAGTTTTGACACCAAAATATGTTTAACTCGGTTTTATACTTCAACTTAATCCATTTTAAGTTTACAAACCTTATTAAATCAACAATCGGGTCATAATCCTCAACAAACCCTAATTTTGACTCTAGTCAAAATTAGTCAACCACGAAAACCCTAAAAGTCTCCATAACACCAATAATCACTAATGCTAGTGATTATACACCATTCTCAAGTCTTAAACGTGGTTAAATCATTAACCAACCCAAAATCCGCCTTTAACACTTACAAACCCGAATCTTGGTGTTAATCTCCAATTAACAACTAAATGGGTTCCATCTATGAATCATACAATCAAAAGCCCCAAATTTGAATGATGAACACGAAAATGAAATTCGGAGTTAGAGCTTACCACTAGTATCACCGTGTAGCCAAGAACGAGGAGAACAAACTTGTCAACTACGCCAAAGATCAAAACCCGCTTCTTCCTTTCCAAAAATCCGTTTAAATCCAATTGGGTGTTTGAGAGGAAAATGAAATGAAAAGGGAAAAGAAATTAGGAAATGAAAGGAGTGGATGAGATTTAAGATCTCAATCTGGTTCAAACGCGAAAAGACCAAAATGCCCCTCACTTTACCTAAATATTGCGAAAACAGGAACCAGTTCGCCCACATTGCCGCGCCGCAGCCTTAAATGTCGCGCCGCGACATTTGCCTAGGTCTGGGATCATTTATTGTTAGACTTCTGATCTGATTTCCAGTTAATTGCCGCGCCGCGGCCTCATTTGTCGCGCCGCGACACACAGCGTGATTTGAGTAATTTTCTTGCATACAAGACCTCAACACCCGAACATGTCCCGAACCCTTCATACGCATATCGTACATACACAATACACCTATAAATCATATACGGGGAAAACGGGGTGTTACACAGCGATAACGCTCGTTTCCGGCGCTAGCGATAACGCGTGTTACCTGACGCCCGCGATAACGCGCGTTTCCGGGCGGCCCGCGAAAACGCGCGTTTCCGGGCGGCCTGCGAAAACGCGCGTTTCCGGGCGCCCGCGAAAACGCTTCACAGAAACTTGAGCCGAAAATGCGCCCCGTAAACACGCTTTGAAAACGCGACACGAATACGCGCACCAAAAAAGTGACCCGATCTGCGAAAAAACGTCTCAAAAACACGACTCGAAACGCGCTACGATAACGCGCCACAAAACCCGGCATAAAAACGCGACCCGAAAATGCGGACCGAAAACGCGACCCGAAAATGCGAACCCAAAAATGCGCGTCGAAAACGCTCCCTAAGAACGCGCCCCGAAACCGTGCGCCGAATAGCTCCCTGAAAACGTGCCTCGAAATTGAGCGCCAAAAAGGCGCTCTAGAGTCGTGACCCGAAAAATTCAATGTTGAAAGGAATTCAAATCCATCAACATCTTGAAGGAATGAACATTCCATAGATGAAGGAATCTCAAGATTTCAAGGAATATAATTCCTTCCAAATTATGTCAACCAGACAGAGCGGTCTAAGGAATTCAATTCTAATTTCATCAAATTCCATTGGAATTCCGTTAGCCAAACGGGGCCTAATTGTTCAATCCTAAAATCAACGCATAAACTTGATTCACATGAATTTGAAAATTGCGATTAACATCATCTATGAAGAATTATTCACCAAATCATCATCAGATCTTTCTGATGAACAACAACTAGAAGCTTCATATGAAGGTGGATATTGAACTTGAGATTTAGAGGCTGTTGAGCTTTGATTCTTTCACGAAACATGATTCAAATCATTTACTAAATACTCGTCTTTCAGAAATCAATTCCGAAACATCATATCTCGTTCGAATTTGAAGAATCAAAATCAGTTTGACTTTTTGCTACGAACTTTGACCATGAAATTCGATCTCAAATCAAGGAATTATGTTATAGAACTTTCCAGATAGCATCACGAAGTGATTTGAATCACTTCTGCAATTTTACTTTTCACTATAACCTTTTCAATCGATCTGTAGACCAAATCACCTTGACTTTTTCAATTGTGAAGAATTGGGAACAATGACAAAAATATCTCCATATGATATGCACGTGATAAGAGGTAACAGCTGATTTTGACAGAAAGTAGATGGGAGGACGAAGAATGTAGATTTTTGATACATTAGGGACGAGGAATGCACAAAAAAAAAATATGGAATCAAATTTGATTAAAGTTCAGGGATGACGAATGAAATTTTTCATTTTCATTCATTTATTATGTTACTCTGTTTTCCAAATGTATGCTTAAAAATGATCAGCATCTTTGTTGTAATACAATCTCTATGTATTGATGTGGCATTTATGAAATAAGTATAGGATTATTATTTACACGTATAAATTAAAGTGAAGTTTAGCACGATTTGTTTTTTTCATTAGTACTCGTATCAAACAAATAAAGTAAAGGGCAAATTGTTCGAAAATGTAACATAAGTTACCCAATTTGACAATCAAGTTAACCCTCAATTTGTCTAAGCCCGAAAAGGATTTCAATTTTATTTTTGTTCAAAAAAGGACTACGATTTGAAAAAGTGTTAAATTGATGTAATCTTCGTCAAATTCATTAATAATCGTTAGTAAAAATACAGAATTGGTCCCTAAAGTTTCTTAAAAATTGCACCAAAAGTCCTCTTCATCATCTTCGTTAACATCTTCATTCCCACAACTACCACCACCATCAATGTGCATGAACACCTAAGACCTTCAACACCTAATCCTATACATCTTCATACCTTCCTCACCAAACCTTCATATTTTCATATAAATCTTCAAATCTTCATCCAAATTTTTTCATAACACAAACACTTAATACGATTCCAAAAATACATCTCACAAAAATCATCAGTATCTCATAACAACAACCACCAAAAAGTTAATGATCATCACCATTACTTTACATTCGACTTCATCTTTATCAACATAAAATCCAACTTGAATTCACAAAATAAGTTCCATATCATCTCTGAGACACTCGATTCATTTCAGTTTATCTAAAACATGTTCAAAAATATTAGATCACAAAACGTACAGGCCATCGACATATTCATCTTCTTAACCGCATTCAAAATCCGATTTGTGCACATATCAAACTGAAGTTTAAACATCAAATCGAGCTTATATTTGTGTTCATGATCAACACTCGAAGATCATTAAATCCAATTAACAGTTAGAAATTCTTAGTTTTTCAGATCGTATTCTTCGCTAATCGACTAGTCGAACGGCTTAGGTGCACGGAACAATTCTGAACGATTTGGCAAAAACTAAAAATGTATATTTGTTAATGATCATTGGGTGAATTTATTCTGTGAAATTTTGAGGTTCTAAATCATCCGTTTGATAGATCAGAAGTCAAATTTCGTTTAAAAAAAAAAGTCAACTGGATTTTGAAGATCAAATTCGAAATCTACAAAGTGTTTTAGGTTAAAATGATTATGAACGAGCATTCAGTGATAGATTTGGAACAGTTTTCATGAAGTGATCGAATATGCAAAGTGTCTAAATCGAATTTTCAGATTTCAAGTTCATATTGAAGATAAGATGTTGTTCGTATTTGATTCTTCAAATTTGTAAAAGTTTTCACTCTAATTCCTTACCACAAATCCTTAGTCGCTATTTCAGGAAGCTTTAACAATAAACTTCAAGCTTCAATTTATCATAATTGAAAGGTTTGAAAATTTGTAGCTCAACAGGTGACGAACAATTACACTGATGAAGAACATAATTGATGGGGAAATTCGCCCAAATACGCTTTTTTAAAAAACTTTTCTTCCAAAATACACTTTCGGGAAAAAAATTGTCTATTTACACCATTAAGTCGACCACCCATTGGGTCGACTACCCCTATACCCGATCGACCATTATAGTTTTCAAGGTAGTCGACCAACATGCTTCATTGATGTTGGTCGACTACTTCAATGATGTGGTCGACTGCAAGGTCGACCGACTTGTTAGCCATAAGTGGGTCGACTAACCCTATTCGACCATTGATAATGCTAAAAACGAACATATATTTCATAGCATTATTCCTCAAGAAAGACAAGCTTTTAGTTGCAATTGTTCTATTTAAAAGTGATATTCGTTTAAATAATAAAAGGTGAAGACAAAAGACAGATTCGACGAATTGAAGACGCAAACGACCAAAAAGCTCAAAAGTACAAAATACAATCAAAGAGGTTCCAATTATTGATAAGAAACGTCTCGAAATTACAAGAGTACAAGATTCAAAACGCTAAGTACAAGATATTAAATTGTACGCAAGGACGTTCGAAAATCCGGAACCGGGACCAGAGTCAACTCTCAACGCTCGACGCAACGGACTAAAAATTACAAGTCAACTATGCACATAAATATAATATAATATTTAAATAATTCTTATAATTATTTATATATTATATAAATAATAAATCCGTCGGCAAAAAAGACTCCAAAGTTTGTGAACTGTATTTACAAACTCCGCGACTCGCTGAGTTTGAAGGCAAAAAGGGCCGCGAGTCGCGGAGCCCCAAATTCTGAAACTCCCTATAAAGCCAACCGAATTCTGATCATATTTCATAACATATATCCATCTCTCTATCTATATACGTAATATTTATATTTATAATTTATATTTTAATTTTAATTTTAATTATAATTCTAATAATAAGGGTATGTTAGCGAATATTGTAAGGGTGTAAGTTGAAATTCTGTCCGTGTAACGCTACGCTATTTTTAATCATTGTAAGTTATGTTCAACCTTTTTAATTTAATGTCTCGTAGCTAAGTTATTATAATGCTTATTTAATCCGAAGTAATCATGATGTTGGACTAATTACTAAAATTGGGTAATTGGGCTTTGTACCATAATTGGGGTTTGGACAAAAGAACGACACTTGTGGAAATTAGAATATGGTCTATTAATGGGCTTTATATTTGTTTAACTAAATGATAGTTTGTTAATGTTAATATAAAGATTTACAATTGGGCGTCCCTATAAATTACCATACACACTCGATCGGACACGATGAGTGGGGTATTTATATGTACGAATAATCGTTCATTTAACCGGACACGGGAATGGATTAATAGCCACTAGAATAATTAAAACAGGGGTGAAATTATGTACAAGGACACTTGGTATAATTGATAACAAAATATTAAAACCTTGGGTTACACTCAGTCGACATCCTGGTGTAATTATTAAACAAAGTATTAAAATCTTATTACAGTTTAAGTCCCCAATTAGTTGGAATATTTAACTTCGTGTATAAGGATAATTTGACGAGGATACTCGCACTTTATATTAATGACTGATGGACTGTTATGGACAAAAACCAGACGGACATATTAAATAATCCAGGACAAAGGACAATTAACCCATGGGCATAAAACTAAAATCAACACGTCAAACATCATGATTACGGAAGTTTAAATAAGCATAATTCTTTTATTTCATATTTAATTTTTTTTATTTTATATTTAATTGCACTTCTAATTATCGCATTTTTATTGTTATTGTATTTAATTGCACTTTTAATTATCGTACTTTTTAATTATCGCAAGTTTATTTTATCGCACTTTTATTATTCGCAATTTCATTATCGTTATTTACTTTACGCTTTAATTTAAGTCTTGTATTTATTTTTAATATTTTAACATTTGGTTTTAACTGCGACTAAAGTTTTAAAATCGACAAACCGGTCATTAAACGGTAAAAACTCCCCTTTATAATAATAATATTACTTATATATATATATTTGTATTTTTATAAAAGTAAACTAATATAGCGTTAAGCTTTGTTTAAAGATTTTCCCTGTGGAACGAACCGGACTTACTAAAAACTACACTACTGTACGATTAGGTACACTGCCTATAAGTGTTGTAGCAAGGTTTAAGTATATCAATTCTCTAAATAAATAAATATCTTGTGTAAAATTGTATCGTATTTAATAGTATTTTCTGCTAAAATTTAATAGTATTTTATATACACCTCGCGAAACATCAAGTTATTTTTGGCGCCGCTGCCGGGGATTAATCTAGTTCTTAAACGACGGAAGCGCAACGCTAATATATAGAAAAAAAAAACGCGTCAAAATTAAAACTGTACCAGAGTTGAATTTTGAACCCCGCGACTCGCGGGGTTTGCTGCTTGAAATACCGCAACTCGCGGAGTTTCTCTGACGCGCCTGACAGAACCCTAATCAGCATTTATTAGGAGTAATTATTATTATTAATTTTTAATTAAAACCCTAATTAGATTTATAGTTTTTAATTAGTTTTTAGTTTTTATTATTATTTTGTATATTTAGTTTATTTAGTTTAAATAAAATATAAAATTAATAGTTTTAATAAATAAATAATATAAAAATAATATTTTTATAAAAATTGTACTTTTTACAACTTTTTGTATATTTTTATATTTTGTCCCTTTTCAATCGTTTTAGCGTAATATTTGTATTTTTAGCTCATATTTAGTTTTAAACTTAGTTTTTGCCATAGTTATTTTTACTTCTAGATTTTTAGGCTTTGCCGTAGAATTCCTTAAGTGCTTTTTCTTTAGACTAAGATTTAGGTGCTTTAGAATTTTGCGACGCCTTTTTAAGTTTTAGTTTCTTTTTAAGATATTTCCATTTGGGATATAGTTTTTCTTGTAAGCTTTAATATTTTTAGACGACTTTTTCCTATGTATCAATTATCATTCCAATTAGTAATCTCAATTTGCGATTATAATTTTAAGTTAGTTGTAGTAATAAGGTTAGGTTAGTCAAGTGTTTTTAAATTTTATAATTTCTTTTATTTTTCCGTCACCTTTTATTTTTCAACCATTTTTCTTTTTCGACGAACTCTTTTTCTTTCTTATTTCTCGCTATTCTAGTTTTAGGAGATAGATTTTTATTCTACTTCTTATCTAAATTTCTTAAAATTACGAAAATTTATTTTAAGTGGTTAAATTGATAGACATCAAAATTTTCTGGTTCGTAGTAATAGTTAGATTTGTACGTGGACCGGGTTATTGGAGCCAAACAGTCCTCAATTATATTGAGACCAAATGAATCCTGCCCCTCTGCTGCATCTTTTGGCTATTCAAAACGTGGGCAAAATCAGAAAAGTCTATTGATTGGATAGCTTATTATAATTTTTCTTTCCTTTTAAAAACTAATAGGATATTCAGTGAATGCACCGAGCAAGACGTTCACCACCTGTAACTAGATCAAGACATTTAGCAAATATTACCGCCGTTGATTTTTCTTTAGAATCGTCATCCAGTCGACCAAGTACTCCAGTTCAAATTTCCGATAATCCATTTTTTGAACCCAACCTCACAATTGAGAATCCGGAGAATATTCAGGAACGATTCGTAGATCCTGAACCATTAAATTTTCCTCCGGAACCACCAATCATTCAAATAGAGATTGTTGAGGAACGAACCATTAAATCAGAATCCTCTAGTGATTCCGATTCAACAAATTCAATTATGGAGAATCTGGAACCTTTAAGTATGGAAGACCGAATGAGAGCTAAACGCACTGGCCAAGGTCACGCAATTACTCATCCATACATTAATGCGCCAGATTATGAAATCAAAGGACAAATTCTACACATGGTGACTAATCAATGCCAATTTAGTGGTGCGCCGAAGGAAGATCCAAATGAACATCTACGTACCTTTAATAGGATCTGCACACTATTTAAAATCCGAGAAGTGGAGGATGAACAGATATATCTCATGTTATTTCCCTGGACTTTAAAGGGAGAAGCCAAAGATTGGTTGGAATCGTTACCTGAAGGGGCGATTGATACATGGGATGTTTTAGTTGAAAAATTTCTTAAACAATTCTTTCCTGCATCTAAAGCCGTAAGACTTCAAGCAGAAATTGTTACGTTTACACAGAAGCCAAATGAAACTCTATATGAGGCGTGGACAAGATTTGGAAAGTTGTTAAGAGGATGTCCGCAACATGGTTTAGACACCTGTCAAATAGTACAAATATTCTACCAAGGATGGGACATCACTACAAGGAAAGACATAGATATAGCAGCTGGTGGTTCTATTATGAAGAAAACCGAAACTGATGCTTACAAAATTATTGATAACACTGCTTCCCACTCACATGAGTGGCACCAAGAAAAAGATATCGTTAGATCATCTAAAGCAACTAGAGCATATTCTAGCCATGACTTAGATTCCATTTCCGCAAAGATAGATGCTGTCGAGAGACGAATGGAAAAGATGACTAAGGATATTCACTCAATACGAATTAGTTGTGAGTAGTGTGGAGGACCACATTTGACAAAAGATTGTCTCAGTATTGAATTAACAATGGAACAAAGAGAGAATATTTCATACATAAACCAAAGGCCTGGAAATAATTATCAGAATAATTATCAACCGCCAAGACCGATTTACAATCAAAACCAGAATTATAACCGAAATATTCCATACAACAACCAACAAGGTCCTAACAATCAACAAGTATCCAATAATACTTACAATCAGCAAAGACCTAATTTTCAAAACAAACCACCACAACAAACCGATGATAAAAAGCCGAATTTAGAAGATATGATGACGAAGCTAGTTGAAACTCAAACGCAGTTTTTCACATCTCAGAAACAAACCAATGAACAAAATGCTCAAGGATTTAGAAATCAACAAGCTTCTATTCAAAACTTGGAACAAGAAGTAAGTAACCTAGCAAGGTTAATAGGTGAAAGAAAACCGGGAAGTCTACCTAGTGATACAAATGCTAACCCCCGGAATGAAACAGCTAAAGCTATTACCACAAGAAGTGGTACAACACTTAAACCACCGGAAATACCTGTAACTTCTGATGAAGCTATTCCTACTCCACAAGAACCACAACCTGATCAAGATAAGGAAAAAGAACCGGTAGTTGAAAAGGTTAATGAAGATAACACAGCTAAGGATAAACCTTATGTTAAACCATACCAACCACCACTTCCTTACCCGAGTAAAATGAAGAAAGAGAAACTTGAAGCCGAGCAATCCAAATTCTTGGATATGTTTAAACAGATAAATGTAAATCTTCCTTTCATTGATGTGATTTCAGGAATGCCTAGATATGCTAAATTCTTGAAAGATCTAATCTCAAATAGAAAGAAAATGGAAGAACTCTCGGCTGTTACCATGAATGCTAATTGTTCAGCAGTGCTGTTGAATAAGATACCAGAAAAATTATCTGATCCAGGAAGTTTCACAATTCCATGTTTTCTGGGTAGTCTTAGTTCAATAGAAGCATTGGCAGACTTAGATGCTAGTATAAATCTAATGCCGTATTCACTATACGCTAAACTAGACCTTGGAGAATTGAAACCAACCAGAATAAGCATACAACTAGCCGATAGATCAATAAAATATCCTAGAGGGATAATGGAGAACATGCTAGTTAAAGTTGGTACTTTAGTATTTCCAGTAGATTTTGTTGTTCTGGACATGGAAGAAGATTCTCAAGTTCCTCTCATATTAGGAAGACCATTCTTAAATACGGCTAAAGCAATGATAGACGTGTTCGGTAAGAAACTGACCCTAAGTATAGAGGATGAGAGTGTTACCTTTTCAGTTGATAGAGCAATGCAACAACCACAATTTGCAGATGATACATGTTATTATATTCAAACTATAGATGCACATGCAGAATTATTAGAAGAATTTCCAGAATTACAAGGAACAGGAGAATGTTCTTTAGGAGAAGGTAATGAACCAATTGATGAAGCTGAAATGTTAGCTACACTTATAGCTAATGGATATGAACCAACAACAGAAGAAATTCAAATGCTAAAAGAAGAAGACAGATATCGATATAAATCATCGATAGAAGAACCACCGAAATTAGAGTTAAAGCCACTTCCAAACCATCTGGAATACGCTTATTTACATGGTGAATCTGAATTACCTGTAATAATATCGTCTTCTCTTACTGAAAATGAGAAATCACAACTCATTTCTGTGTTGAAAGCTCATAAACCAGCCATTGCATGGAAGATTCATGATATTAAAGGAATAAGTCCTTCGTATTGCACACATAAAATCCTTATGGAAGAAGGTCATAAAACGTATGTGCAACGCCAACGAAGACTAAATCCTAATATGCAAGATGTAGTTAAGAAAGAGATTATTAAACTGCTAGATGCAGGTCTAATTTATCCAATCTCTGATAGTCCATGGGTAAGCCCAGTTCAATGCGTGCCTAAGAAGGGTGGCATGACTGTCATTACAAATGAGAAAAATGAGCTTATTCCTACTAGGACTGTAACAGGATGGTGTGTGTGTATTGATTATAGAAAATTAAATGACACCACCAGAAAAGCTCACTTTCCCTTACCTTTCATAGATCAAATGTTGGAAAGATTAGCCGGAAATAGTTACTATTGTTTCCTAGATGGATTTTCCGGATATTTTCAAATTCCAATAGCACCCAAGGACCAAGAGAAAACCACGTTCACGTGCCCTTATGGTACTTTTTCTTACAAACGCATGCCATTTGGACTTTGCAACGCCCCTGCAACCTTTCAAAGGTGCATGATGGCAATTTTTCACGACATGATAGAAGAATGCATGAAAGTTTTCATGGATGACTTTTTAGTCTTCGGTGATACATTTGAAACATGTCTAGCTAATCTTGAACGAATGCTTATTAGATGCGAACAATCAAATCTAGTACTTAATTAGGAGAAATGCCATTTCATGGTTAAAGAAGGCATCGTTCTTGGTCATAAAATTTCAAAAGAAGGAATTGAAGTGGATAGAGCTAAAGTAGATGTAATTGCTAAACTTCCACATCCCACCAATGTTAGAGGAGTTAGGAGTTTTCTAGGGCATGCCGGTTTTTACCGACGTTTCATAAAAGATTTTTCTAAAATTGCCACTCCTATGAATAAACTCCTAGAAAAGGATGCTCCATTCATCTTTTCAGATGAGTGTATCAAATCTTTTAATATTCTTAAAGAGAAACTCACTAATGCGCCGATCATGATAACACCAAATTGGAATCTACCATTTGAACTAATGTGCGATGCAAGTGATTTTGCAATGGAAGCCGTTTTAGGACAAAGGATTGAAAAACGATTTCAACCTATATATTATGCTAGTAAGACATTACAAGGAGCACAAACGAACTATACAACTACTGAAAAAGAACTCCTTGCTATTGTCTTTGCTTTTGACAAATTTCGATCATATCTCGTTCTAGCAAAAACGGTGGTCTATACCGACAATTCTGCTCTTAGATACCTATTTTCGAAACAAGATGCTAAACCAAGATTAATCCGTTGGATCTTACTCTTACAAGAGTTTGATATTGAAATCCGAGATAAAAGAGGAGCAGAAAATCTCGCCGCTGATCATCTTTCTCGTCTTGAAAATCCCGAATTAGAAGTTCTAAATGAATCGGCCATACAAGACAACTTTCCTGATGAATATCTATTGAAGATAGATTATAAAGAAATTCCATGGTTTGCAGACTATGCAAACTACTTAGTTTGTGGATTCCTTGAAAAAGGATTATCGTACCAAAGACGAAAGAAATTCTTCAGTGATATAAAACACTATTTTTGGGAAGATCCACATCTGTTTAAAAGTTGTCCCAATGGAATAATACGCCGATGTGTATTTGGAGATGAAGCTAGTAAAATATTAAACCATTGTCACACAGGACCAACAGGAGGGCATTATGGGCCTCAACTAACAGCAAGAAAAGTTTATGATGCTGGATTCTATTGGCCTACAATTTACAAAGACGTACACCTTCTTTACAAATCCTATGATGCTTGTCAAAGGGCCGGAAAAATAAGTCAACGTGATGAAATGCCACAAAATGTCATCCAAGTATGTGAAGTATTTGACATTTGGGGTATTGACTTTATGGGTCCATTTCCAAAATCTCATAATAAGCTATATATACTCGTAGCCATTGATTATGTATCTAAATGGGCGGAAGCACAAGCTCTCCCAACTAACGATGCACGAGTTGTAGTCAACTTTTTAAAACGTCTTTTTGCAAGGTTTGGAACACCGAAAGCTTTAATAAGTGATCGGGGTACTCATTTTTGTAATAATCAACTTGAGAAAGTTCTTAAAAGATATGGAGTAACTCATAAAATCTCCACCGCATATCATCCACAAACAAGTGGACAAGTTGAAAATACCAACCGAGCTTTAAAACGTATTCTAGAGAAAACTGTAGGATCAAATCCGAAGGAATGGTCCATTAAACTGGAGGATGCACTCTGGGATTTTAGAACAGCCTACAAAACTCCAATTGGAACTACACCTTTTAGACTTGTTTATGAAAAAGCATGTTATCTTCCAGTAGAAATTGAACACAAAGCATTTTGGGCTTTGAAGACATGTAATCTTGATTTACATGAAGCCGAACGTCTACGATTAAGTCAACTAAACGAATTAGAAGAATTAAGACATGAAGCATACGAAAATTCGTTAATCTATAAAGAAAGAACGAAGAAATGGCATGATAAAAGAATCAGAAGTTCAAAAGAATTTAAGGAAGGAGACAGAGTTCTTCTTTTCAATTCACGATTCAAGCTATTTCCTGAAAAATTGAAATCAAGATGGTCTGGACCATTCATAGTCAAAAGAGTTTTCCCGTACGGAACGATAGAATTAATAAATTCAAATGGGATTGAATTTAAAGTTAATGGTCACAGAGTTAAACACTACATAGATAGTTCAATGGAAGTCGACAACGAAGTTAATCACAATTTCAACACCACAGCTAACTAAGTGTGGGGAGAATCAAGTCTTTAAAGGATAATATGTATTTCTGTTAGAGTTAGATTGTCTGTTTTCATGTAGTTCTCGAAAATGGAATCCGAATGGTCTTTCCCTAGCAGACCCTAAAGAACTAGTCTTCTCCCCCCATTCTGAATTTTTATTTTTTTTAGAAAATGAAGACTGCCTGTGAACTAAACCATGGTCTAATGCTACACGCTTTGATCACTAAACGTAATAATGACACACTTCCGAGTGAAATAGTATCAGTAATCAGAGAAAGAATGGACGGAGTTAGAAAAGAATCCAGATGCGAAGATAATAAGTTACAATTTGGTAAAGGAAAATCAAAATCCGCAGCGAAAAGAAGAGCACGACACCTAGAAAGATGTCACAAATGCGGAAAATGGTCACATGGAGGTAAATGTTCAAATAATCAAACCTATTCAAATACCGAATTTGTTACTTTATGCAAAGACGGACCGTTCATATGTTTAGAAGAAAAGACACTGAATGCTCGAGGTTACGCTTATGTAGCTATGGAAAACCAATTAAACCGACTATCTTATGAATGGGATAGATCATATAACTAAGAAATCTATTTCACAGGTATGTTTATACAGTTTTTATTTTATTATTTTTTTATTTTTAACCTTTTGATAATAAACGCTAATTTGTTCGCTATAAAGTATTAAATTGGTATTGAATAAAATTAGGTTTGGCGATCGAAATTGTTGATATCATACAAAAATTTATTACATCACTGCGAAATTTAACGTTTATTCTTAAGGTATAAATATCTTTAATCAATCAACCCAAAATATTTCAAAAATTCGTCATGAGTTAAATTAGGTCTTGGAACCGAAATTACTTTACCGAAAAGAGGGGCGCATATTTTTGATAATATTTGATTGATTAAAGTGGGATAAAAAGCCAAAAAGATTTTTAATTTTATTTTTACCATGTTTTTAAAATTAATATTTAAATCTTAAATTAATATTGTAAACTTTGTAAAAACAATATTTTTAAAATTATAAATATTTGAAAAATTAATATAAGTTTGGTGTGAATTTATAATATGAATTTTTAAATTAAGTTTGGTGTGAATTTTTAATTTTTAAAATATGAATTTTTAATTTTATGCATTTTAAATTTTAAGTTTGGTGTGAATTTTTAATATTAATTTTGAATTTTATATTTAAGTTGTGTGAATTTAAAAACAAAAATTTACTTTATCTCATTAAGTTAAAAATATGATTTTTAAAATTCGTCGTAAGTTGAAGACTAGGTCTTTGAACCGAAATTGCTTTACCCGAGGGAGGGACGAGAACTTTTATTATCATTATTTTTAATCTTATTGAATTAAAGTATGCCAAAAACATTAAAAAAACCCAAAAATCTTAGCTTTTAAAACAATCGCTACAAAAAGACAAATTTTAAAATTTTGTCGAGGGACGGACTAGGACATGGATCCGAAACGACCTCGTCCTAAATAACAAAGGAAACAAAATTTTAAAATTAATTACTTAATTGTTTTAATTAGTATAAGAAAAAAAAATACAAACTCCGCGAGTCGCGGAGTTTGAAAGGGAAATCCACCGCGACTCGCGGAGGATGAAAAAACCAGAAAAAAATATATACTGATCGAACTGATCAGTCCCAACCCACAGAAAAAAAACTGCGAAAATAACCCTCGAAAAAACACGCAAAAACACCCCCAAAATCACAATTTTTAACCGTTAATCATCAAATCTTTTACTAAAATCATGTCGAGAAGGATGCTATCAAGGAATTACTCAAGAAAAACGGTAAATTTCTACACCTAAACACCATTTAATCCGAAAATTAGTGTTCTTGAGCAATTTTTTCCCCAATTTGATTTTGATGCTTTTTAGTGTAATTATGCTTAAATTGTTTATGTATTATGCTTGTATAACCTAGATTGATGCTATTTAACATGATTAGAAGCCATAAACTTCAAATTTTGAGTAATCTAGGGTTTGTGTTCTTGAGCAAATTTGGGGTTTTTTAATATAAACAGGTTATGGCCGATTTTTGTCATGAATTATTACTAAATTAAGTAGTGTAACATGTTTAGGTAGTTAAATGATCCAAACTTTGAGCCTAAACATGATTTTGAGAATTAAAGTGGACTTTTTCAAGTCTAAAAATTCATGAACTTGATTTTTGAAAGACAATGCCATTTGAAACTTGTTTAATTACTAGTAATGATTATTTTGACATGTTATTTGAGTTGAATGCTTATGAACTTGGCGAACATTTTCGTATATGCTTATTTGAAAAAGTGTAGATTTGATAAAAATATGAAAATGAGCTTAAGTTTGATATAAATTGATCATGTCATTGTAATTATTTTGATTGATGATTTTGCTGACACTAATGCATATTTGGATGCATAAAAATTGTGTTTGATGTGTTTTGCAGACTGAAAGGGGTGAATCTTCATCCCAAGCTCGCAATGCTCCTGCTGAGAATGCGGAACAACAGAAGGTGGATAACTACTACAAGCAAGATATACCTCATCCAGTCATGACATTTTCTGATATGCACTTGGAAGATTTGCACCCGAACCTGAGATTTGACAGACTTTGGATAGATTATCCAAAATACCAAAGGGGTTTGCATACTCTTCATTCTAAAGTTGTTGAGGTACCTAGGGTCATAGAATGGGGACCATTAGAAGCTGTAGAATTGGCCGGGCCAATTAGGGAATTACTTGCACAGAGGTACGGTAATTCTACTTTTAACGACTGGGTACGTTTATTCACCATGCGTAGACCTGTATATAAAGTATGGTGTGAAGAATTGTTGTGTAGTATAGAATTAAATGATCGGGTAGCTAGTTTAACCGATCGATCTTTTATTAGATTTTTGTTAGGAGGTTCGATGCGCCACATGTCTTTACTAGACATGGCTCAGGCTTTACGTATATATACGCCTGAGGAGTTAGCATCTGCCAATTGTAGAGGGTTGATACTAAATGGTAGAAAGATAGATGAAAATTTTGATACACATGGTGTATGGAGTCAAATGACAAGCCATCACCGATTCAAAGGGGGAAATTGCTCTTATTTGGATATAGATAGAGCTGAATTAAGAGTGATTCATAGGTTTTTAGCTAATTCGATTACACAAAGAGGTAAGAACAAGGAAAAAGTAAATGAACAGGATTTGTTTTACCATATGTGTATTCAAGACCCACAAAGCGCTGTAAGTATACCTTATTGTGTGGGTTATTATTTATCAGCTATGGTTAGGGGGATGAGACCGCATAGCATAATAGGAGGTGGTATTTTTATTACTTTGATTGCTGAATATCTCGGTGTGGTTATAAGTCGGGGGGGATTATTAGTCGAAGAACCAGAACCCCGTGATACAATAGGTTTAAATGTATACCATGGTGCGAAAGTTTTGAAGGGGCGAAATAACGCCGCAGTACAATACCATGGTAGACATCCACATGTTGAGAGAAACCAATAGCAAGGTAATGTAGGAGGGGGAAATGAAATGCAAGAAATGCAAAGGTTTATAGCTTCACAGGAGTACGAAAATGCTAGACAGAGAGCATTTGAAGATTGGCAAGTTCATCAAAACCAAATCATAGCTCATTGCCAACATATAGGTAGAAACTATATTCCTACTCCAAAACTCATATTCCCTCCCTGGTCTATAGAGATGCAACCACCGTATCCTATGTATAACCCTGCCGAAGCATTTTATAGCACCTATGGTTATGAATGGAACCCCTATTAGTATCAGTATCATCCCTAGTCTACTTAGTTTTATTTATTTTATAATTTGTAATGTTGATACATTTAATACTTATTTTAATATTGTAATAGTTTTTATAATTTTCTAACTTTTATTCTTAGATTTTAATAATTTTTGAATGTGGGGTAATATACCAAACTTCAAAAATATGTATATATGTTTGCAGTTTATCTTATGTACACAACAGGGTAAAACAACGCATTTTCAAAGACTGGCATTAAGTTCAGCAAAAGCAACTAATTTTGACGACAAGATGCAAAATATATGTGAAATAACAACAAGACGGAATGAACAAATGATGTGCACCATTTATCATTCAGCAAAAAACGCCAATATATTTGGAAACTTTGGTAAAAATTTAATCATTTTCACAAATCACCCTCAATAATTTAAATTGTTACTGATTTCTTGCAAATGAGGGCATTGCAAGATCTTAAGTGTGGGAAGGGGTTAAATTCTTTCGGATTTTAAAATTTTTACTTTATACACTTGGTTACCATTAAAAATACTAGTAAAGCAGTAGTTGTATTAGAATCTAGTGCTCTCTGATAATAAAGAACAGCCCTAGTCTTATATACTGACTACCCAATTCTAGAAAAAATTTTCAAAATTTTCAATTAAATGAACTCAAAATCATGTTTATACATATTTATGAACGATAAAACTAGGTTTTAACACCGAAATTAATGTTACCTCAGAGAGGACATAAATTGAGAAACAAACCAAAATGTTAAAATTCATTTAAAATGGAATAGAGGACAATAAAAAAGGAAAATAAAAGCCAAGTGTGGGAAAATTCTCCAAGTTATTCAAAACATATATCACATATTTTTGTACAAATAACTGAAAATACTTTTGCTTTGGACTAAACTAAAAAGTTTTACCTGATTTACTGTAAGAAAGATGGATCTACACGATGAATCAATTCCATCATTAAAAGGAAGTAAAGTCTTCCGAAAAAGAAACGCGCTTCTTGATTTAGGTCATGAAGTTGTCATCCAGACCAGCTGTAGGTTGACGAAAAATCTAGAAAAGTCATCACTAAAATCAGCAGGAAATCCACGGACCTCATCATTAAACAGGGTCGCCAAGTGGTCAGATTTATCCTAACCATGAGAAGGATTTATCTCGTACAATGGGGGGGCACCATGCTAATTAGCTGGATAAGACTAATGAATCAGATCCCCAGAAAGGATAATCTCCTTAAAAGATCAAAAATCAGCTTTTAAGCCTGATATTACTCAATCCTTGAGATTGACCTTAAAGATTGAGAATTACAAACTCATGGAATTCAATGATATCTAAACTCGAGCTTGAACGAGAAAATATTTTGATCAAAATTACAAACTGATTTGTTTTCTGAAAACCCTATTTTCAATGCGTTCATTACCATTGAACGTAAAATCCTAGGAATTCACCTGGAATTCATTAGGTCACCTGAACTAAATCGGGTGTCAATCGTAAGAACGGTGGTTGCATAGTGGTCAAAGACAGGACCTTGTGCCAGACCGAAAAATCATAAGGGTGAGCTTTACTATTGCTCCTACCAAGGATAGTAATTGCATCCGACACGTTATAGACCATAATTAAAAGTATGTCAGGGGACATTGCCTTAACAGTTGCTTGTTCAATGCTTTCCTTTACAACCGGACGGTAGTTTACCGAAAGGTAATATACGGGACAAGTAAACTGGACGTGTTGCTTTCCAAATACAAGGTTAGAAAGTGGGTGACACAAAACCGCAAATTTTGAGCTAAAATTTTCAAATCTGAAACCCACCAAACCCACAAAAATATTTTGCAAACAAAGGTAAAGGGTTATTCCGGAAAACTTATCTAGGGTAAAAACTAGATTTAATTTTCAAAAGATCAAATGTTTTCATAAAGATCCAATTTCCTTAATGGATCTAAATTTTTATAGTCATGTGGGACTGTAAACCATATCGTTACTACCATTGTTTATACCGCCGTATAGAAATCACTGATGTACAAAGTGTGAAGAATAAAGAAGTGATTCTAGTATTTCAAGACGATATTGCTTGAGGACAAGCAACGCTTAAGTGTGGGAATATTTGATAATGCTAAAAACGAACATATATTTCATAGCATTATTCCTCAAGAAAGACAAGCTTTTAGTTGCAATTGTTCTATTTAAAAATGATATTCGTTTAAATAATAAAAGGTGAAGACAAAAGACAGATTCGACGAATTGAAGACGCAAACGACAAAAAAGCTCAAAAGTACAAAATACAATCAAAGAGGTTCCAATTATTGATAAGAAACGTCTCGAAATTACAAGAGTACAAGATTCAAAACGCAAAGTACAAGATATTAAATTGTACGCAAGGACGTTCGAAAATCCGGAACCGGGACCAGAGTCAACTCTCAACGCTCGACGCAACGGACTAAAAATTACAAGTCAACTATGCACATATATATAATATAATATTTAAATAATTCTTATAATTATTTATATATTATATAAATAATAAATCCGTCGGCAAGAAAGACTCCAAAGTTTGTGAGCTGTATTTACAAGCTCCGAGACTCGCGGAGTTTGAAGGCAAAAATGGCCGCGAGTCGCGGAGCCCCAAATTCTAAAACTCCCTATAAAGCCAACCGAATTCTGATCATTTTTCATAACATATATCCATCTCTCTATCTATATACGTAATATTTATATTTATAATTTATATTTTAATTTTAATTTTAATTATAATTCTAATAATAAGGGTATGTTAGCGAATATTGTAAGGGTGTAAGTCGAAATTATGTCCGTGTAATGCTACGCTATTTTTAATCATTGTAAGTTATGTTCAACCTTTTTAATTTAATGTCTCGTAGCTAAGTTATTATTATGCTTATTTAATCCGAAGTAATCATGATGTTGGGCTAATTACTAAAATTGGGTAATTGGGCTTTGTACCATAATTGGGGTTTGGACAAAAGAACGACACTTGTAGAAATTAGACTATGGTCTATTAATGGGCTTTATATTTGTTTAACTAAATGATAGTTTGTTAATGTTAATATAAAGATTTACAATTGGGCGTCCCTATAAATTACCATACACACTCGATCGGACACGATGGGCGGGGTATTTATATGTACGAATAATCGTTCATTTAACCGGACACGGGAATGGATTAATAGCCACTAGAATAATTAAAACAGGGGTGAAATTATGTACAAGGACACTTGGTATAATTGATAACAAAATATTAAAACCTTGGGTTACACTCAGTCGACATCCTGGTGTAATTATTAAACAAAGTATTAAAATCTTGTTACAGTTTAAGTCCCCAATTAGTTAGAATATTTAACTTCGGGTATAAGGATAATTTGACGAGGATACTCGCACTTTATATTTATGACTGATGGACTGTTATGGACAAAAACCAGACGGACATATTAAATAATCCAGGACAAAGGACAATTAACCCATGGGCATAAAACTAAAATCAACACGTCAAACATCATGATTACGGAAGTTTAAATAAGCATAATTCTTTTATTTCATATTTAATTTTCTTTATTTTATATTTAATTGCACTTCTAATTATCGCATTTTTATTGTTATTGTATTTAATTGCACTTTTAATTATCGTACTTTTTAATTATCGTAAGTTTATTTTATCGCACTTTTATTATTCGCAATTTCATTATCGTTATTTACTTTACGCTTTAATTTAAGTCTTGTATTTATTTTTAATATTTTAACATTTGGTTTTAACTGCGACTAAAGTTTTAAAATCGACAAACCGGTCATTAAACGGTAAAAACCCCCCTTTATAATAATAATATTACTTATATATATATTTGTATTTTTATAAAAGTAAACTAATATAGCGTTAAGCTTTGTTTAAAGATTTTCCCTGTGGAACGAACCGGACTTACTAAAAACTACACTACTGTACGATTAGGTACACTGCCTATAAGTGTTGTAGCAAGGTTTAAGTATATCCATTCTCTAAATAAATAAATATCTTGTGTAAAATTGTATCGTATTTAATAGTATTTTCTGCTAAAATTTAATAGTATTTTATATACACCTCGCGAAACATCAACCATCCTTGCGTTGTAGGCGACCGATTAGTGGGTCGACTAACCCTATTCGACCATCATGAGTCCCAATGTAGTCTGCCATCCAATTTAGTGAAATAAACTTTAATTTGAACAACAAATATTATATATTATCTCATACTACATTTATTGATTACACAACAAATAACACAAGTTACAGACACAACACATACACGACAGTTAAACGGCTAGAAAACATACGAACACACATACCTATCATCCATGGCAGTTAAACACATTTAAAACACAAAGAAGAAGCTAATCATCACTCAAATTGTAAGTGGAGCCAAATTGTGTTGAGCATGAGTCTTCACGTTTTCCTTTACCCTTGCCCTTTTCCAACCCCTTCGGCTTTACCTTTGTTTTTGAGTTACACTTGGACTTTTGTTTACCTTCAGAAAGATCGTAATGTGCGGTGCAAGTTGATCTAGTATGTCCATATTCCAAGCAACGACTGCATTTTCTTTTAGATTTGAAATTGTCTTTGTCCTCTCCTTGGGACGGTATACGAGCAGTACTCTTCGGTCTACCCGATTGTCGCTTTGTAACCAATGGCGGTAGGACGGTTTGTAGGTGTCCTGGATCTATCCATTCAGAAATACGATCTAGCGGGTTAATATCTTCCATGTATGCCGACTTGTACGTTTCAGTGTGGAAATACTTCTGAACGTGTGTAGTAACGTTATGTAGGACAAAATACCTTGCTACTGCCATTACATGTCCACAGGGTATACCGGAAAACTGCCATTGTTTACATGTGCAAGTTTTATCTTGTAGATGGACTTTACCGCCTTTTTTCATATCCAATACCTCAAACTCAACTTGTGATATCGGTTTGACAGTCCAACTAATAGACTTATGATTTCGATTCGAGATACAATACCAACACAAACATTAGATCTACCTTTTACGTACTTCGATTCGAGATCTAAAGAATGTCTTCCCCATCCTATGTCTGTATTCTAATGCAACCTTCGCAGTATCTTTCTCGAATGGGTAGGTTAGCTGGAAAAATACACGCTCCATGTTTATGCAAACCCATACACCACAGTCACCGTAATATCCTGACTGCTGAGGTGAGTCGATATACGTAAATGTAGATGGCATCGAGACGTGTGGTGGAGGAGTGTAGTTAATTGCCCTCAAAAACTCTGGCAGACACTTACCCAACTCGGAAACATAATAAGCGCGGTGGTCAATTGACTTGTGCTTGACAAAACTATCGTAAATGACGACGGTGAAGTCCTTAAGATCAAGCACAATAAGCACCCAGTGATCCGCATATTCCAAACATGTTGGGAATAGGACCTACAATTAACGTTAGAAAGTTATACAGATAACTCTAATCTGAATGTATATGTCAATGTATATTTAAACTGTATATGTATATGTATTTGATATTGTAACCTTCTGATACTTCGACCAATGTGGGAAAGGGAGTCTAGATCCGTCTGCATAGCAAGTAATATTGGGATTGGTGTAATTCGGGTCAAGTGTTACACTCGTTTTAAAAATCCCCATCCAGTTAATCATGTCGACCGGCATGATCGTACATCTTTGGCGGTCCTTTAGTGGCTGAAAATCCATTTGATCTAAACGGTAGCTCCACCATAACAACATAGATCCCCAACCGTTAATATTCTGAAATTAACCCATTAACAATCACTTAGTCAATCTCAAGTTAGCGGAGTTAAATGTCGACCACTTTAATAATAAGTTTATAAAACACTTACAAATTTATCTAAGTAACCGCCTTCAAATTTATTGTAGATCCGCTCCCAAAACTCGTCAGTGATGAATATAAATCCGTCAGATAGGCCCTGAACAAATACCGATAAGCACTCGTAATGTGGAGTCATCATCTCTTCCGGTGTCTTAGGGCTGTCCAGATTCCTTTCATCATGATATAATGTGGACGGGCCGGGATAGATAAATCCAGACTTATGAATAAAATCGTCAATGATTTCTAGAATAACATTATCAGGCACTACCGGGGCACTCAGTCTCCCCATCTTCTGTTGTTTTATCGGGATTTCTTTCTCTGGCATGTCAGGCTTTCTTTTTGCACCCTTTTTGATCATTTGTGACGGTGTAACGAAGGGAGACATCCTTGCCCGTGCAACCCGACGGTCCCTTTTGCTTCTCCTCACATAAACCGGTGAAGCAACCTTCACATTATCATACATATCTTTCTTGGTTGTCTGAACTTCAACATCTGACACATATCCACCAATGAAACCACCATCATCCTGTCACAGAAACACACAGCAGTAAGTCATCAGAAAGCCATATATATAGTCCACCTTGACATGGGTCGACTATAGTATAAATGTAATATAGTCGACCTAGTTATTGGTCGACTACATTGTAATCGTGGTGATAGTCGATCCATTGAAGGGTCGACTACTCATCTGCACACTGGACAGTTTATATAAATTACCAACTTGCTTAAATGAATTATATAATAAGAACTTACCTGCTCTTGTTGACGGATATGCTGTTGTAGGTTTTGTATCGTAGAATGGAGTTTTAAAATCATTGTCTTGTGGTAGTCTCTAGAAACATATAAACTCTGCACTATCTTTAGTGTCTCACGTGTAACACGGATGCCAGCCTCAACCCGATCACTCATCTCCTTAATCTCCTTGGCATGTTTGTTTTCCTGGTCATCTAATCTCTTTGTCAAATTCTTAATCATATCCGTCAACTCCTTCTTCGTCTCATCATCAAATTTCTTCAGATCATCATCTTTCTTCACCGGTACTTTAGCATCGGGGTTCTTGAAATAGTTTGCACTAGCAACCCACCACTCACACTTAACCTCTGTCTTAGTGGGCCTCAAACGATTGAGAGGTCGTTCTTCGTCCGGGATATCATCCTGTCATACACATATTCATACACATATTCATACACATATCCATATACATATACATATACATATACATATACATATACATATACATATACATATACATATGCATATACATATACATATACATATACATATACATATACATATACATATACATATACATATACATATACATATACATATACATATACATATACATATACATGTACATATACATATACAGTTACATATACATATACAGATACATGTACAGTTACATATATAAATACAGATACATATACATATACAGTTACATATACACATACATATGAAGTTACATATACATATAGATATACACATACATATAAAAATAACACATACATAAATATTTTGGCCCATATTTTGTTATAATTATACTCACCGGGAGTTGCGTCAACTCAACGTACTCATTCCAGCCCATGACTTTCTTCTTCAGTTTCCAGTGGATTCCACGAGGTATGCCTTCACTTTTCGGCTTGAAAGCATATGCTTCTATTCGGTGTTTGTATGCCTCCCATATCCACATCTACAAACAAAAACTAAATTTGGTTAAATATGAAACATGTTAATTGCTTAAAATTCATAAGTACGGATTACTACCTTAAATGCCCAAGTGAAGCCGCTCAAATGGTATGTCATTACCCCCTTCCGGGTTTGATCTGCTACCCTCTCTTTATAAGGTACTAACACGTGATGCAAACTATTGTAAAGTTTGGTCCATAAGAAAGAACCCCACAGATACTTGTTCATCAACTCAAAGTCCTCTAATAAAAGAAGCATGTCATCGTTTACGCTATCCCGCAACTGCTTCCCAAGGAAGCATAAGTTAATTATCAACGCAATAGTGACTATGAACTTATCCTTGTCAGTTCCTTTCAACTCATCTTTAAAAAAGACGTCGTGAAACTCCGAAAGATGGCGTTGACCACTATGTCGTTTAATAAAAACACGAGATGAAACCGAGTGGTCAAAATCCGACCTCTCTTGACCTATCCAATCTATAAAAGATGTAACTGGACCAAACCGCATCCCGGTAACCAAGCAAAACTCACGTCTACCACACCTAATGACATGGTCTCGGGTAACTCGAAACCATAGCTCTTCTGGCTCCTCACATATTTCGCGTCCGTTGATTACAAACTTTTTTGGACGGTCAGTCTGATTCATTAATAAGCAATGTATGTATTCCGAATCATTGTCATCACACTTTATATCTAACCAATGACCGAAACACGTCTCTCTAAAAATCTTTGTCTGAGCCGGAGTGAGTTTGTTCTTAATCTCCCTTATAAGAGACATCTTGCTTCGAATGGTGACCTTGGCCTCGAACCAAACCTGTAATCAGACAATGATAATGTCATTATACATAAATGTTAATATACATACACATACATACAGGTACATACAATTGAAAAGCAAATACACTAAAGTCTACCTTCATTTTGGTCGACTAAAGTTTTATTCAACTATAGGCGACCCAAAATGGGGTCGACTATAGTGTATTTTTTTGGAAGTCGACCCTTTGAATGGTCGAGTATGCAAGTGATCTTCTGACCTAAGGCATCCCCATAACCATTTACAGGTATATACACTTTAGCAAAAACAATGGGAGAATTGTATATCTATAGTTACATATACATATACATATACATTTACATATACATATACAATTACAGATACCTATCATATACTAACATATACACACATACAAATACATCCATACATACATATATATAAATACAGGGATCCATACATAGATATACATATATACACATATATACACATACAGATAAACTAACATATACATACAATAACGAAATAGGTTTTACCTCAATATCTATCATCTTTGAAGGGAACTCTTGATTGAATCTAGGGACGAAATAGATACACTGACGATGGAATTGGGGTTTTTCTACAAACTATACAAACTATTGAAGTGATCTCTTGATTGAATCTGCAATGAATGAGGGTTGATGAATCAGGTTACGATCTGCAATGTTAGAGTTGAAATTTGAATTTTGTTATCCCAACTTGCTATTTCAGTGTCTTTTTGTATACTCGACCATCATTAAGGTCGCCCGTGTTTTTTGGGGTCGAATATAGTAGTCGACCGATATCCAACAAAAGTCGACCTTGCTAGTTATAAACGGTGGTCGACCACATTTAAATTTGGTGTGGTCGACCAGGTATAGCGGTAGTCGACCCAATGGGTGGTCGACTTAACGGTGTAAATAGACAATTTTTTTTCTAAAAGTGTATTTTGGAATAAAACTTTTTAAAAAAGTGTATTTTGGGGAATTTCCCTAATTGATGCATGTACGCATGGGCCAGATGAAGATGCAAGTGGGCCAGACCCAATTACTGTTGCTGACTTTGTGGGCTGCTTGTTTGGGCCAACGTAAGGTGCCTGGAGGTTTGGAATTGCCTTTGAAGTAAAGAGCAAGGCAATTGAAGATTAGTTTATTTTGGAGTCCAGTTTTAAAATTTGAATTATTTAGTTCTTATCTTGTTATCTTGTGGGTGTTTAAAAACTCACGTTGGATTTGGAGTTGGCAGTTTTTATTATTCTATCAACTAGCAATAAACGAATATACGTGCTTTTGCGTATTATTCTTATTCGTTTCCTTCTTAACTTTTGTTACTAGTCTTCGGCCACGATCCGTAGTCATTATCTGATATCAAAAGTTCAGGAGTGGCCGAACGAATGAATCGTGGAGGATACCGCAGAGTACCACCTCGCAGAAACGCCGATAGAGGTAGCGAAGTTGATCCACGTGATATAGAGATTGAGCGATTACAACAACGAATCGCTGAACTTCAGTTTAACCAGAATCATGATTATGACAACCGCTATGATTCTGAACAAACTGACGACCAGTGGCACGATGTGAATCCCTTCGCCAATGCGCCAGGAGGATTCAGGCAGGGTTATCGTGATAACCCACTTCGAAGCATTGGTATGAAGGTGGAGATTCCTGAATTCACGGGAGCCGTCCACCCGGATGAATTCTTGGATTGGATAAGCACCGTCGAATGTGTTTTTGATATAAAGGATATACCCGAACATCTAAAGGTGAAATTGGTCACCATTAAATTGCGTAAACACGCATCTTTATGGTGGGATCACGCCAGGAAGGATAGGGTACAACAAGGGAGATCAAAGGTTGAAACTTGGGCAAAAATGAAGAAACTGATGAGGTCCAAATTTTTACCCGAAAATCATCGTCAGGAGGTGTATATCGAGTTCCATAACCTACAACAGAGAACCAAAAGTGTTGAAGAAATCATTCAGGAATTTGATAAATTTCGCATGAGGTATGATACTAATGAATCTGACGAGCAACTTAATGCTCGTTTCCTTGGGGTACTCCGTCCTGAGATAGCAGATGTGGTGCAATTACAACAGTATTGGTCGTACACGGATGTGTGTAGGTTAGCACTGAAGGTCAAAAAACAGCTTGCTCGCAACAAAAACAAAACCACACCTTTCCGGTTCACCCCTCCTACGAAACCCAGCTCGTCCACGCCTGACAAAAACAAAAAATAAAACCCAACAAATACCCCTACACCTACTACCGCAACTCGTACACCACGTTGTTTCCGATGTCAGGGGTTTGGACATTATTCGCGAGAGTGTCCAAATCAACGAACCGTCACAGTGTGGGATAAGTTGAATGATCCAGTGTATGATACTGATGGTGATGAGGGTGAGACCTCCAAACTTTGTGATGATGAAGAGGAGGTACACGCTGATCAGGGTGAAGCCTTGGTGGTTAACCGAATTTTAATTGCACCATTGAAGGAGTCCACAGATGAGTACACATGGCTTCACAATAACATTTTTCGCACTAAAGTAACGTCCAAAGGGAAACTTTATTACAATCTATCCTAATTATAAGGAAGTGATTTGGTCAACTATACAAATCAAATCTATGCTAAATATAACTAATGTATATGTGTGTACAGCTTTTATACATCTTTTATCTAATACAACCCCTCAGTTTGAGCGTTAGGAAGGACGAACGTTCAAACTGTCTCGAAAATCCTCAAAATGAACTCGTGGCAGCCCCTTCGTGAATATGTCAGCTAGTTGAAACCGTGTAGGAATGTGCAGAACGCGAACTTGTCCCCGAGCCACCTTCTCACGGACAAAGTGTATGTCCATTTCAATATGCTTTGTTCATTGATGTTGTACGGGATTTCCAGATAAGAAGCACTTATATTATCACAAAACACTATGGTTGCCTTTGAGAGAGGACAATATGTGAAATGTCCCGTTCTTATTGATTAAAAACGTTCCATATTAATTGATTTCGTTGCGAGGTTTTGACCTCTATATGAGACGTTTTTCAAAGACTGCATTCATTTTAAAACAAACCATAACCTTTATTTTATCAATAAAGGTTTAAAAAGCTTTACGTAGGTTATCAAATAATGATAATCTAAAATATCCTATTTACACACGACTATTACATAATGGTTTACAATACAAATATGTTACAACAAAATAAGTTTCTTGAATGCAGTTTTTACACAATATCATACAAGCATGGACTCCAAATCTCGTCCTTATTTAAGTATGCGACAGCGGAAGCTCTTAATAATTACCTGAGAATAAACATGCTTAAAACGTCAACAAAAATGTTGGTGAGTTATAGGTTTAACCTATATATATCAAATCATAATAATAGACCACAAGATTTCATATTTCAATACACATCCCATACATAGAGATAAAAATCATTCATATGGTGAACACCTGGTAACCGACATTAACAAGATGCATATATAAGAATATCCCCATCATTCCGGGACACCCTTCGGATATGATATAAATTTCGAAGTACTAAAGCATCCGGTACTTTAGATGGGGTTTGTTAGGCCCAATAGATCTATCTTTAGGATTCGCGTCAATTAGGGTGTCTGTTCCCTAATTCTTAGATTACCAGACTTAATAAAAAGGGGCATATTCAATTTTGATAATTCAACCATAGAATGTAGTTTCACGTACTTGTGTCTATTTTGTAAATCATTTATAAAACCTGCATGTATTCTCATCCCAAAAATATTAGATTTTAAAAGTGGGACTATAACTCACCTTCACAGATTTTTACTTCGTCGGGAAGTAAGACTTGGCTACTGGTTGATTCACGAACCTATAACAATATATACATATATATCAAAGTATGTTCAAAATATATTTACAAGACTTTTAATATATTTTGATGTTTTAAGTTTATTAAGTCAGCTGTCCTCGTTAGTAACCTACAACTAGTTGTCCACAGTTAGATGTACAGAAATAAATCGATAAATATTATCTTGAATCAATCCACGACCCAGTGTATACGTATCTCAGTATTGATCACAACTCAAACTATATCTATTTTGGAATCAACCTCAACCCTGTATAGCTAACTCCAACATTCACATATAGAGTGTCTATGGTTGTTCCGAAATATATATAGATGTGTCGACATGATAGGTCGAAACATTGTATACGTGTCTATGGTATCTCAAGATTACATAATATACAATACAAGTTGATTAAGTTATGGTTGGAATAGATTTGTTACCAATTTTCACGTAGCTAAAATGAGAAAAATTATCCAATCTTGTTTTACCCATAACTTCTTCATTTTAAATCCGTTTTGAGTGAATCAAATTGCTATGGTTTCATATTGAACTCTATTTTATGAATCTAAACAGAAAAAGTATAGGTTTATAGTCGGAAAAATGAGTTACAAGTCGTTTTTGTAAAGGTAGTCATTTCAGTCGAAAGAACGACGTCTAGATGACCATTTTAGAAAACATACTTCCACTTTGAGTTTAACCATAATTTTTGGATATAGTTTCATGTTCATAATAAAAATCATTTTCTCAGAATAACAACTTTTAAATCAAATTTTATCATAGTTTTTAATTAACTAACCCAAAACAGCCCGCGGTGTTACTACGACGGCGTAAATCCGGTTTTATGGTGTTTTTCGTGTTTCCAGGTTTTAAATCATTAAGTTAGCATATCATATAGATATAGAACATGTGTTTAGTTGATTTTAAAAGTCAAGTTAGAAGGATTAACTTTTGTTTGCGAACAAGTTTAGAATTAACTAAACTATGTTCTAGTGATTACAAGTTTAAACCTTCGAATAAGATAGCTTTATATGTATAAATCGAATGATGTTATGAACATCATTACTACCTTAAGTTCCTTGGATAAACCTACTGGAAAAGAAAAAAATGGATCTAGCTTCAACGGATCCTTGGATGGCTCGAAGTTCTTGAAGCAGAATCATGACACGAAAACAAGTTCAAGTAAGATCATCACTTGAAATAAGATTGTTATAGTTATAAAAATTGAACCAAAGTTTAAATATGATTATTACCTTGTATTAGAATGATAACCTACTGTAAGAAATAAAGATTTCTTGAGGTTGGATGATCACCTTACAAGATTGGAAGTGAGCTAGCAAACTTGAAAGTATTCTTGATTTTATGTAACTAGAACTTGTAGAATTTATGAAGAACACTTAGAACTTGAAGATAGAACTTGAGAGAGATCAATTAGATGAAGAAAATTGAAGAATGAAAGTGTTTGTAGGTGTTTTTGGTCGTTGGTGTATGGATTAGATATAAAGGATATGTAATTTTGTTTTCATGTAAATAAGTCATGAATGATTACTCATATTTTTGTAATTTTATGAGATATTTCATGCTAGTTGCCAAATGATGGTTCCCACATGTGTTAGGTGACTCACATGGGCTGCTAAGAGCTGATCATTGGAGTGTATATACCAATAGTACATACATCTAAAAGCTGTGTATTGTACGAGTACGAATACGGGTGCATACGAGTAGAATTGTTGATGAAACTGAACGAGGATGTAATTGTAAGCATTTTTGTTAAGTAGAAGTATTTTGATAAGTGTATTGAAGTCTTTCAAAAGTGTATAAATACATATTAAAACACTACATGTATATACATTTTAACTGAGTCGTTAAGTCATCGTTAGTCGTTACATGTAAGTGTTGTTTTGAAACCTTTAGGTTAACGATCTTGTTAAATGTTGTTAACCCAATGTTTATAATATAAAATGAGATTTTAAATTATTATATTATCATGATATTATCATGTATGAATATCTCTTAATATGATATATATACATTAAATGTCTTTACAACGATAATCGTTACATATATGTCTCGTTTAAAAATCATTAAGTTAGTAGTCTTGTTTTTACATATGTAGTTCATTGTTAATATACTTAATGATATGTTTACTTATCATAGTATCATGATAACTATATATATATCCATATATATGTCATCATATAGTTTTTACAAGTTTTAACGTTCGTTAATCACCGGTCAACTTGGGTGGTCAATTGTCTATATGAAACATATTTCAATTAATCAAGTCTTAACAAGTTTGATTGCTTAACATGTTGGAAACATTTAATCATGTAAATATCAATCTCAATTAATATATATAAACATGGAAAAGTTCGGGTCACTACAGTACCTACCCGTTAAATAAATTTCGTCCCGAAATTTTAAGATGTTGAAGGGTATTTCTTCTTCATCTGATCTTCACGCTCCCAGGTGAACTCGGGTCCTCTACGAGCATTCCATCAAACCTTAACAATTGGTATCTTGTTTTGCTTAAGTCTTTTAACCTCACGATCCATTATTTCGACAGGTTCTTCGATGAATTGGAGTTTTTCGTTGATTTGGATTTCATCTAACGGAATAGTGAGATCTTCTTTAGCAAAACATTTCTTCAAATTCGAGACGTGGAAAGTGTTATGTACAGCCGCGAGTTGTTTAGGTAACTCAAGTCGGTAAGCTACTGGTCCGACACGATCAATAATCTTGAATGGTCCAATATACCTTGGATTTAATTTCCCTCGTTTACCAAATCGAACAACGCCTTTCCAAGGTGCAACTTTAAGCATGACCATCTCTCCAATTTCAAATTCTATATCTTTTCTTTTAATGTCAGCATAGCTCTTTTGTCGACTTTGGGCGGTTTTCAACCGTTGTTGAATTTGGATGATCTTCTGGGTAGTTTCTTGTATAATCTCCGAACCCGTAATCTGTCTATCCCCCACTTCACTCCAACAAATTGGAGACCTGCACTTTCTACCATAAAGTGCTTCAAACGGCGCCATCTCAATGCTTGAATGGTAGCTGTTGTTGTAGGAAAATTCTGCTAACGGTAGATGTCGATCCCAACTGTTTCCGAAATCAATAACACATGCTCGTAGCATGTCTTCAAGCGTTTGTATTGTCCTTTCGCTCTGCATCAGTTTGTGGATGATAGGCAGTACTCATGTCTAGACGAGTTCCTAATGCTTGCTGTAATGTCTGCTAGAATCTTGAAATAAATCTGCCATTCCTATCAGAGATAATAGAGATTGGTATTCCATGTCTGGAGACGACTTCCTTCAAATACAGTCGTGCTAACTTCTCCATCTTGTCATCTTCTCTTATTGGCAGGAAGTGTGCTGATTTGGTGAGATGATCAACTATCACCCAAATAGTATCAAAACCACTTGCAGTCCTTGGCAATTTAGTGATGAAATCCATGGTAATGTTTTCCCATTTCCATTCTGGGATTTCGGGTTGTTGAAGTAGACCTGATGGTTTCTGATGCTCAGCTTTAACCTTAGAACACGTCAAACATTCTCCTATGTATTTAGCAACATCGGCTTTCATACCCGGCCACCAAAAATGTTTCTTGAGATCCTTGTACATCTTCCCCATTCCAGGATGTATTGAGTATCTGGTTTTATGAGCTTCTCTAAGTACCATTTCTCTCATATCTCAAAATTTTGGTACCCAAATCCTTTCAGCCCTATACCGGGTTCCGTCTTCCCGAATATTAAGATGCTTCTCCGATCCTTTGGGTATTTCATCCTTTAAATTTCCTTCTTTTAAAACTCCTTGTTGCGCCTCCTTTATTTGAGTAGTAAGGTTATTATGAATCATTATATTCATAGATTTTACTCGAATGGGTTCTCTGTCCTTCCTGCTCAAGGCATCGGCTACCTCATTTGCCTTCCCCGGGTGGTAACGAATCTCAAAGTCATAATCATTCAATAATTCAATCCACCTACGCTGCCTCATATTCAGTTGTTTCTGATTAAATATGTGTTGAAGACTTTTGTGGTCGGTATATATAATACTTTTGACCCCATATAAGTAGTGCCTCCAAGTCTTTAATGCAAAAACAACCGCGCCTAATTCCAAATCATGCGTCGTATAATTTTGTTCGTGAATCTTCAATTGTCTATACGCATAAGCAATCACCTTCGTTCGTTGCATTAATACACAACCGAGACCTTGCTTTGATGCGTCACAATAAATCACAAAATCATCATTCCCTTCAGGCAATGACAATATAGGTGTCGTAGTTAGCTTTTTCTTCAATAACTGAAACGCTTTCTCTTGTTCATCATTCCATTCAAATTTCTTCCCTTTATGCGTTAATGCAGTCAAGGGTTTTGCTATTCTGGAAAAGTCTTGGATGAACCTTCTGTAGTAACCAGCTAGTCCTAAAAACTGGCGTATGTGTTTCGGAGTTTTCTGGGTTTCCCACTTTTCAACAGTTTCTATCTTTGCCGGATCTACCTTAATACCTTCTTTGTTCACTATGTGACCGAGGAATTGAACTTCTTCCAACCAAAATGCACACTTTGAAAACTTAGCGTACAATTCTTCCTTCCTCAAAACTTCTAACACCTTTCTCAAATGTTCACCGTGTTCTTGGTCATTCTTTGAGTAAATAAGTATGTCATCAATGAAAACAATGACAAACTTGTCAAGGTATGGTCCACACACTCGGTTCATAAGGTCCATGAACACAGCTGGTGCATTAGTTAAACCAAACGGCATGACCATAAACTCGTAATGACCGTAACGTGTTCTGAAAGCAGTCTTTGGAATATCATCTTCTTTCACCCGCATTTGATGATACCCGGAACGTAAGTCAATCTTTGAATAAACAGACGAGCCTTGTAGTTGATCAAATAAGTCGTCGATTCTCGGTAGTGGGTAGCGGTTCTTGATGGTAAGTTTGTTCAACTCTCGGTAGTCAATACACAACCTGAATGTACCATCTTTCTTCTTGACAAACAAAATAGGAGCTCCCCACGGTGATGTGCTTGGTCGAATGAAACCACGCTCTAAAAGTTCTTGTAATTGGCTTTGCAGTTCTTTCATCTCGCTGGGTGCGAGTCTATAAGGAGCACGAGCTATTGGTGCAGCTCCTGGTACAAGATCTATTTGAAATTCAACGGATCGATGTGGGGGTAATCCCGGTAATTCTTTCGAAAATACATCGGGAAATTCTTTTGCGACGGGAACATCATTGATGCTCTTTTCTTCAGTTTGTACTTTCTCGACGTGTGCTAGAACAGCATAGCAACCTTTTCTTATTAGTTTTTGTGCCTTCAAATTACTAATAAGATGTAGCTTCGTGTTGCCCTTTTCTCCGTACACCATTAAGGGGTTTCCTTCTTCTCGTATAATGCGAATTGCATTTTTGTAACAAACGATCTCTGCTTTCACTTTTTTCAACCAGTCCATACCGATTATCACATCAAAACTCCCTAACTCTACTGGTATCAAGTCAATCTTAAATGTTTCGCTAACCAGTTTAATTTCTCGATTCCGACATATATTATCTGCTGAAATTAATTTACCATTTGCTAATTCGAGTAAAAATTTACTATCCAAAGGTGTCAATGGACAACTTAATTTAGCACAAAAATCTCTACTCATATAGCTTCTATCCGCACCCGAATCAAATAAAACGTAAGCAGATTTATTGTCAATAAGAAACGTACCCGTAACAAGCTCAGGGTCTTCCTGTGCCTCTGCCGCATTAATATTGAAAACTCTTCCACGGCCTTGTCCATTCGTGTTCTCCTGGTTCGGGCAATTTCTAATAATGTGGCCCGATTTTCCACATTTATAACAAACTACATTGGCATAACTTGCTCCGACACTACTTGCTCCGCCATTACTTGTTCTGACACCATTTGTTCCTTTCGTTCTATTATCCCCTGGTCCGTAGACCTCACACTTCGCCGCGCTATGACCATTTCTTTTACACTTGTTGCAAAATTTGGGGCAGAACCCCGAGTGATACTTTTCACACCTTGGGCATAGCTGCTTCTGATTGTTGTTGTTGTTGCGGTTATTATTGTTGTTGGGATGATTGTTGTAGTTGCTGTTGCTGTTGTTGTTGTTGTTGTTGTTGTTGTTGTTGTTGTTGTTGTTGTTGTTGGGCCGTTTGTTGTAGTTGCGATTGATGTTGCGATTGTTGGGATAATTGTTGCGATTATTGTTGTAATTGCTGTTGTTGTTGTATTGGTGATTCTTATCACCGTTTTCCTCCCACTTTCTTTTGACTTGCTTCACATTGGCCTCTTCAGCAGTCTGTTCTTTAATTCTTTCTTCAATCTGGTTCACTAGTTTGTGAGCCATTCTACATGCCTGTTGTATGGAGGCGGGCTCGTGTGAACTTATATCTTCTTGGATTCTTTCCGGTAATCCTTTCACAAACGCGTCGATCTTCTCTTCCTCATCTTCGAATGCTCCCGGACACAATAGGCACAATTTTGTGAATCGTCTTTCGTACGTGGTAATATCAAATCCTTGGGTTCGTAACCCTCTAAGTTCTGTCTTGAGCTTATTGACCTCGGTTCTGGGACGGTACTTCTTGTTCATCAAGTGCTTGAATGCTGACCACGGTAGTACGTACGCATCATCTTGTCCCACTTGCTCTAGATAGGTATTCCACCATGTTAATGCAGAACCTGTGAAGGTATGCGTAGCGTACTTCACTTTGTCCTCTTCAGTACACTTACTTATGGCAAACACCGATTCGACCTTCTCAGTCCACCGTTTCAATCCGATCGGTCCTTCGGTTCCATCAAATTCTAAAGGTTTGCAGGCAGTGAATTCTTTGTAGGTGCATCCTACACGATTTCCTGTACTGCTAGATCCAAGGTTATTGTTGGTATGTAGCGCAGCCTGTACTGCGGCTATGTTTGAAGCTAGAAAAGTACGGAATTCCTCTTCATTCATATTCACGGTGTGTCGAGTAGTCGGTGCCATTTCCTTCAAAATAGTTAAATGGAACAAGTTAATCATACAGAATATTAAGAGTAGTTAATAGTATTTCGTAGCATAATATGAACTCATTTATAAAAGCTTTTTCTTCATATTAGCGTTTTATAAGTTTAAATTCGGGTAGTACCTACCCGTTAAGTTCATACTTAGTAGCTAATATACAATTCAACTACTACAATTCTATATGAAAAACTGATTATAATAATATTTCGCGTTCAAACTTTTACACAATATTTTACAAACTTACAATACCGCTTATTTTACATATAGCATGAAATATAGCACACAATAAATTTGATACAAGATGGTTGTGAAGATAATTCTAGCTAGTACACAAGTCGTTCAGCAAAGGCAATAAAGACACGTAATTCATACGTCCAGAAACAAGTCATGCATTCTGGTTTTACTAGGATTACTTCCCATCCTTGGTCTTGTGGAACATAACTGTTATGGCCGTTGATAAGACAGCGTGTTGTAACGCCGTCAAAGGGACGAGGGTTACGTAATGTCCAACAGTCCCGTAACAATCTAAAAACCTCATTTCTTACCCCAATTACCGACTCCGTCACTTGTGGGAACGTTTTGTTTAATAGTTGTAGGCCGATGTTCTTGTTCTCACTTTGGTGAGAAGCGAACATTACTAATCCGTAAGCATAACATGCTTCTTTATGTTGCATGTTAGCCGCTTTTTCTAAATCACGAAGTCCAATATTCGAATATATTGAGTCAAAATAATTTCTTAACCCATTGCGTAAAATAGCATTTGGGTTCCCCGCAATATATACGTCAAAGTAAACACATCGTAACTTATGGATTTCCCAATGTGATATCCCCCATCTTTCGAACGAAAGCCTTTTATAAACCAAGGCATTCTTGGAACGTTCTTCGAATGTCTTACAAACTGATCTCGCCTTAAATAGTTGTGCCGAAGAATTCTGACCGACTCTAGACAAGATTTCATCAATCATGTCTCCGGGTAGGTCTCTTAAAATATTGGGTTGTCTATCCATTTTGTGTTTTTATACTGTAAAATAGACAAGTGTTAGATTCATAAAAAAAATACTTATTAATACAAGCAATTTTTACATATATCATAAAGCATAAACACACTATATTATATATATTACACCACACGAATACAACTATCTTATTCCGACTCGCTTGTTTCTTCTTCTTCGGTTTTGGTTCGTTTTGCCAAGTATCTAGGGATATATGATGTTCCCCTAATACGAGCCGTCGTTATCCACATTGGTTTAGAAAAACCTGGTGGTTTAGAGGTTCCCGGGTCATTGTTACAACTTAAGGACTTCGGGGGTTGACGATACATATAAAGTTCATCGGGGTTGGAATTAGATTTCTCTATTTTTATGCCCTTTCCCTTATTATTTTCTTTTGCCTTTTTAAATTCAGTTGGGGTAATTTCTATAACATCATCAGAATTCTCGTCGGAATCCGATTCATCGGAGAATTGGTAATCCTCCCAATATTTTGCTTCCTTGGCGGAAACACCATTGACCATAATTAACCTTGGTCGGTTGGTTGAGGATTTTCTTTTACTTAACCGTTTTATTATTTCCCCCACCGGTTCTATTTCTTCATCCGGTTCCGATTCTTCTTCCGGTTCCGATTCTTCTTCCGGTTCCTCTTCGGGAACTTGTGAATCAGTCCACGAATCATTCCAATTTACATTTGACTCTTCATTATTATTAGGTGAGTCAATGGGACTTGTTCTAGAGGTAGACATCTATCACATAATATCAAACGCGTTAAGAGATTAATATATCACATAATATTCACATGTTAAAAATATATAGTTTCCAACAAAATTTGTTAAGCAATCATTTTTCAAGTAAACACGGTCGAAGTCCAGACTCACTAATGCATCCTAACAAACTCGATAAGACACACTAATGCAAAATTCTGGTTCTCTAAGACCAATGCTCTGATACCAACTGAAATGTCCCGTTCTTATTGATTAAAAACGTTTCATATTAATTGATTTCGTTGCGAGGTTTTGACCTCTATATGAGACGTTTTTCAAAGACTGCATTCATTTTAAAACAAACCATAACCTTTATTTCATCAATAAAGATTTAAAAAGCTTTACGTAGATTATCAAATAATGATAATCTAAAATATCCTGTTTACACACGACTATTACATAATGGTTTACAATACAAATATGTTACAACAAAATAAGTTTCTTGAATGCAGTTTTTACACAATATCATACAAGCATGGACTCCAAATCTCGTCCTTATTTAAGTATGCGACAGCGGAAGCTCTTAATAATTACCTGAGAATAAACATGCTTAAAGCGTCAACAAAAATGTTGGTGAGTTATAGGTTTAACCTATATATATCAAATCATAATAATAGACCACAAGATTTCATATTTCAATACACATCCCATACATAGAGATAAAAATCATTCATATGGTGAACACCTGGTAACCGACATTAACAAGATGCATATATAAGAATATCCCCATCATTCCGGGACACCCTTCGGATATGATATAAATTTCGAAGTACTAAAGCATCCGGTACTTTGGATGGGGTTTGTTAGGCCCAATAGATCTATCTTTAGGATTCGCGTCAATTAGGGTGTCTGTTCCCTAATTCTTAGATTACCAGACTTAATAAAAAGGGGCATATTCGATTTCGATAATTCAACCATAGAATGTAGTTTCACGTACTTGTGTCTATTTTGTAAATCATTTATAAAACCTGCACGTATTCTCATCCCAAAAATATTAGATTTTAAAAGTGGGACTATAACTCACCTTCACAGATTTTTACTTCGTCGGGAAGTAAGACTTGGCCACTGTTTGATTCACGATCCTATAACAATATATACATATATATCAAAGTATGTTCAAAATATATTTACAACACTTTTAATATATTTTGATGTTTTAAGTTTATTAAGTCAGATGTCCTCGTTAGTAACCTACAACTAGTTGTCCACAGTTAGATGTACAGAAATAAATCGATAAATATTATCTTGAATCAATCCATGACCCAGTGTATACGTATCTCAGTATTGATCACAACTCAAACTATATATATTTTGGAATCAACCTCAACCCTGTATAGCTAACTCCAACATTCACATATAGAGTGTCTATGGTTGTTCCGAAATATATATAGATGTGTCGACATGATAGGTCGAAACATTATATACGTGTCTATGGTATCTCAAGATTACATAATATACAATACAAGTTGATTAAGTTATGGTTGGAATAGATTTGTTACCAATTTTCACGTAGCTAAAATGAAAAAAATTATCCAATCTTGTTTTACCCATAACTTCTTCATTTTAAATCCGTTTTGAGTGAATCAAATTGCTATGGTTTCATATTGAACTCTATTTTATGAATCTAAACAGAAAAAGTATAGGTTTATAGTCAGAAAAATGAGTTACAAGTCGTTTTCGTAAAGGTAGTCATTTCAGTCGAAAGAACGACGTCTAGATGACCATTTTAGAAAACATACTTCCACTTTGAGTTTAACCATAATTTTTGGATATAGTTTCATGTTCATAATAAAAATCATTTTCTCAGAATAACAACTTTTAAATCAAATTTTATCATAGTTTTTAATTAACTAACCCAAAACAGCCCGCGGTGTTACTACGACGGCGTAAATCCGGTTTTATGGTGTTTTTCGTGTTTCCAGGTATTAAATCATTAAGTTAGCATATCATATAGATATAGAACATGTGTTTAGTTGATTTTAAAAGTCAAGTTAGAAGGATTAACTTTTGTTTGCGAACAAGTTTAGAATTAACTAAACTACGTTCTAGTGATTACAAGTTTAAACCTTCGAATAAGATAGCTTTATATGTATGAATCGAATGATGTTATGAACATCATTACTACCTTAAGTTCCTTGGATAAACCTACTAGAAAAGAGAAAAATGGATCTAGCTTCAACGGATCCTTGGATGGCTCGAAGTTCTTGAAGCAGAATCATGACACGAAAACAAGTTCAAGTAAGATCATCACTTGAAATAAGATTGTTATAGTTATAGAAATTGAACCAAAGTTTGAATATGATTATTACCTTGTATTAGAATGATAACCTACTGTAAGAAATAAAGATTTCTTGAGGTTGGATGATCACCTTACAAGATTGGAAGTGAGCTAGCAAACTTGAAAGTATTCTTGATTTTATGTAACTAGAACTTGTAGAATTTATGAAGAACACTTAGAACTTGAAGATAGAACTTGAGAGAGATCAATTAGATGAAGAAAATTGAAGAATTAAAGTGTTTGTAGGTGTTTTTGGTCGTTGGTGTATGGATTAGATATAAAGGATATGTAATTTTGTTTTCATGTAAATAAGTCATGAATGATTACTCATATTTTTGTAATTTTATGAGATATTTCATGCTAGTTGCCAAATGATGGTTCCCACATGTGTTAGGTGACTCACATGGGCTGCTAAGAGCTGATCATTGGAGTGTATATACCAATAGTACATACATCTAAAAGCTGTGTATTGTACGAGTACGAATACGGGTGCATACGAGTAGAATTGTTGATGAAACTGAACGAGGATGTAATTATAAGCATTTTTGTTAAGTAGAAGTATTTTGATAAGTGTATTGAAGTCTTTCAAAAGTGTATAAATACATATTAAAACACTACATGTATATACATTTTAACTGAGTCGTTAAGTCATCGTTAGTCGTTACATGTAAGTGTTGTTTTGAAACCTTTAGGTTAACGATCTTGTTAAATGTTGTTAACCCAATGTTTATAATATCAAATGAGATTTTAAATTATTATATTATCTTGATATTATCATGTATGAATATCTCTTAATATGATATATATACATTAAATGTCTTTACAACGATAATCGTTACATATATGTCTCGTTTAAAAATCATTAAGTTAGTAGTCTTGTTTTTACATATGTAGTTCATTGTTAATATACTTAATGATATGTTTACTTATCATAGTATCATGATAACTATATATATATATATATATATATATATATATATATATATATATATATATATATATATATATATATATATATATATATATATATATATATATATATATATATATATATATATATATATATATATATATATATATATATATATATATATATATATATATATATATATATGTCATCATATAGTTTTTACAAGTTTTAACGTTCGTGAATCACCGGTCAACTTGGGTGGTCAATTGTCTATATGAAACATATTTCAATTAATCAAGTCTTAACAAGTTTGATTGCTTAACATGTTGGAAACATTTAATCATGTAAATATCAATCTCAATTAATATATATAAACATGGAAAAGTTCGGGTCACTACAATATGGTTCTAGCAAAAGATCATGAAGCCAACAAGACTCTAAAACAATCTTTGCTACACCGCGATATTCAGCTTCTGCACTTGACCGTGAAACAGTGGGTTGTCGTTTAGCGGACCATGATATTAAATTATTCTCAAGAAAAACACAATAACCAGAGGTGGATCGTCGTGTATCCGAACATCCACCCCAATCCACATTCGTGTAAGAGACGAGAGATGAGAGGGAGCCTTTTGTGATCTGTAAACCGAGAGTGAGAGTGCCGTGAATATATCGTAATATTCTGCGAAGTGCTTGCATGTGACAATATTTCGGATCGTGCATATGCAAACATACTTGTTGAACAGCATATGATATGTCGGGGCGAGTGAATGTCAAGTATTGTAAGGCTCCCGCGAGACTTCGGTATTTGGTTGGATTTGCATATGATGAACCTGCTGATGAGCTTAGTTTCTGATTAGTATCAACCGGAGTCTTGACCGTATTACAATCTTTCATACCTGCACGTGTCAAAATGTCTTGAGCATATGTTTGTTGACTCAAAAATAAGCCGTGTTCGTTTGCTGTAACAGATATCCCCAAGAAATAGCTTAGAGTACCAAGATCCTTCATTGCAAATTCACTTGAGAAAAGACTCATAAGACTATTGCGAAGTGATGTGGATGAGGTTACCAATATGATATCGTCTACCTAGAGTAACAAGTAAGCGGTTTGCTGGCCACTATGATACATAAAAAGCGAATTGTCTGAACGGCTATGTTGAAAACCAATGGTGGCCGCAAAAGATGCAAATCATTGGTACCATGCACGTGGTGCCTGTTTGAGCCCGTAAAGAGACTTTTTGAGTAAACAAACATGATCGGGTTTTGAAGGATCGCGAAAACCATATGGTTGATGCATATACACAGTTTCTTCTAAAGAGCCATGCAAAAAAGCATTTTTAACGTCAAGTTGATTGATATTCCATGATTTACTAATCGCAATAGAGAGAACAAGTCTAATAGTTGCAGGTTTCACCACGGGACTGAAGGATTCATTGCAATCAAAACCAATAGTTTGAGAACGACCATCACCTACAAGGCGTGCTTTATACCTTTCAAGAGTACCATCTGATTTTAATTTGTGTCTAAAAATCCACATACTTCAAATAACTTTCATCTTAGGTGACCGCAGGACAAGTACCTTAGTATTATTTTGCATTAAAGCCTTATATTCGTCGACCATGGCCATGTTCCAATAAGGGTCAGAAAGAGCATCTTTTGGTGTGTGAGGAATCGGAGAAAGAGAGGTGGTGGTCGAAAGATTAAATGAGATTTTAGGTTTATGAACCCCAGTCATGCTTCGTGTAATAATGGTTCGATTAGGTAGAGGAGGAGGGGTCGGAGAAGTAGATGAAGAAGGTGGCGAGCTACTAGTAGAATTTTCAGATTGGAGTGAGGAGGCTGGTGAAGAATTTAAAAATGCAGGACTACTAGAAATTGAATTTGGAGATGAGTTTGGAAATGAATTGGAGTGAGGTGATGTTGTAGGGCTTAAAGATGATGTAGGTGTTAGGTTATGCGAAATTAGGCTAGTTGTAATGGAGGGAGAGATAGTAGGCTGGTCGATGAGTGGACTTGGAACAGAATCAGGAGTAATGGGCCGATCAGTGGGCTAGCGAGTATGGTTGGACTGGTGTAGATTATGTGAGTAAACAGGATGCGTGGAGTCTGTTAATTTATTTTAAGGTGTAGGAGATGGTGATTGAGTGGTAGCATATGGGAATGTGGTTTCATTAAATAAAACGTGTCGAGAGATGATGATTTTCTTATTTTTGATATCAAGACATTTATACCCTCGGTGATTAGACGGATAGCCGAGAAAGATACAATGTGTAGATCGAGGTTGAAGTTTGTTAATGGTTTGGGAAGGGAAGAGAGGGTAACATAAGCAACCAAATGTACGTAAGTGAGAGTATGAGGGAACACGACCATAAAGGATGTCATACCCCGTCCTAAACCGTCCGGACGAACTCACCAACATCTGGTTCCATTGCAATGATCGACTCCAAATAATGTCTTTACAATGAGCAAATGCACAGCGGAAGATTTCTTTCATACCTGAGAATAAACATGCTTTCAAGTGTCAACCAAAAGGTTGGTGAGTTCATAGGTTTATCATAAAACAATAAAATTCATCATTTTGATAGATCACAAGATTTAAATGCTGCATGGTACAAATGGGCCCGAATCCTATACCCACCTGTAATGTACATGCGATATCTTTTAAATACAGTACACCTTTCTCGTGTACGAAATCCTTTTTCATAATTCTTAGTAACCGTACACATATCTCATGCACAAAAAACTAATACACATAACCTGTGTATAAAAATCATTCTCTCGATACATAACATTCATATCAACTGGTGGCAATTATCATGTCCACATAATTCAATGGTAGCAATTATCATGTCCACATAATTCAATGGTGGCAATTATCATGTCCACATAATTCAATAATAATCCGCAGAACTTCTGTCGGCATAATAATTCATTCGAGGAATGTTTTGCTTGTGTCTATCTCATCAAACATTTATAAAAGCATTTTATGTATTCGCAGTTCAAAATATATTTCAAAAGCATTTAATAAAGCAGTTGTAACAACAGCACATGTATTCTCAGTCCCAAAATGTAAAGAGTAAAAAGGGAGCAAATGAAACTCACAATAATGTATTTTGTAGTAAAAATACATATGACAACATTGAACAACTGAACAATGCAGGGTTGACCTCGGATTCACGAACCTATAACAAATATATATATTAACACTTATAATTGTATTCGAACAAAGTTATATCTTATTATTAGTGAGATAATTGTTATATTTAATAATTTATAGGTTTTATCAATTCATTAAGTATATTTATTTTATATATACTATTAAAAATATTAATATAGTTATGTTATATGTATTAAATATATTTTTATATAAATAATATTTATTTGTTATAATATTAATAATAGGAATAGTATTAATAATAATGATACTTATAATAATAATGATACTACTAATAATAATGTTAATATTGATAATAAAAATGATAATAACACTAAAATATATAAAATTTTTAATAATGATAGTAATAATAATAAGATGAAAAGGTTGTATTATTTTTACAATAAGAATACTAATTTTGATAAAAATTCTTAATACTAATAATACTTAATAATACTACTTGTTAATAATTATATTAATGTTAATAATAGCAATAATAATAATAATAATAATAATGATAATATTAATTATAAAAATGATAGTAAATATAATATTAATGATAATAATAATAAAATGTATTATTTTTATAATAATAATAATATTAATAATAATAATAATGATAATAATAATAAAAATTTAGAATACAACCTTTGAAGAAATAAGCTTCTAAAATAAAATGCCACAGCCTGGACTCGAACCCACGACCTCTCGTTCAACAACCTCACGCCTAACCTTTCCCCTACTTATTGTTTTCTGTTTTAATTATGCTCTTAAATTCTTTTAACCTTATTTTCTACTGACTTCAAAACCCACCTATTTCTTCAATCATAATCGTATTCATCATCTATATGGAAACCCATATAAATATTAACTCGGCCCAACATGTAGATTCCAAGCCCAACAATTTACTATCAATCAGCCCGTTAACTAATCAATTGACTCAGCCCAATAGATAGCCCAGCAGGTCACGGCCCAACATTTAATATAAACTCAACTTGTGCAGCTATCTGTTGGAAAAAAGAAAATAAACTACAGTAGTCTAGATTCGAACTTGAGACCTCCCAGTTACACACCAACACCCCTAACCACTGTTCTGTTAATGTCTTTCTGTCTATAATTCGTTCAATTACTTTTTATAACATGTAAAACGCGGTTTAATCTACTTCACTAATAATCTCATTTCTCACAGAACAATCATCAATTTATCTCATCCTTTCCATCATCTATAATACCCATCTTCATCCTAATTACAGTATCATCATCATCAAGCTTATTACTAACAACATCATGATACCGTGACCATATCATCATCAACTTTATTCGATATTCATCACATACATAACCCGATTATCACCATCAAAATTCTATTATCGTTATCATATTCATAATCATCATCATCTTATTTCTAATCATCATATAAACCGTTTATTATTATCTTAAACTAACATCAACATCAACAATCGTTTATCCCTTAACATTATCATCAACATCATAATCAGTTTTCATCATCGTTATTGTAGCAGCAAGAGAAAAAGAAGCAAAAAAAAATAAAAATAGTTGTAGCAGTGTAACAAGGGTGTTCGGTTTTGGGTTGGGATTGAAACAGAAAATAAAAACAGGTAAACGAAACAGGAAATAGAAGACAGATTGTACAGTAGTGTCAGTATATTACCGTTATATCCACCTTCACTGCACTGTTCATCATCTTCATTAATGGGTTTTCGGCTCGAGCATCATGGTGGTTTGTTTGTTTAACGATGGTTAGTGGTGATGAGTTTAAAACAGAAAACAGAAAGATTTTATTGGGTTTCGATGGTTAACTTGTGATGGTGTGATGTCAAAGCTAAGGGGTATAAAATACTATTAAATTTTACAAGGAAATACTATTAAATACGATACAATTTTACTCAAGATATTTATTTATTTATTGAATGGATATACTTAAACCTTGCTACAATACTTATAGGCAGTGTACCTAATCGTACAGTAGTGTAGTTTTTAGTAAGTCCGGTTCGTTCTACAGGGAAAATCTTTTAATCAAAGCTTAACGCTATATTAGTTTTATTTTATAAAAATACAAATATATATATAAGTAATATTATTATTATAAAGGGGGGTTTTTACCATTTAATGACCGGTTTGTCGATTTTAAAAACTTTAGTCGCAGTTAAAACAAAATGTAAAATATTGAATAAATAAAAGACTTAATTTAAAGCGTAAAGTAAATAATGATAATGAAATTGCGATAAATAAAAGTGCGATAAAATAAACTTGCGATAATTAAAAAGTACGATAATTAAAAGTGCAATTAAAAACAATAACAAAAAATAAAAGTGCGATAATTAGAAGTGCAATTAAATATAAAATACAGGAAATTAAATATGAAATAGAAGAATTATGCTTATTTAAACTTCCGTAATCATGATGTTTGACGTGTTGATTTTAATTTTATGCCCATGGGTTAATTGTCCTTTGTCCTGGATTATTTAATATGTCCGTCTGATTTTTGTCCATAACAGTCCATCAGTCATAAATATAAAGTGCGAGTGTCCTCGTCAAATTATCCTTATACCCGAAGTTAAATATTCCAACTAATTGGGGACTTAAACTGTAACAAGATTTTAATACTTTGTTTAATAATTACACCAGGTTATCGACTGCGTGTAACCCAAGGTTTTAATACTTTGTTAACAATTATGCCAAGTGTCCTTGTACATAATTTCACCCCTGTTTTAATAATTCTAGTGGATATTAATCCATTCCCGTGTCCGGTTAAATGAACGATTATTCGTACATATAAATACCCCGCCCATCGTGTCCGATTGAGTGTATATGGTTATTTATAGGGACGTCCAATTGTAAATCTTTATATTAAAATTAACAAACTATCATTTAGTTAAACAAATATAAAGCCCATTAATAGCCCATAATCTAATTTCCACAAGTGTCATTCTTTTGTCCAAACCCCAATTATGGTACAAAGCCCAATTACCCAATTTTAGTAATTAGCCCAACATAATGATTACTTCGGATTAAATAAGCATAATAATAACTTAGCTACGAGACATTAAATTAAAAAGGTTGAACATAACTTACAATGATTAAAAATAGCGTAGCGTTACACGGACAGAATTTCGACTTACACCCTTACAACATTCGCTAACATACCCTTATTATTAGGATTTAAAATTAAAATTAAAATTAAAATTAAAATATAAATATAAATATTACGTATAGATATATTGAGAGATAGAAAAAGATGTGTTTTTGTGGTGCACCAAAGCTCGATTTTTATAGGCATGTGGGCTGGAAAAGATGCTCATACGATCGCATGGATTTATGCCTTCCAGGCCATGCGATCGCATGGCCAGCTGGGGAGAGCCACATTTGGTTGTTTTCTTCTACCGATGTTTATTTAAATATAATATAATATATATATTAATTTTAAGAATTAATTATATATTATCTTATATTCATATGCATAGTTGACTTGTAATTTTTAGTCCGTTGCGTCGAGCGTTGAGAGTTGACTCTGGTCCCGGTTCCGGATTTTTGAACGTCCTTGCGTACAATTTAATATCTTGTACTTTGCGTTTTGAATCTTGTACTCTTGTAATTTTGAGACGTTTCTTATCAATAATTGGAACCTTATTGATTGTATTTTGTACTTTTGAGCTTTTTGGTCGTTTGCGTCTTCAATTCGTCGAATCTGTCTTTTGTCTTCACCTTTTATTATTTAAACGAATATCACTTGTAAATAGAACAATTACAACTAAAAGCTTGTCTTTCTTGAGGAATAATGCTATGAAATATATGTTCGTTTTTAGCATTATCAAATATTCCTACACTTGAGCGTTGCTAGTCCTCAAGCAATATCGTCTTGAAATACTAGAATCACTTCTTTATTCTTCACACTTTGTACATCAGTGATTTCAATACGGCGGTATAAACAATGGTAGTAACGTTGTGGTTTACAGTCCCACATGACTATAAAAATTTAGATCCTTTAAGAAATTGGATCTTTATGAAAACATTTGATCTTTTTGAAAATTCAATCTAGCTTTTACCCTAGATAAGTTTTCCGTAATAATCCTTCACCGGTGTTTGCAAAATATTTTTGTGGGTTTGGTGGATTTCAGATTTAAAAATTTTAGCTCAAAACTTGTGGTTTTGTGTCACCCACTTGCTAACCTTGTATTGGGAAAGCAACACGTCCAGTATACTTGCTCCGTATATTACCTTTCGGTAAACTACCGTCCGGTTGTAAAGGAAAGCGTTTGAACAAGCAACTGTTAAGGCAATGTCCCCTGACATGCTTTTAATTATGGTCTATAACGTGTCGGACGTAATTACTATCCTTGGTAGGAGCAATAGTAAAGCTCACCTGATAATGCTAAAAACGAACATATATTTCATAGCATTATTCCTCAAGAAAGACAAGCTTTTAGTTGCAATTGTTCTATTTACAAGTGATATTCGTTTAAATAATAAAAGGTGAAGACAAAAGACAGATTCGACGAATTGAAGACACAAATGACCAAAAAGCTCAAAAGAACAAAATACAATTAAAGAGGTTCCAATTATTGATAAGAAACGTCTCGAAATTACAAGAGTACAAGATTCAAAACGCAAAGTACAAGATATTAAATTGTACGCAAGGACGTTCGAAAATCCGGAACCGGGACCAGAGTCAACTCTCAACGCTCGACGCAACGGACTAAAAATTACAAGTTAACTATGTATATAAATATAATATAATATATAATTAATTATATTAATTATATATATATATTATATTTATAAATAAATCGTCGGAAAGAAAGACTCCAAAAGCTGGTGAGCTGTATTTACAAACTCCGCAACTCGCGGAGTTTGAAGGCCAAAAATGCCGCGAGTCGCGGAGCCCCAAGTTTTGAAAGTCCCTATAAAAGCAACCGAATTCTGAGCATTTTTAAACCATCATATATCATTCTCTCTATCTATATACGTAAAATATATATATAATTTATATTTTAATTTTAATTTTAATTTTAATCCTAATAATAAGGTATGTTAGCAAATGTTGTAAGGGTGTAAGTCGAAATTCTGTCCGTGTAACGCTACGCTATTTTTAATCATTGTAAGTTATGTTCAACCTTTTTAATTTAATGTCTCGTAGCTAAGTTATTATTATGCTTATTTAATCTGAAGTAATCATGATGTTGGGCTAATTACTAAAATTGGGTAATTGGGCTTTGTACCATAATTGGGGTTTGGATAAAAGAACGACACTTGTGGAAATTAGACTATGGGCTATTAATGGGTTTTATATTAACTAAACAATACCTTGTTAATTTAATATACAAACTTATAATTCGACGTATTTATATATAACCACATACGCTTGACTGGGTACGGTGGGCGGGATATCTATAAATACCAATAATTATTCATTTTACCGGATACGGAACTGGATTAATAGTTAATAAGACTTGTTGAAACAGGGGTGAATTACATTCAAGGGTAATTGGTGTAATTGTTAACAAAGTAGTAAAACCTTGGTTTACACGCAGTCGATAACCTGGTGTATTCATTAAACAAAGTATTAAAACCTTGTTACAATTCGAATCCCCAATTAGTTGGAATATTTGACTTCGGGAATAAGAATAATTTGACGAAGGCTTTCGCTCTTTATATTTATGACTGATGGACTATTATGGACAAAATCCGTATGGACATATTAAATAATCCAGGACAAAGGACAATTAACCCATGGGCATAAAACTAAAATCAACACGTCAAACATCATGATTACGGAAGTTTAAATAAGCATAATTCTCTTATTTCATATTTTATTTCCTTTATTTTATATTTAATTGCACTTCTAATTATCGCATTTTTATTGTTATTATATTTAATTGCACTTCTAATTATCGTACTTTTTAATTATCGCAAGTTTATTTTATCGCACTTTTATTATTCGCAATTTCATTATCGTTATTTACTTTACGCTTTAATTTAAGTCTTGTATTTATTTTTAATATTTTACATTTGATTTTAACTGTGACTAAAGTTTTAAAATCGACAAACCGGTCATTAAACGGTAAAAACCCCCCTTTTATAATAATAATATTACTCATATATATATATATTTGTATTTTTATAAAAGTAAACTAATATAGCGTAAAGCTTTGTTTAAAGATTTCCCTGTGGAACGAACCGAACTTACTAAAAACTACACTACTGTACGATTAGGTACACTGCCTATAAGTGTTGTAGCAAGGTTTAAGTATATCCATTCAATAAATAAATAAATATCTTGTGTAAAATTGTATCGTATTTAATAGTATTTCCTGGTAAAATTTAATAGTATTTTATACACTCTGCTCAAACTATCAAGTATTTTTGGCGCCGCTGCCGGGGATCTCTTAAAAGCCGAAAGCGCAACGCTAATATATAAAAAAAAAAAAAGATTTTTATTTTACTTTTATTAAAATTCGTTTTTATAAAATTACGTTTTAAATATTCGAAAATATAAAAAGAAAAACAAAAATTTATATATTTTTAAGAGTTTGTTAAAAGTTTTATAAGTTTCTTTATTTTTATTTTAGTTTATAAAAATATAAGTTTTATTTAAAAATCTTTTATTTATATAAAAACAGAAAATTAGAAAAAAAAAAACGCGTCAGTTTTAAACTGTTCCAGGGTTGAATTTTGGAACCCCGCGACTCGCGGGGTTTGGTGCTTGAAATACCGCTACTCGCGGAGCTTTTTCTGACACGCCTGCCAGAAACCCTAACTGCAATTAATACGGAGTAATAATTATTATTATTAATTAATTAAGATTTAGGTTTTAATTAAATTAATATTTAATTTTAATCATTTAGTTATATTAAGTTTTAATTAGTTTTATTTATATATTTAAATTAATACTTTTATAAAATAATATAAAAATAATATTTTTATAAAAATTGTACTTTTTACAACTTTTTGTATATTTTTATATTTTGTCCCTTTTTAATTGTTTTAGCGTAATATTTGTATTTTTAGCTCATATTTAGTTTTAAACTTAGTTTTTGCAATAGTTATTTTTACTTCTAGATTTTTAGGCTTTGCCGTAGAATCCCTTAAGTGCTTTTTCTTTAGACTAAGATTTAGGTGCTTTAGAATTTTGCGACGCCTTTTTAAGTTTTAGCTTCTTTTTAAGTTATTTCCATTTGGGATTTAGTTTTTCCTGTAAGCTTTAATATTTTTAGACACCTTTTACATATGTATCAATTATCATTCCAATTAGTAATCTCAATTTGCGATTATAATTTTAAGTTAGTTGTAGTAATAAGGTTAGGTTAGTCAAGTATTTTTAAGTTTTATAAGTTTCTTTTATTTTTCCGTCACCTTTTATTTTTCAACCATTTTTCTTTTTCGACCTTTTCTGACGAGCTCTTTTTCTTTCTTATTTCTCGCTATTCTAGTTTTAGGACATAGATTTTTAATCTTCTTCTTATCTAAATTTCTTAAAATTACGAAAATTTATTTTAAGTGGTTAAATTGATAGACATCAAAATTTTCTGGTTCGTAGTAATAGTTGGATTTGTACGTGGACCGGGTTATTGGAGCCAAACAGTCCTCAATTAAATTGAGACCAAACGAATCCTGCCCCTCTGCTGCATCTTTTGGCTATTCGAAACGTGGGCAAAATCAGAAAAGTCTATTAATTGGATAACTTATTATAATTTTTCTTTCCTTTTTAAAACTAATAGGATATTCAGTGAATGCACCGAGCAAGACGTTCACCACCTTTTGTACGTTCACCACCTGTAACTAGATCAAGACATTTAGCAAATATTACCGCCGTTGATTTTTCTTTAGAATCGTCATCCAGTCGACCAAGTACTTCAGTTCAAATTTCCGATAATCCATTTTTTGAACCCGACCTCACAATTGAGAATCCGGAGAATATTCAGGAATGATTCGTAGATCCTGAACCACTAAACTTTCCTCCGGAACCACCAATCATTCAAACAGAGATTGTTGAGGAACGAACCATTAAATCAGAATCCTCTAGTGATTCCGATTCAACAAGTTCAATTATGGAGAATCTGGAACCTTTAAGTATGGAAGACCGAATGAGAGCTAAACACACTGGCCAAGGTCACGCAATTACTCATCCAGACATTAATGCGCCAGATTATGAAATCAAAGGAAAAATTCTACACATGGTGACTAATCAATGCCAATTTAGTGGTGCGCCGAAGGAAGATCCAAATGAACATTTACGTACCTTTAATAGGATCTGCACACTATTTAAAATCCGAGAAGTGGAAGATGAACAGATATATCTCATGTTATTTCCCTGGACTTTAAAGGGAGAAGCCAAAGATTGGTTGGAATCGTTACCTGAAGGGGCGATTGATACATGGGACGTTTTAGTTGACAAATTTCTTAAACAATTCTTTCCTGCATCTAAAGCCGTAAGACTTCAAGCAGAAATTGTTACGTTTACACAAAAACCAAATGAAACTCTATATGAGGCGTGGACAAGATATGGAAAGTTGTTAAGAGGATGTCCACAACATGGTCTAGACACCTGTCAAATAGTACAAATATTCTACCAAGGATGCGACATCACTACAAGGAAAGACATAGATATAGCAGCTGGTGGTTCTATTATGAAGAAAACCGAAACTGATGCCTACAAAATTATTGATAACACTGCTTCCCACTCACATGAGTGGCACCAAGAAAAAGATATCGTTAGGTCATCTAAAGCAGCTAGAGCAGATTCTAGCCATGACTTAGATTCCATTTCCGCAAAGATAGATGCTGTTGAGAGACGAATAGAAAAGATGACTAAAGATATTCACTCAATACGAATTAGTTGTGAGCAGTGTGGAGGACCACATTTGACAAAAGATTGTCTCAGTATTGAATTAACAATGGAACAAAGAGAGAATATTTCATACATAAACCAAAGGCCTGGAAATAATTATCAGAATAATTATCAACCGCCAAGACCAATTTACAATCAAAACCAGAATTATAACCGAAATATTCCATACAACAACCAACAAGGTCCTAGCAATCAACAAGTATCCAATAATACTTACAATCAGCAAAGACCTAATTTTCAAAACAAACCACCACAACAAACCGATGATAAAAAGCCGAATTTAGAAGATATGATGACGAAGCTAGTTGAAACTCAAACGCAGTTTTTCACATCTCAAAAACAAACTAATGAACAAAATGCTCAAGCATTTAGAAATCAACAAGCTTCTATTCAAAATCTGGAACAAGAAGTAAGTAACCTAGCAAGGTTAATAGGTGAAAGAAAACCGGGAAGTTTACCTAGTGATACAAACGCTAACCCCCGGAATGAAACAGCTAAAGCCATTACCACAAGAAGTGGTAGAACACTTAAACCAACTGAAATACCTGTAACTTCTGATGAAGCTATTCCTACTCCACAAGAACCACAACCAGATCAAGATAAGGAAAAAGAACCGGTAGTTGAAAAGGTTAATGAAGATAATACAGTTAAGGCTAAACCTTATGTTAAACCATACCAACCACCACTTCCTTACCCGAGTAAAATGAAGAAAGAGAAACTTGAAGCCGAGCAATCCAAATTCTTGGATATGTTTAAACAGATAAATGTAAATCTTCCTTTCATTGATGTGATTTCAGGAATGCCTAGATATGCTAAATTCTTAAAAGATCTAATCTCAAATAGAAAGAAAATGGAAGAACTCTCGGCTGTTACTATGAATGCTAATTGTTCAGCAGTGCTGTTGAATAAGATACCAGAAAAACTATCTGATCCAGGAAGTTTCACAATTCCATGTTTTCTGGGTAGTCTTAGTTCAATAGAAGCATTAGCAGACTTAGGTGCTAGTATAAATCTAATGCCGTATTCACTATACGCTAAAATAGACCTTGGAGAATTGAAACCAACCAGAATAAGCATACAACTAGCCGATAGATCAATAAAATATCCTAGAGGGATAATGGAGAACATGCTAGTTAAAGTTGGTACTTTAGTATTTCCAGTAGATTTTGTTGTTCTGGACATGGAAGAAGATTCTCAAGTTCCTCTCATATTAGGAAGACCATTCTTAAACACGGCTAAAGCAATGATAGACGTGTTCGGTAAGAAATTGACCCTAAGTATAGAGGATAAGAGTGTTACCTTTTTAGTTGATAGAGCAATGCAACAATCGCAATCTGCAGATGATACATGTTATTATATTCAAACTATAGATGCACATGCAGAATTATTAGAAGAATTTCTAGAATTACAAGGAACAGGAGAATGTTCTTTAGGAGAAGGTAATGAACCAATTGATGAAGCTGAAATGTTAGCTACACTTATAGCTAATGGATATGAACCAACAATAGAAGAAATTCAAATGCTAAAAGAAGAAGACAGATATCGATATAAATCATCGATAGAAGAACCTCCGAAATTAGAGTTAAAGCCACTTCCAAACCATTTGGAATACGCTTATTTACATGGTGAATCTGAATTACCTGTAATAATATCGTCTTCTCTTACAGAAAATGAGAAATCACAACTCATTTCTGTGTTAAAATCTCATAAACCAGCCATTGCATGGAAAATTCATGATATTAAAGGAATAAGTCCTTCGTATTGCACACATAAAATCCTTATGGAAGAAGGTCATAAAACATATGTGCAACACCAACGAAGACTAAATCCTAATATGCAAGATGTAGTTAAGAAAGAGATTATTAAACTGCTAGACGCAGGTCTAATTTATCCAATCTCTGATAGTCCATGGGTAAGCCCAGTTCAATGCTTGCCAAAGAAGGGTGGCATGACTGTCATTACAAATGAGAAAAATGAGCTTATTCCTACTAGGACTGTAACAGGATGGCGTGTGTGTATTGATTATAGAAAATTAAATGACGCCACCAGAAAAGATCACTTTCCCTTACCTTTCATAGATCAAATGTTGGAAAGATTAGCCGGAAATAGTTACTATTGTTTTCTAGATGGATTTTTCGGATATTTTCAAATTCCAATAGCACCCGAAGATCAAGAGAAAACCACATTCACGTGCCCTTATGGTACTTTTGCTTACAAACGCATGCCATTTGGACTTTGCAACGCCCCTGCAACCTTTCAATGGTGTATGATGGCGATTTTTCACGACATGATAGAAGAATGCATGGAAGTTTTCATGGATGACTTTTCAGTCTTCGGTGATACATTTGAATCATGTCTAGTTAATCTGGAACGAATGCTTATTAGATGCGAACAGTCAAATCTAGTACTTAATTGGGAAAAATGCCATTTCATGGTTAAATAAGGCATCGTTCTTCGTCATAAAATTTCGAAGGAAGGAATTGAAGTGGATAAAGCTAAAGTAGATGTAATTGCTAAACTTCCACATCCCACCAATGTTAGAGGAGTTAGGAGTTTTCTAGGGCATGCCGATTTTTACCGACGTTTCATAAAAGATTTTTCTAAAATTGCCACTCCTATGAATAAACTCCTAGAAAAAGATGCTCCATTCATCTTTTCAGATGAATGTATCAAATCTTTTAATATTCTTAAAGAGAAACTCACTAATGCGCCGATCATGATAACACTAAATTGGAATCTACCATTTGAACTAATGTGCGATGCAAGTGATTTTGCAATGGGAGCCGTTTTAGGACAAAGGATTGAAAAATGATTTCAACCTATATATTATGCTAGTAAGATGTTACAAGGAGCACAAACGAACTATACAACTACTGAAAAAGAACTCCTTGCTATTGTCTTTGCTTTTGACAAATTTCGATCAAATCTCGTTCTAGCAAAAATGGTGGTCTATACCGACCATTCTGCTCTTAGATACCTATTTTCTAAACAAGATGCTAAACCAAGATTAATCCGTTGGATCTTACTCTTACAAGAGTTTGATATTGAAATCCGAGATAAAAGAGGAGCAGAAAATTTCGCCGCTGATCATCTTTCTTGTCTTGAAAATCCTGAGTTAGAAGTTCTAAATGAATCGGCCATACAAGACAACTTTCCTGATGAATATCTATTGAAGATAGATTATAAAGAAATTCCATGGTTTGCAGACTATGCAAACTATTTAGTATGTGGATTCCTTGAAAAAGGATTATCGTACCAAAGACGAAAGAAATTCTTCAGTGATATAAAACACTATTTTTGGGAAGATCCACATTTGTTTAAAAGTTGTCCCGATGGAATAATACGCCGATGTGTATTTGGAGATGAAGCTAGTAAAATATTAAACCATTGTCACACAGGACCAACAGGAGGGCATTATGGGCCTCAACTAACAGCAAGAAAAGTTTATGATGCTGGATTCTATTGGCCTACAATTTACAAAGACACACACCTTCTTTGCAAATCCTGTGATGCTTGTCAAAGGGCCGGAAAAATAAGTCAACGTGATGAAATGCCACAAAATGTCATCCAAGTATGTGAAGTATTTGACATTTGGGGTATTGACTTTATGGGTCCATTTCCAAAATCTCATAATAATCTATATATACTCGTAGCCATTGATTATGTATCTAAATGGGCGGAAGCACAAGCTCTCCCAACTAACGATGCACGAGTTGTAGTTAACTTTTTAAAACGTCTTTTTGTAAGGTTTGGAACACCGAAAGCTTTAATAAGTGATCGGGGTACTCATTTCTGTAATAATCAACTTGAGAAAGTTCTTAAAAGATATGGAGTAACTCATAAAATCTCCACCGCATATCATCCACAAACAAGTGGACAAGTTGAAAATACCAACCGAGCTTTAAACCGTATTCTAGAGAAAACCGTAGGATCAAATCCGAAGGAATGGTCCATAAAATTGGAGGATGCACTCTGGGCTTTTAGAACAGCCTACAAAACTCCAATTGGAACCACACCTTTTAGACTTGTTTATGGAAAAGCATGTCATCTTCCAGTAGAAATTGAACACAAAGCATTTTGGGCTTTGAAGACATGTAATCTTGATTTACATGAAGCTGGACGTCTACGGTTAAGTCAACTAAACGAATTAGAAGAATTAAGACATGAAGCATACGAAAATTCGTTAATCTATAAAGAAAGAACGAAGAAATGGCATGATAAAAGAATCAGAAGTTCAAAAGAATTTAAAGAAGGAAACAGAGTTCTTCTTTTCAATTCACGATTCAAGCTATTTCCTGGAAAATTGAAATCAAGATGGTCTGGACCATTCAAATTCAAAAGAGTTTTTCCATACGGAACAGTAGAATTGATAAATTCAAACGGAATTGAATTTAAAGTTAATGGTCACAGAGTTAAACACTACATAGATGGTTCGATGGAAGTTGACAACGAAGTTAATCACAATTTCGACACCACAGCTAACTAAGTGTGGGGAGAATCAAGGGATAATATGTATTTCTGTTAGAGTTAGATTGTCTTTTTCGTGTAGTTCTCGAAAATGGAACCCGAATGGTCTTTCCCTAGCAGACCCTAAAGAACTAGTCTTCTCCCCCCATTCTGAATTTTTAATTTTTTTTAGGTTTTTACAAAATGAAAACTGCCTGTGAACTAAACCATGGTCTAATGCTACACGTTTTGATCACTAAACGTAACAATGACACACTACCGAGTGAAATAGTATCAGTAATCAGAGAAAGAATGGACGGAGTTAGAAAAGAATCCAGATGCGAAGATAATAAATTACAATTTGGTAAAGGAAAATCAAAATCCGCTGCGAAAAGAAGAGCACGACACCTAGAAAGATGTCACAAATGCAGAAAATGGTCACATGGAGGTAAATGTTCAAATAATCAAACCTATTCAAATACCGAATTTGTTACTTTATGCAGAGACGGACCGTTCATATGTTTAGAAGAAAAGACACTGAATGCTCGAGGTTACGCCTATGTAGCCATGGAAAACCAATTAAACCGACTATCTTATGAATGGGATAGATCATATAACTAAGAAATCTATTTCACAGGTATGTCTGTACAGTTTTTTTTTTTTTTTTTTAACCTTTTGATAATAAACGCTAATTTGTTCGCTAAAAAGTATTAAATTGGTATTGAATAAAATTAGGTTTGGCGACTGAAATTATTGATATCATTCAAAAATTTATTACATCACTGCGAAATTTAACGTTTATTCTTAAGGTATAAATATCTTTAATCAATCAACCCAAAATATTTCAAAAATTCGTCATGAGTTAAATTAGGTCTTGGAACCGAAATTACTGTACCGAAAAGAGGGGCGCATATTTTTGATAATATTTGATTGATTAAAGTGGGATAAAAAGCCAAAAAGATTTTTAATTCTATTTTTACCATGTTTTTAAAATTAATATTTAAATCTTAAATTAATATTGTAAACTTTATAAAAACAATATATTTAAAATTGTAAATATTTGAAAAATTAATATAAGTTTGGTGTGAATTTATACTATGAATTTTTAAATTAAGTTTGGTGTGAATTTTTAATTTTTAAAATATGAATTTTTAATTTTATGCATTTCAAATTTTAAGTTTGGTGTGAATTTTTAATATTAATTTTGAATTTTATATTTAAGTTGTGTGAATTTAAAAACAAAAATTTACTTTATCTCATTAAGTTAAAAATATGATTTTTAAAATTCGTCGTAAGTTGAAGACTAGGTCTTTGAACCGAAATTGCTTTACCCAAGGGAGGGACGAGAACTTTTATTATCATTATTTTTAATCTTATTGAATTAAAGTATGCCAAAAACATTAAAAAACCCAAAAATCTTACCTTTTAAAACAATCGCTACAAAAAGACAAATTTTAAAATTTTGTCGAAGGACGGACTAGGACATCGATCCGAAACGACCTCGTCCTAAATAACAAGGGAAACAAAATTTTAAATTAATTAATTAATTGTTTTAATTAGTATAAGATGTTATAAAAAAAAAAAAAGCAAACTCCGCGACTCGCGGAGTTTGAAGCTTTAATCTCCGCGACTCGCGGAGGGATCGAAATACAAAAAAATAAAATCGAGCTAAACAGCTCAGTCCACACACCACAAGTAAAACACAGCAAAGAACAGCCGAAAAAACTGCCGAAAAAACAAGAAAAAAAACCCCCAAAATCACAATTTTTAACCGTTAATCATCAAATCTTTTACTAAAATCATGTTGAGAAGGATGCTATCAAGGAATTACTCAAGAAAAACGGTAAATTTCTACACCTAAACACCATTTAATTCGAAAATTAGTGTTTTTGAGCAATTTTTTCCCCAATTTGATTTTGATGCTTTTTAGTGTAATTAGGCTTAAATTGTTTATGTATTATGCTTGTATAACCTAGATTGATGCTATTTAACATGATTAGAAGCCTTAAGCTTCAAATTTGAGTAATCTAGGGTTTGTGTTCTTGAGCAATTTGGGGCTTTTTGATATAAACAGGTTATGGCCGATTTTTGTCATGAATTGTTGCTAAATTAAGTAGTGTAACATGTTTAGGTAGTTAAATGATCCAAACTTTGAGCCTAAACATGATTTTGAGAATTAAAGTGGACTTTTTCAAGTCTAAAATTCATGAACTTGATTTTTGAGAGATAATGCCATTTGAAACTTGTTTAATTGCTAGTAATGATTATTTTGACATGTTATTTGAGTTGAATGCTTATGAACTTGGCGAACATTTTCGTATATGCTTATTTGAAAAAGTGTAGATTTGATAAAAATGTGAAAATGAGCTTAAGTTTGATATAAATTGATCATGTCATTGTAATTATTTTGATTGATGATTTTGCTGACACTAATGCATATTTGGATGCACAAAAATTGTGTTTGATGTGTTTTGCAGACTGAAAGGGGTGAATCTTCATCCCAAGCTCGCAATGCTCCTGCTGAGAATGCGGAACAACAGGAGGTGGATAACTACTACAAGCAAGATATACCTCATCCAGTCATGATATTTTCTGATATGCACTTGGAAGAGTTGCAACCGAACCTGAGATTTGACAGACTTTGGATAGATTATCCAAAATACCAAAGGGGTTTGCATACTCTTCATTCCAAAGTTGTTAAGGTACCAAGGGTCATAGAATGGGGACCCTTGGAAGCAGTAGAATTGGCCGGGCCAATTAGGGAATTACATGTACAGAGGTATGGTAATTCTACTTTTAATGACTGGGTACGTTTATTCACCATGCGTAGACCTGTATATAAAGTATGGTGTGAAGAATTGTTATGTAGTATAGAATTAAATGATCGGGTAGCTAGTTTAACCGATCGTTCTTTTATTAGATTTTTGTTAGGAGGTTCGATGCGCCACATGTCTTTACTAGACATGGCTCAGGCTTTACGTATATATACGCCTGAGGAGTTAGCATCTGCCGATTGTAGAGGGTTGATACTAAATGGTAGAAAGATAGATGAAAATTTTGATACACACGGTGTGTGGAGTCAAATGACAAGCCATCACCGTTTCAATGGGGGAAATTACTCTTATTTGGATATAGATAGAGCTGAATTAAGAATAATTCATAGGTTTTTAGCTAATTCGACTACACAAAGGGGTAAGAACAAGGAAAAGGTAAATGAACAGGATTTGTTTTACCATATGTGTATTCGAGACCCACAAAGCGCTGTAAGTATACCATATTGTGTGGGTTATTATTTATCAGCTATGGTTAGGGGGATGAGACCGCATAGCATAATAGGAGGTGGTATTTTTATTACTTTGATTGCTGAATATCTCGGTGTGGATATAAGTCGGGGGGGATTATTAGTGGAAGAACCAGAACCCCGCGATACTATAGGTTTAAATGTATACCATGGTGCGAAAGTTTTGAAGAGGCGAAATAACGCCGCAGTACAATACCATGGTAGACATCTACAGGTTGAGAGAAACCAACAGCAAGGTAATGTAGGAGGGGGAAATGAGATGCAAGAAATGCAAAGGTTTATAGCTTCACATGAGTACGAAAATGCTAGACAGAGAGCATTTGAAGATTGGCAAGTTCATCAGAACCAAATCATAGCTCATTGCCAACATATAGGTAGAAACTATATTCCTACACCAAAACCCATATTCCCTCCCTGGTCTATAGAGATGCAACCACCGTATCCTACGTATAACCCTGCCGAAGCATTCTATAGCACCTATGGTTATGCCTGGAACCCCTATTGGTACCAGTATCATCCCTAGTCTACTTAGTTTTATTTATTTTGTAATTTGTAATGTTGATACGTTTAATACTTATGTTAATATTGTAATAGTTTTTATAATTTTCTAACTTTTATTCTTAGATTTTAATAATTTTTGAATGTGGGGTAATATACCAAACTTCAAAAATATGTATATATGTTGCAGTTTATCTTATGTACAAAACAGGGTAAAACAACGCATTTTCAAAGACTGGCATTAAGTTCAGCAAAAGCAACTAATTTTGACGACAAGATGCAAAATATATGTGAAATAACAACAAGACGGAATGAACAAATGATGTGCACCATTTATCATTCAGCAAACAAACGCCGATATATTTGGAAACTTTGGTAAAATTTAATCATTTTCACACAAATCACCTTCAATAATTTAAATTGTTACTGATTTCTTGCAAATGAGGGCATTGCAAGATCTTAAGTGTGGGAAGGGGTTAAATTCTTTCGGATTTTAAAATTTTTATCTTTATACACTTGGTTACCATTAAAAATACTAGTAAAGCAGTAGTTGTATTAGAATCTAGTGCTCTCTGATAATAAAGAACAGCCCTAGTCTTATATACTGACTACCTAATTCTAGTAAAATTTTTTAAAATTTTCAATCAAATGAACTCAAAATCATGTTTATACATATTTATGAACGATAAAACTAGGTTTTAACACCGAAATTATTGTTACCTCAGAAAGGACATAAATTGAGAAACAAACCAAAATGTTAAAATTCATTTAAAATGGAATAGAGGACGATAAAAAGGAAAATAAAAGCCAAGTGTGGGAAAATTTACCAAGTTATTCAAAACATATGTCACATATATCTGTAACAAATAACTGAAAATACTTTTGCTTTGGACTAAACTAAACTGTTTTACCCGATGAAAGAAAAGAAGAGATGGATCTATACGATGAATCAATTCCATCATTAAAAGGAAGTAAAGTCTTCCGAAAAAAGACACGCGCTTCTTGATTTAGGTCATGAAGTTGTCGTCCAGACCAGCTGTAGGTTGACGAAAAATCTAGAAAAGTCATCACTAAAATCAGCAGGAAATCCACGGACCTCAGCATTAAACAGGGTCGCCAAGTGGTCAGATTTATCCTAACCATGAGAAGGATTTATCTCATATAATGGGGGGGCACCATGCAAATTAGCTTGATAAGACTAATGAATCAGATCCCCATAAAGGATAATCTCCTTAAAGATTAAAAATCAGCTTTTAAGCCTGATATTACTCAATCCTTGAGATTGACCTTAAAGATTGAGAATTACAAACTCATGGAATTCAATGATATCTAAACTCGAGCTTGAACGAGAAAATATTTTGATCAAAATTTCAAACCGATTTGTTTTCTGAAAACCCTATTCTCAATGCGTTCATTACCATTGAACGTAAAATCCTAGGAATTCACCTGGAATTCATTAGGTCACCTGAACTAAATCGGGTGTCAACCGTAAGAACGGTGGTTGCATAGCATGGTCAAAGACAGGACCTTGTGCCAGACCGAAAAATCATAAGGGTGAGCTTTACTATTTCTCCTACCAAGGATAGTAATTGCGTCCAACACGTTATAGACCATAATTAAAAGCATGTCAGGGGACATTGCCTTAACAGTTGCTTGTTCAATGCTTTCCTTTACAACCGGACGGTAGTTTACCGAAAGGTAATATACGGGACAAGTAAACTAGACGTGTTGCTTTCCAAATACAAGGTTAGCAAGTGGGTGACACAAAACCATAAGTTTTGAGCTAAAATTTTCAAATCTAAAACCCACCAAACCCACAAAAATATTTTGCAAACACCGGTAAAGGGTTATTCCGGAAAACTTATCTAGGGTAAAAGCTAGATTTAATTTTCAAAAGATCAAATGTTTTCATAAAGATCCAATTTCCTTAATGGATCTAAATTTTTATAGTCATGTGGGACTGTAAACCATATCGTTAATACCATTGTTTATACTGCCGTATAGAAATCACTGATGTACAAAGTGTGAAGAATAAAGAAGTGATTCTAGTATTTCAAGATGATATTGCTTGAGGACAAGCAACGCTCAAGTGTGGGAATATTTGATAATGCTAAAAACGAACATATATTTCATAGTATTATTCCTTAAGAAAGACAAGCTTTTAGTTGCAATTGTTCTATTTACAAGTGATATTCGTTTAAATAATAAAAGGTGAAGACAAAAGACAGATTCGACGAATTGAAGACGCAAACGACCAAAAAGCTCAAAAGAACAAAATACAATTAAAGAGGTTCCAATTATTGATAAGAAACGTCTCGAAATTACAAGAGTACAAGATTCAAAATGCAAAGTACAAGATATTAAATTGTACGCAAGGACGTTCGAAAATCCGGAACCGGGACCAGAGTCAACTCTCAACGCTCGACGCAACGGACTAAAAATTACAAGTTAACTATGTATATAAATATAATATAATATATAATTAATTATATTAATTATATATATATTATATTTATAAATAAATCGTCAGCAAGAAAGACTCCAAAAGCTGGTGAGCTGTATTTACAAACTCCGCGACTCGCGGAGTTTGAAGGCCAAAAATGCCGCGAGTCGCGGAGCCCCAAGTTTTGAAAGTCCCTATAAAAGCAACCGAATTCTGAGCATTTTTAAACCATCATATATCATTCTCTCTATCTATATACGTAATTTATATATATAATTTATATTTTAATTTTAATTTTAATTTTAATCCTAATAATAAGGTATGTTAGAAAATGTTGTAAGGGTGTAAGTCGAAATTCTGTCCGTGTAACGCTACGCTATTTTTAATCATTGTAAGTTATGTTCAACCTTTTTAATTTAATGTCTCGTAGCTAAGTTATTATTATGCTTATTTAATCCGAAGTAATCATGATGTTGGGCTAATTACTAAAATTGGGTAATTGGGCTTTGTACCATAATTGGGGTTTGGATAAAAGAACGACACTTGTGGAAATTAGACTATGGGCTATTAATGGGTTTTATATTAACTAAACAATACCTTGTTAATTTAATATACAAACTTATAATTCGACGTATTTATATATAACCACATACGCTTGACTGAGTACGGTGGGCGGGATATCTATAAATACCAATAATTATTCATTTTACCGGATACGGAACTGGATTAATAGTTAATAAGACTTGTTGAAACAGGGGTGAATTACATTCAAGGGTAATTGGTGTAATTGTTAACAAAGTAGTAAAACCTTGGTTTACACGCAGTCGATAACCTGGTGTATTCATTAAACAAAGTATTAAAACCTTGTTGCAATTCGAATCCCCAATTAGTTGGAATATTTGACTTCGGGAATAAGAATAATTTGACGAAGGCTTTCGCTCTTTATATTTATGACTGATGGACTATTATGGACAAAATCCATATGGACATATTAAATAATCCAGAACAAAGGACAATTAACCCATGGGCATAAAACTAAAATCAACACGTCAAACATCATGATTACGGAAGTTTAAATAAGCATAATTCTCTTATTTCATATTTTATTTCCTTTATTTTATATTTAATTGCACTTCTAATTATCGCATTTTTATTGTTATTATATTTAATTGCACTTCTAATTATCGTACTTTTTAATTATCGCAAGTTTATTTTATCGCACTTTTATTATTCGCAATTTCATTATCGTTATTTACTTTACGCTTTAATTTAAGTCTTGTATTTATTTTTAATATTTTACATTTGATTTTAACTGTGACTAAAGTTTTAAAATCGACAAACCGGTCATTAAACGGTAAAAACCCCCCCTTTTATAATAATAATATTACTCATTTATATATTTGTATTTTTATAAAAGTAAACTAATATAGCGTTAAGCTTTGTTTAAAGATTTCCCTTTGGAACGAACCGGACTTACTAAAAACTACACTACTGTACGATTAGGTACACTGCCTATAAGTGTTGTAGCAAGGTTTAAGTATATCCATTCAATAAATAAATAAATATCTTGTGTAAAATTGTATCGTATTTAATAGTATTTCCTGGTAAAATTTAATAGTATTTTATACACTCTGCTCAAACTATCATCACCCTTATGATTTTTCGGTCTGGCACAAGGTCCTGTCTTTGACCATGCTATGCAACCACAGTTCTTACGGTTGACACCCAATTTGGTTCAGATGACCTAATGAATTCCTAGGATTTTACGTTCAGTGGTAATGAACGCATTGAAAATGGGTTTTCAGAAAACAAATCGGTTTGTAATTTTATCAAAATATTTTCTCGTTCAAGCTCGAGTTTAGATATCATTGAATTCCATGAGTTTGTAATTCTCAATCTTTAAGGTCAATCTCTAGGATTGAGTAATATCAGTCTTAAAAGCTGATTTTGATCTTTAAAGGAGATTATCCTTTCTGGGGATCTGATTTATTAGTCTTATCAAGCTAATTTTCACGGTGCCCCCCCATTGTACGAGACAGATCCTCTCATGGTTAGGATAAGTCTGACCACTTGGCGACCCTGTTTTATGCTGAGGTCCGTGGATTTCCTGCTGATTTTAGAGATGACTTTTCTAGATTTTTCATCAACCTACAGCTGGTCTGGACGACAACTTCATGACCTAAATCAAGAAGCGCGTTTCTTTTTCGAAAGACTTTACTTCATTTTAACGATGGAATTGATTCATCGTGTAGATCCATCTCTTCTTTTCTTTCATCGGGTAAAACAGTTTAGTTTAGTCCAAAGCAAAAGTATCTTCAATTATTTGTTACAGAAATATGTGACATATGTTTAAGATAACTTGGTAATTTTTCCCACACTTGGCTTTTATTTTCTTTTTTATTGTCCTCTATTCCATTTTAAATGAATTTTAACATTTTGGTTTGTTTCTCAATTTATGTCCTTTTCGAGGTAACAATAATTTCGGTGTTAACACCTAGTTTTATCGTTCATAAATATGTATAAACATGATTTTGAGTTCATTTAATTGAAAATTTAAATTTTTTTTACTAGAATTGGGTAGTCAGTATATAAGACTATGGCTGTTCTTTATCAGAGAGCACTAGATTCTAATACAACTACTACTTTACTAGTATTTCTAATGGTAACCAAGTGTTTAAAGTAAAAAAAATTTAAAAATTCGAAAGAATTTAACCCCTTCCCACACTTAAGATCTTGCAATGCCCTCATTTGCAAGAAATCAGTAACAATTTAAATTATTGAGGGTGATTAGCGTAGAAAAATGATTAAATTTTACCAAAGTTTCCAAATATATTGGCGTTTGTTTGCTGAATGATAAATGGTGCATATCATTTGTTCATTCTGTCTGTTGTTACATCACATTTATTTGTCATCTTGTCGTCAAAATTAGTAGCTTTTGCTGAACTTAATGCTAGTCTTTGAAAATGCACTGTTTTACCCTGTTTTGTACAATTTACAATATACATACATACAAATATAAACATGCATGGCAATTTGAAATGGAACTTAATATCCCACTTTCAAATCCTAAATGTGAAATATTAGTACACAATAATAATAAAAATTATAAAAATTACATAAGTATATTCAGTAACATAAGTTTAAACATGAATAAGTAAAAAGATAAAAACATAAAAATCATATAAATAACCAAATGGAACCAAATCGGTCTGGATAGGGGTTCCAGTTCATCTCATCAGGTGGGTTCCATTGTTGGTTATAGGTGTTCTGATAGGCTTGGTTATAGTTATACCGGTTAAAGGGTGGTCGGATATCGGGGCTGTATGGCGGAAAATGAGCAGGTCGAGTAGGTACATAGTTATTTGGTACCTGATATGATAGCTGGCTCATGATTTGGTGCTGATGAACTACCCAGCTATCGTGTTGGCGTCGCCTATAATCCTCGTATACTCGCTCGGAGTTCCACTGCTCATACATACTATGTCTGGCCGCGTTTGTCATTGCTTCCTCATCTATACGAACGTGGACGTCAAGAATAGCATCTCGAAAGACATCCCTAATGTCTTCCGCCTCCTCCATTTCCTCGTCTGAGCCTCTCTCTACCTGAGGATGAGATCCCTCATAGGGTACTGCCTGGTTACGTCTACTTTTCAATACCTTAGCACCCACATAAACTTTCAATCCTAAGGGCTCAACCTGTTCTCTACAAAGCTGTAATGGACCCCCTTGGTTCCTATCAACATCTAAATACTCTCCAATGAGAGTAACAAAAATACCTCCTCCTATTATACTCCCGTCCTGCATTCTCTCTACCATTTTAGATAAATAAAAAATAACACAGTAAGGGATATTGACAAAGCTTCTAGGATCCCGAATACACTTTAGGTAGAATAAATCATGTAAGGTAATTTTTTCTTTATTGTGACCTCTCTGTGTAATTGAGTTAGCTAAAAATCTATGAATAATACGAAGCTCGGCTCTGTCAATATGTGTATAGGAGTGTCCTCATGCTCGTGTAAAAACATCAAAATGTGACATACGCCTCCAAATGGCGTCAGCGTCAAAGTTACTATATACCCTTTCACCATAATGAATCAAATTTGTACAATCGGGTAATAGCAACTCACCAGGAGTATATATCTGTAAGGCCCTGGCCATGTCCAGCATGGACATTCTGTACATCCTACCGCCAAAGATAAACCTAAGAAATCTTCTATCATCTATTCTAACTATATTTGTATCAAGTGATACAGTACTCATCAACTCAACACACCATTCCTTATATACAGGTCTACGAATGGTGAAAAGACGTTCCCAATCTGTAAAAGAAGAACTGCCATACCATTGTACCAAAAGCTGTCTAACACGGTCAGCTATATGGACCGTTTCCAAAGGGGCCCAATCGATTACCCTTGGCACCTCTACATTTTTTGTTACCAATTTGAATTTGTTCCTTTGATATGTCTCGTAATCTCTCCATCTCCTATCAAATCTTAGATTAGGATGCAGAGTGTGCTCAGGAATCGTTGGGAATTCTACTGGTGGCCTCATTAGGAATACTATGAATTCATCAACAAACTGTACCGGATCATAATAAGGTACGTGCTGATCAGGCTGTTGTTGTTGTTCTTGTTGTGGTTCTTGTTCGTGTTGCATTTCTGGTTCTGGTTCTGGTTCTGGTGCTGGTCGTCTAGATGATGATGCTCCTAAACCTCCAGTATCGGCTTTCTGCAAAACACATTAAACACAAAATTTGTGCATCCAAATATGCATTAGTGTTAGCAAAATAACAACTTAAAACAATCACTATAACATGTTAAATCAAAATTAAACTTATACACATTTTCACAATTTTTCACAATTCTACACTTTTCAAATAAGCACATATGAAAATGTATACAAAATTCATAAGCATTTAACTCAAACAACATGTCAAAATAATCATTACTAATAATTAAACAAGTCTCAAATGGCAAATATATCAAATTAATCAAGTTCATGAATTTTGTACTTAAAAAGTCCACTTTAATCTCTAAAAATCATGTTTAGGATCAATGTTTGGATCATTTAACTATCTAAACATGTTACACTACTCAATTTAGCAATAATTCATGACAAAAATTGGCCATAACCTGTTTATATCAAAAAGCCCCAAATTGCTCAAGAACACAAACCCTAGATTTCTAAAAATTTTGAAGTTTTTGGCTTCAAATCATGTTAAATAGCATCAATCTAGGTTATACATGCATAAAATACTAACAATTTAACACTAATTACACTAGAAATTAACAAAATTGCATTAGGTAAAAAATTGGTAATTATCACAAAAACTAGGAATTTATAGAGTTTAGGGGTGTAATTTTTATCATTTTGCTGAAGAATGAGAATCTAGGCATGATTAGGGCAAGAAAAATGACGAATTACGGTGGAAAATTGCGAATTTTAGAGAGTATTTTGGGGTTGGTTCGTATATGTGTGTGTGTTTTTTGTGCAGAACAGCGAGCTGTTCTTTTTATCAAACTGGCCCGGAATCCAGCCTCATGCGATCGCATGAGGTTGAAGAGTAAACCCCATGCGATCGCATGGGGTTCCGGGTACAGTAGTTTCAGGGTTTTTTTTTTTTTTTTTATATATATAAAACCTTATTCTTAATAAAACATAAAATTAATAAAATTTTAAAAATTTGTTTCTTTTTAGGATGAGGGCGTTTCGGATCGATGTCCTAGGCTGTCCCTCGACAAAATTTTTAAAATTTGTCAAATCAAAGCGCAGTTTTAAAAGTAAAGATTTTTGGATTTTTTAATGTTTTTGGCATACTTTAATTCAATAAGATTAAAAATATTGATAATAAAAGTTCTCGTCCCTCCCTCGGGTAAAGCAATTTCGGTTCAACGACCTAGTCTTCAACTCACGACGAATTTTAAAAATCATATTTTTAACTTAGCGAAATAAAGTAAATTTTTGTTTATAAATTCACACCAAACTTAAATTTAAAATGCATAAAATTAAAAATTCATATTAAACTTAATTAAAAATTCATATTATAAATTTACACCAAACTTATATTATATTTTTGTTTTTATACATACAAACTTATATTAAAAAGATTAATTTTTCAAATATTTACAAACTTAAATATATTGATTTTACAAAGTTCAAAATATTAATTTAATATTTATATATTAATTTTAAAAACATGGTAAAAAATAAAATTAAAAATCTTTTTGGCTTTTATCCCACTTTAATCAATCAAATATTATCAAAAATATGCGCCCCTCTTTTCGGTAAAGTAATTTTGGTTCCATGACCTAATTTAACTCATGACGAATTTTTGAAATATTTTGGGTTGATTGATTAAAGATATTTATACCTTAAGAATAAAAGTTAAATTTCGCAGTGATGTAATAAATTTTTGTATGATATCAATAATTTCGGTCGCCAAACCTAATTTTATTCAATACCAATTTAATACTTTATAGCGAACAAATTAGCGTTTATTATCAAAAGGTTAAAAATAAAAATAAAAAATAAAAACTGTACAGACTTACCTGTGAGATAGTATTCTTAGTGATACGATCTATCCCATTCATAAGATAGTCGGTTTAATTGATTTTCCATGGCTACATAGGCGTAACCTCGAGCATTCAGTGTTTTTCTTCTAAACATATGAACGGTCCGTCTCTACATAAAGTAACAAATTCGGTGTTTGAATAGGTTTGATTATTTGAACATTTACCTCCATGTGACCATTTTCCGCATTTGTGACATCTTTCAAGGTGTCGTGCTCTTCTTTTCGCTGCAGATTTTGATTTTCCTTTACCAAATTGTAACTTATTATCTTCGCATCTGGATTCTTTTCTTACTCCGTCCAATCTTTCTTTGATTACTGATACTAGTTCACTCGGAAGTGTGTCATTATTACGTTTAGTGATCAAAGCGTGTAGCATTAGACCATGGTTTAGTTCACAGGCAGTCTTCATTTTGTAAAAACCTAAAAAAAAATAAAAAATTCAGAATTGGGGGAGAAGACTAGTTCTTTAGGGTCTGCTAGGGAAAGACCATTCGGGTTCTATTTTCGAGAACTACACGAAAATAGACAATCTAACTCTAACAGAAATACATATTATCCTTTAAAGACTTGATTCTCCCCACACTTAGTTAGCTGTGGTATCGAAATTGTGATTAACTTCGTTGTCAACTTCCATCGGACTATCTATGTAATGTTTAACTCTGTGACCATTAACCTTAAATTCAATTCCATTTGAATTTATTAATTCTATCGTTCCGTATGGAAAAACTCTTTTGACTATGAATGGTCCAGACCATCTTGATTTCAATTTTCCAGGAAATAGCTTGAATCATGAATTGAAAAGAAGAACTCTGTCTCCTTCTTTGAATTCTTTTGAACTTCTGATTCTTTTATCATGCCATTTCTTCGTTCTTTCCTTATAGATTAACGAATTTTCGTATGCTTCATGTCTTAATTCTTCTAATTCATTTAGTTGACTTAACCTTAGACGTCCAGCTTCATGTAAATCAAGATTACATGTCTTCAAAGCCCAAAATGCTTTGTGTTCAATTTCTACTGGAAGATGACATGCTTTTTCATAAACGAGTTTAAAAGGTGTGGTTCCAATTGGAGTTTTGTAGGCTGTTCTAAAAGCCCAGAGTGCATCCTCCAATTTAATGGACCATTCCTTCGGATTTGATCCTACGGTTTTTTTATAGAATACGTTTTAAAGCTCGGTTGGTATTTTCAACTTGTCCACTTGTTTGTGGATGATATGCGGTGGAGATTTTATGAGTTACTCCATCTCTTTTGAGAACTTTCTCAAGTTGATTATTACAGAAATGAGTACCCCGATCACTTATTAAAGCTTTCGGTGTTCCAAACCTTGCAAAAAGACGTTTTAAAAAGTTGACTACAACTCGTGCATCGTTAGTTGGAAGAGCTTGTGCTTCCGCCCATTTAGATACATAATCAATGGCTACGAGAATATAGAGATTATTATGAGATTTTGGAAATGGACCCATAAATTCAATACCCCAAATGTCAAATACTTCACATACTTGAATGACATTTTGTGGCATTTCATCACGTTGACTTATTTTTCCGGCTCTTTGACATGCATCACAGGATTTGCAAAGAAGGTGTGCGTCTTTGTAAATTGTAGGCCAATAGAATCTAGCATCATAAACTTTTCTTGCTGTTAGTTGAGGCCCATAGTGCCCTCCTGTTGGTCCTGTGTGACAATGGTTTAAAATTTTACTAGCTTCATCTCTAAATACACATCGGTGTATTATTCCATCTGGATAACTTTTAAACAAATGTGGATCTTCCCAGAAATAGTGTTTTATATCACTGAAGAATTTCTTTCGTTTTTGGTACGATAATCCTTTTTCAAGGAATCCACATACTAAGTAGTTTGCATAGTCTGCAAACCATGGAATTTCATTATAATCTATCTTCAATAGATATTCATTAGGAAAGTTGTCTTGTATGGCCGATTCATTTATAACTTCTAATTCGGGATTTTCAAGACGAGAAAGATGATCAGCGGCGAGATTTTCTGCTCCTCTTTTATCTCGGATTTCAAAATCGAACTCTTGTAAGTGTAAGATCCAACGGATTAATCTTGGTTTGGCATCTTGTTTCAAAAATATGTATCTAAGAGCAGAATGGTCGGTATAGACCACCGTTTTTGCTAGAACGAGATATGATCGAAATTTGTCAAAAGCAAAGACAATAGCAAGGAGTTCTTTTTCAGTAGTTGTATAGTTCGTTTGTGCTCCTTGTAACGTCTTACTAGCATAATATATAGGTTGAAATCGTTTTTCAATCCTTTGTCCTAAAAAGGCTCCCATTGCAAAATCACTTGCATCGCACATTAGTTCAAACGGTAGATTCCAATTTGGTGTTATCATGATCGGCGCATTAGTGAGTTTCTCTTTAAGAATATTAAAAGATTTGATACACTCATATGAAAAGATGAATGGAGCATCCTTTTCTAGGAGTTTATTCATAGGAGTGGCAATTTTAGAAAAATCTTTTATGAAATGTCGGTAAAAACCGGCATGCCCTAGAAAACTCCTAACTCCTCTAACATTGGTGGGATGTGGAAGTTTAGCAATTACATCTACTTTAGCTCTATCCACTTCAATTCCTTCTTTTGAAATTTTATGACCAAGAACGATGCCTTCTTTAACCATGAAATGGCATTTCTCCCAATTAAGTACTAGATTTGATTGTTCGCATCTAATAAGCATTCGTTCAAGATTAGCTAGACATGTTTCAAATGTATCACCGAAGACTGAAAAGTCATCCATGAAAACTTCCATGCATTCTTCTATCATGTCGTGAAAAATCGCCATCATGCACCTTTGAAAGGTTGCAGGGGCGTTGCAAAGTCCAAATGGCATGCGTTTGTAAGCAAAAGTACCATAAGGGCCCGTGAACGTGGTTTTCTCTTGGTCCTCGGGTGCTATTGGAATTTGAAAATATAGTAACTATTTTCGGCTAATCTTTCCAACATTTGATCTATGAAAGGTAAGGGAAAGTGATCTTTTCTGGTGGCGTCATTTAATTTTCTATAATCAATACACACACGCCATCCTGTTACAGTCCTAGTAGGAATAAGCTCATTTTTTTCATTTGTAATGACAGTCATGCCACCCTTCTTAGGCACGCATTGAACTGGGCTTACCCATGGACTATCAGAGATTGGATAAATTAAACCTGCATCTAGCAGTTTAATAATTTCTTTTTTAACTACATCTTGCATATTCGGATTTAGTCTTCGTTGGCGTTGCGCATACGTTTTATGACCTTCTTCCATAAGGATTTTATGTGTGCAATACGAAGGACTTATTCCTTTAATATCATGAATCTTCCATGCAATGGCTGGTTTATGAGCTTTCAACACAGAAATGAGTTGTGATTTTTCATTTTCAGTAAGAGAAGACGATATTATTACAGGTAATTCGGATTCACCATGTAAATAAGCGTATTCCAAATGGTTTGGAAGTGGCTTTAACTCTAATGTCGGAGGTTCTTCTATCGATGATTTATATCGATATTTGTCTTCTTCTTTTAGCATTTGAATTTCTTCTGTTGTTGGTTCATATCCATTAGCTATTAGTGTAGCTAACATTTCAGCTTCATCAATTGGTTCATTACCTTCTCCTAAAGAACATTCTCCTGTTCCTTGTAATTCTGGAAATTCTTCTAACAATTCTGCATGTGAATCTATAGTTTGAATATAATAACATGTATCATCTGCAGATTGCGGTTGTTGCATTGCTCTATCAACTGAAAAGGTAACACTCTCGTCCTCTATACTTAGGGTCAATTTTTTACCGAACACGTCTATCATTGCTTTAGCCGTGTTTAAGAATGGTCTTCCTAATATGAGAGGAACTTGATAATCTTCTTCCATGTCCAGAACAACAAAATCTACTGAAAATACTAAAGTACCAACTTTAACTAGCATATTCTCCATTATCCCTCTAGGATATTTTATTGATCGATCGGCTAGTTGTATACTTATTCTGGTTGGTTTCAATTCTCCAAGGTCTAGTTTAGCGTATAATGAATACGGCATTAAATTTATACTAGCACCTAAGTCTGCCAATGCTTCTATTGAACTAAGACTACCCAGAAAATATGGAATTGTGAAACTTCCTGGATCAGATAGTTTTTCTGGTATCTTATTCAACAGCACTGCTGAACAATTAGCATTCATAGTAACAGCCGAGAGTTCTTCCATTTTCTTTCTATTTGAGATTAGATCTTTCAAGAATTTAGCATATCTAGGCATTCCTGAAATCACATCAATGAAAGGAAGATTTACATTTATCTGTTTAAACATATCCAAGAATTTAGATTCCTCGGCTTCAAGTTTCTCTTTCTTCATTTTACTCGGGTAAGGAAGTGGTGGTTGGTATGGTTTAACATAAGGTTTAGCCTTAACTGTGTTATCTTCATTAACCTTTTCAACTACCGGTTCTTTTTCCTTATCTTGATCAGGTTGTGGTTCTTGTGGAGTAGGAAAAGCTTCATCAGAAGTTACAGGTATTTCAGGTGGTTTAAGTGTTGTACCACTTCTTGTGGTAATAGCTTTAGCTATTTCATTCCGGGGGTTAGCATTTGTATCACTAGGTAAACTTCCCAGTTTTCTTTCACCTATTAACCTTGCTAGGTTACTTACTTCTTGTTCCAAGTTTTGAATAGAAGCTTGTTGATTTCTAAATGCTTGAGCATTTTGTTCATTAGTTTGTTTTTAAGATGTGAAAAACTGCGTTTGAGTTTCAACTAGCTTCGTCATCATATCTTCTAAATTCGGCTTTTTATCATCGGTTTGTGGTGGTTTGTTTTGAAAATTAGGTCTTTGCTGATTGTAAGTATTATTGGATAATTGTTCATTGTTAGGACCTTGTTGGTTGTTGTATGGAATATTTCGGTTATAATTCTGGTTTTGATTGTAAATCGATCTTGGCGGTTGATAATTATTCTGATAATTATTTCCAGGCCTTTGGTTTATGTATGAAATATTCTCTCTTTGTTCCATTGTTAGTTTAATACTAAGACAATCTTTTGTCAAATGTGGTCCTCCACACTGCTCACAACTAATTCGTATTGAGTGGATATCTTTAGTCATCTTTTCCATTCGTCTCTCGACAGCATCTATCTTTGCAGAAATGGAATCTAAGTCATGGCTAGAATCGGCTCTAGCTGCTTTAGATGATCTAACGATATCTTTTTCTTGGTTTCACTCATGTGAGTGGGAAGTAGTGTTATCAATAATTTTATAAGCATCAGTTTTGGTTTTCTTCATAATAGAACCACCAGCTGCTATGTCGATGTCTTTCCTTGTAGTGATGTCGCATCCTTGGTAAAATATTTGTACTATTTGACAGGTGTCTAAACCATGTTGCGGACATCCTCTTAATAACTTTCCAAATCTTGTCCACGCCTTATATAGAGTTTCATTTGGCTTCTGTGTGAACGTAACAATTTCTCCTTGAAGTCTTACGGCTTTAGATGCCGGAAAGAATTGTTTAAGAAATTTTTCAACTAAAACGTCCCATGTATCAATCGCCCCTTCAGGTAACGATTCCAACCAATCTTTGGCTTCTCCCTTTAAAGTCCAGGGAAATACCATGAGATATATCTGTTCATCCTCCACTTCTCGGATTTTAAATAGAGTGCAGATCCTATTAAAGGTACGAAGATGTTCATTTGGATCTTCCTTCGGCGCACCACTAAATTGGTATTGATTAGTTACCATGTGTAGAATTTGTCCTTTGATTTCATAATCTGGTGCATTAATGTCTGGATGAGTAATTGCGTGACCTTGGCCAGTGCGTTTAGCTCTCATTCGGTCTTCCATACTTAAAGGTTCCAGATTCTCCATAATTGAATTTGTTGAATCGGAATCACTAGAGGATTCTGATTTAATGGTTCGTTCCTCAACAATCTCTGTTTGAATGATTGGTGGTTCCGGAGGAAAATTTAATGGTTCAGGATCTATGAATCGTCCCTGAATATTCTCCGGATTCTCAATTGTGAGGTCGGGTTCAAAAAATGGATTATCGGAAATTTGAACTGGAGTACTTGGTTGACTGGATGTCGATTCTAAAGAAAAATCAACGGCGGTAATATTTGCTAGATGTCTTGATCTAGTTACAGGAGGTGAACGTACAAAAGGTGGTGAACGTCTTGCTCGGTGCATTCACTGAATATCCTATTAGTTTTTTAAAAGGAAAGAAAAATTATATAAGTTATCCAATTAATAGACTTTTCTGATTTTGCCCACGTTTCGAATAGCCAAAAGATGCAGCAGAGGGGCAGGATTCGTTTGGTCTCAATATAATTGAGGACTGTTTGGCTCCAATAACCCGGTCCACGTACAAATCCAACTATTACTACGAACCCGAAAATTTTGATGTCTATCAATTTAACCACTTAAAATAAATTTTCGTAATTTTAAGAAATTTAGATAAGAAGTAGAATAAAAATCTATGTCCTAAAACTAGAATAGCGAGAAATAAGAAAGAAAAAGATTGCGTCGAAAAAGGTCGAAAAAGAAATTTTTTTTTTTGAAAAAGGCGTCAAAAAATAAGAAAGAAAAAGAGTGACTTATAAAACTTAAAAATACTTGACTAACCCAACCTTATTACTATCACTAACTTAAAATTATAATCGCAAATTGAGATTACAAATTGGAATGATAATTGATACATAGGTAAAATGTGTCGAAAAATAAAAATAAGAAAGTAGCGCGTTGAAACTTAAAAAGGAACTAAAAACTAAAAACTAAAAGTCGCGTCTAAAAATATAAAAGCTTACAAGTAAAACTATATCCCAAATGGCAATAACTTAAAAAGGTACTAAAACTTAAAAAGGCGTCGCAAAATTCTAAAGCACTTAAATCTTAGTCTAAAGAAAAAGCACTTAAGGGATTTTACGGCAAGCCCTAAAAATCTATAAATAAAAATAACTATGGTAAAAACTATATTTTAAAACTAAAAATGAGCGAAAAATACAAAAATTACGCTAAAATGAATAAAAAGGAACAAATTATAAAAATATACTAAAAGTTGCAAAAATTACAATTTTTATAAAAATATTATTTTTATATTATTTATTTTATAAAACTATTAGTATATATATGGATAATGAGGTTAATATATGGATAATGATGGTATTAAGTTAGATATAAGTGATGATGATAATGTGTTTTCCCTTTTCCTTCCTGACCGATACATATGGGGATAAAGAACCAAAATTTTCTTTTGTTTTGATGGTGCTACTTTACAGCACATGATGATAATGTGTTTTGATTGTAAGGCCTACATATATTAAACTAAATTCCACTTGCAAAAATACCAAACTTCTTTTATTGTAGCAGACAAGGTTTAGAAAAATGGAAATTTATTCCAAATTTTGGTGCCGACATTTTTTTATAGATAATATGTACTCCTTAAAAAGTCGATATGTGATGATGATAAACCGTGCATTTGATTCCATACGAAATGGGTTTTGAAGTCTGAACTCCTTTTTAATTTAACGGGTTTCTTTTTGGACTGACATATGTATTTTAATTGGGCCGAGGACTATAGAGTCTAGTGGCCATAAATTTTTTTTATGGTGGGCCGTAAGTATTTATTGTTTGGACCGAGGGTCATTTGGCTGTTGGGCTGAAATCATATGATTGAGCTAAGCAATTATCGGACTAGAAACAGAAGGAGTTAAATATATCCAGTTAGGAAGTAAATTAGAAAAGCATGATAGCTCAATGGGTTGAGGTGTTGGTGGTTTAACTGAGAGGTCTCAGGTTCGAGTCTTGTTTGCAACATTCCTTTTTACTCAAAGCTTTTAAAAGGGTATAAACTTTTATTTTACTTCTATTATCATTATTATTGTTATTATTATGATTAATATTGATTATTGATGTTATTATTATAATTATTATATTAGCAAACAAATAATGTTTTTATAAAATTATATTTATTATATATATCATATTACATACTAATATTTTTAAAACTAAAATATTATTATTATTTAAGTTACATATAGTATATAAAAATATCTTAATATAATCATATATATATTAACTTTAATACATTATATATATTTTAGTTAAAACACTTTAATATGAATCTAATATACAAATTAGGTATCTATTTAAAATAACTAATTAGATGTAAATAAGTTATTTATTAACGAATATTAATATATGAACTTGTTTAAAAGTTATTATATGAGTTAATATATATATACATGTAACTGATATAGGTTCGTGAATCCGAGGCCAACCCTACACTTGTTTAATGTCATCATATGTATTTTTACTACAAAATACAGTATGGTGAGTTTCATTTGCCCTTTTTAATCTTTACATTTTTGGGCTGAGAATACATGTAAATGCTTTATTAACTGTTTTACAATATTTATATGCGTGAGTTTCATTAATCCCCTTTTAAATGCTTTTGCAATATATATTTTTGGGACTGAGAATGCATGCGCTTTTATAAATGTTTTACGAAATAGACACAAGTAATCGAAACTACATTATATGGTTGAATGATCGAAATCGAATATGCCCCTTTTTATTAAGTCTGGTAATCTAAGAATTAGGGAACAGACACCCTAATTGACGCGAACTCTAAAGATAGATCTATCGGGCCCAACAAGCCCCATCCAAAGTACCAGATGCTTTAGTACTTCGAAATTTATATCATGTCCGAAGGAGGATCCCGGAATGATGGGGATATTCTTATATGTATATTGTGAATGTCGGTTACCAGGTGTTCAATCCATATGAATGATATTTTAGTCTCTATGTATGGGACATATGTTTATGAGAAATGAAAATATGAAATCTTGTGGTCTATTAAAATTATGAAATAATTGTTTATGATAAACTAATGAACTCACCAACCTTTTGGTTGACACTTGAAAGCATGTAATTGATTTCGTTGCGAGTTTTTGACCTCTATATGAGACGTTTTTCAAAGACTGCATTCATTTTTAAAACAAACCATAACCTTTATTTCATAAATAAAGGTTTAAAAAGATTTACGTAGATTATCAAATGATGATAATCTAAAATATCCTGTTTACACACGACCATTACATAATGGTTTACAATACAAATATGTTACATCGAAATCAGTTTCTTGAATGCAGTTTTTACACAATATCATACAAGCATGGACTCCAAATCTCGTCCTTATTTAAGTATGCGACAGCGGAAGCTCTTAATAATCACCTGAGAATAAACATGCTTTAAACGTCAACAAAAATGTTGGTGAGTTATAGGTTTAACCTATATATATCAAATCGTAACAATAGACCACAAGATTTCATATTCCAGTACACATCCCATACATAGAGATAAAAATCATTCATATGGTGAACACCTGGTAACCGACATTAACAAGATGCATATATAAGAATATCCCCATCATTCCGGGACACCCTTCGGATATGATATAAATTTCGAAGTACTAAAGCATCCGGTACTTTGGATGGGGTTTGTTAGGCCCAATAGATCTATCTTTAGGATTCGCGTCAATTAGGGTGTCTGTTCCCTAATTCTTAGATTACCAGACTTAATAAAAAGGGGCATATTCGATTTCGATAATTCAACCATAGAATGTAGTTTCACGTACTTGTGTCTATTTTGTAAATCATTTATAAAACCTGCATGTATTCTCATCCCAAAAATATTAGATTTTAAAAGTGGGACTATAACTCACTTTCACAGATTTTTACTTCGTCGGGAAGTAAGACTTGACCACCAGTTGATTCACGAACCTATAACAATATATACATATATATCAAAGTATGTTCAAAATATATTTACAACACTATGTTCAAAATATATTTACAAGACTTTTAATATATTTTGATGTTTTAAGTTTATTAAGTCAGCTGTCCTCGTTAGTAACCTACAACTAGTTGTTCACAGTTAGATGTACATAAATAAATCGATAAATATTATCTTGAATCAATCCACGACCCAGTGTATACGTATCTCAGTATTGATCACAACTCAAACTATATATATTTTGGAATCAACCTCAACCCTGTATAGCTAACTCCAACATTCACATATAGAGTGTCTATGGTTGTTCCGAAATATATATAGATGTGTCGACATGATAGGTCGAAACATTGTATACGTGTCTATGGTATCTTAAGATTACATAATATACAATACAAGTTGATTAAGTTATCGTTGAAATAGATTTGTTACCAATTTTCACGTAGCTAAAATGAGAAAAATTATCCAATCTTGTTTTACCCATAACTTCTTCATTTTAAATCCATTTTGAGTGAATCAAATTGCTATGGTTTCATATTGAACTCTATTTTATGAATCTAAATAGAAAAAGTATAGGTTTATGGTCGGAAAAATAAGTTACAAGTCGTTTTTGTAAAGGTAGTCATTTCAGTCGAAAGAACGACGTCTAGATGACCATTTTAGAAAACATACTTCCACTTTGAGTTTAACCATAATTTTTGGATATAGTTTCATGTTCATAATAAAAATCATTTTCTCAAAATAACAACTTTTAAATCAATGTTTATCATAGTTTTTAATTAACTAACCCAAAACAGCCCGCGGTGTTACTACGACGGCGTAAATCCGATTTTACGGTGTTTTTCGTGTTTTCAGGTTTTAAATCATTAAGTTAGCATATCATATAGATATAGAACATGTGTTTAGTTGATTTTAAAAGTCAAGTTAGAAGGATTAACTTTTATTTGCGAACAAGTTTAGAATTAACTAAACTATGTTCTAGTGATTTCAAGTTTAAACCTTAGAATAAGATAGCTTTATATGTATGAATCGAATGATGTTATGAACATAATTACTACCTCAAGTTCCTTGGATAAACCTACTGGAAATGAGAAAAATAGATCTAGCTTCAAAGGATCCTTGGATGGCTTGAAAGTTCTTGAAGCAGAATCATGACATGAAAACAATTTCAAGTAAGATTTCCACTCGAAATAAGATTGTTATAGTTATAGAAATTGAATTAAAGTTTGAATATGATTATTACCTTGTATTAGAAAGATAACCTACTGTAAGTAACAAAGGTTTCTTGATCTTGGATGATTACTTGGAATGGATTTAGAAAACTTGGAAGTAAACTTGCAATCTTGGAAGTATTCTTGATTTTATGAAACTAGAACTTTTGGAATTTATGAAGAACACTTAGAACTTGAAGATAGAACTTGAGAGAGATCAATTAGATAAAGAAAATTGAAGAATGAAAGTGTTTGTAGGTGTTTTTGGTCATTGGTGTATGGATTAGATATAAAGGATATGTAATTTTGTTTTCATGTAAATAAGTCATGAATGATTACTCATATTTTTGTAATTTTATGAGATATTTCATGCTAGTTGCCAAATGATGGTTCCCACATGTGTTAGGTGACTCACATGGGCTGCTAAGAGCTGATCATTGGAGTGTATATACCAATAGTACATACATCTAAAAGCTGTGTATTGTACGAGTACGAATACGGGTGCATACGAGTAGAATTGTTGATGAAACTGAACGAGGATGTAATTGTAAGCATTTTTGTTAAGTAGAAGTATTTTGATAAGTGTCTTGAAGTCTTTCAAAAGTGTATGAATACATATTAAAACACTACATGTATATACATTTTAACTGAGTCGTTAAGTCATCGTTAGTCGTTACATGTAAATGTTGTTTTGAAACCTTTAGATTAACGATCTTGTTGAATGTTGTTAACCTATTGTTTATTATAACAAATGAGATGTTAAATTGCTATATTATCATGATATTATGATATATAATATATCTTAGTATGATATATATACAGTTAAATGTCGTTACAACGATAATCGTTACATATATGTCTCGTTTCGAAATCATTAAGTTAGTAGTCTTATTTTTACATATGTATTTCACTGTTAATACACTTAATAATATATTTACTTATCATTTAACATAATTAACCAAGTGTATCAATATCTTAATATGATTCATATGTGTAGTGACCCGAACTTTTCCATATTTATATATATATATTAATTGAGATTGATATTTACATGATTAAATGTTTCCAACATGTTAAGCAATCAAACTTGTTAAGACTTGATTAATTGAAATATGTTTCATATAGACAATTGACCACCCAAGTTGACCGGTGATTTACGAACGTTAAAACTTGTAAAAACTATATGATGACATATATATGGATATATATATAGTTAACATGATACTATGATAAGTAAACATATCATTAAGTATATTAACAATGAACTACATATATAAAAACAAGACTACTAACTTAATGATTTTTAAACGAGACATATATGTAACGATTATCGTTGTAAAGACATTTAATGTATATATATCATATTAAGAGATATTCATACATGATAATATCATGATAATATAATAATTTAAAATCTCATTTGATATTATAAACATTGGGTTAACAACATTTAACAAGATCGTTAACCTAAAGGTTTCAAAACAACACTTACATGTAAGACTAACGATGACTTAACGACTCAGTTAAAATGTATATACATGTAGTGTTTTAATATGTATTTATACACTTTTGAAAGAATTCAATACAATTATCAAAATACTTCTACTTAACAAAAATGCTTACAATTACATCCTCGTTCAGTTTCATCAACAATTCTACTCGTATGCACCCGTATTCGTACTCGTACAATACACAGCTTTTAGATGTATGTACTATTGGTATATACACTCCAATTGTGACAACCCGGAAATTTCCAACCAAATTTAAACTTTAATCTTTATATGTTTCCGACACGATAAGCAATATTTGTTAAGTTAAATTTCAAGAATTTTAAACTATGTTCATACATTCATTCAACCTCGACCAAGTTCCAACGATTCACGAACCATTAAACGAATATGATTATATATGTATATGTGTATATATATATTATAACTTGAAACGTAAACAAAATATTAGATTAAATACTTTATATGATTGTATCTGTTTCAAAATGTTTATCAATGGAATTAGAAGATAAGATCAAATGATTGAATTATCAGATATATTGAATTATGATTACAAGTCTCTGTTGAAAGGCCCACGTTGATTTGAGAAATCTTTCCATTTTAACAATATTCGAAAAATGGTAAAGTGATTTATAAATAAGAACAAATTGTCAATCATTGAGAACTAGACAAAGGATAGTGGAAGATTGAATCTCATAAAGACTCGATTGATCTATTTAGTTTCAAACGTACAAAAACGTTTTCAGTTTAAAAAGAACTTTATTATTAAAACGTATATAACTTTTATAAATATCTAGAACCACTTTTGACAACTCATTACTTAACTAGTATGATAAAGATAACGATATTTATATTTTATTTTATACATATAACGATTTAAATTAATATTATATATATTTATACGCGTATTATACGTACATAGTTTTATACTTTTACTATACTTAAATTTTACCTTTACTTTATTTTTACTTTACTTTAACTTTAATAATTCACTTTAATAATTCATACTTTAATAATTCACTTTAATAATTCATACTTTAATAATTTACTTTAATAATTCATTCTTTAATAATTCACTTTAATAATTCATACTTTAATAATTCACTTTAATAATTCAAAAATCTATTATAAATAGAATTCAATAGGTTTCATTATTTCATAGAAACTTGAAAAATATTTTTCTCTAAACTCTCTCAATCGATTTACATATATATATTTACTCCTTATTATTTCAAGATATTATTAATATACATAAAATATTACGACGGGGTGCCGTTCGAGTGATTTTGAAATTGTTTTTCGAGTGGGATAGGATTAAGGAAATTATGGGTTATAGCTATGGAGGTGATTGAGTATGGTTCATGGGTATGCTCGTGAGGTCAATATAGTGTTTATCATTTCCGTTGCGTCTACGTACCTTTCCTGCAATATTGAATCTCAATATTGATACGTTCGTGAATCCGAGGCCAACCTTGCACTTGTTCAATGACGTTATATGTATTTTTACTACGAAATACAGTATGGTGAGTTTCATTTGCCTTTTTACCCTTTATATTTTTGGGACTGAGAATACATGCGCTTTTATAAATGTTTGACGAAATAGACACAAGTAATTGAAACTACATTCTATGGTTGAATTATCGAAATCGAATATGCCCCATTTTATTAAAGTCTGGTAATCTAAGAATGAGGGAACAGACACCCTAATTGACGCGAATCCTAAAGATAGATCTATTGGGCCTAACAAACCCCATCCAAAGTACCGGATGCTTTAGTACTTCGAAATTTATATCATGTTCGAAGGAGGATCCCGGAATGATAGGGGATATTCTTATATGTATCTAGTTAATGTCGGTTACCAGGTGTTCACCATATGAATGATTATTTTTGTCTCTATGCATGGGACGTATATTTATGAGAACTGTAAATGAAATTCTTGTGGTCTATTAAAATGATGGAAATAAATGATTATGATAAACTAATGAACTCACCAACCTTTTGGTTGACACTTTAAAGCATGTTTATTCTCAGGTGTTAAAGAAATCTTCCGCTGTGCATTTGCTCATTTTAAAGATATTACTTGGAGTCTTTCATAGCATATTTCGAAGAACGTTGCATTCGAGTCATTGAGTTCATCAAAGATTATTATTAAATCAATTTATAGTTGGATAGTGGATATTATGAAATGGTATGCATGCCTGTCAATTTTCGATGTAAAGAAAGATTGTCTTTTAAAAACGAATGCAATGTTTGTAAAATGTATCATATAGAGGTCAAATACCTCGCAATGTAATCAACTATTGTGAATCGTTTATAATGTATATGAACGGGTCCTTTCAGTTGGTATCAGAGCGGTGGTCTTAGCGAACCAGGTCTGCATTAGTGTGTCTAACTGATAAGTCGATAGGATGCATTAGTGAGTCTGGACTTCGACCGTGTCTGCATGTCAAAAGTTTTGCTTATCATTTTGTGTCGAAAATTAATTACTTATCATCCTCAGAAATTACCTGCTTATCATTTTTAGTCTAAGACACGTCTTGCTGCATTGATTGCATGAATAGTGTATAGACAAAAATTCATATCTTAGCATATCTGCTAAATCATATCTTATCGTATGTGTTACTTTAAACTTTGCCTGACATATCCCGCAAAGTCCTCCGTAATCTACGAAATCTTTTGATCTCTCTATATATATATATATATATATATATATATATATATATATATATATATATATATATATATATATATATATATATATATATATATATATATATATTCTATGTAATTAGAATAACATCCGTTAGCCAAAATCATTTCATAAAAAAAAAAAAATCCTTTATCCAATCGTACGAAATGGAATTCGTCATCAGTTCAAGTCACTCAGATTCTGAAATGAAATCCCATTCAAGCTCCGAAAGCAGTGTGACCGGAATAGATCAACCAATCAGTCATCACCTATTCTGGATGAATTGGGGATGGGTTTGTAGCCTCCTCAATCATTGGAGACAAGAAGAAGGTGATCCCTTCCATCCACCACATTGCCCTCTTGACGAAGAACCTGAAGCACTTACCGGCGAACCTGTCCGAAACACCATGTTCTCGCTCATTTCCCGAGTATCTCGTCACGATTATATATTACATCAAATTTTAGATTTTATTTATCCGCTCGTCCGAACCGACAATCACCCCGGTGTAATAGAAGAAGTCAACGAGCTTCGCGCTCGGGTAGTGGCTTTGGAGAATATGGTGCAGAGATTACAAACACCAGCAGCAGCATCAGCAGCATAACCAGTACCACCATCATCAACGCCAACAGTACCATTACCACCTCCAACCACAACCCCGTCGTAAACCTCAACTTCACAATCTGTCCCACGAGCATCAACGTCATACGCACCATAGATACCAAGGAGTACCAACAACAATAACTGACGAAGTATTAATTCATAACTTCATTGGAGAAACATTCTGCGGCGATTATGTAATCTCTAAAGTCTTAGAGAATATCTAATCTAGCCCTAACCATAAATCAGTTAAGCGAACCAAAAATGATAGAAGGAAGAGTAGAAACCCTGACAAAAATGGTGTGTGATTAACAAGCTAAACTTGCTTTACCAACAGCATCAGCAGTACCTTCAGAGTTACCAGCATCGTCAGTACAGTCAACATCCGAATCAACAACACCGATAACATCACAAACTCCGTCAGTTCAAGAATCACTGTGGACATCATTACGAATCAATAACGTGTATATTATATCAACGAGTTATGAAGAATTAACTCATTCCCTCTCAAGAAATTATATGTATATATATATATATATATATATATATATTTTGAAATAAATCTTTCTGTGCTAAACTATTGTGTGTGAATCTTAACTACTCGGTTAATTCATATTACAAATATGCAATAATGTACGTCCTTCGACCGCAACTTAACCAGCGTTAACTACAATCTCTGTCGCAATTCAACAAATTCCAATTCATAATAAATCAAGTATATATTTGATTTTACACTTTCTTCATCGATGTACCCGAAACTTTTCAGATAACATCATTCGTTTTGCGAAATTCACAAGAATTCAACGAACCGAACATCATACATCAACAAATAACGAAGTATTGATTCATAATTTCAATGTCATTAAAGAAATACTGCGTAAAAGTTATGTACTTTTTAAAGCCTTTAGGGATTATTAAATTCTAGTATCAACCGTAAATCAAATGAGTTTAATTTAACATTAACTCATTAAATCTATGTTACATCTGAAGAAAATATACATATATATATTTTCATAAAGACTGTAATAAAATTCTTTTGTACAAAATATTAATTGTGAAATTTTTTTTTTAACGGGTAGGTAATACCCGAGAGATATATAAATTCACAAATAATATATTACATTCTTCGAATCTGATTCAGCAAATTATCCATTATACTCCCTACTTTCACAATAATATACATTCTTTTATAGAAATCAAAACAACCATACTCATTCAAAATTTAATTACATATTCTGATTTTGAAATCTCAAAATTCAACTCGAGATACGACCAAAATCATCACTCTTAGATCCTTACATCTTTCACAAGCTATATTTTGACTTCAAAACTGTGTTAGAACATCAAATGTATGTTAACGATTACAGTCTGTGTTCAAACCCTTCGAAAATTTCTGAAGACACTTCGAATGATGAGCAATCGAGATGATGATCCAACCACATGTTACCCACTGTTATGTACCCGAAAAACTCTTGAAACCAAAGTAAAAGTTTAAACAACGTATCCGCGTCAGATTCTTTGGCATTTATTAGCAAAAATAACTTTGCGACTCCTATTCCAAGTAGCCAGTTTTGTCACAGCTCCAGCAAGTCAACTTCGACTTTTCAGTCAGACTAACCTTATTATAACCTTGAGATATACACCATCGTTACCAGGGAACCTTTTACATTCCACCACATTATTAGCAGATGTACCAACAACTTCATTACCCTTTGACTTTAGCCTCTCCAAAAAGTCATTATAATTATTTATTGAAACCCCATCATTTACTCATTCGCATCTTGTAATGAGAATTGCCATACGAATCATTGGGAATTAGCAATCAGTATTTTGAAATCTCACAGCATGTCTACGCTAACAGTTATATGTGAATATATAACGTCTATCTTCTGGACTTAATTTGAATGTGAAGTTTCTGAAAAACACTCCGAACTAAGAATTGGTTCTCCGAAAATGGAAAAAATGCTGATGAAGCAACAAAAACTAAAAACGACTTTAAACGGTAAAAGCTGAATGATAATGATGAAGTGTGCTGGCAAAGCGCAGAAAAAGAGAAGTTTTGGAACTGGAAAACGGATTGAGCAAAGTAGGAAGGAGGCTTTGGACAAATTACAAAGACTGAACCTGACTTCAAAGGATCCAAATGATTCAGTACCTGCTGAAGTCATTAACGAATACCTTGCTCCTGAATCTAAACCCCTGCGAACAATATTCTTCATCATCCTCTGATATTAGAAATTCTAAAATATCATCATATCTTTCATTATAAATATCCTCCATATTTCTGAAGATATTTTCTTAATTTTTCTTATTTGAAATCATTTACCTCTTCGCACTATCTGTATTACATCATAAAAGAAACTATTTTAGTTTCTAAATTCTGAAACATTCAAGTTTAAAATAGGAATATTTTGAAGTAGTGTTGGGAACTGAAGCATGAATTAGTATAATATAATGACACTTGATCAACGTGATTATATTACAGTAAGTCATGCTGAGTTTCTAAATGGAACGTGATGATTCACAGATCATAATATCATCATGTGTCATGTTATACGACTCTTGTATTCTATTTAACCTCTAAAATATCAAGAAAATATTTCTTGATGATTCGGCCTTTTCCAAGGTATTCTAGTAATTTGACAAGTCAAGATCGTGCCATCACAATTTCCTTCCTAGAACATTAACAATGTTCATTCTGAAATTCATATCTGTGAATTCTGGACCATTACAAGCGGTGCTTAATCGCAAGAAGAAGAAACAAAAGGACAAAACTCCGAAATAAAAATTGGGGTATAAATTGCAGCAAATAAAAGAGAGTATTAACTGTTAATGATAATGATTATAGAAGACAGAAGCAGAGACTTTGAAATATAAGGGAACATATAAAGCCCAACGATAAACCAGAAATTATAACTCATATATATCGATGCATATAGCAATATAAAGACACGGGAGAACTAGAAACACTATAAACCCAAGAGTATAGTAGAAGTAAATAGATTCTTCCGGCGGTAGATGAAAAAGAAGAATGACCGATATGAAAGTTAGAAGTATATCGAGAATCAGAACTGGATGGAGCATATTGATGAATACTTTAAAATATGAGTTGAGGGGGAAAGAATAGAAGGTGATGAAACATGACTAGGAACTTAGAAATCAACAGATTTAACTCACACAATGGCGGAATAAGTGAATCAAACCCTCTAGTGAATAGGTTAATTTTTTTTTGATTAATTTAGTCAAACCACAACTAAATCAAGTGTGATTAGATCAACACCTAGAGCTATTATTCACTACCTGGGTGATTTGGACTGAGAGAAAATTGGAGGAGCTCACTAGATCTGAGTGTGTGTAACAAATGAGAGGCTTAACCTAAAATGAAGAACATAAGACTTTATATACCCCTGATGTTGACTCACCCATACGATTCATTCATCACACGTACGAGTTGGCTTCATCAACCGTACGGGTGATCACTCACTCGTGTCTTCTCATTTAGGTTGTAATTGTGACTTAGCTCAGCATCAACCGTGCGTATGAGCCTGTCAGCCGTACTAGTGAAGCTTCACTCGTACGTCTAACTAAGTCTAACATAGTCAAACATCTAAATCTCTTTCCTGCAGTTCCTGTAACCACATACAAACACGTATAGGATAATAACGAGCAATCATGGTGGCCTGTAAACTGTTGTACCTGCAATGGACGTGGGTAGATGTCTAGGGACTTGCATAAAATGCATCAACAGAAGGTGTGAGTTGTAAGGAAACGAAGGAGGTGAATTTATAAGAAAATCTCTGACAGAACAATTAAAATGGACGATCGCATTTAAAGCGGATCCTAATTCCCTTGATTACCGGAGAGTCAAATCTTATTAAGAAGATTTTCTTCAAATCCCTTGAAATCTGGGAATCAATCATATCTACGTCAAATGATAAGATGAATCTACACTTACTCATTTCACTCTTCTATGTTAGCTTCATTCGTACTCTTCATATAAATGGATTGTTTATCCAAATTATTCGCTGATGATAAAACTCTAATTTTTAGCCCGTATGCATCATGAAAACATACTTATTATCATTCACGACCTTTCCACTCAAATTTCGGGACGAAATTTCTTTAACGGGTAGGTACTGTGACAACCCGGAAATTTCCAACCAAATTTAAACTTTAATCTTTATATGTTTCCGACACGATAAGCAATATTTGTTAAGTTAAATTTCAAGAATTTTAAACTATGTTCATACATTCATTCAACCTCGACCAAGTTCCAATGATTCACGAACCATTAAACGAATATGATTATATATGTATATGTGTATATATATATTATAACTTGAAACGTAAACAAAATATTAGATTAAATACTTTATATGATTGTATCTGTTTCAAAATGTTTATCAATGGAATTAGAAGATAAGATCAAATGATTGAATTATCAGATATATTGAATTATGATTACAAGTCTCTGTTGAAAGGCCCACGTTGATTTGAGAAATCTTTCCATTTTAACAATATTCGAAAAATGGTAAAGTGATTTATAAATAAGAACAAATTGTCAATCATTGAGAACTAGACAAAGGATAGTGGAAGATTGAATCTCATAAAGACTCGATTGATCTATTTAGTATCAAACGTACAAAAACGTTTTCAGTTTAAAAAGAACTTTATTATTAAAACGTATATAACTTTTATAAATATCTAGAACCACTTTTGACAACTCATTACTTATCTAGTATGATAAAGATAACGATATTTATATTTTATTTTATACATATAACGATTTAAATTAATATTATATATATTTATACGCGTATTATACGTACATAGTTTTATACTTTTACTATACTTAAATTTTACCTTTACTTTATTTTTACTTTACTTTAACTTTAATAATTCACTTTAATAATTCATACTTTAATAATTCACTTTAATAATTCATACTTTAATAATTTACTTTAATAATTCATTCTTTAATAATTCACTTTAATAATTCATACTTTAATAATTCACTTTAATAATTCAAAAATCTATTATAAATAGAATTCAATAGGTTTCATTATTTTGATAGAAACTTGAAAAATATTTTTCTCTAAACTCTCTCAATCGATTTACATATATATATTTACTCCGTATTATTTCAAGATATTATTAATATACATAAAATATTACGACGGAGTGCTGTTCGAGTGATTTTGAAATTGTTTTTCGAGTGGGATATGATTAAGGAAATTATGGGTTATAGCTATGGAGGTGATTGAGTATGGTTCATGGGTATGCTCGTGAGGTCAATATAGTGTTTATCATTTCCGTTGCGTCTACGTACCTTTCCTGCAATATTGAATCTCAATATTGATACGTTCGTGAATCCGAGGCCAACCTTGCACTTGTTCAATGACGTTATATGTATTTTTACTACGAAATACAGTATGGTGAGTTTCATTTGCCTTTTTACCCTTTATATTTTTGGGACTGAGAATACATGTGCTTTTATAAATGTTTGACGAAATAGACACAAGTAATTGAAACTACATTCTATGGTTGAATTATCGAAATCGAATATGCCCCATTTTATTAAAGTCTGGTAATCTAAGAATTAGGGAACAGACACCCTAATTGACGCGAATCCTAAAGATAGATCTATTGGGCCTAACAAACCCCATCCAAAGTACCGGATGCTTTAGTACTTCGAAATTTATATCATGTTCGAAGGAGGATCCCAGAATGATAGGGGATATTCTTATATGTATCTAGTTAATGTCGGTTACCAGGTGTTCACCATATGAATGATTATTTTTGTCTCTATGCATAGGACGTATATTTATGAGAACTGTAAATGAAATTCTTGTGGTCTATTAAAATGATGGAAATAAATGATTATGATAAACTAATGAACTCACCAACCTTTTGGTTGACACTTTAAAGCATGTTTATTCTCAGGTGTTAAAGAAATCTTCCGCTGTGCATTTGCTCATTTTAAAGATATTACTTGGAGTCTTTCATAGCATATTTCGAAGAACGTTGCATTCGAGTCATTGAGTTCATCAAAGATTATTATTAAATCAATTTATAGTTGGATAGTGGATATTATGAAATGGTATGCATGCCTGTCAATTTTCGATGTAAAGAAAGATTGTCTTTTAAAAACGAATGCAATGTTTGTAAAATGTATCATATAGAGGTCAAATACCTCGCAATGTAATCAACTATTGTGAATCGTTTATAATGTATATGAACGGGTCCTTACACCAATGATCAGCTCTTAGCAGCCCATGTGAGTCACCTAACACATGTGGGAACCATCATTTGGCAACTAGCATGAAATATCTCATAAAATTACAAAAATATGAGTAATCATTCATGACTTATTTACATGAAAACAAAATTAAATATCCTTTATATCTAATCCATACACCAACGACCAAAAACACCTACAAACACTTTCATTCTTCAATTTTCTTCATCTAATTGATCTCTCTCAAGTTCTATCTTCAAGTTCTAAGTGTTCTTCATATATTCTACAAGTTCTAGTTACATAAAATCAAGAATACTTTCAAGTTTGCTAGCTCACTTCCAATCTTGTAAGGTGATCATCCAACCTCAAGAAATCTTTGTTTCTTACAGTAGGTTATCATTCTAATACAAGGAAATAATCATATTTAAACTTTGGATCAATTTCTATAACTATAACAATCTTATTTCAAGTGATGATCTTACTTGAACTTGTTTTCGTGTCATGATTCTGCTTCAAGAACTTCGAGCCACCCAAGGATCCGTTGAAGCTAGATCCATTTTTCTATTTTCCAGTAGGTTTATCCAAGGAACTTAAGGTAGTAATGATGTTCATAACATCATTCGATTCATACATATAAAGCTATCTTATTCGAAGGTTTAAACTTGTAATCACTAGAACATAGTTTAGTTAATTTTAAACTTGTTCGCAAACAAAAGTTAATCCTTCTAACTTGACTTTTAAAATCAATTAAACATATGTTCTATATTTATATGATATGCTAACTTAATGATTTAAAACCTGGAAACACAAAAAACACCGTAAAACCGGATTTACGCCGTCGTAGTAACACCGCGGGCTGTTTTGGGTTAGTTAATTAAAAACTATGATAAACAATGATTTAAAAGTTGTTATTCTGAGAAAATGATTTTTATTATGAACATGAAACTATATCCAAAAATTATGGTTAAACTCAAAGTGGAAGTATGTTTTCTAAAATGGTCATCTAGACGTCGTTCTTTCGACTGAAATGACTACCTTTACAAAAACGACTTGTAACTTATTTTTCTGACTATAAACCTATACTTTTTCTGTTTAGATTCATAAAATAGAGTTCAATATGAAACCATAGCAATTTGTTTCACTCAAAACGGATTTAAAATGAAGAAGTTATGGGTAAAACAAGATTGGATAATTTCTTTCATTTTAGCTACGTGAAAATTGGTAACAAATCTATTCCAACCATAACTTAATCAACTTGTATTGTATATTATGTAATCTTGAGATACCATAGAGACGTATACAATGTTTCGACCTATCATGTCGACACATCTATATATATTTCGGAACAACCATAGACACTCTATATGTGAATGTTGGAGTTAGCTATACACGGTTGAGGTTGATTCCAAAATATATATAGTTTGAGTTGTGATCAATACTGAGATACGTATACACTGGGTCGTGGATTGATTCAAGATAATATTTATCGATTTATTTCTGTACATCTAATTGTGGACAACTAGTTGTAGGTTACTAACGAGGACAGCTGACTTAATAAACTTAAAACATCAAAATATATTAAAAGTGTTGTAAATATATTTTGAACATACTTTGATATATATATATATATATATATATATATATATATATATATATATATATATATTGTTATAGGTTCGTGAATCAACTAGTGGCCAAGTCTTGTAACGACCCGCACTTTTTCGATCGTTCTATACTTATAAGATTAATATTTACATAAATTAAACCTTACCAACATGATAAGCAATCCAAATTGTCGAGATTTATATTTCCGAAAAGAGTTTACACAACGTTTGACCGTCTAGTTTGACCGATGATATCACGAACTATATAACATATGATAATTATACGTTTGTGTATATATATGTATATATACATATTTAACATGATCTAAGAATGTTTTAATATCTCATTTTGTATTAATAACAATAAGTTATAAGTATATTTTAAAACTACTAACTTAAGTTTTCAAAACGATAACCATACGTAATGTTTTTCGACGTAAATACTTATAACCTATATTACTTATACATGCATCGTATAGATATGTATTTTATCACTTTTAAAGGGCTTACATACATAAAACAATATAAGTATATTTACAAAAGATAGCTATATTTGAATCCTCGTTCCGTTTCCTCAAAGATTTCTATACGTATACCTAGAGTATATGTACCCGTATCATACGCAGCTTCTAGATGTATTTACTATTGGTATATACCAATAAAAATCTGCTCCTTAGCAGCCTTAAATGATTAAGAAACATGTGGAACCAACCATTTGTCAAGTAGCATGAATTATTTAGCAAGAAAACAAAGTTAGGTATCTTTTTTTTTCCTTTATAACCTAAAAACGTTTTTATGCATGCACACCATTTCTTCACCCCATTTTCTCATACTTACACTTCCATTTCTCTCTCAAAATACTCTTAACTTCATACTTGATCATCTCCAAGCATTTTCCCCATCATTTAGCTTCAAAAACCTTACTTAATCACCATAAGAAAACCATACAAAAACACTTCAAGAAATCCTTCCAAGAACATAAACTTACTTCCAATCTTTCATCCAATTCCATCACCCTTTTGGTTCTAGCTTTTTACTCCTCTTTTACAGCAACCTTGTCCAAGGAACTTGAGGTAGAATCTATGTTCATAACCTTATTCGATTCATATATATATAGCTATCTTATTTTGTGGTATAAAATTTTAACAACAAGAACATAGTTTGAATGTTTTCAAACTTGTTTGCAAACTAAATAGATCCTTCTAACTTAACTTTTAAAATACTTCAAGACCTGTAATATATCATAAATATATGCTAATTTAACAAGGTATAACTTGGTTTTTCAAAGAACACCTTAAAAAAACTGAATTTACGACGTCGGAGTGCAACCGGGGGCTGTTTTGGGTTGGATAATTAAAAACCATCTTAAACTTTGAATTGGAAGTTTATTTTCTGGAAAAATGATTTTTACTATGAATATGATAACACATAAAAATTTCATGATTTAACTCAAAGTATAGGTATTTTTAGAAAAATAATCATTTAAGGTTGTTTACATGATGGAAAATGATTAACTTCATAAGTTTCACTAAAGTTTGACCTATGACCTGTGATTTCGAATACAAACTAAGGTATTTACAGTTCATAGTATTAAAGAGGGACTCGATCCAAGGAAGTGACAAGTTGAATCAACGAAAACGGAGTTGTAACGAAGAAACTATGACCAAAACGAGATCGGATATCTAAGACTTGTTTAACTTCGGGAGTAATTGGGAAAAATTAAATAAAATCACATTTTCTAAGATAACATGATATTTTATATATATGTACTTATAATTCAATTTTATATGGTTCAGGATCACCCGCAAACAACACGAGAAGATTAATCATAAGATCACATGTTTGTACGCAACACGTCATTTGACAACACCGGTACTTTATGTACGCAACACGTCATTTGACAACACCGGTACCGTGGGTCAAGATTAATCTCGACCAATACATATACGATGGGGTTTTATTTATTTCGTTAGGGGGTTTTATTTATTTCATTGCGGGTATATTAAACATCTAAAAATGAACCATTAAAATTGAATTACTAACAACGAACTGCTAACTACGGACTAAGGAATTAATCAAAGTATTAAAAGTATAACAAGTATATATATGTGACGTTTGTTTAAAAAGAAAAGGTATTGATATATTATATATGGATAGGTTCGTGATATCAACCGGAAGACCAAGTCAAAAATATATATATCTTCAAGACGAACGTGAGTATATAGTCCCACTTTTAAACTCTAAATATTTCGGGATGAGAATACATGTATTTTATGTTTTACGATATGGACACAAGTAACTGAAAAATATATTCTACGTTGAGTTGTACCAATGGCATACTTCCCTGTAGCTTGGTAACTGTTATTTACAGCGGTATTGTAAACGCGAATCCTGTTGATAGATCTATCGGGCCTGACAACCCCAACCGGACTGGACGACCAGTATTCAACGGTTGCACAGTACTTCGTTTCGTGACTACACTTGGTACGGTGTAGTAAGATTTCATAATAAAGGGAATATACGACGTGATTAAATGTTAAGTATGGTTACCAAGTGCTCAACCACCTAGAATATTTTTATTAAAATGTTTATATATGAAATCTTGTGGTCTATATTTATATCGCTGCCGGCATTAAACCTATATCTCACCAACTTTATGTTGACGTTTTAAACATGTCTATTCTCAGGTGATAATTAGAAGCTTCCGCTGCATCATGTTGAATCTAAGCAGGATCTTGCGTACGCATATTTGTGTCAAAAATAAGACTGCATATCCAAGAACTTGTGTTGTAAAATATGCTAGAAATCGGGTTGTTATTATCATTTGTAAAGTTTGTAAGTCGAAGATTATCGCTAAACGATAATCATCTTTATTTTGTCCAAAGCTTGTATCAAAAATAAGGATCATGGTTTGTAATGTATAATATATGCAGTTTTTCTTTAAAAAAATGTCGCATATAGAGGTCAATACCTCGCAATGAAATCATACGTTATCTAACACGTTCTTATGGTTAAGGACGGGTTATGACATGTGGTATCAGAGCGGTGGTCTTAGCGAACCAGGTTTGCATTAGTGTGTCTAACTGATAAGTCGTTAGGATACATTAGTAAGTCTGGACTTTGACCGGGTTTGATTTAAAAACCATTGCTTATCATTGTTGGTTAAAATTTATATGTAAATATTATGTAGTACTAATGGGTTAGTTGTTGTGTGATAGATGTCGGGCTCAAAACTTATCATCACGTTCAGCGACTCCGAACCAGAATCTTCAGATGGTGTTCCAGTCATTAACCTATCCGATGACGAAAATAATATCTTTGGGGAAGACTCACAAATTCCGGATGAACCGACTATAGAGAACCCGGAAAGTGAACCCGAGGAGGAAAGTGAACCCGAGGAGGAAAGTGAACCCGAGGAGGAAAGTGAACCCGAGGAAGAAATACAGGAAATTACAAAAGACGAGTTCGAACTAGGAAAGAAACGAAAGGCTAATGAATTAGAAAATTCAAATCCCGAGTTTAGTAAGGATGATGTGGCACCAACTCCACTAGACACTACCACCCCTATTCCCGCTATTCCTATTCGTTCTATCCCAGCATCCAGTTCTTTAGTCCCACAGCCAAAATATAGGAAGACAGCCAGGATAAGCGTTAAGCGATTCTTTGAACCTAAACATCCTAGAAAATAGACCAAACGATGCGCTGCCGTATTAAACCATGGGATCATATAATGTTTTGTATAATATTATTAGTGTGGTTTGTTTAATGTTCGATGTAAGATAAGCATATGTAAAATAGTGAAGTGTGAAATGCAATAATTTTCCATGGTTAAGTATTATTTAGATGGTAGTAATTGATTCTGTACTAAGCTATTAAGTATGGACATTAACGGGTAGGTACTACCCTAGATATAATTATAAAACGCTAATAAGAAGAAAAGGCTTTTATAATAATACCTGGTTCATATTATTAATAAGCTATAATGTACTGTAAATATACACTACATCTATAATATTCCATGTGAATAATTATTTTCTTTTCATTCTTATAGAAGAATATGGCGCGATTGAACCGAATGACGGAACAAGAAATCCAGGAACTCATCAATCAGCGAGTGAACGACAGAATGTTATGGGTCGAGGCTGCAAGAGGTGCTGCAGTTAACCCAAATCCTCATGTGGGGTGCACTTACAAAACTTTTCAAGCTTGCAAGCCCTCATCATTCAGTGGAACAGAAGGACCGATCGGTTTAACCCGGTGGATAGAAAAGATGGAGACTGTGTTTAAAATCAGTGGTTGTGTTGAAAAGGACATGACCAAGTATGCATCGTGCACTTTACAAGATAGTGCACTCACGTGGTGGAAAAATTATGTGAAGGCTGTAGGAGGAGATGTAGCTTATGATACTCCGTGGGAAGAATTCAAAACAATGTTAATCAACGAATATTGTCCAAGGAACGAGGTTAGGAAGTTGGAAGATGAGTTACGAAGTCTGAAGGTTATTGGTACTGAAATCACCAACTACAATCAGCGATTCATGGAATTAGTTTTGCTATGTCCTGAATTGGTTCCAACCGAAGAACGGAAGATTGAAATGTACAAAGATGGTTTGCCCAAAAAGGTCAAGGCAAATGTTACAGCATCGAAACCTAAGACAATTCATGAAGCTATAACCATGGCAAACGAGCTAATGGATCATGTCATCATGGATAAGAAAGTATCCAATACTGATGTGAAGGTATCAGGTAACAAAAGAAAGTGGAATGGAAATTATGATCGAGGTAACCAACAACAATCTTTTAAGAAACAAGAAAACACGCAAGGTGCGGGTAGTGGTTTAAGCTTTGGTTATAAAGGACAAAATCCTTTATGCAACCGATGCCACAAACATCACTCTGGTTACTGTAATGTGGTATGCAACAAATGTAATCGAAAGGGTCATCTTGCTGAAGATTGTAGGGCTCTCGTTACAAATACAAATGGTACCAAGACTCCTGCCACCAATGCAAATAGAACTGCTTTGGCTACCATTACTTGTTTTGGGTGTGGAAAACAAGGTCACTATAAGAGCCAGTGCCCGAATCTAGAGAAGAATATCGGACCTGCACGTGGGAGAGCATTTGTTATTAATGCTAGAGAGGCATGTGAAGACCCGGAGCTTGTTACGGGTACGTTTACCATTAATAACTTATCCGCATCTATTATATTTGATACTGGTGCTGATAGAAGTTACGTGTGTAGAGACTTTCACGCTAAATTGAATTGTTCATCATTACCTCTAGATGCTAAGTACATGATTGAGTTAGCTAATGGTAAACTAATTAAAGCCGATAAAATTTGCCGTGATTGTAAAATAAATTTAGCCGGAGAAACATTTAAGATTGATTTGATACCCGTAGAATTAGGAAGTTTTGATGTAATAATCGGCATGGACTGGATGTCCAAAATAGGAGCTGAAGTTGTGTGCGCCAAGAAGGCAATTCGCATTCCTCGTAAGGATAAAACGCCAGTAATGATTTATGGAGAGAAGGGTAAATCAAAGCTAAAACTCATTAGTTATTTGAAAGCTCAAAAGTGCTTGAAGAAAGGGTGCTATGCTATCTTAGCACATGTTAATAAAGTCAAAAAGAAAGAAAAAGAGAAGTGCATCAATGACGTGCCTGTGGCAAGAGATTTTCCTGAAGTATTTCCGGAAGAGTTGCCGGGATTACCTCCATTTAGATCTGTAGAATTTCAAATAGATCTTGTACCAGGAGCTGCACCGGTTGCCCGTGCTCCATATAGACTTGCACCGTCCGAGTTAAAAGAACTTCAGAGTCAGTTAAAAGAATTACTGGATCGTGGATTCATACGACCAAGTACTTCACCGTGGGGAGCTCCAATTTTATTCATCAAGAAGAAAGACGGATCTTTCCGAATGTGTATAGATTGTCGTGAATTAAATAAGTTAACTATCAAGAATCGGTATCCACTACCGAGAATTGACGACTTATTTGATCAACTCCAAGGATCATGTGTGTACTCGAAAATTGACCTAAGATCGGGCTATCATCAATTACGTGTCAAAGAAGAAGATATACCGAAAACTGCTTTTCGGACACGCTACGGTCATTACGAATTTTTGGTCATGCCGTTTGGATTGACGAATGCGCCAGCTGTATTCATGGACCTCATGAATCGAGTTTGTAGTCCATATTTAGATAAGTTTGTTATCGTTTTCATTGATGATATTCTTATCTATTCCAAGAGTGAGCAAGAGCATGAGCAGCATTTAAGGTTGATATTAGAGTTGTTGAGAAAAGAACAGCTATATGCTAAATTTTCTAAATGTGCTTTCTGGTTGAAAGAAGTGCAATTTCTTGGCCACGTTGTTAGTAGCAAAGGAATTCAGGTTGATCCAGCAAAAATTGAAGCCATTGAAAAATGGGAGACTCCTAAGACACCAATGCAGATACGACAATTTTTGGGTTTAGCCGGTTATTATAGAAGGTTTATTCAAGATTTTTCCCGAATAGCTAAGCCGTTGACAGCGTTAACGCAAAAAGGGAAGAAATATGAATGGACTTCTGAGCAGGAGAGTGCATTTCAATTACTGAAAAAGAAGTTGACTACGGCGCCTATTTTATCGTTACCAGAAGGGAACGATGATTTTGAAATATATTGTGACGCTTCGCGACAAGGTTTTGGTTGCGTTCTTATGCAACGGAAGAAAGTTATTGCATACGCATCCCGACAATTAAAGATTCACGAGCGGAATTATACGACGCATGATCTAGAACTGGGAGCAGTCGTGTTTGCATTGAAGATATGGAGACACTACTTGTATGGGGTTAAATGCACTGTGTTTACTGATCATAAAAGCCTTCAACATATTTTTGATCAAAAACAGCTGAACATGAGGCAACGTAGGTGGGTCGAGCTGATAAACGACTATGATTGTGAAATTCGTTATCATCCCGGGAAGGCGAACGTGGTGGCCGATGCTCTAAGCAGAAAGGAACGAGAACCAATTCGAGTACGAGCGATGAACATAAAAATTCGCATGAATCTCAACTCACAAATCAAAGAAGTTCAACGAGAAGCACTTACTAAAGAAAACATAAGAAATGAAATAATGAAGAAGTATGAGAAGCAACTCGTTATACGGGAAGACGGAATTCGATATTTTGCAAACCGTATTTGGGTACCGAAGTTGGGTGGATTAAGGAAGTTGATATTGAATGAGGCACATAAGACAAGATACTCGATACATCCTGGAGTTGGAAAGATGTATCAAGATCTTAAGACGCATTATTGGTGGCCTAATTTAAAGACAGACGTTGCAACATATGTTGGGGAGTGTTTAACTTGTTCCAAAGTCAAAGCAGAACACCAAAAGCCGTCAGGATTACTTCAACAACCAGAAATCCCAGAATGGAAATGGGACGGTATTACCATGGATTTCATCACGAAGTTACCAAAGACTGCCTGGGGATACGACACTATTTGGGTAATTGTTGATCGTCTTACCAAATCTACACATTTCTTGCCTATAAAGGAAACGGATAGAATGGAGAAATTATTACGATTATATATAAAGGAAATAGTTTCAAGGCATGGAATACCTATTTCCATTATATCTGATCGTGATAGTAGATTTACCTCAAAGTTCTGGCAATCACTACAGGAGGCACTAGGAACTCGTTTGGATATGAGTACCGCATATCATCCGCAAACCGACGGGCAGAGTGAAAGAACAATTCAGACTCTTGAAGACATGCTCAGGGCATGTGTGATCGATTTTGGAAACGGATGGGATAAATATCTACCGTTAGCAGAATTCTCGTATAATAATAGTTATCATGCGAGCATTGGAGCTGCGCCATTCGAAGCATTGTATGGAAGGAAGTGTAGATCTCCTATCTGTTGGAATGAAGTAGGAGATCGACAATTAACGGGTCCCGAGATCATACACGAAACGACTGAGAAGATTATACAAATCAAGGAGAGATTAAAAACAGCCCGTAGTCGCCAAAAGAGCTACGCCGATGTTCGAAGGAAACCATTAGAGTTTCAGATCGGTGACATGGTTATGTTAAAAGTGTCACCATGGAAAGGTGTAATACGTTTCGGCAAAAGGGGTAAACTGAACCCAAGGTACGTAGGCCCGTTCAAGATTATTGAACGCATTGGACCGGTAGCTTATCGACTCGAGTTACCACAACAACTCGCCGGAGTACATAATACCTTTCACGTCTCGAACCTTAAGAAGTGTCTTGCAAAGGAAGATCTCACCATTCCTCTTGAAGAAATCCATGTCGATGAGAAACTACAATTCATCGAAGAACCAATCGAAATCATGGACCGTGAAGTTAAACAGCTCAAGCAGAGCAACATACCGATCGTTAAGGTTCGTTGGAATGCTCGAAGAGGTCCTGAGTTTACTTGGGAATGAGAGGATCAGATGAAACAAAAGTATCCACACTTGTTTCTCGATGACGCAAAATAGGTACAATTTTAAAATTTCGGGACGAAATTTATTTAACGGGGAGGTAATGTAACGACCCGCACTTTTTCGATCGTTCTATACTTATAAGATTAATATTTACATAAATTAAACCTTACCAACATGATAAGCAATCCAAATTGTCGAGATTTATATTTCCGAAAAGAGTTTACACAACGTTTGACCGTCTAGTTTGACCGATGATATCACGAACTATATAACATATGATAATTATACGTTTGTGTATATATATGTATATATACATATTTAACATGATCTAAGAATGTTTTAATATCTCATTTTGTATTAATAACAATAAGTTATAAGTATATTTTAAAACTACTAACTTAAGTTTTCAAAACGATAACCATACGTAATGTTTTTCGACGTAAATACTTATAACCTATATTACTTATACATGCATCGTACAGATATGTATTTTATCACTTTTAAAGGGCTTACATACATAAAACAATATAAGTATATTTACAAAAGATAGCTATATTTGAATCCTCGTTCCGTTTCCTCAAAGATTTCTATACGTATACCTAGAGTATATGTACCCGTATCATACGCAGCTTCTAGATGTATTTACTATTGGTATATACCAATAAAAATCTGCTCCTTAGCAGTCTTAAATGATTAAGAAACATGTGGAACCAACCATTTTTCAAGTAGCATGAATTATTTAGCAAGAAAACAAAGTTAGGTATCTTTTTTTTCCTTTATAACCTAAAAACGTTTTTATGCATGCACACCATTTCTTCACCCCATTTTCTCATACTTACACTTCCATTTCTCTCTCAAAATACTCTTAACTTCATACTTGATCATCTCCAAGCATTTTCCCCATCATTTAGCTTCAAAAACCTTACTTAATCACCATAAGAAAACCATACAAAAACACTTCAAGAAATCCTTCCAAGAACATAAACTTACTTCCAATCTTTCATCCAATTCCATCACCCTTTTGGTTCTAGCTTTTTACTCCACTTTTACAGCAACCTTGTCCAAGGAACTTGAGGTAGAATCTATGTTCATAACCTTATTCGATTCATATATATATAGCTATCTTATTTTGTGGTATAAAATTTTAACAACAAGAACATAGTTTGAATGTTTTCAAACTTGTTTGCAAACTAAATAGATCCTTCTAACTTAACTTTTAAAATACTTCAAGACCTGTAATATATCATAATTATATGCTAATTTAACAAGGTATAACTTGGTTTTTCAAAGAACACCTTAAAAAAACTGAATTTACGACGTCGGAGTGCAACCGGGGGCTGTTTTGGGTTGGATAATTAAAAACCATCTTAAACTTTGAATTGGAAGTTTATTTTCTGGAAAAATGATTTTTACTATGAATATGATAACACATAAAAATTTCATGATTTAACTCAAAGTATAGGTATTTTTAGAAAAATAATCATTTAAGGTTGTTTACATGATGGAAAATGATTAACTTCATAAGTTTCACTAAAGTTTGACCTATGACCTGTGATTTCGAATACAAACTAAGGTATTTACAGTTCATAGTCTTAAAGAGGGACTCGATCCAAGGAAGTGACAAGTTGAATCAACGAAAACGGAGTTGTAACGAAGAAACTATGACCAAAACGAGATCGGATATCTAAGACTTGTTTAACTTCGGGATTAATTGGGAAAAATTAAATAAAATCACATATTTCTAAGATAACATGATATTTTATATATATGTACTTATAATTCAATTTTATATGGTTCAGGATCACCCGCAAACAACACGAGAAGATTAATCATAAGATCCCATGTTTGTACGCAACACGTCATTTGACAACACCGGTACTTTATGTACGCAACACGTCATTTGACAACACCGGTACCGTGGGTCAAGATTAATCTCGACCAATACATATACGATGGGGTTTTATTTATTTCGTTAGGGGGTTTTATTTATTTCATTGCGGGTATATTAAACATCTAAAAATGAACCATTAAAATTGAATTACTAACAACGAACTGCTAACTACGGACTAAGGAATTAATCAAAGTATTAAAAGTATAACAAGTATATATATGTGACGTTTGTTTAAAAAGAAAAGGTATTGATATATTATATATGGATAGGTTCGTGATATCAACCGGAAGACCAAGTCAAAAATATATATATCTTCAAGACGAACGTGAGTATATAGTCCCACTTTTAAACTCTAAATATTTCAGGATGAGAATACATGTATTTTATGTTTTACGATATGGACACAAGTAACTGAAAAATATATTCTACGTTGAGTTGTACCACTGGCATACTTCCCTGTAGCTTGGTAACTGTTATTTACAGCGGTATTATAAACGCGAATCCTGTTGATAGATCTATCGGGCCTGACAACCCCAACCGGACTGGACGACCAGTATTCAACGGTTGCACAGTACTTCGTTTCGTGACTACACTTGGTACGGTGTAGTAAGATTTCATAATAAAGGGAATATGCGACGTGATTAAATGTTAAGTATGGTTACCAAGTGCTCAACCACCTAGAATATTTTTATTAAAATGTTTATATATGAAATCTTGTGGTCTATATTTATATCGCTGCCGGCATTAAACCTATATCTCACCAACTTTATGTTGACGTTTTAAACATGTCTATTCTCAGGTGATAATTAGAAGCTTCCGCTGCATCATGTTGAATCTAAGCAGGATCTTGCGTACGCATATTTGTGTCAAAAATAAGACTGCATATCCAAGAACTTGTGTTGTAAAATATGCTAGAAATCAGGTTGTTATTATCATTTGTAAAGTTTGTAAGTCGAAGATTATCGCTAAACGATAATCATCTTTATTTTGTCCAAAGCTTGTATCAAAAATAAGGATCATGGTTTGTAATGTATAATATATGCAGTTTTTCTTTAAAAAAATGTCGCATATAGAGGTCAATACCTCGCAATGAAATCATACGTTATCTAACACGTTCTTATGGTTAAGGACGGGTTATGACAAGTCTTACTTCCCGACGAAGTAAAAATCTGTGAGAGTTATAGTCCCACTTTTAAAATCTAATATTTTTGGGATGAGAATACATGCAGGTTTTATAAATGATTTACAAAATAGACACAAGTACGTGAAACTACATTCTATGGTTGAATTATCGAAATCGAATATGCCCCTTTTTATTAAGTCTGGTAATCTAAGAATTAGGGAACAGACACCCTAATTGACGCGAATCCTAAAGATAGATCTATTGGGCCTAACAAACCCCATCTAAAGTACCGGATGCTTTAGTACTTCGAAATTTATATCATATCCGAAGGGTGTCCCGGGATGATGGGGTATTCTTATATATGCATCTTGTTAATGTCGATTACCAGGTGTTCACCATATGAATGATTTTTATCTCTATGTATGGGATGTGTATTGAAATATGAAATCTTGTGGTCTATTATTATGATTTGATATATATAGGTTAAACCTATAACTCACCAACATTTTTGTTGACGTTTTAAGCATGTTTATTCTCAGGTGATTATTAAGAGCTTCCGCTGTCGCATACTTAAATAAGGACGAGATTTGGAGTCCATGCTTGTATGATATTGTGTAAAAACTGCATTCAAGAAACTTACTTTGGTGTAACATATTTGTACTGTAAACCATTATGTAATGGTCATGTGTAAACAGGATATTTTAGATTATCATTATTTGATAATCTACGTAAAGCTTTTTAAACCTTTATTGATGAAATAAAGGTTATGGTTTGTTTTAAAATGAATGCAGTCTTTGAAAAACGTCTCATATAGAGGTCAAAACCTCGCAATGAAATCAATTAATATGGAACGTTTTTAATCAATAAGAACGGGACATTTCAGTTGGTATCCGAGCGTTGGTCTTAGAGAACCAGAATTTTGCATTAGTGTGTCTTATCGAGTTTGTTAGGATGCATTAGTGAGTCTGGACTTCGACCGTGTTTACTTGAAAAATGATTGCTTAACAAATTTTGTTGGAAACTATATATTTTTAACATGTGAATATTATGTGATATATTAATCTCTTAACGCGTTTGATATTATGTGATAGATTTCTACCTCTAGAACAAGTCCCATTGACTCACCTAATAATAATGAAGAGTCAAATGTAAATTGGAATGATTCGTGGACTGATTCACAAGTTCCCGAAGAGGAACCGGAAGAAGAGTCGGAACCGGAAGAAGAATCGGAACCGGAAGAAGAATCGGAACCGGATGAAGAAATAGAACCGGTGGGGGAAATAATAAAACGGTTAAGTAAAAGAAAATCCTCAACCAACCGACCAAGGTTAATTATGGTCAATGGTGTTTCTGCCAAGGAAGCAAAATATTGGGAGGATTACCAATTCTCCGATGAATCGGATTCCGACGAGAATTCCGATGATGTTATAGAAATTACCCCAACTGAATTTAAAAAGGCAAAAGAAAATAATAAGGAAAAGGGCATAAAAATAGAGAAATCTAATTCCAACCCCGATGAACTTTATATGTATCGTCAACCCCCGAAGTCCTTAAATTGTAACAATGACCCGGGAACCTCTAAACCACCAGGTTTTTCTAAACCAATGTGGAAAACGACGGCTCGTATTAGGGGAACATCATATATCCCTAGAAACTTGGCAAAACGAACCAAAACCGAAGAAGAAGAAACAAGCGAGTCGGAATAAGATAGTTGTATTCGTGTGGTGTAATGAATGTAATATAGTGTGCTTATGCTTTATGATATATGTAAAAATTGCTTGTATTAATAAGTATTTTTTTTTATGAATCTAACTCTTGTCTATTTTACAGTATAAAAACACAAAATGGATAGACAACTCAATATTTTAAGAGACCTACCCGGAGACATGATTGATGAAATCTTGTCTAGAGTCGGTCAGAATTCTTCGGCACAACTATTTAAGGCGAGATCAGTTTGTAAGACATTCGAAGAACGTTCAAAGAATGCCTTGGTTTATAAAAGGCTTTCGTTCGAAAGATGGGGGATATCACATTGGGAAATCCATAAGTTACGATGTGTTTACTTTGGCGCATATATTGCGGGGAACCCAAATGCTATTTTACGCAATGGGTTAAGAAATTATTTTGACTCAATATATCCGAATATTGGACTTCGTAATTTAGAAAAAGCGGCTAACATGCAACATAAAGAAGCATGTTATGCTTACGGATTAGTAATGTTCGCTTCTCACCAAAGTGAGAACAAGAACATCGGGCTACAACTATTAAACAAAACGTTCCCATAAGTGACGGAGTCGGTAATTGGGGTAAGAAATGAGGTTTTTAGATTGTTACGGGACTGTTGGACATTACGTAACCCTCGTCCCTTTGACGACGTTACAACACGCTGTCTTATCAACGGCCATAACGGTTATGTTCCACAAGACCAAGGATGGGAAGTAATCCTAGTAAAACCAGAATGCATGACTTGTTTCTGGACGTATGAATTACGTGTCTTTATTGCCTTTGCTGAACGACTTGTGTACTAGCTAGAATTATCTTCACAACCATCTTGTATCAAATTTATTGTGTGCTATATTTCATGGTATATGTAAAATAAGCGGTATTGTAAGTTTGTAAAATATTGTGTAAAAGTTTGAACGCGATATATTATTATAATCAGTTTTTCATATAGAATTGTAGTAGTTGAATTGTATATTAGCTACTAAGTATGAACTTAACGGGTAGGTACTACCCAAATTTAAACTTATAAAACGCTAATATGAAGAAAAAGCTTTTATAAATGAGTTCATATTATGCTACGAAATACTATTAACTACTCTTAATATTCTGTATGATTAACTTGTTCCATTTGACTATTTTGAAGGAAATGGCACCGACTACTCGACACACCGTGAATATGAATGAAGTGGAATTCCGTACTTTTCTAGCTTCAAACATAGCCGCAGTACAGGCTGCGCTACATACCAACAATAACCTTGGATCTAGCAGTACAGGAAATCGTGTAGGATGCACCTACAAAGAATTCACTGCCTGCAAACCTTTGGAATTTGATGGAACCGAAGGACCGATCGGATTGAAACGGTGGACCGAGAAGGTCGAATCGGTGTTTGCCATAAGTAAGTGTAGTGAAGAGGACAAAGTGAAGTACGCTACGTATACCTTCACAGGTTCTGCGTTAACATGGTGGAATACCTATCTAGAGCAAGTGGGACAAGACGATGCGTACGCACTACCGTGGTCAGCATTCAAGCACTTGATGAACGAGAAGTACCATCCCAGAACCGAGGTCAATAAGCTCAAGACAGAACTTAGAGGGTTACGAACCCAAGGATTTGATATTACCACGTACGAAAGACGATTCACAGAATTGTGCCTATTGTGTCCGGGAGCATTCGAAGATGAGGAAGAGAAGATCGATGCGTTTGTGAAAGGATTACCGAAAAGAATCCAAGAAGATATAAGTTCACACGAGCCCGCCTCCATACAACAGGCATGTAGAATAGCTCACAAACTAGTGAACCAGATTGAAGAAAGAATTAAAGAACAGACTGCTGAAGAGGCCAATGTGAAGCAAGTCAAAAGAAAGTGGGAGGAAAACGGTGATAAGAATCACCAATACAACAACAACAGCAATTACAACAATAATCGCAACAATTATCCCAACAATCGCAACATCAATCGCAACTACAACAAACGGCCCAACAACAACAACAACAACAACAACAGCAACTATAACAATCATCCCAACAACAATAATAACCGCAACAACAACAACAATCAGAAGCAACTATGCCAAAGGTGTGAAAAGTATCACTCGGGGTTCTGCACCAAATTTTGCAACAAGTGTAAAATAAATGGTCATAGCGCGGTGAAGTGTGAGGTCTACGGACCAGCGGTTAATAGAACGAAAGGAACAAATGGTGTCAGAATGAGTAATGGCGGAGCAAGTAGTGTCGGAGCAAGTTATGCCAATGTAGTTTGTTATAAATGTGGAAAACCGGGCCACATTATTAGAAATTGCCCAAACCAGGAGAACACGAATGGACAAGGCCGTGGAAGAGTTTTCAATATTAATGCGGCAGAGGCACAGGAAGACCCGAAGCTTGTTACGGGTATGTTTCTTATTGACAATAAATCTGCTTACGTTTTATTTGATTCGGGTGCGGATAGAAGCTATATGAGTAGAGATTTTTGTGCTAAATTAAGTTGTCCATTGATGTAGTGACCCGAACTTTTCCATGTTTATATATATTAATTGAGATTGATATTTACATGATTAAATGTTTCCAACATGCTAAGCAATCAAACTTGTTAAGACTTGATTAATTGAAATAGGTTTCATATAGACAATTGACCACCCAAGTTGACCGGTGATTCACGAACGTTAAAACTTGTAAAAACTATATGATGATATATATATGGTTATTTATATAGTTAACATTATATTATGATAAGTAAACATATCATTAAGTATATTAACAATGAACTACATATGTAAAAACAAGACTACTAACTTAATGATTTTGAAGCGAGACATATATGTAACGATTATCGTTGTAACGACATTTAATGTATATATATCATATTAAGAGATATTCTTACATCATAATATCATGATAATATAATAATTTAAAATCTCTTTTGATATTATAAACATTGGGTTAACAACATTTAACAAGATCGTTAACCTAAAGGTTTCAAAACAACATTTACATGTAACGACTAACGATGACTTAACGACTCAGTTAAAATGTATATACATGTAGTGTTTTAATATGTATTTATACACTTTTTAAAGACTTAAATATACTTATCAAAATACTTCTACTTAACAAAAATGCTTACAATTACATCCTCGTTCAGTTTCATCAACAATTCTACTCGTATGCACCCGTATTCGTACTCGTACAATACACAGCTTTTAGATGTATGTACTATTGGTATATACACTCCAATGATCAGCTCTTAGCAGCCCATGTGAGTCACCTAACACATGTGGGAACCATCATTTGGCAACTAGCATGAAATATCTCATAAAATTACAAAAATATGAGTAATCATTCATGACTTATTTACATGAAAACAAAATTACATATCCTTTATATCTAATCCATACACCAACGAACAAAACCACCTACAAACACTTTCATTCTTCAATTTTCTTCATCTAATTGATCTCTCTCAAGTTCTATCTTCAAGTTCTAAGTGTTCTTCATAAATTCCAAAAGTTCTAGTTTCATAAAATCAAGAATACTTTCAAGTTTGCTAGCTCACTTCCAATCTTGTAAGGTGATCATCCAACCTCAAGAAATCTTTGTTTCTTACAGTAGGTTATCATTCTAATACAAGGTAATAATCATATTCAAACTTTGGTTCAATTTCTATAACTATAACAATCTTATTTCAAGTGATGATCTTACTTGAACTTGTTTTCGTGTCATGATTCTGCTTCAAGAACTTCGAGCCATCCAAGGATCCATTGAAGCTAGATCCATTTTTCTCTTTTCCAGTAGGTTTATCCAAGGAAATTAAGGTAGTAATGATGTTCATAACATCATTCGATTCATACATATAAAGCTATCTTATTCGAAGGTTTAAACTTGTAATCACTAGAACATAGTTTAGTTAATTCTAAACTTGTTCGCAAACAAAAGTTAATCCTTCTAACTTGACTTTTAAAATCAACTAAACACATGTTCTATATCTATATGATATGCTAACTTAATGATTTAAAACCTGAAAACACGAAAAACACCGTAAAACCGGATTTACGCCGTCGTAGTAACACCGCAGGCTGTTTTGGGTTAGTTAATTAAAAACTATGATAAACTTTGATTTAAAAGTTGTTATTCTGAGAAAATGATTTTTATTATGAACATGAAACTATATCCAAAAATTATGGTTAAACTCAAAGTGGAAGTATGTTTTCTAAAATGGTCATCTAGACGTCGTTCTTTCGACTGAAATGACTACCTTTACAAAAACGACTTGTAACTTATTTTTCCGACTATAAACCTATACTTTTTCTGTTTAGATTCATAAAATATAGTTCAATATGAAACCATAGCAATTTGATTCACTCAAAACGGATTTAAAATGAAGAAGTTATGGGTAAAACAAGATTGGATAATTTTTCTCATTTTAGCTACGTGAAAATTGGTAACAAATCTATTCCAACCATAACTTAATCAACTTGTATTGTATATTATGTAATCTTGAGATACCATAGACACGTATACAATGTTTCGACCTATCATGTCGACACATCTATATATATTTCGGAACAACCATAGACACTCTATATGTGAATGTTGGAGTTAGCTATACAGGGTTGAGGTTGATTCCAAAATATATATAGTTTGAGTTGTGATCAATACTGAGATACGTATACACTGGGTCGTGGATTGATTCAAGATAATATTTATCGATTTATTTCTGTACATCTAACTGTGGACAACTAGTTGTAGGTTACTAACGAGGACAGCTGACTTAATAAACTTAAAACATCAAAATATATTAAAAGTGTTGTAAATATATTTTTAACATACTTTGATATATATGTATATATTGTTATAGGTTCGTGAATCAACCAGTGGCCAAGTCTTACTTCCCGACGAAGTAAAAATCTGTGAAAGTGAGTTATAGTCCCACTTTTAAAATCTAATATTTTTGGGATGAGAATACATGCAGGTTTATAAATGATTTACAAAATAGACACAAGTACGTGAAACTACATTCTATGGTTGAATTATCGAAATCGAATATGCCCCTTTTTATTAAGAATTAGGGAACAGACACCCTAATTGACGCGAATCCTAAAAATAGATCTATTGGGCCCAACAAGCCCCATCCAAAGTACCGGATGCTTTAGTACTTCGAAATTTATATCATATCCGAAGGGTGTCCCGGAATGATGGGGATATTCTTATATATGCATCTTGTTAATGTCGGTTACCAGGTGTTCACCATATGAATGATTTTTATCTCTATGTATGGGATGTGTATTGAAATATGAAATCTTGTGGTCTATTATTATGATTTGATATATATAGGTTAAACCTATAACTCACCAACATTTTTGTTGACGTTTTAAGCATGTTTATTCTCAGGTGATTATTAAGAGCTTCCGCTGTCGCATACTTAAATAAGGACGAGATTTGGAGTCCATGCTTGTATGATATTGTGTAAAAACTGCATTCAAGAAACTTATTTTGTTGTAACATATTTGTATTGTAAACCATTATGTAATGGTCGTGTGTAAACAGGATATTTTAGATTATCATTATTTGATAATCTACGTAAAGCTTTTTAAACCTTTATTGATGAAATAAAGGTTATGGTTTGTTTTAAAATGAATGCAGTCTTTGAAAAACGTCTCATATAGAGGTCAATACCTCGCAACGAAATCAATTAATATGGAACGTTTTTAATCAATAAGAACGGGACATTTCAGTTGGTATCCGAGCGTTGGTCTTAGAGAACCAGAAAATTTGCATTAGTGTGTCTTATCGAGTTTGTTAGGATGCATTAGTGATTCTGGACTTCGACCGTGTTTTCTTTAAAAATGATTGCTTAACATTTTTGTTGGAAACTATATATTTTTAACATATGAATATTATGTGATATATTAATCTCTTAACGTGTTTGATATTATGTGATAGATGTCTACCTCTAGAACAAGTCCCATTGACTCACCTAATAATAATGAAGAGTCAAATGAAAATTGGAATGATTCGTGGACTGATTCACAAGTTCCCGAAGAGGAACCGGAAGAAGAGTCGGAACCGGAAGAAGAATCGGAACCGGACGAAGAATCGGAACCGGAAGAAGAATCGGAACCGGTGGGGAAAATAATAAAACGGTTAAGTAAAAGAGAATCCTCAACCAACCGACCAAGGTTAATTATGGTCAATGGTGTTTCCGCCAAGGAAGCAAAATTTTGGGAGGATTACCAATTCTCCGATGAATCGGATTCCGACGAGAATTTCAATGATGTTATAGAAATTACCCCAACTGAATTTAAAAAGGCAAAAGAAAATAATAAGGGAAAGGGCATAAAAATAGACAAATCTAATTCCAACCCCGATGAACTTTATATGTATCGTCAACCCCCGAAGTCCTTAAGTTGTAACAATGACCCGGGAACCTCTAAACCATCAGGTTTTTCTAAACCAATGTGGATCACGACGGCTCGTATTAGGGGAACCTCATATATCCCTAGAAACTTGGCAAAACGAACCAAAACCGAAGAAGAAGAAACAAGCGAGTCGGAATAAGATAGTTGTATTCGTGTGGTGTAATATATGTAATATGGTGTGCTTATGCTTTATGATATATGTAAAAATTGCTTGTATTAATAAGTATTTTTTTTTTTTATGAATCTAACTCTTGTCTATTTTACAGTATAAAAACACAAAATGGATAGACAACCCAATATTTTAAGAGACCTACCCGGAGACAAGATTGATGAAATCTTGTCTAGAGTCGGTCAGAATTCTTCGGCACAACTATTTAAGGCGAGATCAGTTTGTAAGACATTCGAAGAACGTTCCAAGAATGTCTTGGTTTATAAGAGACTTTCGTTTGAAAGATGGGGGATATCACATTGGGAAACCCATAAGTTACGATGTGTTTACTTTGACGCATATATTGCGGGGAACCCAAATGCTATTTTACGCAACGGGTTAAGAAATTATTTTGACTCGATATATCCGAATATTGGACTTCGTGATTTAGAAAAAGCGGCTAACATGCAACATAAAGAAGCATGTTATGCTTACGGATTAGTAATGTTCGCTTCTCACCAAAGTGAGAACAAGAACATCGGGCTACAACTATTAAACAAAACGTTTCCACAAGTGACGGAGTCGGTAATTGGGGTAAGAAATGAGGTTTTTAGATTATTACGGGAATGTTGGACATTACGTAACCCTCGTCCCTTTGACGACGTTACAACACGCTGTCTTATCAACGGCCATAACGGTTATGTTGCACAAGACCAAGGATGGGAAGTAGTCCTAGTAAAACCAAAATGCATGACTTGTTTCTGGACGTATGAATTACGTGTCTTTATTGCCTTTGCTGAACGACTTGTGTACTAGCTAGAATTATCTTCACAACTATCTTGTATCAAAGTTATTGTGTGCTATATTTCATGCTTTATGTAAAATAAGCGGTATTGTAAGTTTGTAAAATATTGTATAAAAGTTTGAACGCGAAATATTATTATAATCAGTTTTTCATATAGAATTGTAGTAGTTGAATTGTATATTAGCTACTAAGTATGAACTTAACGGGTAGGTACTACCCGAATTTAAACTTATAAAACGCTAATATGAAGAAAAAGCTTTTATAAATGAGTTCATATTATGCTACGAAATACTATTAACTACTCTTAATATTCTGTATGATTAACTTGTTCCATTTGACTATTTTGAAGGAAATGGCACCGACTACTCGACACACCGTGAATATGAATGAAGAGGAATTCCGTACTTTTCTAGCTTCAAACATAGCCGCAGTACAGGCTGCGCTACATACCAACGATAACCTTGGATCTAGCAGTACAGGAAATCGTGTAGGATGCACCTACAAAGAATTCACTGCCTGCAAACCTTTGGAATTTGATGGAACCGAAGGACCGATCGGATTGAAACGGTGGACCGAGAAGGTCGAATCGGTGTTTGCCATAAGTAAGTGTACTGAAGAGGACAAAGTGAAGTACGCTACGCATACCTTCACAGGTTCTGCGTTAACATGGTGGAATACCTATCTAGAACAAGTGGGACAAGACGATGCGTACGCACTACCGTGGTCAGCATTCAAGCACTTGATGAACGAGAAGTACCGTCCCAGAACCGAGGTCAATAAGCTCAAGACAGAACTTAGAGGGTTACGAACCCAAGGATTTGATATTACCACGTACGAAAGACGATTCACAGAATTGTGCCTATTGTGTCCGGGAGCATTCGAAGATGAGGAAGAGAAGATCGACGCATTTGTGAAAGGATTACCGGAAAGAATCCAAGAAGATATAAGTTCACACGAGCCCGCCTCTATACAACAGGCATGTAGAATGGCTCACAAACTAGTGAACCAGATTGAAGTAAGAATTAAAGAACAGACTGCTGAAGAGGCCAATGTGAAGCAAGTCAAAAGAAAGTGGGAGGAAAACGGCGATAAGAATCACCAATACAACAACAACAGCAATTACAACAATAATCGCAACAATTATCCCAACAATCGCAACATCAATCGCAACTACAACAAACGGCCCAACAATAACAACAACAACAGCAACATCAACTACAACAATCATCCCAACAACAATAATAACCGCAACAACAACAACAATCAGAAGCAGCTATGCCAAAGGTGTGAAAAGTATCACTCGGGGTTCTGCACCAAATTTTGCAACAAGTGTAAAAGAAATGGTCATAGCGCGGCGAAGTGTGAGGTCTACGGACCAGGGGTTAATAGAACGAAAGGAACAAATGGTGTCGGAACGAGTAATGGCGGAGCAAGTAGTGTCGGAGCAAGTTATGCCAATGTAGTTTGTTATAAATGTGGAAAACCGGGCCACATTATTAGAAATTGCCCGAACCAGGAGAACACGAATGGACAAGGCCACGGAAGAGTTTTCAATATTAATGCGGCAGAGGCACAGGAAGACCCGGAGCTTGTTACGGGTACGTTTCTTATTGACAATAAATCTGCTTACGTTTTATTTGATTCGAGTGCGGATAGAAGCTATATGAGTAGATATTTTTGTGCTAAATTAAGTTGTCCATTGACGCCTTTGGATAGTAAATTTTTACTCGAATTAGTAAATGGTAAATTAATTTCAGCAGATAATATATGTCGGAATCGAGAAATTAAACTGGTTAGCGAAACATTTAAGATTGATTTGATACCAGTAGAGTTAGGGAGTTTTGATGTGATAATCGGTATGGACTGGTTGAAAGAAGTGAAAGCAGAGATCGTCTGTTATAAAAATGCAATTCGCATTATACGAGAAAAAGGAAAACCCTTAATGGTGTACGGAGAAAAGGGCAACACGAAGCTACATCTTATTAGTAATTTGAAGGCACAAAAACTAATAAGAAAAGGTTGCTATGCTATTCTAGCACACGTCGAGAAAGTACAAACTGAAGAAAAGAGCATCAATGATGTTCCCATTGCAAAAGAATTTCCCGATGTATTTCCGAAAGAATTACCGGGATTACCCCCACATCGATCCGTTGAATTTCAAATAGATCTTGTACCAGGAGCTGCACCAATAGCTCGTGCTCCTTACAGACTCGCACCCAGCGAGATGAAAGAACTGCAAAGCCAATTACAAGAACTTTTAGAGCGTGGTTTCATTCGACCAAGCACATCACCGTGGGGAGCTCCTGTTTCGTTTGTCAAGAAGAAAGATGGTACATTCAGGTTGTGTATCGACTACCGAGAGTTGAACAAACTTACCATCAAGAACCGCTACCCACTACCGAGAATCGACGACTTATTTGATCAACTACAAGGCTCGTCTGTTTATTCAAAGATTGACTTACGTTCCGGGGACCATCAAATGCGGGTGAAAGAAGATGATATTCCAAAGACTGCTTTCAGAACACGTTACGGTCATTACGAGTTTATGGTCATGCCGTTTGGTTTAACTAATGCACCAGCTGTGTTCATGGACCTTATGAACCGAGTGTGTGGACCATACCTTGACAAGTTTGTCATTGTTTTCATTGATGACATACTTATTTACTCAAAGAATGACCAAGAACACGGTGAACATTTGAGAAAGGTGTTAGAAGTATTGAGGAAAGAAGAATTGTACGCTAAGTTTTCAAAGTGTGCATTTTGGTTGGAAGAAGTTCAATTCCTCGGTCACATAGTGAACAAAGAAGGTATTAAGGTGGATCCGGCAAAGATAGAAACTGTTGAAAAGTGGGAAACCCCGAAAACTCCGAAACACATACGCCAGTTTTTAGGACTAGCTGGTTACTACAGAAGGTTCATCCAAGACTTTTCCAGAATAGCAAAACCCTTGACTGCATTAACGCATAAAGGGAAGAAATTTGAATGGAATGATAAACAAGAGAAAGCGTTTCAGTTATTGAAGAAAAAGCTAACTACGGCACCTATATTGTCATTGCCTGAAGGGAATGATGATTTTGTGATTTATTGTGACGCATCAAAGCAAGGTCTCAGTTGTGTATTAATGCAACGAACGAAGGTGATTGCTTATGCGTCTAGAAAATTGAAGATTCACGAACAAAATTATACGACGCATGATTTGGAATTAGGCGCGGTTGTTTTTTCATTAAAGACTTGGAGGCACTACTTATATGGGGTCAAAAGTATTATATATACCGACCACAAAAGTCTTCAACACATATTTAATCAGAAACAACTGAATATGAGGCAGCGTAGGTGGATTGAATTGTTGAATGATTACGACTTTGAGATTCGTTACCACCCGGGGAAGGCAAATGTGGTAGCCGATGCCTTGAGCAGGAAGGACAGAGAACCCATTCGAGTAAAATCTATGAATATAATGATTCATAATAACCTTACTACTCAAATAAAGGAGGCGCAACAAGGAGTTTTAAAAGAGGGAAATTTAAAGGATGAAATACCCAAAGGATCGGAGAAGCATCTTAATATTCGGGAAGACGGAACCCGGTATAGGGCTGAAAGGATTTGGGTACCAAAATTTGGAGATATGAGAGAAATGGTACTTAGAGAAGCTCATAAAACCAGATACTCAATACATCCTGGAACGGGGAAGATGTACAAGGATCTCAGGAAATATTTTTGGTGGCCGGGTATGAAAGCCGATGTTGCTAAATACGTAGGAGAATGTTTGACGTGTTCTAAGGTCAAAGCTGAGCATCAGAAACCATCAGGTCTACTTCAACAACCCGAAATCCCAGAATGGAAATGGGAAAACATTACCATGGATTTCATCACTAAATTGCCAAGGACTGCAAGTGGTTTTGATACTATTTGGGTAATAGTTGATCGTCTCACCAAATCAGCACACTTCCTGCCAATAAGAGAAGATGACAAGATGGAGAAGTTAGCACGACTGTATTTGAAGGAAGTCGTCTCCAGACATGGAATACCAATCTCTATTTTCTCTGATAGGGATGGTAGATTTATTTCAAGATTCTGGCAGACATTACAGCAAGCATTAGGAACTCGTCTAGACATGAGTACTGCCTATCATCCACAAACTGATGGGCAGAGCGAAAGGACGATACAAATGCTTGAAGACATGCTACGAGCATGTGTTATTGATTTTAGAAACAGTTGGGATCGACATCTACCGTTAGCAGAATTTTCCTACAACAACAGCTACCATTCAAGCATTGAGATGGCGCCGTTTGAAGCACTTTATGGTAGAAAGTGCAGGTCTCCGATTTATTGGAGTGAAGTGGGGGATAGACAGATTACGGGTCCGGAGATTATACAAGAAACTACCGAGAAGATCATCCAAATTCAACAACGGTTGAAAACCGCCCAAAGTCGACAAAAGAGCTACGCTGACATTAAAAGAAAAGATATAGAATTTGAAATTGGAGAGATGGTCATGCTTAAAGTTGCACCTTGGAAAGGCGTTGTTCGATTTGGTAAACGAGGGAAATTAAATCCAAGGTATATTGGACCATTCAAGATTATTGATCGTGTCGGACCAGTAGCTTACCGACTTGAGTTACCTCAACAACTCGCGGCTGTACATAACACTTTCCACGTCTCGAATTTGAAGAAATGTTTTGCTAAAGAAGATCTCACTATTCCGTTAGATGAAATCCAAATCAACGAAAAACTCCAATTCATCGAAGAACCCGTCGAAATAATGGATCGTGAGGTTAAAAGACTTAAGCAAAACAAGATACCAATTGTTAAGGTTCGATGGAATGCTCGTAGAGGACCCGAGTTCACCTGGGAGCGTGAAGATCAGATGAAGAAGAAATACCCGCATCTATTTCCAGAAGATTCGTCAACACCTTCAACAGCTTAAAATTTCGGGACGAAATTTATTTAACGGGTAGGTACTGTAGTGACCCGAACTTTTCCATGTTTATATATATTAATTGAGATTGATATTTACATGATTAAATGTTTCCAACATGCTAAGCAATCAAACTTGTTAAGACTTGATTAATTGAAATAGGTTTCATATAGACAATTGACCACCCAAGTTGACCGGTGATTCACGAACGTTAAAACTTGTAAAAACTATATGATGAAATATATATGGTTATTTATATAGTTAACATTATATTATGATAAGTAAACATATCATTAAGTATATTAACAATGAACTACATATGTAAAAACAAGACTACTAACTTAATGATTTTGAAGCGAGACATATATGTAACGATTATCGTTGTAACGACATTTAATGTATATATATCATATTAAGAGATATTCTTACATCATAATATCATGATAATATAATAATTTAAAATCTCTTTTGATATTATAAACATTGGGTTAACAACATTTAACAAGATCGTTAACCTAAAGGTTTCAAAACAACATTTACATGTAACGACTAACGATGACTTAACGACTCAGTTAAAATGTATATACATGTAGTGTTTTAATATGTATTTATACACTTTTGAAAGACTTCAATACACTTATCAAAATACTTCTACTTAACAAAAATGCTTACAATTACATCCTCGTTCAGTTTCATCAACAATTCTACTCGTATGCACCCGTATTCGTACTCGTACAATACACAGCTTTTAGATGTATGTACTATTGGTATATACACTCCAATGATCAGCTCTTAGCAGCCCATTTGAGTCACCTAACACATGTGGGAACCATCATTTGGCAACTAGCATGAAATATCTCATAAAATTACAAAAATATGAGTAATCATTCATGACTTATTTACATGAAAACAAAATTACATATCCTTTATATCTAATCCATACACCAACGACCAAAAACACCTACAAACACTTTCATTATTCAATTTTCTTCATCTAATTGATCTCTCTCAAGTTCTATCTTCAAGTTCTAAGTGTTCTTCATAAATTCCAAAAGTTCTAGTTTCATAAAATCAAGAATACTTTCAAGTTTGCTAGCTCACTTCCAATCTTGTAAGGTGATCATCCAACCTCAAGAAATCTTTGTTTCTTACAGTAGGTTATCATTCTAATACAAGGTAATAATCATATTCAAACTTTGGTTCAATTTCTATAACTATAACAATCTTATTTCAAGTGATGATCTTACTTGAACTTGTTTTCGTGTCATGATTCTGCTTCAAGAACTTCGAGCCATCCAAGGATCCATTGAAGCTAGATCCATTTTTCTCTTTTCCAGTAGGTTTATCCAAGGAAATTAAGGTAGTAATGATGTTCATAACATCATTCGATTCATACATATAAAGCTATCTTATTCGAAGGTTTAAACTTGTAATCACTAGAACATAGTTTAGTTAATTCTAAACTTGTTCGCAAACAAAAGTTAATCCTTCTAACTTGACTTTTAAAATCAACTAAACACATGTTCTATATCTATATGATATGCTAACTTAATGATTTAAAACCTGAAAACACAAAAAACACCGTAAAACCGGATTTATGCCGTCGTAGTAACACCGCGGGCTGTTTTGGGTTAGTTAATTAAAAACTATGATAAACTTTGATTTAAAAGTTGTTATTCTGAGAAAATGATTTTTATTATGAACATGAAACTATATCCAAAAATTATGGTTAAACTCAAAGTGGAAGTATGTTTTCTAAAATGGTAATCTAGACGTCGTTCTTTCGACTGAAATGACTACCTTTACAAAAACGACTTGTAACTTATTTTTCCGACTATAAACCTATACTTTTTCTGTTTAGATTCATAAAATATAGTTCAATATGAAACCATAGCAATTTGATTCACTCAAAACGGATTTAAAATGAAGAAGTTATGGGTAAAACAAGATTGGATAATTTTTCTCATTTTAGCTACGTGAAAATTGGTAACAAATCTATTCCAACCATAACTTAATCAACTTGTATTGTATATTATGTAATCTTGAGATACCATAGACACGTATACAATGTTTCGACCTATCATGTCGACACATCTATATATATTTCGGAACAACCATAGACACTCTATATGTGAATGTTGGAGTTAGCTATACAGGGTTGAGGTTGATTCCAAAATATATATAGTTTGAGTTGTGATCAATACTGAGATACGTATACACTGGGTCGTGGATTGATTCAAGATAATATTTATCGATTTATTTCTGTACATCTAACTGTGGACAACTAGTTGTAGGTTACTAACGAGGACATCTGACTTAATAAACTTAAAACATCAAAATATATTAAAAGTGTTGTAAATATATTTTGAACATACTTTGATATATATGTATATATTGTTATAGGTTCGTGAATCAACCAGTGGCCAAGTCTTACTTCCCGACGAAGTAAAAATCTGTGAAAGTGAGTTATAGTCCCACTTTTAAAATCTAATATTTTTGGGATGAGAATACATGCAGGTTTATAAATGATTTACAAAATAGACACCAGTACGTGAAACTACATTCTATGGTTGAATTATCGAAATTGAATATGCCCCTTTTTATTAAGTCTGGTAATCTAAGAATTAGGGAACAGACACCCTAATTGACGCGAATCCTAAAGATAGATCTATTGGGCCCAACAAGCCCCATCCAAAGTACCGGATGCTTTAGTACTTCGAAATTTATATCATATCCGAAGGGTGTCCCGGAATGATGGGGATATTCTTATATATGCATCTTGTTAATGTCGGTTACCAGATGTTCACCATATGAATGATTTTTATCTCTATGTATGGGATGTGTATTGAAATATGAAATCTTGTGGTCTATTATTATGATTTGATATATATAGGTTAAACCTATAACTCACCAACATTTTTGTTGACGTTTTAAGCATGTTTATTCTCAGGTGATTATTAAGAGCTTTCGCTGTCGCATACTTAAATAAGGACGAGATTTGGAGTCCATGCTTGTATGATATTGTGTAAAAACTGCATTCAAGAAACTTATTTTGTTGTAACATATTTGTATTGTAAACCATTATGTAATGGTCGTGTGTAAACAGGATATTTTAGATTATCATTATTTGATAATCTACGTAAAGCTTTTTAAACCTTTATTGATGAAATAAAGGTTATGGTTTGTTTTAAAATGAATGCAGTCTTTGAAAAACGTCTCATATAGAGGTCAAAACCTCGCAACGAAATCAATTAATATGGAACGTTTTTAATCAATAAGAACGGGACATTTCAATTGACGCCTTTGGATAGTAAATTTTTACTCGAATTAGCAAATGGTAAATTAATTTCAGCAGATAATATATGTCGGAATCGAGAAATTAAACTGGTTAGCGAAACATTTAAGATTGATTTGATACCAGTAGAGTTAGGGAGTTTTGATGTAATAGTCGGTATGGACTGGTTGAAAGAAGTGAAAGCAGAGATCGTTTGTTACAAAAATGCAATTCGCATTATACGAGAAAAAGGAAAACCCTTAATGGTGTACGGAGAAAAGGGCAACACGAAGCTACATCTTATTAGTAATTTGAAGGCACAAAAACTAATAAGAAAAGGTTGCTATGCTATTCTAGCACACGTCGAGAAAGTACAAACTGAAGAAAAGAGCATCAATGATGTTCCGATTGCAAAAGAATTTCCTGATGTATTTCCGAAAGAATTACCGGGATTACCCCCACATCGATCCGTTGAATTTCAAATAGATCTTGTACCAGGAGCTGCACCAATAGCTTGTGCTCCTTACAGACTCGCACCCAGCGAGATGAAAGAACTGCAAAGCCACTTACAAGAACTTTTAGAGCGTGGTTTCATTCGACCAAGCACATCACCGTGGGGAGCTCCTGTTTTGTTTGTCAAGAAGAAAGATGGTACATTCAGGTTGTGTATCGACTACCGAGAGTTGAACAAACTTACCATCAAGAACCGCTACCCACTACCGAGAATCGACGACTTATTTGATCAACTACAAGGCTCGTCTGTTTATTCAAAGATTGACTTACGTTCTGGGTGAAAGAAGATGATATTCCAAAGACTGCTTTCAGAACACGTTACGGTCATTACGAGTTTATGGTCATGCCGTTTGGTTTAACTAATGCACCAGCTGTGTTCATGGACCTTATGAATCGGGTGTGTGGACAATACCTTGACAAGTTTGTCATTGTTTTCATTGATGACATACTTATTTACTCAAAGAATGACCAAGAACATGGTGAACATTTGAGAAAGGTGTTAGAAGTATTGAGGAAGGAAGAATTGTACGCTAAGTTTTCAAAGTGTGCATTTTGGTTGGAAGAAGTTCAATTCCTCGGTCACATAGTGAACAAAGAAGGTATTAAGGTGGATCCGGCAAAGATAGAAACTGTTGAAAAGTGGGAAACCCCGAAAACTCCGAAACACATACGCCAGTTTTTAGGACTAGCTGGTTACTACAGAAGGTTCATCCAAGACTTTTCCAGAATAGCAAAACCCTTGACTGCATTAACGCATAAAGGGAAGAAATTTGAATGGAATGATGAACAAGAGAAAGCGTTTCAGTTATTGAAGAAAAAGCTAACTACGGCACCTATATTGTCATTGCCTGAAGGGAATGATGATTTTGTGATTTATTGTGACGCATCAAAGCAAGGTCTCGGTTGTGTATTAATGCAACGAACGAAGGTGATTGCTTATGCGTCTAGACAATTGAAGATTCACGAACAAAATTATACGACGCATGATTTGGAATTAGGCGTGGTTGTTTTTGCATTAAAGACGTGGAGGCACTACTTATATGGGGTCAAAAGTATTATATATACCGACCACAAAAGTCTTCAACACATATTTAATCAGAAACAACTGAATATGAGGCAGTGTAGGTGGATTGAATTATTGAATGATTACGACTTTGAGATTCGTTACCACCCGGAGAAGGCAAATGTGGTAGCCGATGCCTTGAGCAGGAAGGACAGAGAACCCATTCGAGTAAAATCTATGAATATAATGATTCATAATAACCTTACTACTCAAATAAAGGAGGCGCAACAAGGAGTTTTAAAAGAGGGAAATTTAAAGGATGAAATACCCAAAGGATCGGAGAAGCATCTTAATATTCGGGAAGACGGAACCCGGTATAGGGCTGAAAGGATTTGGGTACCAAAATTTAGAGATATGAGAGAAATGGTACTTAGAGAAGCTCATAAAACCAGATACTCAATACATCCTGGAACGGGGAAGATGTACAAAGATCTCAAGAAACATTTTTGGTGGCCGGGTATGTAAGCCGATGTTGCAAAATACGTAGGAGAATGTTTGACGTGTTCTAAGGTCAAAGCTGAGCATCAGAAACCATCAGGTCTACTTCAACAACCCAAAATCCCGGAATGGAAATGGGAAAACATTACCATGGATTTCATCACTAAATGGCCAAGGACTGCAAGTGGTTTTGATACTATTTGGGAAATAGTTGATCGTCTCACCAAATCAGCACACTTCCTGCCAATAAGAGAAGATGACAAGATGGAGAAGTTAGCACGACTGTATTTGAAGGAAGTCATCTCCAGACATGGAATACCAATCTCTATTATCTCTGATAGGGATGGCAGATTTATTTCAAGATTCTGGCAGACATTACAGCAAGCATTAGGAACTCATCTAGACATGAGTACTGCCTATCATCCACAAACTGATGGACAGAGCGAAAGGACGATACAAATGCTTGAAGACATGCTACGAGCATGTGTTATTGATTTCGGAAACAGTTGGGATCAACATCTACCGTTAGCAGAATTTTCCTACAACAACAGCTACCATTCAAGCATTGAGATGGCGCCGTTTGAAGCACTTTATGGTAGAAAGTGCAGGTCTCCGATTTGTTGGAGTAAAGTGGGGGATAGACAGATTACAGGTCCGGAGATTATACAAGAAACTACCGAGAAGATCATCCAAATTCAACAACGGTTGAAAACCGCCCAAAGTCGACAAAAGAGCTACGCTGACATTAAAAGAAAAGATATAGAATTTGAAATTGGAGAGATGGTCATGCTTAAAGTTGCACCTTGGAAAGGCGTTGTTCGATTTGGTAAACGAGGGAAATTAAATCCAAGGTATATTGGACCATTCAAGATTATTGATCGTGTCGGACCAGTAGCTTACCGACTTGAGTTACCTTAACAACTCGCGACTGTACATAACACTTTCCACGTCTCGAATTTGAAGAAATGTTTTACTAAAGAATATCTCACTATTCCGTTAGATGAAATCCATATCAACGAAAAACTTCAATTCATCGAAGAACCCGTCGAAATAATGGATCGTGAGGTTAAAAGACTTAAGCAAAACAAGATACCAATTGTTAAGGTTCGATGGAATGCTTGTAGAGGACCCGAGTTCACCTGGGAGCGTGAAGATCAGATGAAGAAGAAATACCCGCATCTATTTCCATAAGATTCGTCAACACCTTCAACAGCTTAAAATTTCGGGACGAAATTTATTTAACGGGTAGGTACTGTAGTGACCCGAACTTTTCCATGTTTATATATATTAATTGAGATTGATATTTACATGATTAAATGTTTCCAACATGTTAAACAATCAAACTTGTTAAGACTTGATTAATTGAAATATGTTTCATATAGACAATTGACCACCCAAGTTGACCGGTGATTTACGAACGTTAAAACTTGTAAAAACTATATGATGACATATATATAGTTAACATGATACTATGATAAGTAAACATATCATTAAGTATATTAACAATGAACTACATATATAAAAACAAGACTACTAACTTAATGATTTTTAAACGAGACATACATGTAACGATTATCGTTGTAAAGACATTTAATGTATATATATCATATTAAGAGATATTCATACATGATAATATCATGATAATATAATAATTTAAAATCTCATTTGATATTATAAACATTGGGTTAACAATATTTAACAAGATCGTTAACCTAAAGGTTTCAAAACAACACTTACATGTAAGACTAACGATGACTTAACGACTCAGTTAAAATGTATATACATGTAGTGTTTTAATATGTATTTATACACTTTTGAAAGACTTCAATACACTTATCAAAATACTTCTACTTAACAAAAATGCTTACAATTACATCCTCGTTCAGTTTCATCAACAATTCTACTCGTATGCACCCGTATTCGTACTCGTACAATACATAGCTTTTAGATGTATGTACTATTGGTATATACACTCCAATGATCAGCTCTTAGCAGCCCATGTGAGTCACCTAACACATGTGGGAACCATCATTTGGAAACTAGCATGAAATATCTCATAAAATTATAAAAATATGAGTAATCATTCATGACTTATTTACATGAAAACAAAATTACATATCCTTTATATCTAATCCATACACCAACGACCAAAAACACCTACAAATACTTTCATTCTTTAATTTTCTTCATCTAATTGATCTCTCTCAAGTTCTATCTTCAAGTTCTAAGTGTTCTTCATATATTCTACAAGTTCTAGTTACATAAAATCAAGAATACTTTCAAGTTTGCTAGCTCACTTCCAATCTTGTAAGGTGATCATCCAACCTCAAGAAATCTTTGTTTATTACAGTAGGTTATCATTCTAATACAAGGAAATAATCATATTCAAACTTTGGTTCAATTTCTATAACTATAACAATCGTATTTCAAGTAATGATCTTACTTGAACTTGTTTTCGTGTCATGATTATGCTTCAAGAACTTCGAGCCATCCAAGGATCCGTTGAAGCTAGATCCATTTTTCTATTTTCCAGTAGGTTTATCCAAGGAACTTAAGGTAGTAATGATGTTCATAACATCATTCGATTCATACATATAAAGCTATCTTATTCGAAGGTTTAAACTTGTAATCACTAGAACATAGTTTAGTTAATTCTAAACTTGTTCGCAAACAAAAGTTAATCCTTCTAACTTGACTTTTAAAATCAATTAAACATATGTTCTATATTTATATGATATGCTAACTTAATGATTTAAAACCTGGAAACACGAAAAACACCGTAAAACCGGATTTACGCCGTCGTAGTAACACCGCGGGCTATTTTGGGTTAGTTAATTAAAAACTATGATAAACTTTGATTTAAAAGTTGTTATTCTGAGAAAATGATTTTTATTATGAACATGAAACTATATCCAAAAATTATGGTTAAACTCAAAGTGGAAGTATGTTTTCTAAAATGGTCATCTAGACGTCGTTCTTTCGACTGAAATGACTACCTTTACAAAAATGACTTGTAACTTATTTTTCTGACTATAAACCTATACTTTTTCTATTTAGATTCATAAAATAGAGTTCAATATGAAACCATAGCAATTTGTTTCACTCAAAACGAATTTAAAATGAAGAAGTTATGGGTAAAACAAGATTGGATAATTTTTCTCATTTTAGCTACGTGAAAATTGGTAACAAATCTATTCCAACCATAACTTAATCAACTTGTATTGTATATTATGTAATCTTGAGATACCATAGACACGTATACAATGTTTCGACCTATCATGTCGACACATCTATATATATTTCGGAACAACCACAGACACTCTATATGTGAATGTTGGAGTTAGCCATACAGGGTTGAGGTTGATTCCAAAATATATATAGTTTGAGTTGTGATCAATACTGAGATACGTATACACTGGGTCGTGGATTGATTCAAGATAATATTTATCGATTTATTTCTGTACATCTAATTGTGGACAACTAGTTGTAGGTTACTAACGAGGACAGCTGACTTAATAAACTTAAAACATCAAAATATATTAAAAGTGTTGTAAATATATTTTGAACATACTTTGATATATATATATATATATATATATATATATATATATATATATATATATATATATATATATATATATATATTGTTATAGGTTCGTGAATTAACCAGTGGCCAAGTCTTACTTCCCGACGAAGTAAAAATCTGTGAAAGTGAGTTATAGTTCCACTTTTAAAATCTAATATTTTTGGGATGAGAATACATGCAGGTTTTATAAATGATTTACAAAATAGACACAAGTACGTGAAACTACATTCTATGGTTGAATTATCGAAATCGAATATGCCCCTTTTTATTAAGTCTGGTAATCTAAGAATTAGGGAACAGACACCCTAATTGACGCGAATCCTAAAGATAGATCTATTGGGTCTAACAAACCCCATCCAAAGTACCGGATGCTTTAGTACTTCAAAATTTATATCATATCCGAAGGGTGTCCCGGGATGATGGGGATATTCTTATATATGCATCTTGTTAATGTCGGTTACCAGGTGTTCACCATATGAATGATTTTTATCTCTATGTATGGGATGTGTATTGAAATATGAAATCTTGTGGTCTATTATTATGATTTGATATATATAGGTTAAACCTATAACTCACCAACATTTTTGTTGACATTTTAAGCATGTTTATTCTCAGGTGATTATTAAGAGCTTTCGCTGTCGCATACTTAAATAAGGACGAGATTTGGAGTCCATGCTTGTATGATATTGTGTAAAAACTGCATTCAAGAAACTTACTTTGTTGTAACATATTTGTATTGTAAACCATTATGTAATGGTCGTGTGTAAACAGGATATTTTAGATTATCATTATTTGATAATCTACGTAAAACTTTTTAAACCTTTATTGATGAAATAAAGGTTATGGTTTGTTTTAAAATGAATGCAGTCTTTGAAAAACATCTCATATAGAGGTCAAAACCTCGCAACGAAATCAATTAATATGGAACGTTTTTAATCAATAAGAACGGGACATTTCAATATGTACCTAGTAAGACGTTGTTATAACGATAATCGTTATATATATCATTTTCGAGTTTCTTAAATTAATAGTCTCATTTTTATGTATATAACTCATTGTTAAAATACCTAATGAGATACATACTTATAATAAAATCATGTTAACTATATATATAACCATATATATGTCATCGTATAGTTTTTACAAGTTTTAACGTTCGTGAATCACCGGTCAACTTGGGTGGTCAATTGTCTATATGAAACCTATTTCAATTAATCAAGTCTTAACAAGTTTGATTGCTTAACATGTTGGAAACACTTAATCATGTAAATAACAATTTCATTTAATATATATATAAACATGGAAAAGTTCGGGTCACTACAGTACCTACCCATTAAATAAATTTCGTCCCGAAATTTTAAGCAGTTGGAGGTGTTGACGTATCTTCTGGAAATAAATGCGGGTATTTCTTCTTCATTTGATCTTCACGCTCCCAGGTGAACTCGGGTCCTCTACGAGCATTCCATCGAACCTTAACAATCGGTATCTTGTTTTGTTTAAGTCTCTTAACCTCACGATCCATTATTTCGACGGGTTCTTCAATGAATTGAAGTTTTTCATTGATTTGGATTTCGTCCAACGGAATAGTGAGATCTTCTTTAGCAAAACATTTCTTCAAATTTGAGACGTGGAAAGTGTTATGTGCAGCCGCGAGTTGTTGAGGTAGCTCCAGTTGGTAAGCTACTGGTCCGACACGATCTATAATCTTGAATGGTCCAATGTACCTTGGATTTAGTTTCCCCCATTTACCAAATCGAACAACGCCTTTCCAAGGTGAAACCTTAAGCATGACCATTTCTCCAATTTCAAACTCTATATCTTTTCTTTTACTGTCCGCGTAGCTCTTTTGTCGACTCTGGGCGGTTTTCAATCTTTGTTGAATTTGGATGATTTTCTCGGTAGTTTCTTGTATTATCTCCGGACCCGTAATCTGTCTATCCCCCACTTCACTCCAACAAATCGGAGACCTACACTTTATACCATAAAGTGCTTCAAACGGCTCCATCTCAATGCTTGAATGGTAGCTGTTGTTGTAGGAAAATTCTGCTAACGGTAGATGTCGATCCCAACTGTTTCCGAAATCAATAACACAAGCTCGTAGCATGTCTTCTAGCATTTGTATCGTCCTTTCGCTCTGCCCATCAGTTTGTGGATGATATGCAGTACTCATGTCTAGACGAGTTCCCAATGCTTGCTGTAATGTCTGCCAAAATCTTGAAATAAATTTGCCATCCCTATCAGAGATAATAGAGATTGGTATTCCATGTCTGGAGACGACTTCCTTCAAATACAGTCGTGCTAACTTCTCCATCTTTTCATCTTCTCTTATTGGCAGGAAGTGTGCTGACTTGGTGAGACGATAAACTATTACCCAAATAGTATCATAACTACTTGCAGTCCTTGGCAATTTAGTAATGAAATCCATGGTAATATTTTCCCATTTCCATTCTGGGATTTCAGGTTGTTGTAGTAGAACTGATAGTTTCTGATGTTCAGCTTTGACCTTAGAACATGTCAAACATTCTCCTACGTATTTAGCAACATCGGCTTTCATACCTGGCCACCAAAAATGTTTCTTAAGATCCTTGTACATCTTCCCCGTTCCAGGATGTATTGAGTATCTGGTTTTATGAGCTTCTCTAAGTACCATTTCTCTCATATCTCCAAATTTTGGTACCCAAATTCTTTCAGCCCTATACTGGGTTCCGTCTTCCCGAATATTAAGATGCTTCTCCGATCCTTTGGGTATTTCATCCTTTAAATTTCCCTCTTTTAAAACTCCTTGTTGCGCCTCCTTTATTTGAGTAGTAAGGTTATTGTGAATCATTATATTCATAGATTTTACTCGAATGGGTTCTCTGTCCTTCCTGCTCAAGGCGTCAGCTACCACATTTGCCTTCCCCGGGTGGTAACGAATCTCAAAGTCGTAATCATTCAACAATTCAATCCACCTACGCTGCCTCATATTCAGTTGTTTCTGATTAAATATGTGTTGAAGACTTTCGTGGTCGGTATATATAATACTTTTGACCCCATATAAGTAGTGCCTCCAAGTCTTTAATGCAAAAACAACCGCACATAATTCCAAATCATGCGTCGTATAATTTTGTTCGTGAATCTTCAATTGTCTAGACACATAAGCAATCACCTTCGTTCGTTGCATTAATATACAACCGAGACCTTGCTTTGATGCGTCACAATAAATCACAAAATCATCATTCCCTTCAAGTAATGACAATATAGGTGCCGTAGTTAGCTTTTTCTTCAATAACTGAAACGCTTTCTCTTGTTCATCCTTCCATTCAAATTTCTTCCCTTTATGCGTTAATGCAGTCAAGGGTTTTGCTATTTTGGAGAAATCTTGGATGAATCTTCTGTAGTAACCAGCCAATCCTAAAAATTAACGTATATACTTTGGAGTTTTTGGGGTTTCCCACTTTTCAACGGTTTTGATCTTTGCTGGGTCCACCTGGATACCTTCTTTGTTCACTATGTGACCGAGGAATTGCAGCAAATAAAAGAGAGCATTAACTGTGAATGATAATGATTATAGAAGACAGAAGCAGAGACTTTGAAATATAAGGGAACATATAAAGCCCAACGACAAACCAGAAATTATAAACCATATATATCGATGCATATAGCAATATAAAGACACGGGAGAACTAGAAACACTATAAACCCAAGAGTATAGTAGAAGTAAATAGATTCTTCCGGCGGTAGATGAAAAAGAAGAATGACCGATATGAAAGTTAGAAGTATATTGAGAATCAGAACTGGATGGAGCATATTGATGAATACTTTAAAATATTAGTTGAGGGGGGAAAATAGAAGGTGATGAAACATGACTAGGAACTTAGAAATCAATAGATTTAACTCACACAATGGCGGAATAAGTGAATCAAACCATCTAGTGAATAGGTTAAGATTTTTTTTGATTAATTTAGTCAAACCACAACTAAATCAAGTGTGATTAGATCAACACCTAGAGCTATTATTCACCACCTGGGTGATTTGGATTGAGAGAGAGAATCGGAGGAGCTCACTAGATATGAGTGTGTGTAACAAATGAGAGGCTTAACCTAAAATGAAGAACATAAGACTTTATATACCCCTACTGTTGACTCACACATACAATTCATTCATCACACGTACGAGTTGGCTTCATCAGCCGTACGGGTGATCACTCACTCTTGTCTTCTCATTTAGGTTGTAATTGTGACTTAGCTCATCATCAACCGTGCGTTTGAGCTTGTCAGCCGTACTAGTGAGGCTTCACTCGTACGTCTGACTAAGTCTAACATAGTTAAACATCTAAATCTCGTTCCTGCAGTTCCTGTAACCATATACAACCACAGATAGGATAATAACGAGCAATCATGGTGGCCTGTAAACTGTTGTACCTGCAATGGACGTGGGTAGATGTCTAGGGACTTGAATAAAATGCATCAACAGAAGGTGTGAGTTGTAAGGAAACGAAGGAGGTGAATTTATAAGAAAATCTCCGGAAGAACAATTAAAATGGACGATCACATTTAAAGAGGATCCTAATTCCCTTGAGTACCGGAGAGTCAAATCTTGTTAAGAAGATTTTCTTCAAATCCCTTAAAATCTGGGAATCAATCATATCTACGTCAAATGATAAGATGAATCTACACTTACTCATTTCACTCTTCTATGTTAGCTTCATTCGTACTCTTCATATAAATGGATTGTTTATCCAAATTATTCGCTGATGATAAAACTCTAATTTTCAGCCCGTATGCATCATGAAAACATACTTATTATCATTCACGACCTTTCCACCCAAATTTCAAGATGAAATTTCTTTAACGGGTAGGTACTGTGACAACCCAGAAATTTCCAACCAAATTTAAACTTTAATCTTTATATGTTTCCGACACGATAAGCAATATTTGTTAAGTTAAATTTCAAGAATTTTAAACTATGTTCATACATTCATTCAACCTCGACCAAGTTCCAACGATTCACGAACCATTAAACGAATATGATTATATATGTATATGTGTATATATATTATAACTTGAAACGTAAACAAAATATTAGATTAAATACTTTATATGATTGTATCTGTTTCAAAATGTTTATCAATGGAATTAGAAGATAAGATCAAATGATTGAATTATCAGATATATTGAATTATGATTACAAGTCTCTGTTGAAAGGCCCACGTTGATTTGAGAAATCTATCCATTTTAACAATATTCGGAAAATGGCAAAGTGATTTATAAATAAGAACAAATTGTCAATCATTGAGAACTAAACAAAGGATAGTGGAAGATTGAATCTCATAAAGACTCGATTGATCTATTTAGTTTCAAACGTACAAAAACGTTTTCAGTTTAAAAAGAACTTTATTATTAAAACGTATATAACTTTTATAAATATCTAGAACCACTTTTGACAACTCCTTACTTAACTAGTATGATAAAGATAACGATTTTTATATTTTATTTTATTAAACGATTTAAATTAATATTATATATATTTATACGCGTATTATACGTACATAGTTTTATACTTTTACTATACGTAAACTTTACCTTTACTTTTTTTTTTACTTTACTTTAACTTTAATAATTCACTTTAATAATTCATACTTTAATAATTCACTTTAATAATTCATACTTTAATAATTCACTTTAATAATTCATACTTTAATAATTCATACTTTAATAATTCACTTTAATAATTCATACTTTAATAATTCACTTTAATAATTAAAAAATCTATTATAAATAGAATTCATTAAGTTTCATTATTTCATAGAAACTTGAAAATATTTTTCTCTAAACTCTCTCAATCGATTTACATATATATATTTACTCCGTATTATTTCAAGATATTATTAGTATACATAAAATATTACGACGGAGTGCTGTCCGAGTGATTTCGAAATTGTTTTTCGAGTAGGATAGGATTAAGGAAATTATGGGTTATAACTATGGAGGTGATTGAGTATGGTTCATGGGTATGCTCGTGAGGTCAATATAGTGTTTATCATTTCCGTTGCATCCACGTACCTTTCCTGCAATATTGAATCTCAATATTGATACGTGAGTACTCATAATTTAACTTTTACATACTAATAGTGTATCCTTGACTAGTGCTCGAGTATTTAGGATTATGCATGCTTGTACTTTTGATATTGCCCTTAGACAGGTTAGGTTGAATCTTGAATTAGTTACACTTACGGTTGAGATAAGGTATAAGATATGCATGTCCTTGGAAAGCTAGCGAAAAATTAAGAACTTTTCCTTTAGATATCGAATGGTTTCGATGAACGGATTAGAAGTTATAATCAATTGAATTTTCGATATTTTTATTAAAAATGATTATTATTATCGTCGTTCAAGTTTTATCTTATTATTATCATTATTATTATCTTTATCAATAAAAGGGATTTATCATTAAAAATTGTTATTTTTTTATTATTACTATCGTTATTATCGTTAAAGTTATAATTAGTATTATTATTATTATCCAATTATTATTATTATTATTAGTATTATTATTATTATTATCATTATTAATATATATATCATTATTTAAAAATGGTTATTGTTATTGTTATTATTATTATTACTATATTATCATTAAGATAATTATTAGTATTATCGTTAATAATGTTATAGTAACTATCATTATTAATATTAGTGTAATTAAAACAAATATTTGTAACACCTAATTATTTTGATTACTATTATTATCATTATTATGAACACGATATAAAAGACGATTAAAAGCTATTAAACGAAATGATTAGGAAATAATGAGTAAGAGTATCATGATGAAATTAAAATATTATAAGATATTGATTTAGATAAAATTATCGTTCTTATTATTTTTATCATTACTATTATTATTAAAAGTATCGTTAGTATTAAAACTATCATTTTAACAAAAATTATCATTTTAATAGAAATGTCATTGTTACTATAAAATATTATTATTATTATTTTAAATAGAATTATTATTTTAAAGATAATATTAAAAATTATCGTAAATATTAAAGTTATCATAATTAGAATTATCGTTTTATCATAATGTCATCTTAGTAATTATAAATATTGATATTTTTATAATAATAATTATTATTACAAAATAATACAACTTTTACTTACTATCATTCTAGATATTATTTTATCAAATAAATATGTGATACAAACATATTTTACTACGTGTAATAACTTACTTTAATAATACCTATCATATTATCTTTATGATATTAAATGAACCTGGCCTATAAATTTTATTACTTAATATATATAAAAGTATATTTTATTATATAAATTTAATATAAAATTTTATTTATTAATAAATAAATTATATTATTTACTCTAATAAATCTTTTAAAAGTATTTAAAAATATAAAACGACAATATTTAAACTATATATTAATCATGTATAGATTTTTGGAAATTATTTTGAGTCAAATTTACTTTTGTTGATTTTTTCATATTAGTCTCGAGCATTAGGATTGTGGTACACTATGACTTGACCTAATTTGTTAGACAAATATTGACCAACACATAAATATATATAATTAATTTAGGTTCGTGAATCCGAGGCCAACCATGCACTTGTTCAATGACGTTATATGTATTTTTACTATGAAATACAGTATGGTGAGTTTCATTTGTCTTTTTACCCTTTATATTTTTGGGACTGAGAATACATGCGCTTTTATAAATGTTTGACAAAATAGACACAAGTAATTGAAACTACATTCTATGGTTGAATTATCGAAATCGAATGTGCCCCTTTTTATTAAAGTCTGGTAATCTAAGAATTAGGGAACAGACAACTTATTTTCACGAATCCTAAAGATAGATCTATTGGGCCTAACAAACCCCAACCAAAGTACCAGATGCTTTAGTACTTTGAAATTTATATCATGTCCGAAGGAGGATCCCGGAATGATAGGGGATATTCTTATATGTATCTAGTTAATGTCGGTTACCAGGTGTTCACCATATGAATGATTATTTTTGTCTCTATGCATGGGACATATATTTATGAGAACTGGAAATGAAATTCTTGTGGTCTATTAAAATGATAGAAATAAATGATTATGATAAACTAATGAACTCACCAACCTTTTGGTTGACACTTTAAAGCATGTTTATTCTCAGGTGGTAAAGAAATCTTCCGCTGTGCATTTGCTCATTTTAAAGATATTACTTGGAGTCTTTCATAGCATATTTCGAAGAACGTTGCATTCGAGTCATTAAGTTCATCAAAGATTATTATTAAATCAATTTATAGTTGGATAGTGGATATTATGAAATGGTATGCATGCCTGTCAATTTTCGATGTAAAGAAAGTTTGTCTGGTGAGTTCATTAGTTTATCATAATCATTTATTTCCATCGTTTTAATAGACCACAAGAATTTCATTTTCAGTTCTCATAAATATACGTCCCATGCATAGAGACAAAAATAATCATTCATATGGTGAACACCTGGTAACCGACATTAACTAGATACATATAAGAATATCCCCTATCATTCCGGGATCCTCCTTCGGACATGATATAAATTTCGAAGTACTAAAGCATCCGGTACTTTGGATGTGGTTTGTTAGGCCCAATAGATCTATCTTTAGGATTCGCGTCAATTAGGGTGTCTGTTCCCTAATTCTTAGATTACCAGACTTTAATAAAAAGGGGCATATTCGATTTTGATAATTCAACCATAGAATGTAGTTTCAATTACTTGTGTCTATTTTGTCAAACATTTATAAAAGCGCATGTATTCTCAGTCCTAAAAATATAAAGGGTAAAAAGACAAATGAAACTCACCATACTGTATTTCGTAGTAAAAATACATATAACGTCATTGAACAAGTGCAAGGTTGGCCTCGGATTCACGAACCTAAATTAATTATATATATTTATGTGTTGGTTAATATTTGTCTAACAAATTAGGTCAAGTCATAGTGTACCACAATCCTAATGCTCGAGACTAATATGAAAAAGTCAACAAAAGTAATTTTGACTCAAAATAATTTCCAAAAATCTATACATGATTAATATATAGTTTAAATATCGTCATTTTATATTTTTAAATATTTTTAAAAGATTTATTAGAGTAAATAATATAATTTATTTATTAATAAATAAAATTTTATATTAAATTTATATAATAAAATATACTTATATATATATTAAGTAATAAAATTTATAGGCCAGGTTCATTTAATATCATAAAGATAATATGATAGGTATTATTAAAGTAAGTTATTACACGTAGTAAAATATGTTTGTATCACATATTTATTTGATAAAATAATATCTATAATGATAGTAAGTAAAAGTTGTATTATTTTGTAATAATAATTATTATTATAAAAATATCAATATTTATAATTACTAAGATGACATTATGATAAAACGATAATTCTAATTATGATAACTTTAATATTTACGATAATTTTTAATATTATCTTTAAAATAATAATTCTATTTAAAATAATAATAATAATAATATTTTATAGTAACAATGACATTTCTATTAAAATGATAATTTTTGTTAAAATGATAGTTTTAATACTAACGATACTTTTAATAATAATAGTAATGATAAAAATAATAAGAACGATAATTTTATCTAAATCAATATCTTATAATATTTTAATTTCATCGTGATACTCTTACTCGTTATTTCCTAATCGTTTCGTTTAATAGCTTTTAATCGTCTTTTATATCGTGTTCATAATAATGATAATAATAGTAATCAAAATAATTAGGTGTTACATCTACCCACGTCCATTGCAGGTACAACAGTTTACAGGCCACCATGATTGCTCGTTATTATCCTATCCGTGTTTGTATGTGGTTACAGGAATTGCAGGAACGAGATTTAGATGTTTGACTATGTTAGACTTAGTCAGACGTATGAGTGAAGCCTCACTAGTACGGCTGACAAGCTCATACGCACGGTTGATGCTGAGCTAAGTCTCAATTACAACCTAAATGAGAAGACACGAGTGAGTGATCACCCCTACGGCTGATGAAGCCAACTCGTACGTGTGATGAATGAATCGTATGGGTGAGTCAACAGCAGGGGTATATAAAGTCTTATGTTCTTCATTTTAGGTTAAGCCTCTCATTTGTTACACACACTCAGATCTAGTGAGCTCCTCCGATTCTCTCTCTCAGTCCAAATCACCCAGGTGGTGAATAATAGCTCTAGGTGTTGATCTAATCACACTTGATTTAGTTGTGGTTTGACTAAATTAATCAAAAAAAAAAACTTAACCTATTCTCTAGAGGGTTTGATTCACTTATTCCGCCATTGTGTGAGTTAAATCTATTGATTTCTAAGTTCCTAGTCATGTTTCATCACCTTATATTCTTTCCCCCTCAACTCATATTTTAAAGTATTCATCAATATACTCCATCCAGTTCTGATTCTCAATATACTTCTAACTTTCATATCGGTCATTCTTCTTTTTCATCTACCGCCGGAAGAATCTATTTACTTCTACTATACTCTTGGGTTTATAGTGTTTCTAGTTCTTCCGTGTCTTTATATTGCTATATGCATCGATATATATGGTTTATAATTTCTGGTTTGTTGTTGGGCTTTATATGTTCCCTTATATTTCAAAGTCTCTGCTTCTGTCTTCTATAATCATTATCATTCACAGTTAATGCTCTCTTTTATTTGCTGCAATATATACCCCAATCTTCTTCTTGCGATTAAGCACCGCTTGTAATGGTCCAGAATTCAAAGATATGAATTTCGGAATGAACATTGTTAATGTTCTAGGAAGGAAATTGTGATGGCACGATCTTGACTTGTCAAATTACTAGAATACCTTGGAAAAGGCCGAATCATCAAGAAATATTTTCTTGATATTTTAGAGGTTAAATAGAATACAAGAGTCGTATAACATGGCACATGATGATGTTATGATCTGTGAATCATCACATTCCATTTAGAAACTCAGCATAACTTACTGTAATATAATGACATTGATCAAGTGTCATTATATTATACTAATTCATGCTTTAGTTCCCAACACTACTTCAAAATATTCCTATATTAAACTTGAATGTTTCAGAATTTAGAAACTAAAATAGTTTCTTTTATGATGTAATACAGATAGCGCGAAGAGGTAAATGATTTCAAATAAGAAAAATTAAGAAAATATCTTCAGAAATATGGAGGATATTTATAATGAAAGATATGATGATATTTTAGAATTTCTAATATCAGAGGATGATGAAGAATATTGTCCGCAGGGGTTTAGAGTCAGGAGCACGGTATTCATTAATGACTTCAGCAGGTACTGAATCATTTGGATCCTTTGAAGTCAGGTTCAGTCTTTATAATTTATCCACAGCCTCCTTCCTACTTTGCTCAATCCGTTTTCCAGTTCCAAAACTTCTCTTTTTCTGCGCTTTGCCAGTACACTTCATCATTATCATCCAGCTTTTACCATTTAAAGTCGTTTATAGTTTTTGCTGCTTCATCAGCATTTTTTTTTCCATTTTTGGAGAACCAATTCGTAGTTCGGAGTGTTTTTCAGAAACTTCACATTCAAATTAAGTCCAGAAGATAGACGTTATATATACACATATAACTGTTGGCATAGACATGCTGCGAGATTTCAAAATACTGATTGCTAATTCCCAATGATTCGTATGGCAATTCTCATTACAAGATGCGAATGAGTAAATGATGGGGTTTCAATGAATAATTATAATGACTTTTTGGAGGGGCTAAAGTCAAAGGATAATGAAGTTGTTGGTACATCTGCTAATAATGTGGTGGAATGTAAAAGGTTCCCTGGTAACGATGGTGTATATCTCAAGGTTATAATAAGGTTAGTCTGACTGAAAAGTCGAAGTTGACTTGCTGGAGCTGTGACAAAACTGGCTACTTTGAATAGGAGTCGCAAAGTTATTTTTGCTAATAAATGCCAAAGAATCTGACGCTGATACGTTGTTTAAACTTTTACTTTGGTTTCAAGAGTCTTTCGGGTACATAACTGTGGGTAACATGTGGTTGGATCATCATCTCGATTGCTCATCATTCGAAGTGTCTTAAAAAATTTTCGAAGGGTTTGAACACAGATTGTAATCGTTAACATACATTTGATATTCTAACACAGTTTTGAAGTCAAAATATAGCTTGTGAAAGATGTAAGGATCTAAGAGTGATGATTTTGGTCATATCTCAAGTTGAATTTTGAGATTTCAAAATCAGAATATGTAATTAAATTTTAAATGAGTATGGTTGTTTTGATTTCTATAAAAGAATGTATATTGTTGTGAAAGTAGGGAGTATAATGGATGATTTGCTGAATCAGATTCGAAGAATGTAATATATTAATTGTGAATTTATATATCTCTCGGGTATTACCTACCCGTTAAAAAAAAATTTCACAATTAATATTTTGTACAAAAGAATTTTATTACAGTCTTTATAAAAATATATATATGTATATTTTCTTCAGATGTATATATATACCAAGGAGTACCAACTGAAAGGACCCGTTCATATACATTATAAACGATTCACAATAGTTGATTACATTGCGAGGTATTTGACCTCTATATGATACATTTTACAAACATTGCATTCATTTTTAAAAGACAAACTTTCCTTACATCGAAAATTGACAGGCATGCATACCATTTTATAATATCCACTATCCAACTAGAAATTGATTTAATAATAATCTTTGATGAACTCAATGATTCGAATGCAACGTTCTTCGAAATATGCTATGAAAGACTCCAAGTAATATCTTTAAAATGAGCAAATGCACAGCGGAAGATTTCTTTAACACCTGAGAATAAACATGCTTTAAAGTGTCAACCAAAAGGTTGGTGAGTTCATTAGTTTATCATAATCATTTATTTCCATCATTTTAATAGACCACAAGAATTTCATTTCCAGTTCTTATAAATATACGTCTCATGCATAGAGACAAAAATAATCATTCATATGGTGAACACCTGGTAACCGACATTAACTAGATACATATAAGAATATCCCCTATCATTCCGGGATCCTCCTTCGAACATGATATAAATTCCGAAGTACTAAAGCATCCGATACTTTGGATGGGGTTTGTTAGGCCCAATAGATCTATCTTTAGGATTTGCGTCAATTAGGGTGTCTGTTCCCTAATTCTTAGATTACAAGACTTTAATAAAAATTGACATATTCGATTTCGATAATTCAACCATAGAATGTAGTTTCAATTACTTGTGTCTATTTTGTCAAACATTTATAAAAGCGCATGTATTCTCAGTCCCAAAAATATAAAGGGTAAAAAGACAAATGAAACTCACCATACTGTATTTCGTAGTAAAAATACATATAACGTCATTGAACAAGTGCAAGGTTGGCCTCGGATTCACGAACCTAAATTAATTATATATATTTATGTGTTGGTCAATATTTGTCTAACAAATTAGGTCAAGTCATAGTGTACCACAATCCTAATGCTCGAGACTAATATGCAAAAGTCAACAAAAGTAAATTTGACTCAAAATAATTTCCAAAAATCTATACATGATTAATATATAGTTTAAATATCATCGTTTTATATTTTTAAATATTTTTAAAAGATTTATTAGAGTAAATAATATAATTTATTTATTAATAAATAAAATTTTATATTAAATTTATATAATAAAATATACTTTTATATATATTAAGTAATAAAATTTATAGGCCAGGTTCATTTAATATCATAAAGATAATATGATAGGTATTATTAAAGTAAGTTATTACACGTAGTAAAATATGTTTGTATCACATATTTATTTGATAAAATAATATCTATAATGATAGTAAGTAAAAGTTGTATTATTTTGTAATAATAATTATTATTATAAAAATATCAATATTTAAAATTACTAAGATGACATTATGATAAAACGATAATTCTAATTATGATAACTTTAATATTTACGATAATTTTTAATATTATCTTTAAAATAATAATTCTATTTAATAACTTCAATATTATCTTTAAAATAATACTCGAGCACTAGTCAGGGATACACTATTAGTATGTAAAAGTTAAATTATGAGTACTCACGTATCAATATTGAGATTCAATATTGCAGGAAAGGTACGTATGTAGTGACCTGAACTTTTCCATGTTTATATATATTAATTGAGATTAATATTTACATGATTAAATGTTTCCAACATGTTAAGCAATCAAACTTGTTAAGACTTGATTAATTGAAATATGTTTCATATAGACAATTGACCACCCAAGTTGACCGGTGATTCACGAACGTTAAAACTTGTAAAAACTATACGATGACATATATATGGTTATATATATAGTTAACATGTTTTTATTATAAGTATGTATCTCATTAGGTATTTTAACAATGAGTTATATACATAAAAATGAGACTATTAATTTAAGAAACTCGAAAACGATATATATAGCGATTATCGTTATAACAACGTCTTACTAGGTACATATGAATCATATTAAGATATTGATACACTTGGTTAATTATGTTAAATGATAAGTAAATATATTATTAAGTGTATTAACAATGAAATACATATGTAAAAATAAGACTACAAACTTAATGATTTCGAAACGAGACATATATGTAACGATTATCGTTGTAACGACATTTAACTGTATATACATCATACTGAGATATATTATATATCATAATATCATGATAATATAACAATTTAACATCTCATTTATTATAATAAACAATGGGTTAACAACATTCAACAAGATCGTTAACCTAAAGGTTTCAAAACAACATTTACATGTAACGACTAACGATGACTTAACGACTCAGTTAAAATGTATATACATGTAGTGTTTTAATATGTATTCATACACTTTTGAAAGACTTCAAAACACTTATCAAAATACTTCTACTTAACAAAAATGCTTACAATTACATCCTCGTTCAGTTTCAACAACAATTCTACTCGTATGCACCCGTATTCGTACTCGTACAATACACAGCTTTTAGATGTAGCCCATGTGAGTCACCTAACACATGTAGGAACCATCATTTGGCAACTAGCATGAAATATCTCATAAAATTACAAAAATATGAGTAATCATTCATGACTTATTTACATGAAAACAAAATTACATATCCTTTATATCTAATCCATACACCAACGACCAAAAACACCTACAAACACTTTCATTCTTCAACTTTCTTCATCTAATTGATCTCTCTCAAGTTCTATCTTCAAGTTCTAAGTGTTCTTCATATATTTTACAAGTTCTAGTTACATAAAATCAAGAATACTTTCAAGTTTGCTAGCTCACTTTCAATCTTGTAAGGTGATCATCCAACCTCAAGAAATCTTTGTTTCTTACAGTAGGTTATCATTCTAATACAAGGTAATAATCATATTCAAACTTTGGTTCAATTTCTATAACTATAACAATCTTATTTCAAGTGATGATCTTACTTGAACTTGTTTTCGTGTCATGATTCTGCTTCAAGAACTTCGAGCCATCCAAGGATCCGTTGAAGCTAGATCCATTTTTCTCTTTTCCAGTATGTTTATCCAAGGAACTTTAGGTAGTAATGATGTTCATAACATCATTCGATTCATACATATAAAGCTATCTTATTCGAAGGTTTAAACTTGTAATCACTAGAACATAGTTTAGTTAATTCTAAACTTGTTCGCAAACAAAAGTTAATCCTTCTAACTTGACTTTTAAAATCAACTAAACACATGTTCTATATCTATATGATATGCTAACTTAATGATTTAAAACCTGGAAACACGGAAAACACCGTAAAACCGGATTTACGCCGTCGTAGTAACACCGCGGGCTGTTTTGGGTTAGTTAATTAAAAACTATGATAAACTTTGATTTAAAAGTTTTTATACTGAGAAAATGATTTTTATTATGAACATGAAACTATATCCAAAAATTATGGTTAAACTCAAAGTGGAAGTATGTTTTCTAAAATGGTCATCTAGACGTCGTTCTTTCGACTGAAATGACTACCTTTACAAAAACGACTTGTAACTTATTTTTCCGACTATAAACCTATACTTTTCTGTTTAGATTCATAAAATAGAGTTCAATATGAAACCATAGCAATTTGATTCACTCAAAACGGATTTAAAATGAAGAAGTTATGGGTAAAACAAGATTGGATAATTTTTCTCATTTTAGCTACGTGAAAATTGGTAACAAATCTATTCCAACCATAACTTAATCAACTTGTATTGTATATTATGTAATCTTGAGATACCATAGACACGTATACAATGTTTCGACCTATCATGTCGACACATCTATATATATTTCGGAACAACCATAGACACTCTATATGTGAATGTTGGAGTTAGCTATACAGGGTTGAGGTTGATTCCAAAATATATATAGTTTGAGTTGTGATCAATACTGAGATACGTATACACTGGGTCGTGGATTGATTCAAGATAATATTTATCGATTTATTTCTGTACATCTAACTGTGGACAACTAGTTGTAGGTTACTAACGAGGACAGCTGACTTAATAAACTTAAAACATCAAAATATATTAAAAGTGTTTTAAATATATTTTGAACATACTTTGATATATATGTATATATTGTTATAAGTTCGTGAATCAACCAGTGGCCAAGTCTTACTTCCCGACGAAGTAAAAATCTGTGAAAGTGAGTTATAGTCCCACTTTTAAAATCTAATATTTTTGGGATGAGAATACATGCAGGTTTTATAAATGATTTACAAAATAGACACAAGTACGTGAAACTACATTCTATGGTTGAATTATCGAAATCGAATATGCCCCTTTTTATTAAGTCTGGTAATCTAAGAATTAGGGAACAGACACCCTAATTGACGCGAATCCTAAAGATAGATCTATCGGGCCCAACAAGCCCCATCCAAAGTACCGGATGCTTTAGTACTTCGAAATTTATATCATATCCGAAGGGTGTCCCGGAATGATGGGGATATTCTTATATATGCATCTTGTTAATGTCGGTTACCAGGTGTTCACCATATGAATGATTTTTATCTCTATGTATGGGATGTGTATTGAAATATGAAATCTTGTGGTCTATTATTATGATTTGATATATATATATATATAGGTTAAACCTATAACTCACCAACATTTTTGTTGACGTTTTAAGCATGTTTATTCTCAGGTGTTTATTAAGAGCTTCCGCTGTCGCATACTTAAATAAGGACGAGATTTGGAGTCCACGCTTGTATGATATTGTGTAAAAACTGCATTCAAGAAACTTATTTTGTTGTAACATATTTGTATTGTAAACCATTATGTAATGGTCGTGTGTAAACAGGATATTTTAGATTATCATTATTTGATAATCTACGTAAAGCTTTTTAAACCTTTATTGATGAAATAAAGGTTATGGTTTGTTTTAAAATGAATGCAGTCTTTGAAAAACGTCTCATATAGAGGTCAAAACCTCGCAACGAAATCAATTAATATGGAACGTTTTTAATCAATAAGAACGGGACATTTCAATGTAGACGCAACGGAAATGATAAACACTATATTGACCTCACGAGCATACCCATGAACCATACTCAATCACCTCCATAGCTATAACCCAAAATTTCCTTAATCCTATCCTACTCGAAAAACAATTTCGAAATTACTCGGACAGCACTCCGTCGTAATATTTTATGTATACTAATAATATCTTGAAATAATACGGAGTAAATATATATATGTAAATCGATTGAGAGAGTTTAGAGAAAAATATTTTCAAGTTTCTATGAAATAATGAAACCTAATGAATTCTATTTATAATAGATTTTTGAATTATTAAAGTGAATTATTAAAGTATGAATTATTAAAGTATGAATTATTAAAGTGAATTATTAAAGTATGAATTATTAAAGTGAATTATTAAAGTATGATGTGACAACCCGGAAATTTCCAACCAAATTTAATCTTTAATCTTTATATGTTTCCGACACGATAAGCAATATTTGTTAAGTTAAATTTTAAGAATTTTAAACTATGTTCATACATTCATTCAACCTCGACCAAGTTCCAACGATTCACGAACCATTAAACGAATATGATTATATATGTATATGTGTATATATATTATAACTTGAAACGTAAACAAAATATTAGATTAAATACTTTATATGATTGTATCTGTTTCAAAATGTTTATCAATGGAATTAGAAGATAAGATCAAATGATTGAATTATCAGATATATTGAATTATGATTACAAGTCTCTGTTGAAAGGCCCACGTTGATTTGAGAAATCTTTCCATTTTAACAATATTTGAAAAATGGTAAAGTGATTTATAAATAAGAACAAATTGTTAATCATTGAGAACTAGACAAAGGATAGTGGAAGATTGAATCTCATAAAGACTCGATTGATCTATTTAGTTTCAAACATACAAAAACGTTTTCAGTTTAAAAAGAACTTTATTATTAAAACGTATATAACTTTTATAAATATCTAGAACCACTTTTGACAACTCATTACTTAACTAGTATGATAAAGATAACGATATTTATATTTTATTTTATTAAATATATATAACGATTTAAATTAATATTATATATATTTATACGCGTATTATACGTACATAATTTTATACTTTTACTATACTTAAACTTTACCTTTACTTTATTTTTACTTTACTTTAACTTTAATAATTCACTTTAATAATTCATACTTTAATAATTCACTTTAATAATTCATACTTTAATAATTCACTTTAATAATTCATACTTTAATAATTCACTTTAATAGTTCATACTTTAATAATTCACTTTAATAATTCATACTTTAATAATTCACTTTAATAATTCATACTTTAATAATTCACTTTAATAATTCAAAAATCTATTATAAATAGAATTCAATAGGTTTTATTATTTCATAGAAACTTGAAAATATTTTTCTCTAAACTCTCTCAATCGATTTACATATATATATTTACTCCGTATTATTTCAAGATATTATTAGTATATATAAAATATTACGACGGAGTACTGTTCGAGTGATTTCGAAATTGTTTTTCGAGTAGGATATGATTAAGGAAATTATGGGTTATAGCTATGGAGGTGATTGAGTATGGTTCATGGGTATGCTCGTGAGGTCAATATAGTGTTTATCATTTCCATTGCGTCTACGTACCTTTCCTGCAATATTGAATCTCAATATTGATACGTGAGTACTCATAATTTAACTTTTACATACAAATAGTGTATCCCTGACTAGTGCTCGAGTATTTAGGATTATGCATGCTTGTACTTTTGATATTGCCCTTAGACAGGCTAGGTTGAATCTTGAATTAGTTACACTTGCGGTTGAGATAAGGTATAAGATATGCATGTCCTTGGAAAGCTAGCGAAAAATTAAGAACTTTTCCTTTAGATATCGAATGGTTTCGATGAACGGATTAGAAGTTATAATCAATTGAATTTTCTATATTTTTATTAAACATGATTATTATTATCGTCGTTTTTATCGTCGTTCTAGTTTTATCTTATTATTATCATTATTATTGTCTTTATCAATAAAAGGGATTTATTATTAAAAATTGTTATTTTTTTATTATTACTATCGTTATTATCGTTAAAGTTATAATTAGTATTATTATTATTATCCAATTATTATTATTATAATAATTATTATTATTATTATTATTATTATCATTATTAATATATATATCATTATTTAAAAATGGTTATTGTTATTGTTATTATTATTATTACTATATTATCATTAAGATAATTATTAGTATTATCGTTAATAATGTTATAGTAACTATCATTATTAATATTAGTGTAATTAAAACAAATATTTGTAACACCTAATTATTTTGATTACTATTATTATCATTATTATGAACACGATATAAAAGACTATTAAAAGCCATTAAACGAAACGATTAGGAAATAATGAGTAAGAGTATCATGATGAAATTAAAATATTATAAGATATTGATTTAGATAAAATTATCGTTCTTATTATTTTTATCATTACTATTATTATTAAAAGTATCGTTAGTATTAAAACTATCATTTTAATAGAAATGTCATTGTTACTATAAAATATCATTATTATTATTATTATTTTAAATAGAATTATTATTTTAAAGATAATATTAAAAATTATCGTAAATATTAAAGTTATCATAATTAGAATTATCGTTTTATCATAATGTCATCTTAGTAATTATAAATATTGATATTTTTATAATAATAATTATTATTACAAAATAATACAACTTTTACTTACTATCATTATAGATATTATTTTATCAAATAAATATGTGATACAAACATATTTTACTACGTGTAATAACTTACTTTAATAATACCTATCATATTATCTTTATGATATTAAATTAACCCTATAAATTTTTATTACTTAATATATATAAAAGTATATTTTATTATATAAATTTAATATAAAATTTTATTTATTAATAAATAAATTATATTATTTACTCTAATAAATCTTTTAAAAATATTTAAAAATATAAAACGACGATATTTAAACTATATATTAATCATGTATAGATTTTTGGAAATTATTTTGAGTCAAATTTACTTTTGTTGACTTTTGCATATTAGTCTCGAGCATTAGGATTGTGGTACACTATGACTTGACCTAATTTGTTAGACAAATATTGACCAACACATAAATATATATAATTAATTTAGGTTCGTGAATCCGAGGCCAACCTTGCGCTTGTTCAATGACGTTATATGTATTTTTACTACGAAATACAGTATGGTGAGTTTCATTTTCCTTTTTACCCTTTATATTTTTGGGACTGAGAATACATGCGCTTTTATAAATGTTCGACGAAATAGACACAAGTAATTGAAACTACATTCTATGGTTGAATTATCAAAATCGAATATGCCCCTTTTTATTAAAGTCTGGTAATCTAAGAATTACGGAACAGACACCCTAATTGACGCGAATTCTAAAGATAGATCTATTGGGCCTAACAAACCCCATCCAAAGTACCGGATGCTTTAGTACTTTGAAATTTATATCATGTCCGAAGGAGGATCCCGGAATGATAGGGGATATTCTTATATATATCTAGTTAATGTCGGTTACCAGATGTTCACCATATGAATGATTATTTTTGTCTCTATGCATGGGACGTATATTTATGAGAACTGGAAATGAAATTCTTGTGGTCTATTAAAATGATGGAAATAAATGATTATGATAAACTAATGAACTCACCAACTTTTTGGTTGACACTTTAAAGCATGTTTATTCTCAGGTGTTAAAGAAATCTTTCGCTGTGCATTTGCTCATTTTAAAGATATTACTTGGAGTCTTTCATAGCATATTTCGAAGAACGTTGCATTCGAGTCATTGAGTTCATTAAAGATTATTATTAAATCAATTTATAGTTGGATAGTGGATATTATGAAATGGTATGCATGCCTGTCAATTTTCGATGTAAAGAAAGTTTGTTTTTTAAAAACGAATGCAATGTTTGTAAAATGTATCATATAGAGGTCAAATACCTCGCAATGTTATCAACTATTGTGAATCATTTATAATGTATATGAACGGGTCCTTTCAGTTGGTATCAGAGCGGTGGTCTTAGCGAACCAGGTCTGCATTAGTGTGTCTAACTGATAAGTCGATAGGATGCATTAGTGAGTCTGGACTTCGACCGTGTCTGCATGTCAAAAGTTTTGCTTATCATTTTGTGTCGAAAATTAACTACTTATCATCCTCAGGAAATTACCTGCTTATAATTTTTAGTCTAAGACACGTCTTGCTGCATTGATTGCATGAATAGTGTATAGACAAAAATTCATATCTTAGCATATCTGCTAAATCATATCTTATCGTATCTGTTACTTTAAACTTTGCCTAACATACCCCGCAAAGTCCTCCGTAATCTACGAAATCTTTTGATCTATATATATATATATATATATATATATATATATATATATATATATATATATATATATATATATATATATATATATATTCTATGTAATTAGAATACCATCCGTTAGCCAAAATCATTTCATATCGAAAAAAAAATCCTTTATCCAATCGTACGAAATGGAATTCATCATCAGTTCAAGTCACTCAGATTCCGAAATGGAATCCTATTCAAGCTCCGAAAGCAGTGTGACCGGAATAGATCAACTAATCAGTCATCACCTATTCTGGATGAATTGGGGATGGGTTCGTATCCTCCTCAATCATTGGAGACAAGAAGAAGGTGATCCCTTCCATCCACCACATTGCCCTCTTGACGAAGAACCTGAAGCACTTACCGGCGAACCTGTCCGAAACACCATTTTCTCGCTCATTTCTAGAGTATCTCATCACGATTATATATTACATCAAATTTTAGATTTTATTTATCCGCTCGTCCGAACCGACAATCACCCCGGTGTAATAGAAGAAGTCAACAAGCATCACGCTCGGGTAGTGGCTTTGGAGAATATGGTGCAGAGATTACAAACACCAGCAGCAGCATCAGCAGCATAACCAGTACCACCATTATCAACGCCAACAGTACCATTACCACCTCCAACCACAACCGCGTCGTAAACCTCAACTTTACAATCTGTTCCACGAGCATTAACGTCATACGCACCATAGATACCAAGGAGTACCAACAACAATAACTGATGAAGTATTAATTCATAACTTCATTGGAGAAACATTCTACGGCGATTATGTAATCTCTAAAGTCTTAGAGATTATCTAATCTAGCCCTAACCATAAATCAGTTAAGCGAACCAAAATGACAGAAGGAAGAGTAGAAACCCTGACAAAAATGGTGTGTGATTAACAAGCTAAACTTGCTTTACCAACAGCATCAACAGTACCGTCAGCGTTACCAGCATCGTCAGTACAGTCAACATCCAAATCAACAACACCAATAACATCACAAACTCCGTCAGTTTAAGAATCACTGTGAACATCATTACGAATCAATAACGTGTATATTGTATCAACGAGTTATGAAGAATTAACTCATTCCCTCTGAAGAAATTATATGTATATTATATATATATATATATATATATATATATATATATATATATATATATATATATATATATATTTGAAATAAATCTTTCCGTGCTAAGCTATTGTGTGTGAATCTTAACTACTCGGTTAATTCATATTACAAATATGCAATAATGTATGTCCTTCAGCAGCAACTTAACCAGCGTTAACTACAATCTCTGTCGCAATTCAACAAATTCCAATTCATAATAAATCAAGTAAATATTTGATTTTACACTTTCATCATCGATGTACCCGAAACTTTTCAGATAACATCATTCATACTTTGCGAAATTTACAAGAATTCCACGAACCGAACATCATACATCAACAAATAACGAAGTATTGATTCATAATTTCAATGTCATTAAAGAAATACTGCGTAAAAGTTATGTACTTTTTAAAACCTTTAGGGATTATTCAATTCTAGTTTCAACCGTAAATCAAATGAGTTTAATTTAACATTAACTCATAACATCTATGTTACATCTGAAGAAAATATACATATATATATTTTCATAAAGACTGTAATAAAATTCTTTTGTACAAAATATTAATTGTGAAATTTTTTTAACGGGTAGGTAATACCCGAGAGATATATAAATTCATAATTAATATGTTACATTCTTCGAATCTGATTCAGCAAATCATCCATTATACTCCCTACTTTCACAAAAATATACATTCTTTTATAGAAATCAAAACAACCATACTCATTCAAAATTTAATTACATATTCTGATTTTGAAATCTCAAAATTCAACTTGAGATATGACCAAAATCATCACTCTTAGATCCTTACATCTTTCACAAGCTATATTTTAACTTCAAAACTGTGTTAGAACATCAAATGTATGTTAACGATGACAATCTGTGTTCAAACCTTTCGAAAATTTCTGAAGACACTTCGAATGATGAGCAATCGAGATGATGATCCAACCACATGTTACCCACAGTTATGTACCCGAAAAACTCTTGAAACCAAAGTAAAAGTTTAAACAACGTATCCGCGTCAGATTCTTTGGCATTTATTAGCAAAAATAACTTTGTGACTCCTATTCAAAGTAGCCAGTTTTGTCACAGCTCCAGCAAGTCAACTTCGAATTTTCAGTCAGATTAACCTTATTATAACCTTGAGATATACACCATCGTTACCAGGGAACCTTTTACATTCCACCACATTATTAGCAGATGTACCAACAACTTCATTACCCTTTGACTTTAGCCTCTCCAAAAAGTCAATATAATTATTCATTGAAACCCCATCATTCGCATCTTGTAATGAGAATTGCCATACGAATCATTGGGAATTAGCAATCAGTATTTTGAAATCTCGCAGCATGTCTACGCCAACAATTATATGTGTATATATAACGTTTATCTTCTGGACTTAATTTGAATGTGAAGTTTCTGAAAAATACTTCGAACTATGAATTGGTTCTCTGAAAATGGAAAAAATGCTGATGAAGCAGCAAAAACTATAAACGACTTTAAACGGTAAAAGCTGGATGATAATGATGAAGTGTGCTGGCAAAGCGCGAAAAAGAGAAGTTTTGGAACTGGAAAACGGATTGAGCAAAGTAGGAAGGAGGCTATGGACAAATTACAAAGACTGAACCTGAATTCAAAGGATCCAAATGATTCAGTACCTGCTGAAGTCATTAACGAATACCTTGCTCCTGACTCTAAACCCCTGCGGACAATATTCTTCATCATCCTCTGATATTAGAAATTCTAAAATATCATCATATCTTTCATTATAAATATCCTCCATATTTCTGAAGATATTTTCTTAATTTTTTCTTATTTGAAATCATTTACCTCTTCGCGCTATCTGTATTACATCATAAAAGAAACTATTTTAGTTTCTAAATTCTGAAACATTCAAGTTTAAAATAGGAATATTTTGAAGTAATGTTGGGAACTTAAGCATGAATTAGTATAATATAATGACACTTGATCAATGTGATTATATTACAGTAAGTCATGCTGAGTTTCTAAATGGAACGTGATGATTCACAGATCATAACATCATCATGTGCCATGTTATACGACTCTTGTATTCTATTTAACCTCTAAAATATCAAGAAAATATTTCTTGATGATTCGGCCTTTTCCATGGTATTCTAGTAATGTGACAAGTCAAGATAATGCCATCACAATTTCCTTCCTAGAACATTAACAATGTTCATTCCGAAATTCATATCTGTGAATGCTGGACCATTACAAGCGGTGCTTAATCGCAAGAAGAATAAACGAAAGGACAAAACTCCGAAATAGAAATTGGGGTATAAATTGCAGCAAATAAAAGAGAGCATTAACTGTGAATGATAATGATTATAGAAGACAGAAGCAGAGACTTTGAAATATAAGGGAACATATAAAGCCCACCGACAAACCATAAATTATAAACCATAAATATCGATGCATATAGCAATATAAAGACATGGGAGAACTAGAAACACTATAAACCCAAGAGTATAGTAGAAGTAAATAGATTCTTCTGGCGGTAGATGAAAAAGAAGAATGACCGATATGAAAGTTAGAAGTATATCAATAATCAGAACTGGATGGAGCATATTGATGAATACTTTAAAATATGAGTTGAGGGGGAAAGAATAGAAGGTGATGAAACATGACTAGGAACTTAGAAATCAACAGATTTAACTCACACAATGGCGGAATAAGTGAATCAAACCCTCTAGTGAATAGGTTAAGTTTTTTTTGGTTAATTTAGTCAAACCACAACTAAATCAAGTGTGATTAGATCAACACCTAGAGCTATTATTCACCACCTGGGTGATTTGGACTGAGAGAGAATCGGAGGAGCTCACTAGATCTGAGTGTGTGTAACAAATGAGAGGCTTAACCTAAAATGAAGAACATGAGACTTTATATACCCCTGCTGTTGACTCACCCATACGATTCATTCATCACGCGTACGAGTTGGCTTCATCAATCGTACGGGTGATCACTCACTCGTGTCTTCTCATTTGGGTTGTAATTGTGACTTAGCTCAGCATCAACCGTGCGTATGAGCCTGTCAGCCGTATTAGTGAGGCTTCACTCGTACGTCTAACTAAGTCTAACATAGTTAAACATCTAAATCTCGTTCCTACAGTTCCTGTAACCACATACAAACACGGATAGGATAATAACGAGCAATCATGGTGGCCTATAAACTGTTGTACCTGCAATGGACGTGGGTAGATGTCTAGGGACTTGCATAAAATGCATCAATAGAAGGTGTGAGTTGTAAGGAAATAAATGAGGTGAATTTATAAGAAAATCTCTGACAGAACAATTAAAATGGACGATCGCATTTAAAGCGGATCCTAATTCCCTTGATTACCGGAGAGTCAAATCTTATTAAGAAGGTTTTCTTCAAATCCCTTGAAATCTGGGAATCAATCATATCTACGTCAAATGATAACATGAATCTAGACTTACTCATTTCACTCTTCTATGTTAGCTTCATTCGTACTCTTCATATAAATGGATTGTTTATCCAAATTATTCGCTGATGATAAAACTCTAATTTTCAGCCCGTATGCATCATGAAAACATACTTATTATCATTCACGACCTTTCCACTCAAATTTCGGGACGAAATTTCTTTAACGGGTAGGTACTGTGACAACCCAGAAATTTCCAACCAAATTTAAACTTTAATCTTTATATGTTTCCGACACGATAAGCAATATTTGTTAAGTTAAATTTTAAGAATTTTAAACTTTGTTCATACATTCATTCAACCTCGACCAAGTTCCAATGATTCACGAACCATTAAACGAATATGATTATATATGTATATGTGTATATATATTATAACTTGAAACGTAAACAAAATATTAGATTAAATACTTTATATGATTATATCTGTTTCAAAATGTTTATCAATGGAATTAGAAAATAAGATCAAATAATTGAATTATCAGATATATTGAATTATGATTACAAGTCTCTGTTGAAAGGCCCACGTTGATTTGAGAAATCTTTCCATTTTAACAATATTTGAAAAATGGTAAAGTAATTTATCAATAAGAACAAATTGTCAATCATTGAGAACTAGTCAAAGGATAGTGGAAGATTGAATCTCATAAAGACTCGATTGATCTATTTAGTTTCAAACGTACAAAAACGTTTTCAGTTTAAAAAGAACTTTATTATTAAAACGTATATAACTTTTATAAATATCTAGAACCACTTTTGACAACTCATTACTTAACTAGTATGATAAAGATAACGATATTTATATTTTATTTTATTAAATATATATAACGATTTAAATTAATATTATATATATTTATACGCATATTATACGTACATAGTTTTATACTTTTACTATACTTAAACTTTACATTTACTTTATTTTTACTTTACTTTAACTTTAATAATTCACTTTAATAATTCATACTTTAATAATTCACTTTAATAATTCATACTTTAATAATTCACTTTAATAATTCATACTTTAATAATTCACTTTAATAGTTCATACTTTAATAATTCACTTTAATAATTCATACTTTAATAATTCACTTTAATAATTCATACTTTAATAATTCACTTTAATAATTCAAAAATCTATTATAAATAGAATTCAATAGGTTTTATTATTTCATAGAAACTTGAAAATATTTTTCTCTAAACTCTCTCAATCGATTTACATATATATATTTACTCCGTATTATTTCAAGATATTATTAGTATATATAAAATATTACGACGGAGTGCTGTTCGAGTGATTTCGAAATTGTTTTTCGAGTAGGATAGGATTAAGGAAATTATGGGTTATAGCTATGGAGGTGATTGAGTATGGTTCATGGGTATGCTCGTGAGGTCAATATAGTGTTTATCATTTCCGTTGCGTCTACGTACCTTTCCTGCAATATTGAATCTCAATATTGATACGTGAGTACTCATAATTTAACTTTTACATACTAATAGTGTATCCCTGACTAGTGCTCGAGTATTTAGGATTATGCATGCTTGTACTTTTGATATTACCCTTAGACAGGTTAGGTTGAATCTTGAATTAGTTACACTTGCGGTTGAGATAAGGTATAAGATATGCATGTCCTTGGAAAGCTAGCGAAAAATTAAGAACTTTTCCTTTAGATATCGAATGGTTTCGATGAACGGATTAGAAGTTATAATCAATTGAATTTTCTATATTTTTATTAAAAATGATTATTATTATCATCGTTTTTATCGTCGTTCTAGTTTTATCTTATTATTATCATTATTATTATCTTTATCAATAAAAGGGATTTATTATTAAAAATTGTTATTTTTTTTATTATTACTATCGTTATTATCGTTAAAGTTATAATTAGTATTATTATTATTATTATTATTATTATTATTATTATTATTATTATTATTATTATTATTATTATTATTATTATTATTATTATTATTATTATTATTATTATTATTATCAATATTAATATATATATCATTATTTAAAAATGGTTATTGTTATTGTTATTATTATTATTATTATTACTATATTATCATTAAGATAATTATTAGTATTATCGTTAATAATGTTATAGTAACTATCATTATTAATATTAGTGTAATTAAAACAAATATTTGTAACACCTAATTATTTTGATTACTATTATTATCATTATTATGAATACGATATAAAAGACGATTAAAAGCCATTAAACGAAACGATTAGGAAATAATGAGTAAGAGTATCATTATGAAATTAAAATATTATAAGATATTGATTTAGATAAAATTATCGTTCTTATTATTTTTATCATTACTATTATTATTAAAAGTATCGTTAGTATTAAAACTATCATTTTAACAAAAATTATCATTTTAATAGAAATGTCATTGTTACTATAAAATTTTATTATTATTATTATTATTATTTTAAATAGAATTATTATTTTAAAGATAATATTAAAAATTATCGTAAATATTAAAGTTATCATAATTAGAATTATCGTTTTATCATAATGTCATCTTAGTAATTATAAATATTGATATTTTTATAATAATAATTGTTATTACAAAATAATACAACTTTTACTTACTATCATTATAAATATTATTTTATCAAATAAATATGTGATACAAACATATTTTACTACGTGTAATAACTTACTTTAATAATACCTATCATATTATCTTTATGATATTAAATTAACCCTATAAATTTTTATTACTTAATATATATAAAAGTATATTTTATTATATAAATTTAATATAAAATTTTATTTATTAATAAATAAATTATATTATTTACTCTAATAAATCTTTTAAAATTATTTAAAAATATAAAACGACGATATTTAAACTATATATTAATCATGTATAGATTTTGGGAAATTATTTTGAGTCAAATTTACTTTTGTTGACTTTTGCATATTAGTCTCGAGCATTAGGATTGTGGTACACTATAACTTGACCTAATTTGTTAGACAAATATTAACCAACACATAAATATATATAATTAATTTAGGTTCGTGAATCCGAGGCCAACCTTGCGCTTGTTCAATGACGTTATATGTATTTTTACTACGAAATACAGTATGGTGAGTTTCATTTGCCTTTTTACCCTTTATATTTTTTGGACTGAGAATACATGCGCTTTTATAAATGTTTGACGAAATAGACACAAGTAATTGAAACTACAATCTATGGTTGAATTATCGAAATCGAATATGCCCCTTTTTATTAAAGTCTGGTAATCTAAGAATTAGGGAACAGACACCCTAATTGACGCGAATTCTAAAGATAGATCTATTGGGCATAACAAACCCCATCCAAAGTACCGGATGCTTTAGTACTTCAAAATTTATATCCTGTCCGAAGGAGGATCCCGGAATGATAGGGGATATTCTTATATCTATCTAGTTAATGTCAGTTACCAGATGTTCACCATATGAATGATTATTTTTATCTCTATGCATGGGACGTATATTTATGAGAACTGGAAATGAAATTCTTGTGGTCTATTAAAATGATGGAAATAAATGATTATGATAAACTAATGAACTCACCAACCTTTTGGTTGACACTTTAAAGTATGTTTATTCTCAGGTGTTAAAGAAATCTTTCGCTGTGCATTTGCTCATTTTAAAGATATTACTTGGAGTTTTTCATAGCATATTTCGAAGAACGTTGCATTCGAGTCATTGAGTTCATTAAAGATTATTATTAAATCAATAATAAAACCTATTGAATTCTATTTATAATAGATTTTTGAATTATTAAAGTGAATTATTAAAGTATGAATTATTAAAGTGAATTATTAAAGTGAATTATTAAAGTATGAATTATTAAAGTGAATTATTAAAGTATGAACTATTAAAGTGAATTATTAAAGTATGAATTATTAAAGTGAATTATTAAAGTATGAATTATTAAAGTGAATTATTAAAGTATGAATTATTAAAGTGAATTATTAAAGTTAAAGTAAAGTAAAAATAAAGTAAAGGTAAAGTTTAAGTATAGTAAAAGTATAAAACTATGTACGTATAATACGCGTATAAATATATATAATATTAATTTAAATCGTTTAATAAAATAAAATATAAATATCGTTATCTTTATCATACTAGTTAAGTAATGAGTTGTCAAAAGTGGTTCTAGATATTTATAAAAGTTATATACGTTTTAATAATAAAGTTCTTTTTAAACTGAAAACATTTTTGTACGTTTGAAACTAAATAGATCAATCGAGCCTTTATGTGATTCAATCTTCCACTATCCTTTGTCTAGTTCTCAATGATTGACAATTTGTTCTTATTTATAAATCACTTTACCATTTTCCGAATATTGTTAAAATGGAAAGATTTCTCAAATCAACGTGGGCCTTTCAACAGAGACTTGTAATCATAATTCAATATATCTGATAATTCAATCATTTGATCTTATCTTCTAATTCCATTGATAAACATTTTGAAACAGATACAATCATATAAAGTATTTAATCTAATATTTTGTTTACGTTTCAAGTTATAATATATATACACATATACATATATAATCATATTCGTTTAATGGTTCGTGAATCGTTGGAACTTGGTCGAGGTTGAATGAATGTATGAACATAGTTTAAAATTCTTGAAATTTAACTTAACAAATATTGCTTATCGTGTCGGAAACATATAAAGATTAAAGTTTAAATTTGGTTGGAAATTTCCGGGTTGTCACAGTACCTACCCGTTAAAGAAATTTCGTCCCGAAATTTGAGTGGAAAGGTCGTGAATGATAATAAGTATGTTTTCATGATGTATACGGGCTGAAAATTATAGTTTTATCATCAGCGAATAATTTGGATAAACAATCCATTTATATGAAGAGTACGAATGAAGCTAACATAGAAGAGTGAAATGAGTAAGTGTAGATTCATCTTATCATTTGACGTAGATATGATTGATTCCCAGATTTTAAGGGATTTGAAGAAAATCTTCTTAATAAGATTTGACTCTCCGGTACTCAAGGGAATTAGGATCCTCTTTAAATGTGATCGTCCATTTTAATTGTTCTTTCCTAGATTTTCTTATAAATTCACCTCCTTCGTTTCCTTACAACTCACACCTTCTGTTGATGCATTTTATGCAAGTCCCTAGATGTGACGACCCGGAAATTTCCGACCAAATTTAAACTTAATTCTTATTTGATTTCGACACGATAAGCAAAGTCTGTAAAGTTGAGTCTCAAAAATTTTGAACTATTTTTATGAATCCATTTGACCTTGGACTTTTCCCGACGACTCACAATACGATTACTTGTAAATAGATATGTATATAATTATATATATATATATATATATATATATATATATATATATATATATATATATATATATATATATATATATATATATATATGTAAATAATAAAATGAAATATTATATATTGTAATTGTTAGAATTAATTACGTAAATAATAATAATATATAATAAATATTATTTAGAAAGTATATATACATATAAATAAAGTGTACAGAATATATATTTAGTGATTTCGAAGTTATTTAGTAAACAACGGTAACGCTCAATTGTCAATCAATTGATAGTAAATGAGTTAAAAAGGAACTTATGTGATTTTAAAATAAACGATGATCCGAAAATGAGTTTTATAAATTATAGGCTTATTAAAAATATAAAAAATAATGAAACACACCAACTAGGTATGACGTCAAGAATTTTAAAAGGTTTAAAATAAATAAATATATATATATATATATATATATATATATATATATATATATATATATAATTTTTATAAATATAAAATTAACCAATCATTGAATCATATTAAACTAAAATACATTGGGTTTTAGATAACAGATAAAAATTAAATACCAACCCGTGACTACACATTTAATACCTGAGTTTATTTAATTATTACACCGTGTTATATCTATACCCGTGATTAACCAGTAAAACACCCGTGACCTTATCTAATCTATCTATATTATTGCCCTTTCCAGATTCATTTTATCAAACACCCAATTTTTTCTCTCAAGAACACCCACTACTATTCATCATCATCATCAATCTTTTATCACTCAAGAACACTTTAAAAACTTGATGGATCATAAAATCGTTTATATATTCGGATTCCTCTCGAAGAGCTCTACACATCCATATCAACAATTTCATGATTTGTGTAAGTTTTAAAAACTCAAATTTTTGGTTTTTCATATTTTTGTTACATATTAGGGTAGATATAGTATCTATTGCTCAAGTCTATATGATTATACATGATTGTATGAGTTATATTGCTCGTTTGATGTGTTTATGTTTAATCCCGAATTTGTTTTGTGTGGTTACAGAAACTTGGTTTTCTTGAATGTTAAATATTATGATATAATTAAAATCCTCTCGAAAAATTTATAATTTTAGGCTTTAGATTCGCGTATTTTCATTACCGTATGCTTAAGATATGATTGATTGAAGTTTTTGTGATGAATATGTGATTATGTCGAATTCTGGAAAAATGGACATAGAAATGAATTTTAAACGGATCATAATTGTGTAGAGGATTTAAAAACACTCAAGTTAGACTAGGATATCATGCTATTTGGATTTGTAATACTCCCGTTATGCTTAATTGATCGTATATGAAAAACTGATTTGCTCAGTATTATAAAACTGACTTTTAAATTTATTTGAAGTATGATAGTGATTTAGGACTTTGCATATCTGAAAATTTCATATGTTTTAGTTAACGTTTCATCTAGGCCTTCCATCATTTGGATTTGTGAAGCTTGAGTAATGTGCTTGTCGAAAATGGTAACCTGCATTCTGTCCAAATCTGTAACTTATGCACCTATAGTTTTATAGTAAGAGTTTTACACCTTTTGAGACCTTGGCCTTCTGTATTATCGAACTTTGTATGTTATGTGATAAATGTCTAGTTTATTGAAACCTCTGAAACCCGATACTTTGTGCACACTAAGGCCGTAGATTTGGTAACTTCTGAATTGAGCTGAAACAGAATGTCCAATTTGATTGAATAAACTGCACCAATTGGCTAAACAAAAGTTTCTCATTTTTGGATATGTGGTAATTTGACTTGTCCTTGAACTATGACCACTGACCTAGCTTGATTTGCATGTCCCTAGCTCCAGTTATAGCCATTACGATATTGGTGCACAGTCAGAAACTGATTTAGCGAACCATAAATGTACCTCTTCTGAAACCCGACTTGTAGACATCGTATGAGCCCCTGGCTAGACTTTTTGGAATCTATTTTGAGTCTACTTTTGATCTGGAGTTTTCCATGTTACCATGTTTTATGTGTTATGAATTATGTCCGTTGTTTGTATGACGCGCGTGAAAATTTGTGACAATACGTGTTAAGTACAAACTAAATAGGCCAATATGTTTAATTAACTTGAGTTCTAGAAAATGTGGATTTTATATTTGAAAAGTTCATGATTAGTAGTTAAGTTTTCATATAGGTGTTGTATCTTAAAAGTTTCTAGATTTTGAGATAATTGCATGCGAAAATGGACACCCGAACTTGGACCGTCCATTTGGACACTTGACCCGTTTGAGTCTAAAAATGTCAAAATGGATAACGGTCAGCGTAAACAAATTCTATATGTTGATTTAAGTATGCCTGCAAGTTTTGGTGCTTTAAAAATGAGTTTTGGGTCTATTTTGGTTTAAAGAGAGATTTATGACCTATTCGGGTCAAACGTGAATAAATTGACCCATATGCATAATTTTGGAAAACGGAAGTCACCAACACATCTAAAATGTCATTTTTGAGCTGTGATACAAATTTGGTTAACTCAGGTCAGCCGGATTCAAATTTGGATCGTTAACCGAAAGTTTTAGCATTTTTAACAAAAGTGTCAAAAATGACTCTCGAGCCTACTTTGCGGACTCATAAGTTGAAATTGGTTAAGTTTGGATAAAAACCATTAATTGATATTGAAAGTATTTACGACAAGCTTTAAAACGATATGTTATATGTATGATTTTGTCGAGACTAAACTGGTCTAAAACGAGTACGAAAATGGAACATCAGCGCTGATCCAATGCTGTTAACAACAGCAAAACTCAGCATTTAGTGTTTTGAAGGACTGTTTTCGCGAGGTCATAACTTTCAAACTGTAACTCCGTCTTTATCAAATAAACTATCTATAGAAAGGTGGAATGACATACTTTCCAACGGTCATGACCCAAAGTATTATATCGGATTTGGTGGGACCCGAAATCAGCTGTAAAGTTACTACATATACATATATGTAAATAATATTGTTTTTACTAAATAAAAATGTATAACTTAAGTTTGACCTATGTTTGACTATTTGACCAACTTGAGTAATATTATGAGATTGTTGACTGGTGTTGACTATGTTGACTGTGTTTGACTTGCGTTTGACTTACATTTGACTTAATTTGACTTTTGTTGACTTTTGCTAAATTTTGCTAAATTTATGAGTAGGACTTGAGCAATAAGACTATACGAACCCTATAGACCGACCTAGCTTATTAGACACTTATTGACCAACATATGTTCTCTAGGTTGGGGTCTACGGTTACTTGCATTCCGATTTTCGGTCACATCTCTGTGATTTATTTCTGAAGTTGTCAGGTGAGTTTCATTTGCTCCTTTTTACTCATTACATTTTTGGGCTGAGAATACATGCAATGCTTTAATAACTGTTTTATAATATTTATATGCGTGAGTTTCATTACTCCCTTTTTAAATGCTTTTGCAATATTGATGTGTGCAGCGGGGTGTATACAAAATAGCTTATATTTTTACAGGAAATACTATTAAATACGATACAATTTTACACAAGATATTTATTTATTCATAGAATGGATATACTTAAACCTTGCTACAACACTTATAGGCAGTGTACCTAATCGTACAGTAGTGTAGTTTTTAGTAAGTCCGGTTCGTTCCACAGGGAAATCTTTAAACAAAGCTTAACGCTATATTAGTTTACTTTTATAAAAATACAAATATATATAAGTAATATTATTATTATAAAGGGGGGTTTTTACCGTTTAATGACCGGTTTGTCGATTTTAAAACTTTAGTCGCAGTTAAAACCAAATGTAAAATATTAAAAATAAATACAAGACTTAAATTAAAGCGTAAAGTAAATAACAATAATGAAATTGCGAATAATAAAAGTGCGATAAAATAAACTTGCAATAATTAAAAAGTACGATAATTAAAAGTGCAATTAAATACAATAACAATAAAAAATGCGATAATTAGAAGTGCAATTAAATATAAAATAAAGGAAATAAAATATGAAATAAAAGAATTATGCTTATTTAAACTTCCATAATCATGATGTTTGACGTGTTGATTTTAGTTTTATGCCCATTGGTTAATTGTCCTTTGTCCTGGATTATTTAATATGTCCGTCTGGTTTTTGTCCATAACAGTCCATCAGTCATAAATATAAAGTGCGAGTGTCCTCGTCAAATTATTCTTATACCCGAAGTTAAATATTCTAACTAATTGGGGATTCGAATTGTAACAAGGTTTTAATACTTTGTTTAATGAATACACCAGGTTGTCGACTGAGTGTAACCCAAAGTTTTAACATTTTGTTATCAATTATATCAAGTGTCCTTGTACATAATTTCACCCCTGTTTTAATAATTCCATAGACTATTAATCCATTCCCGTGTCCGGTTAAATGAACGATTATTCGTACATATAAATACCCCGCCCATCGTGTCCGATCGAGTGTATATGGTTATTTATTGGGACTTCCAATTGTAAATCTTTAAATTAAAATTAACAAACTATCATTTAGTTAAACAAATATAAAGCCCATTAATAGCCCATAGTCTAATTTCCACAAGTGTCGTTCTTTTATCCAAACCCCAATTATGGTACAAAGCCCAATTACCCAATTTTAGTAATTAGCCCAACATCATGATTACTTCGGATTAAATAAGCATAATAATAACTTAGCTACGAGACATTAATATAAAAAGGTTGAACATAACTTACAATGATTAAAAATAGCGTAGCGTTACACGGACAGAATTTCGACTTACACCCTTACAACATTCGCTAACATACCCTTATTATTATGATTAAAATTAAAATTAAAATATGAATATAAATATATACGATATAGATAGAGAGATGGATATATGATGGATGGAAAATGCTCAGAATTCGGTTGCTTTTATAGGGACTTTCAAAACTTGGGGCTCCGCGACTCGCGGCATTTTTGGCCTTCAAACTCCGCGAGTCGCGGAGTTTGAAATTACAGCTCACCCATTTTGGAGTCTCTCTTGCCGACGGTTTTTATTTATTTATATAATATATAAATAATTATAAGAATTATTTAAATATTATATTATATTTATGTGCATAGTTGCCTTGTAATTTTTAGTCCGTTGCGTCGAGCGTTGAGAGTTGACTCTGGTCCCAGTTCCGGATTTTCGAACGTCCTTGCGTACAATTTTATATTTTGTACTTTGCGTTTTGAATCTTGTACTCTTGTAATTTCGAGACGTTTCTTATCAATAATTGGAACCTCTTTGATTGTATTTTGTACTTTTGAGCTTTTTGGTCGTTTGAGTCTTCAATTCGTCGAATCTGTCTTTTGTCTTCACCTTTTATTATTTAAACGAATATCACTTGTAAATAGAACAATTGCAACTAAAAGCTTGTCTTTCTTGAGGAATAATGCTATGAAATATATGTTCGTTTTTAGCATTATCAAATATTCCCACACTTGAGCGTTGCTTGTCCTCAAGCAATATCGTCTTGAAATACTAGAATCACTTATTTATTCTTCACACTTTGTACATCAGTGATTTCTATACGGCGGTATAAACAATGGTAGTAACGATATGGTTTACAGTCCCACATGACTATAAAAATTTAGATCCATTAAGGAAATTGGATCTTTATGAAAACATTTGATCTTTTGAAAATTAAATCTAGTTTTTACCCTAGATAAGTTTTCCGGAATAACCCTTCACCGGTGTTTGCAAAATATTTTTGTGGGTTTGGTGGGTTTCAGATTTGAAAATTTTAGCTCAAAACTTATGGTTTTGTGTCACCCACTTGCTAACCTTGTATTTGGAAAGCAACACGTCCAGTTTACTTGTCCCGTATATTACCTTTCGGTAAACTACCGTCCGGTTGTAAAGGAAAGCGTTGAACAAGCAACTGTTAAGGCAATGTCCCCTGACATGCTTTTAATTATGGTCTATAACGTGTCGGACGCAATTACTATCCTTGGTAGGAGCAATAGTAAAGCTCACCCTTATGATTTTTCTGTCTGGCACAAGGTCCTGTCTTTGACCATGCTATGCAACCACTGTTCTTACGGTTGACACCCGATTTGGTTCAGGTGACCTAATGAATTCCAGGTGAATTCCTAGGATTTTACGTTCAATGGTAATGAACGCATTGAAAATAGGGTTTTCAGAAAACAAATCGGTTTGTAATTTTGATCAAAATATTTTCTCGTTCAAGCTCGAGTTTAGATATCATTGAATTCCATGAGTTTGAATTCTCAATCTTTAAGGTCAATCTCAAGGATTGAGTAATATCAGTCTTAAAAGCTGATTTTTGATCTTTTAAGGAGATTATCCTTTCTGGGGATCTGATTCATTAGTCTTATCCAGCTAATTTGCATGGTGCCCCCCCATTGTACGAGATAAATCCTTCTCATGGTTAGGATAAATCTGACCACTTGGCGACCCTGTTTAATGCTGAGGTCTGCGGATTTCCTGCTGATTTTAGTGATGACTTTTCTAGATTTTTCGTCAACCTACAGCTGGTCTGGACGATAACTTCCTGACTTAAATCAAGAAGCGCGTTTCTTTTTCGGAAGACTTTACTTCCTTTTAATGATGGAATTGTTTCATCGTGTAGATCCATCTCTTCTTTTCTTTCATCGGGTAAAACAGTTTAGCTTAGTCCAAAGCAAAAGTATTTTCAGTTATTTGTACAAAAATATGTGATATATGTTTTGAATAACTTGGTAAATTTTCTCACACTTGGCTTTTATTTTCCTTTTTATCGTCTTCTATTCCATTTTAAATGAATTTTAACATTTTGGTTTGTTTCTCAATTTATGTCCTTTCCAAGGTTACAATAATTTCGGTGTTAAAACCTAGTTTTATCGTTCATAAATATGTATAAACATGATTTTGAGTTCATTTAATTGAAAATTTTGAAAAATTTTACTAGAATTGGGTAGTCAGTATATAAGACTAGGGATGTTCTTTATTATCAGAGAGCACTAGATTCTAATACAACTACTGCTTTACTAGTATTTTTAATGGTAACCAAGTGTATAAAGTAAAAATTTTTAAAATCCTAAAGAATTTAACCCCTTCCCACACTTAAGATCTTGCAATGCCCTCATTTGCAAGAAATCAGTAACAATTTAAATTATTGAGGGTGATTTGTGTGAAATTGATTAAATTTTACCAAAGTTTCCAAACATATTGGCGTTTGTTTGCTGAATGATAAATGGTGCACATCATTTGTTCATTCCGTCTTGTTGTTATTTCACATATATTTTGCATCTTGTCGTCAAAATTAGTTGCTTTTGCTGAACTTAATGCTAGTCTTTGAAAATGCGTTGTTTTACCCTGTTGTGTACATAAGATAAACTGCAAATATATATACATATTTTTGAAGTTTGGTATATTACCCCACATTCAAAAATTATTAAAATCTAAGAATAAAAGTTAGAAAATTATAAAAAATTTTACAATATTAACATAAGTATTAAACGTATCAATATTACAAATTACAAAATAAATAAAACTAAGTATACTAGGGATGATACTGGTACCAATAGGGGTTCCAAGCATAATCATAGGTGCTATAAAATGCTTCGGCAGGGTTATACGTAGGATACGGTGGTTGCATCTCTATAGACCAGGGAGGGAAGATGGGTTTCGGTGTAGGAATATAGTTTCTACCTATATGTTGGCAATGAGCTATGATTTGGTTCTGATGAACTTGCCAATCTTCAAATGCTCTCTGTCTAGCATTTTCGTACTCCTGTGAAGCTATAAACCTTTGCATTTCTTGCATCTCATTTCCCCCTCCTACATTACCTTGCTGTTGGTTTCTCTCAACCTGTGGATGTCTACCATGGTATTGTACTATGGTATACATTTAAACCTATAGTATCGCGGGGTTCTGGTTCTTCCACTAATAATCCCCCCCGACTTATATCCACACCGAGATATTCAGCAATCAAAGTAATAAAAATACCACCTCCTATTATGCTATGCGGTCTCATCCCCCTAACCATAGCTGATAAATAATAACCCACACAATACGGTATACTTACAGCGCTTTGTGGGTCTCGAATACACATATGGTAAAACAAATCCTGTTCATTTACCTTTTCCTTGTTCTTACCCCTTTGTGTAATCGAATTAGCTAAAAACCTATGAATTACTCTTAATTCAGCTCTATCTATATCCAAATAAGAGTAATTTCCCCCTTTGAATCGGTGATGGCTTGTCATTTGACTCCATACACCGTGTGTATCAAAATTTTCATCTATCTTTCTACCATTTAGTATCAACCCTCTACAATCAGCAGATGCTAACTCCTCAGGCGTATATATACGTAAAGCCTGAGCCATGTCTAGTAAAGACATGTGGCGCATCGAACCGCCTAACAAAAATCTAATAAAAGATCGATCGGTTAAACTAGCTACCCGATCATTCAACTCTATACTACACAACAATTCTTCACACCATACTTTATATACAGGTCTACGCATGGTGAATAAACGTACCCAGTCATTAAAAGTAGAATTACCATACCTCTGTACAAGTAATTCCCTAATTGGCCCGGCCAATTCTACAGCTTCTAAGGGTCCCCATTCTATGACCCTCGGTACCTCAACAACTTTAGAATGAAGAGTATGCAAACCCCTTTGATATTTTGGATAATCTATCCAAAGTCTGTCAAATCTCAGGTTCGGGTGCAAATCTTACAAGTGCATATCAGAAAAGGTCATGACTGGATGAGGTATATCTTGCTTGTAGTAGTTATCCACCTCCTGTTGTTCCGCATTCTCAGCAGGAGCATTGCGAGCTTGGGATGAAGATTCACCCCTTTCAGTCTGCAAAACACATCAAACACAATTTTTGTGCATCTAAATATGCATTAGTGTCAGCAAAATCATCAATCAAAATAATTACAATGACATGATCAATTTATATCAAACTTAAGCTCATTTTCACATTTTTATCAAATCTACACTTTTTCAAAATAGCATATACGAAAATGTTCGCCAAGTTCATAAGCATTCAACTCAAATAACATGTCAAAATAATCATTACTAGCAATTAAACAAGTTTCAAATGGCATTATCTCTCAAAAATCAAGTTCATGAATTTTAGACTTGAAAAAGTCCACTTTAATTCTCAAAATCATGTTTAGGCTCAAAGTTTGGATCATTTAACTACCTAGACATGTTACACTACTTAATTTAGCAACAATTCATGACAAAAATTGGCCATAACCTGTTTATATCAAAAAGCCCCAAATTTGCTCAAGAACACAAACCCTAGATTACTCAAAACTTGAAGTTTAAGACTTCTAATCATGTTAAATAGTATCAATCTAGGTTATACAAACATAATACATAAACAATTTAAGCATAATTACACTAAAAAGCATCAAAATCAAATTGGGGAAAAAATTGCTCAAGAACACTAATTTTCGGATTAAATGGTGTTTAGGTGTAGAAATTTACCGTTTTTCTTGAGTAATTCCTTGATAGCATCCTTCTCAACATGATTTTAGTAAAAAATTTGGTGATTAACGGTTAAAAATTGTGATTTTGGGGTGTATTTTTCGGGTTTTTCGTGCAGTATATTCGCAGTTTGTTTGAGTTTGTGGTGTGCAACTGAGTTGTTCTGCGTTTTTATTTTTTTTCTGATTTTCGATCCTCCTGCGACTCGCGGCGAATTTACCTTTCAAACTCCGCGAGTCGCGGAGTTTGCTTTTTTTTTATATATCTTATACTAATTAAAACAATTAAGTAATTAATTTTAAAATTTTGTTTCCCTTGTTATTTAGGACGAGGTCGTTTCGGATCGATGTCCTAGTCCGTCCTTCGACAAAATTTTAAAATTTGTCTTTTTGTAGCGATTGTTTTAAAAGCTAAGATTTTTGGTTTTTTTTTTTTGGCATACTTTAATTCAATAAGATTAAAAATAATGATAATAAAAGTTCTCGTCCCTCCCTCGGGTAAAGCAATTTCGGTTTAAAGACCTAGTCTTCAACTTACGACGAATTTTAAAAATCATATTTTTAACTTAATGAGATAAAGTAAATTTTTATTTTTAAATTCACACAACTTAAATATAAAATTCAAAATTAATATTAAAAATTCACACCAAACTTACAATTTAAAATACATAAAATTAAAAATTCATATTTTAAAAATTAAAAATTCACACCAAACTTAATTTAAAAATTCATATTATAAATTCACACCAAGCTTATATTAATTTTTCAAATATTTACAATTTTACAAATATTGTTTTTACAAAGTTTGCAATATTAATTTAAGATTTATATATTAATTTTAAAAACATGGTAAAAATAAAATTAAAAATCATTTTTGGCTTTTTATCCCACTTTAATCAATCAAATATTATCAAAAATATGCGCCCCTCTTTTCGGTAAAGTAATTTCGGTTCCAAGACCTAATTTAACTCATGACGAATTTTTGAAATATTTTGGGTTAATTGATTAAAGATATTTATAACTTAAGAATAAACGTTAAATTTCGCAGTGATGTAATAAATTTTTGAATGATATCAATAATTTCGGTCGCCAAACCTAATTTTATTCAATACCAATTTAATACTTTTTAGCGAACAAATTAGCGTTTATTATCAAAAGGTTAAAAATAAAAAATAAAAATAAAATAAAAACTGTACAGACATACCTGTGAAATAGATTTCTTAGTTATATGATCTATCCCATTCATAAGATAGTCGGTTTAATTAGTTTTCCATGGCTACATAGGCGTAACCTCGAGCATTCAGTGTCTTTTCTTCTAAACATATGAACGGTCCGTCTCTACATAAAGTAACAAATTCGGTGTTTGAATAGGTTTGATTATTTGAACATTTACCTCCATGTGACCATTTTCCGCATTTGTGACATCTTTCTAGGTGTCGTGCTCTTCTTTTCGCTGCGGATTTTGATTTTCCTTTACCAAATTGTAACTTATTATCTTCGCATCTGGATTCTTTTCTAACTCCGTCCATTCTTTCTCTGATTACTGATACTAGTTCACTCGGTAGTGTGTCATTATTACGTTTAGTGATCAAAGCGTGTAGCATTAGACCATGGTTTAGTTCACAGGCAGTCTTCATTTTGTAAAAACCTAAAAAAAATAAAAATTAAGAATGGGGGGAGAAGACTAGTTCTTTAGGGTCTGCTAGGGAAAGACCATTCGGGTTCCATTTTCGAGAACTACAAGAAAACAGACAATCTAACTCTAACAGAATTACATATTATCCCTTAAAGACTTGATTCTCCCCATACTTAGTTAGCCTTGGTGTCGAAATTGTGATTAACTTCGTTGTCAACTTCCATCGGACCATGTATGTAGTTTTTAACTCTGTGACCATTAACTTTAAATTCAATCCCATTTGAATTTATTAATTCTATCGTTCCGTATGGGAAAACTCTTTTGACTATGAATGGTCCAGACCATCTTGATTTCAATTTTCCAGGAAATAGCTTGAATCGTGAATTGAAAAGAAGAACTCTGTCTCCTTCTTTAAATTCTTTTGAACTTCTGATTCTTTTATCATGCCATTTCTTCGTTCTTTCTTTATAGATTAACGAATTTTCGTATGCTTCATGTCTTAATTCTTCTAATTCGTTTAGTTGACTTAATCGTAGACGTCCGGCTTCATGTAAATCAAGATTACATGTCTTCAAAGCCCAAAACGCTTTGTGTTCAATTTCTACTGGAAGATGACATGCTTTTCCATAAACAAGTCTAAAAGGTGTGGTTCCAATTGGAGTTTTGTAGGCTGTTCTAAAAGCCCAGAGTGCATCCTCCAATTTAATGGACCATTCCTTCGGATTTGATCCTACGGTTTTCTCTAGAATTCGTTTTAAAGCTCGGTTGGTATTTTCAACTTGTCCACTTGTTTGTGGATGATATGCCGTGGAGATTTTATGAGTTACTCCATATCTTTTAAGAACTTTCTCAAGTTTATTATTACAGAAATGAGTTCCCCGATCACTTATTAAAGCTTTCGGTGTTCCAAACCTTGCAAAAAGACGTTTTAAAAAGTTGACTACAACTCGTGCATCGTTAGTTGGGAGAGCTTGTGCTTCCGCCCATTTAGATACATAATCAATGGCTACGAGTATATAAAGATTATTATGAGATTTTGGAAATGGACCCATAAAGTCAATACCCCAAATGTCAAATACTTCACATACTTGGATGACATTTTGTGGCATTTCATCACGTTGACTTATTTTTCCGGCCCTTTGACAACCATCACAGGATTTGCAAAGAAGGTGTGCGTCTTTGTAAATTGTAGGCCAATAGAATCCAGCATCATAAACTTTTCTTGCTGTTAGTTGAGGCCTATAATGCCCTCCTGTTGGTCCTATGTGACAATGGTTTAATATTTTACTAGCTTCATCTCCAAATACACATCGGCGTATTATTCCATCGGGACAACTTTTAAACAGATGTGGATCTTCCCAAAAATAGTGTTTTATATCACTGAAGAATTTCTTTCGTCTTTGGTACGATAATCATTTTTCAAGGAATCCACAAACTAAGTAGTTTGCATAGTCTGCAAACCATGCTATTTCTTTATAATCTATCTTCAATAGATATTCATCAGGAAAGTTGTCTTGTATGGCTGATTCATTTAGAACTTCTAATTCGGGATTTTCAAGACGAGAAAGATGATCAGCGGCGAGATTTTCTGCTCCTCTTTTATCTCGGATTTCAATATCAAACTCTTGTAAGAGTAAGATCCAACGGATTAATCTTGGTTTAGCATCTTGTTTTGAAAATAGGTATCTAAGAGCAGAATGGTCGGTATAGACCACCGTTTTTGCTAGAACGAGATATGATCGAAATTTGTCAAAAGCAAAGACAATAGCAAGGAGTTCTTTTTCAGTAGTTGTATAGTTCATTTGTGCTCCTTGTAACGTCTTACTAGCATAATATATAGGTTGAAATCGTTTTTCAATCCTTTTTCCTAAAACGGCTCCCATTGCAAAATCACTTGCATCGCACATTAGTTCAAATGGTAGATTCCAATTTGGTGTTATCATGATCGGCGCATTAGTGAGTTTCTCTTTAAGAATATTAAAAGATTTAATACACTTATCTGAAAAGATGAATGGAGCATCCTTTTCTAGGAGTTTATTCATAGGAGTGGCAATTTATGAAAAATCTTTTATGAAACGTCGGTAAAAACCGGCATGCCCTAGAAAACTCCTAACTCCTCTAACATTGGTGGGATGTGGAAGTTTAGCAATTACATCTACTTTAGCTCTATCCACTTCAATTCCTTCTTTTGAAATTTTATGACCAAGAACGATGCCTTCTTTAACCATGAAATGGCATTTCTCCCAATTAAGTCCTAGATTTGATTGTTTGCATCTAATAAGCATTCATTCAAGATTAACTAGACATGATTCAAATGTATCACCGAAGACTGAAAAGTCATCCATGAAAACTTCCATGCATTCTTCTATCATGTCGTGAAAAATCGCCATCATACACCTTTGAAAGGTTGCAGGGGCGTTGCAAAGTCCAAATGGCATGCGTTTGTAAGCAAAAGTACCATAAGAGCACGTGAATGTGGTTTTCTCTTGGTCCTCGGGTGCTATTGGAATTTGAAAATATCCGAAAAATCCATCTAGAAAACAATAGTAACTATTTCCGGCTAATCTTTCTAACATTTGATCAATGAAAGGTAAGGGAAAGTGATCTTTTCTGGTGGCGTCATTTAATTTTCTATAATCAATACACACACGCCATCCTGTTACAGTCCTAGTAGGAATAAGCTCATTTTTCTCATTTGTAATGACAGTCATGCCACCCTTCTTAGGCACGCATTGAACTGGGCTTACCCATGGACTATCAGAAATTGGATATATCAAACCTGCATCTAGTAGTTTAATAATCTCTTTCTTAACTACATCTTGCATGTTAGGATTTAGTCTTCGTTGGCGTTGCACATACGTTTTATGACCTTCTTCCATAAGGATTTTATGTGTGCAATACGAAGGACTTATTCCTTTAATATCATGAATCTTCCATGCAATGGCTAGTTTATGAGCTTTCAACACAGAAATGAGTTGTGATTTCTCATTTTCAGTAAGAGAAGACGATATTATTACAGGTAATTCAAATTCACCATGTAAATAAGCGTATTCCAAATGGTTTGGAAGTGGCTTTAACTCTAATTTCGGAGGTTCTTCTATCGATGATTTGTATCGATATCTGTCTTATTCTTTTAGCATTTGGATTTCTTCTGTTGTTGGTTCATATCCATTAGCTATAAGTGTAGCTAACATTTCAGCTTTATCAATTGGTTCATTACCTTCTCCTAAAGAACATTCTCCTGTTCCTTGTAATTCTGGAAATTCTTCTAATAATTCTGTATGTGCATCTATAGTTTGAATATAATAACATGTATCATCTGCAGATTGTGGTTGTTGCATTGCTCTATCAACTGAAAAGGTAACACTCTCATCCTCTATACTTAGGGTCAATTTCTTACCGAACACGTCTATCATTGCTTTAGCCGTGTTTAAGAATGGTTTTCCTAATATGAGAGGAACTTGAGAATCTTCTTCCATGTCCAAAACAACAAAATCTAATGGAAATACTAAAGTACCAACTTTAACTAGCATGTTCTCCATTATCCCTCTAGGATATTTTATTGATCTATCGGCTAGTTGTATGCTTATTCTGGTTGGTTTCAATTCTCTAAGGTCTAGTTTAGCGTATAGTGAATACGGCATTAGATTTATACTAGCACCTAAGTCTGCCAATGCTTCTATTGAACTAAGACTACCCAGAAAACATGGAATTGTGAAACTTCCTGGATCAGATAGTTTTTCTGGTATCTTATTCAACAGCACTGCTGAACAATTAGCATTCATAGTAACAGCCGAGAGTTCTTCCATTTTCTTTCTATTTGAGATTAGATCTTTCAAGAATTTAGCATATCTAGGCATTCCTGAAATTTCATCAATGAAAGGAAGATTTACATTTATTTGTTTAAACATATCCAAGAATTTGGATTGCTCGGCTTCAAGTTTCTCTTTCTTCATTTTACTCGGGTAAGGAAATGGTGGTTGGTATGGTTTAACATAAGGTTTATCCTTAGCTGTGTTATCTTCATTAACCTTTTCAACTACCGGTTCTTTTTCCTTATCTTGATCAGGTTGTGGTTCTTGTGGAGTAGGAATAGCTTCATCAGAAGTTACAGGTATTACAGGTGGTTTAAGCGTTGTACCACTTCTTGTGGTAATGGCTTTAGCTGTTTCTTTCTGGGGGTTAGCATTTGTATCACTAGGTAAACTTCCCGGTTTTCTTTCACCTATTAACCTTGCTAGGTTACTTACTTCTTGTTCCAAGTTTTGAATAGAAGCTTGTTGATTTCTAAATGCTTGAGCATTTTGTTCATTAGTTTGTTTCTGAGATGTGAAAAACTGCGTTTGAGTTTCAACTAGCTTCGTCATCATATCTTCTAAATTCGGCTTTTTATCATCGGTTTGTTGTGGTGGTTTGTTTTGAAAATTAGGTCTTTGCTGATTGTAATTATTATTGGATACTTGTTGATTGCTAGGACCTTGTTGGTTGTTGTATGAAATATTTCGGTTATAATTCTGGTTTTGATTGTAAATCGGTCTTGGCGGTTGATAATTATTCTGATAATTATTTCCAGGCCTTTGGTTTATGTATGAAATATTCTCTCTTTGTTCCATTGTTAATTCAATACTGAGACAATCTTTTGTCAAATGTGGTCCTCCACACTGCTCACAACTAATTCGTATTGAGTGAATATCTTTAGTCATCTTTTCCATTCGTCTCTCCACAGCATCTATCTTTGCGGAAATGGAATCTAAGTCATGGCTAGAATCGGCTCTAGCTACTTTAGATGATCTAACGATATCTTTTTCTTGGTGCCACTCATGTGAGTGGGAAGCAGTGTTATCAATAATTTTGTAAGCATCAGTTTCGGTTTTCTTCATAATAGAACCACCAGCTGCTATATCTATGTCTTTCCTTGTAGTGATGTCGCATCCTTGGTAGAATATTTGTACTATTTGACAGGTGTCTAAACCATGTTGCGGACATCCTCTTAATAACTTTCCATATCTAGTCCACGCCTCATATAGAGTTTCATTCGGCTTCTGTGTGAACGTAACAATTTCTGCTTGAAGTCTTACGGTTTTTGATGCCGGAAAGAATTGTTTAAGAAATTTTTCAACTAAAACATCCCATGTATCAATCGCCCCTTCAGGTAACGATTCCAACCAATCTTTGGCTTCTCCCTTTAAAGTCCAGGAAAATAACATGAGATATATCTGTTCATCCTCCACTTCTCGGATTTTAAATAGTGTGCAGATCCTATTAAAGGTACGTAGATGTTCATTTGGATCTTCCTTCGGTGCACCACTAAATTGGCATTGATTAGTCACCATGTGTAGAATTTGTCCTTTGATTTCATAATCTGGCGCATTAATGTCTGGATGAGTAATTGCGTGACCTTGGCCAGTGCGTTTAGCTCTCATTCGGTCTTCCATACTTAAAGGTTCCAGATTCTGCATAATTGAATTTGTTGAATCTGAATCACTAGAGGATTATGATTTAATGGTTCGTTCCTCAACAATCTCTGTTTGAATGATTGGTGGTTCCGGAGGAAAGTTTAGTGGTTCAGGATCTACGAATCGTTCCTGAATATTCTCCGGATTCTCAATTTTGAGGTCGGATTCAAAAAATGGATTATCGGAAATTTGAACTGGAGTACTTGGTCGACTGGATGACGATTCTAAAGAAAAATCAACGGCGGTAATATTTGCTAAATGTCTTGATCTAGTTACAGGTGGTGAACGTACAAAAGGTGGTGAACGTCTTGCTCGGTGCATTCACTGAATATCCTATTAGTTTTTAAAAGGAAAGAAAAATTATAATAAGTTATCCAATCAATAGACTTTTCTGATTTTGCCCACGTTTCGAATAGCCAAAAGATGCAGCAGAGGGGCAGGATTCGTTTGGTCTTAATATAATTGAGGACTGTTTGGCTCCAATAACCCGGTCCACGTACAAATCCAACTATTACTACGAACCAGAAAATTTTGATGTCTATCAATTTAACCACTTAAAATAAATTTTCGTAATTTTAAGAAATTTAGATAAGAAGTAGAATAAAAATCTATGTCCTAAAACTAGAATAGCGAGAAATAAGAAAGAAAAAGAGTTCGTCGAAAAAGGTCGAAAAAGAAAAATGGTTGAAAAATAAAAGTTGACGAAAAAATAAAAGAAACTTATAAAACTTAAAAACACTTGACTAACCTAACCTTATTACTACAACTAACTTAAAATTATAATCGCAAATTGAGATTACTAATTGGAATGATAATTGATACATAGGTAAAAGTCGTCTAAAAATATTAAAGCTTACAGGAAAAACTATATCCCAAATGGAAATAACTTAAAAAGAAGCTAAAATCTAAAAACTGCGTCGCAAAATTCTAAAGCACTTAAATCTTAGTCTAAAGAAAAAGCACTTAAGGAATTCTACGGCAAAGCCTAAAAATCTAGAGGTAAAAATAACTATTGCAAAAACTAAGTTTAAAACTAAATATGAGCGAAAAATACAAATATTACGCTAAAACAATTAAAAATGGACAAAATATAAAAATATACAAAAAGTTGTAAAAAGTACAATTTTTTATAAAAATATTATTTTTATATTATTTTATAAAAGTATTAATTTAAATATATAAATAAAACTAATTAAAACTTAATATAACTAAATGATTAAAATTAAATATTAATTTAATTAAAACCTAAATCTTAATTAATTAATAATAATAATTATTACTCCGTATTAATTGCAGTTAGGGTTTCTGGCAGGCGTGTCAGAAAAAGCTCCGCGAGTCGCGGTATTTCAAACAGCAAATCCCGCGAGTCGCGGGGTTCCAAAATTCAACCCTGGAACAGTTTAAAATCTAATTAAAATATTTATATAATTTTTTTTTTTAATTTTTTATTATTTTTTAAATTTTTTTTTTATTTTCTATTTTCTGTTTTTATATTTTCTGTTTTAAAATCTAATTAAAATATTTATATAATTTAAATAAAACTTATCTTTAATAACTAAGATAAAAATAAAATACTTTATAACAATCTAAAAAAAAATAGATTTATATATATTAAATTTTTTTATTTTTTCGGTTTTATATTTATAAAATATATTTATAAAATAAATTAAATAAAACTTATATTTTTACAAACTAAAATAAAAATAAAGAAACTTATAAACCTTTTAACAAACTCTTAAAAATATATAAATTTTTGTTTTTCTTTTTATATTTTCAAATATTTAAAACGTACTTTTATAAAAACGAATTTTAATAAAAGTAAAATAAAAATCTTTTTTTTTATGTAGCGTTGCGCTTCCAGCGTTTAAGAGTTGTCCCCGGCAGCGGCGCCAAAAATACTTTGATGTGTGCAGCGGGGTGTATACAAAATAGCTTATATTTTTACAGGAAATACTATTAAATACGATACAATTTTACACAAGATATTTATTTATTTATAGAATGGATATACTTAAACCTTGCTACAACACTTATAGGCAGTGTACCTAATCGTACAGTAGTGTAGTTTTTAGTAAGTCCGGTTCATTCCACAGGGAAATCTTTAAACAAAGCTTAACGCTATATTAGTTCACTTTTATAAAAATACAAATATATATATAAGTAATATTATTATTATAAAGGGGGGTTTTTACCGTTTAATGACCGGTTTGTCGATTTTAAAACTTTAGTCGCAGTTAAAACCAAATGTAAAATATTAAAAATAAATACAAGACTTAAATTAAAGCGTAAAGTAAATAACAATAATGAAATTGTGAATAATAAAAGTGCGATAAAATAAACTTGCGATAATTAAAAAGTACGATAATTAAAAGTGCAATTAAATACAATAAAAATAAAAAATGCGATAATTAGAAGTGCAATTAAATATAAAATAAAGGAAATAAAATATGAAATAAAAGAATTATGCTTATTTAAACTTTCATAATCATGATGTTTGACGTGTTGATTTTAGTTTTATGCCCATGGGTTAATTGTCCTTTGTCCTGGATTATTTAATATGTCCGTCTGGTTTTTGTCCATAACAGTCCATCAGTCATAAATATAAAGTGCGAGTGTCCTCGTCAAATTATTCTTATACCCGAAGTTAAATATTCCAACTAATTGGGGATTCGAATTGTAACAAGGTTTTAATACTTTGTTTAATGAATACACCAGGTTGTCGACTGAGTGTAACCCAAAGTTTTAATATTTTGTTATCAATTATACCAAGTGTCCTTGTACATAATTTCACCCCTGTTTTAATAATTCCATAGACTATTAATCCATTCCCGTGTCCGGTTAAATGAACGATTATTCGTACATATAAATACCCCGCCCATCGTGTCCGATCGAGTGTATATGGTTATTTATAGGGACGTCCAATTGTAAATCTTTAAATTAAAATTAACAAACTATCATTTAGTTAAACAAATATAAAGCCCATTAATAGCCCATAGTCTAATTTCCACAAGTGTCGTTCTTTTATCCAAACCCCAATTATGGTACAAAGCCCAATTACCCAATTTTAGTAATTAGCCCAACACCATGATTACTTCGGATTAAATAAGCATAATAATAACTTAGCTACGAGACATTAATATAAAAAGGTTGAACATAACTTACAATGATTAAAAATAGCGTAGCGTTACACGGACAGAATTTCGACTTACACCCTTACAACATTCGCTAATATACCCTTATTATTATGATTAAAATTAAAATTAAAATTAAAATTAAAATATGAATATAAATATATACGATATAGATAGAGAGATGGATATATGATGGATGGAAAATGCTCAGAATTCGGTTGCTTTTATAGGGACTTTCAAAACTTGGGGCTCCGCGACTCGCGGCATTTTTGTCCTTCAAACTCCGCGAGTCGCGGAGTTTGAAATTACAGCTCACCCATTTTGGAGTCTCTCTTGCCGACGGTTTTTATTTATTTATATAATATATAAATAATTATAAGAATTATTTAAATATTATATTATATTTATGTGCATAGTTGCCTTGTAATTTTTAGTCCGTTGCGTCGAGCGTTGAGAGTTGACTCTGGTCCCGGTTCCGGATTTTCGAACGTCCTTGCGTACAATTTTGTATTTTGTACTTTGCGTTTTGAATCTTGTACTCTTGTAATTTCGAGACGTTTCTTATCAATAATTGGAACCTTTTTGATTGTATTTTGTACTTTTGAGCTTTTTGGCCGTTTGCGTCTTCAATTCGTTGAATCTGTCTTTTGTCTTCACCTTTTATTATTTAAACGAATATCACTTGTAAATAGAACAATTGCAACTAAAAGCTTGTCTTTCTTGAGGAATAATGCTATGAAATATATGTTCGTTTTTAGCATTATCAAATATATATTTTTGGGACAGAGAATACATGCGCTGCTTTTATAAATACTTTACAAAATAGACACAAGTGATCGAAACTACATTCTATGGTTAAATTATTGAAATCGAATATGCCCCTTTTTATTTAGTCTGGTAATCTAAGAATTAGGGAACAGACACCCTAATTGACGCGAATCCTAAAGATAGATCTATCGGGCCTAACAAGCCCCATCCAAAGTACCGGATGCTTTAGTACTTCGAAATTTATATCATGTCCGAAGGAGGATCCCGGAATGATGGGGATATTCTATATGCATATTGTTAATGTCGGTTACCAGGTGTTCAATCCATATGAATGATATTTTTGTCTCTATGCATGGGACGTTTATTTATGAGAATTGGAAAAATGAAATCTTGTGGTCTATTAAAATTATGAAATGTTTGTTTATGATAAACTAATGAACTCACCAACCTTTTGGTTGACACTTTAAAGCATGTTTATTCTCAGGTATGAAAGAAATCTTCCGCTGTGCTTTTGCTCATCTTAGAGATATTAATTGGAGTCATTCATGACATATTTCAAAAGACGTTGCATTCGAGTCGTTGAGTTCATCAAGATTATTATTAAGTCAATTATAGTAAGATATATTATGAAATGGTATGCATGTCATCAATCGTAGATGTAATGAAAGATTGTCTTTTCAAAAATGAATGCAATGTTTGTAAAATGTATTATATAGAGGTCAAGTACCTCGCGATGTAATCAACTATTGTGAATCGTTCATAATCGATGTGGACTTTGTCCGGATGGATTAGGACGGGTCCTTTCAGTTGGTATCAGAGCGATAGTCTTAGCGAACCAGGTCTACATTAGTGTGTCTAACTGATAAATCGTTAGGATGCAATAGTGAGTCTGGACTTCGACCGTGTCTTCATGTTAAAAGTTTTGCTTATCATTTTTGTCGAAAATCATCTGCTTATCATCCTTATGAAATTACTTGCTTATCATTCTTAGTCTAGACACATCTTACTGCAATGATTGCATGAATAGTGTATAGACAAAAAAAAATTCATATCTTAACGTATCTGCTACTTCATATCTTAGCGTACCTGTTATTATTATATTTGCCTGACAGCTTCCGTAGATTCCTCCGTAACATATGGGATTTTAGTATTATATATGCATATGTAAATTATGTATTGCAGGGTACTAATCTACATCCTATAATCTAATTCTTATCAAAAATCCTTCATCTGATCGTACGAGATGAATCCTTCAACCAGTTTGATAGTGCTCCAAATGAACATATATTTAGTATCAATATCCCTCCGATATGTAAAGATTTCAGTTGCAATTGTTCCATTTTCATGTAATATTCATTTATATTAAATAAGTGCGAAGACAAAAGGCGAAAACAACGAATTGAAGACGCAAAGGTCCAAAAAGCTCAAAAATACAAGATACAATTAAAAAGGTTCAATTTATTGATAAGGAACGTCTAAAAATGACAAGAGTACAAGTTACGAAACGCAAAGTACAAAATATCTCAGCGTACGCAAGGACGTTCGAAAATCCGGAACCGGTACATGAACCAACTCTCAACGCTCGACGCAACGAAAAAAAAAATTACGAGTCTACTATGTATATAAATATAATATAATATATAAATAATTATAAAAATTATTTATATATTATATATATTTAAATAAAAACCGTCGGCAGCCTTGGATCTTGAACTTGTGGGCTGGTTTTGGAACCTCCGCGACTTGCGGAGCTGAAAGGCCAAAATGGCCGCGACTCGCGGAGCAGTGAATTTCAGTTCTGGCTATAAAAGCTCTCGAGTTCTGCATGTAAAATATATAATAAAAATAATAATAATAATACTCCCTAGTATAATATAAATAAATATATATATGTATATATAGTATAGATTAGTGTTATATTAGATTAGTTTGGGTTATGTAAAAGTTATTTTTACGGGTTTTTAAAGTCAGAGCTCTGTCCGTGTAACACTACGCGATAAATAATCAATGTAAGCTATGTTCTCCTTTTTAAATTAATGTCTCGTACTTAAGTTATTATTATGCTTATTAAAGCCAAAGTAATCATGATGTTGGACTAAATATTAAAGACGGGGTAATTGGGTTTTGTACCATAATTGGGGTTTGGACAAAAGAACGACACTTGTGGAAATTAGACTATGGGCTATTAATGGGCTTTATATTTGTTTAACTAAATGATAGTTTGTTAATGTTAATATAAAGATTTACAATTGGGCGTCCTTATAAATTACCATATACACTCGATCGGACACGATGGGCGGGATATTTATAAGTACGAATTATTGTTCATTTGACCGGACACGGGAATGGATTAATAATCAATGGACTCATTAAAACAGGGGTGGATTACATTCAAGGGTAATTGGTGTAATTGTTAACAAAGTATTAAAACCTTGGTTTACACACAGTCGATAACCTGGTGTATTCATTAAGCAAAGTATTAAGACCTTGTTACAGTTCGAATCCCCAGTTAGTTGGAATATTTGACTTCGGGTATAAGGTTAAATTTTCCGAGCAGTTTATAATTATGACCGATGAACTATTATGGACAAAAACCAGATAGGTTTCAAATACATCCAGGACAAAGGACAATTAGCCCAGGACAATAAATTAAAATCAAAACGTCAAACATCATGGTTACGGAAGTTTAAATAAGCATAATATATTTTATTTCATTTTTCCTCGTACTTTTATTTATTGTCATTTCAATTATTGTTATTTATTTTATATTGTTATTTAAATATCGTCATTTACTATACGCTTCGCTTAAAATATAAATCGACAAACCGGTCATTAAACGGTAAACCCCCTTTTATATATTATTATATATAATTATATATATTTTGTACAAATATAGTTGTTTAAAAATATAGTGTGCAATAAGCCCGCTCCCTGTGGAACGAACCGGACTTACTAAAAACTATACTACTCTACGATTAGGTACACTGCCTATAGTGTTGTAGCAAGGTTTAGGTATATCCCATTTGTAAATAAATAATTAAAACTTGTGTAATTTGTAACGTATTTCGTAGTAAAATATAAGTGTATTTCGTACCCTCCGCTACCACATCACAGTTCGAGTCCCTCAAATTCCGATAACTATTCTGATAGTTATTCCGACAGCTATTCCGACGTAGACGTTCACCTAAGCTCCGAAAGTAGTGTCACCAGAATGAATCAACCAACCAACCATCCCCAATTCATATGATGAGTTCGTATTCTACTTAATCATTGGAGACAAGAAGAATCGATCCCTTTCACCCACCATATTGTTCGCTGGGCGAAGAACTTGAAACATTCACTGGCAAACTAATCCGAAACACCATCTTCACCCTCATTTTCAGAGTAGCTCGACATGATTATATTCTATCCACAATTTGAAACCTTACTCATCTGCTCGTTCCGACCGACAATTATTCCGGAGTAATACAAGAAGTCAACGAACTTCTAGATCGAGTAATCAATTTGGAGAATATGGTGCAAAACGTACCAGCTTCAACAACATCACCGGCATCAACAGTATCACCAACAACACAAGTTTCAACATCACATGCCCCAATATCTCATTCTGTACCTCGAGCATAATCATCATTCTACGAATCATTCTACATTATTTATCTTCGTTCGACATGGTGATTATATAATCTTTAATATTTTAAGAGATTATATATTCATATTCTAACGGTAAATCAAATAAGTCTAATATCATATTGACCCATTAAATTCATGATTACATCTGAAGAAAATATATATGTAAGTATATTTTCATAAAGATTGTAATTAAAATTCTTTTGTACAAACTAATAATGGTGAAAATATTTCAACGGGTAGGTAATACCCGAGGAATATTTAAATTTCACATTAATAAGTTACACTGTACATTCTTCAAATCTGATTCAACAGTCATTTACTATTCTACTTACATCCACCTATATACGTCTTCGTTCACCACAGAATAACCATTTTCATTCAATTTCATACTTGAATTTTGATCTATCAGAATCCAACAAGTGGCATAATGAAGAAAACATTGGACAAAATAAAATTTATTAGAAACAAACCAATTAACTATGAGAATATTGTTAAGAATCCACGCTAACAAAATCCTAGCTAACTGTTCCTAGCTAACTGACTACATTTTATTTATCGCAATTTTAATTCTCGCAATTTTATTTATCGTCATTTAATTTCTGTTATTTATTTTACGCACTTTAAATATCGGGACACGTATACAAGGTTTTGACATATCATATCGACGCATCTATATATATTATTTAGAATAACCATAGACACTCTATATGCAGTAATGATCGAGTTCTCTAAACAGGGTTGAGGTTGATTCTACAATAATATATATAGTTTGAGTTGTGATCGAGTCTGAGACATATACGGGTCACGATGCGTATTAATAAATTCGAATATTATATATTAAACTTTGTATGAATTATTGGACTATCAACTGTGGACTATCGACTGTGGACTAATAAGATTGGACAATTAAAATGAATTAAAATATTGATTATAATATATGAAACTAAACAATTCTTCAAGTTTGCCACTTGATTTCATCTTAAACCTCATTTGTATCTTGACGATTACAATCGGCGTTCAAACCTTTCATGATTCTTGAAAACACCTCAATCGAGAGGATGAACCAATCGCACTTCATCTACGGAAGGAAAGATTTATGCATATAGTAGTATACCTGAAAAACACTCGAAAACTGAATAAACGTTTAACGCGTAGCTGTGCTAATTCCTTTAGCGTTATTATTACCGAAAATAACTTTGCAATCTCTTTCCAAATTAGCCAATTTTGTCACAGCTCCAACAAGTCAACTTCAATTTTTCGTTCGAAACAACCTAATTATAACCTTGATATATATGCATGCTCTTTTATTGTTATCGGGGAACCTTTCATATTCCATCATATTACCATCATCGTTTAATCATCTAAAAACACAGTTCTCCTGAAACCACCTCAAATTGATAACCGATGATTCAGATATTGTAGCATTAAATGTAAAGGAAACAGAAAAATGGTAGATGGTCTAAACGGCCAAAAGTTTGATGATAAAGAAAGGAGTGTTAGAAACGCTCGATAGAAAATTTGTTACAGAAAAACAGATTGAGTTAACCATGAAGGAGACCAATGACAAATACAAGGACCAACCCCTATATTCAAAGAATCCAGGTAATTCTGGATCCGATGAAATCTTTAGAGAATATCTTGCTCCGAAGTCATGTTAAAATCTTGCGGAAAATTTTTCTTCATCAACCTTCGAACTTAGAAATTTCAAAATATCATCATAAATATCTTCGATATTTCTGAGGATATTTTCATAAATATTCTTGTCCGAAATTATCTACCTCTTCGTGTTTTCTGTATTTCATTATATTGAAAACTTCTGTAAAATCTAAGTATAAATTATGAATGAATTGTGGAGAAGTGTTGGGAATTGAAGTATGAGTTAGTATAATATAATGACGCTTGGCCAACATGATTATATTACAGTAAGTCATGCTAAGTTTCTAATGAAACGTGATGATGGTTCACAGTAGATCACACCCTCATCATGTGCCATGTTACATAACTCTTTCATTCTACTTAACTTATGAACATATCAAGAAAATGTATTCTTGATGGTTCTATCTTCCGTGATGTTGATAAATTTGAAAATCAAATCGTGCAATTACGATTTCCTTCTTAAAACATTAACCATTTTCATTCGAAACTCCATACCCACAAATTCTGGACCATTACTTGAGGTACTTAATGGATAGAAGAGAAACAGAGCATAAAGCTTCGAAGTGTAAATAGGAGTATAAATCGCAGCAAATAATAGAAACCATTATCTGTGGATGGCAATGATTATAGGAGACAGAAGTAAGGGGCTTTGAAATATAAGGGAAGATATAAAACCCAATAACAACACAGAAATTACAAACCGTGTATATTAATACGAATAGCAATATAAAGACACGGTATAATTAAGAATAGTATCACCCCAAGGGCGATGTTGAAGAACACAGATTCCTCCGGTGGAAGTTGGAAAAGGAGAATGATTGTTGCGATAGTAAGGATGAGGACAAGAGTCAGAACTGGATTAAGCATTTTCACAATCGTTTGGATGTATGAACTAAGAAAGAAAGTATAGGAATGATGAGAATAATGAAACGGAAGAATTTAATTTATAATGGAAATATCAGACAGAGCAATCGAGGCAGATCATCACATTTAATTAAAGAGATCCTAATTTCCTCATTTACCGAAAAATCAGATCTTATAGATTTCATAGATTTTCTTTAAATCCCTTGAATCTCGGAATTCAACCAAGACAACGTCAAAAGTAAAGAAGCACCTTATTTTCTAAATTCAATCGTGACTACGTCAAAAGTTAAATCTCTATCCCAATCATTTGTGATAGCTTCATTCGTGCTCTTCGAAAAATCGAATTGTTTTACCCATATTACTCAAAGATGATAAAACTCTATTTATCAACTCATATTCGTCATGAAAACATTTTTATTGTTAGCCATGACCACCTCACTCAAATTTCGGGACGAAATTTCTTTAACGGGTAGGTACTGTGACGAACCAAAAATTTCCGACCAAATTTAAACTTAATTCTTATTTGATTTCGACACGATAAGCAAAGTCTGTAAAGTTGAGTCTCAAAAATTTTGAACTATTTTTATGAATCCATTTGACCTTGGACTTTTCCCGACGAATCACAATACGATTACTTGTAAATAGATATGTATATAATTATATATATATATATATATATATATATATATATATATATATATATATATATATATATATATATATATATATATATATGTAAATAATAAAATGAAATATTATATATTGTAATTGTTAGAATTAATTACGTAAATAATAATAATATATAATAAATATTATTTAGAAAGTATATATACATATAAATAAAGTGTATAGAATATATATTTAGTGATTTTGAAGTTATTTAGTAAACAACGGTAACGCTCAATTGTCATTCAATTGATAGTAAACGAGTTAAAAAGGAACTTATGTGATTTTAAAATAAACGATGATCTGAAAATGAGTTTTATAAATTATAGACTTATTAAAAATATAATAAATAATAAAACACACCAACTAGGTATGACGTCAAGAATTTTAAAAGGTTTAAAACAATATAGATATATATATATATATATATATATATATATATATATATATATATATATATATATATAATTTTTATAAATATAAAATTAACCAATCATTGAATCATATTAAACTAAAATACATTGGGTTTTAGATAACAGATAAAAATTAAATACTAACCCGTGACTACACATTTAATACCTGAGTTTATTTAATTATTACACCGTGTTATATTTATACCCGTGATTAACCAGTAAAACACCCGTGACCTTATCTAATCTATCTATATTATTGCCCTTTCCAGATTCATTTTATCAAACACCCAATTTTTTCACTCAAGAACACCCGCTACTATTCATCATCATCATCAATCTTTTATCACTCAAGAACACCTTAAAAACTTGATGGATCATAAAATCGTTTATATATTCGGATTCCTCTCGAAGAGCTCTACACATCCATATCAACAATTTCATGATTTGTGTAAGTTTTAAAAACTCAAATTTTTGGGTTTTCATATTTTTGTTACATATTAGGGTAGATATAGTGTCTATTACTCAAGTCTATATGATTATACATGATTGTATGAGTTATATTGCTCGTTTGATGTGTTTATGTTTAATCCCGAATTTGTTTTGTGTGGTTACAGAAACTTGGTTTTCTTGAATGTTAAATATTATGATATAATAAAATCCTCTGGAAAAATTAATAATTTTAGGCTTTAGATTCGCGTATTTTCATTACCGTATGCTTAAGATATGATTGATTGAAGTTTTTGTGATGAATATGTGATTATGTCGAATTATGGAAAAATGGACATAGAATTGAATTTTAAACTGATCATAATTGTGTAGAGGATTTAAAAACACTCAATTTAGACTAGGATATCATGCTATTTGGATTTGTAATACTCCCGTTATGCTTAATTGATCGTATATGAAAAACTGATTTGCTCAGTATTATAAAACTGACTTTTAAATTTATTTGAAGTATGATAGTGATTTAGGACTTTGCATATCTGAAAATTTCATATGTTTTAGTTAACGTTTCATCTAGGCCTTGCATCATTTGGATTTGTGAAGCTTGAGTAATGTGCTTATCGAAATGGTAACCTGCATTCTGTCCAAATCTGTAACGTATGCACCTATAGTTTTATAGTAAGAGTTGTACACCTTTTGAGACCTTGGACTTCTGGATTATCGAACTTTGTATGTTATGTGATAAATGTCTAGTTTATTGAAACCTCCGAAACCCGATACTTTGTGCACACTAAGGCCGTAGATTTGGTAACTTCTGAATTGAGCTGAAACAGAATGTCCAATTTGATTGAATAAACTGCACCAATTGGCTAAACAAAAGTTTCTCATTTTTGGATATGTTGTAATTTGACTTGTCCTTGAACTAGTACCACTGACCTAGCTTGATTTGCATGTCCCTAGCTCCGGTTATAGCCATTACGAGATTGGTGCGCAGTCAGAAACTGATTTAGCGAACCATAAATGTACCTCTTCTGAAACCCGAATTGTAGACATCGTATGAGACCCTGGCTAGACTTTTTGGAATTGATTTTGAGTCTACTTTTGATCTGGAGTTTTCCATGTTACCATGTTTTATGTGTTATGAATTATGTCCGTTGTTTGTATGACGCGCGTGAAAATTTGTGACAATACGTGTTAAGTACAAACTAAACAGGCCAATATGTTTAATTAACTTGAGTTCTAGAAAATGTGGATTTTATATTTGAAAAGTTCATGATTAGTAGTTAAGTTTTCATATAGGTGTTGTATCTTAAAAGTTTCTAGATTTTGAGATAATTGCATGCGAAAATGGACACCCGAACTTGGACCGTCCATTTGGACACTTGACCCGTTTGAGTCTAAAAATGTCAAAATGGATAACGGTCAGCGTAAACAAATTCTATATGTTGATTTAAGTATGCCTGCAAGTTTTGGTGCTTTAAAAATGAGTTTTGGGTCTATTTTGGTTTAAAGAGAGATTTATGACCTATTCGGGTCAAACGTGAATAAATTGACCCATATGCATAATTTTGGAAAACGAAAGTCACCAACACATCTAAAATGTCATTTTTGAGCTATGATACAAATTTGGTTAACTCAGGTCAGCCGGATTCAAATTTGGATCGTTAACCGAAAGTTTTAGCATTTTTAACAAAAGTGTCAAAAATGACTCTCGAGCCTACTTTGCGGACTCATAAGTTGAAATTGGTTAAGTTTGGATAAAAACCATTAATTGATATTGAAAGTATTTACGACAAGCTTTAAAACGATATGTTATATGTATGATTTTGTCGAGACTAAACTGGTCTAAAACGAGTACGAAAATGGAACATCAGGGCTGATCCAATGATGTTAACAACAGCAAAACTCAGCATTTAGTGTTTTGAAGGACTGTTTTCGCGAGGTCATAACTTTCAAACTGTAACTCCGTCTTTGTCAAATAAACTGTCTATAGAAAGGTGGGATGACATACTTTCCAACGGTCACGACCCAAAGTATTATATCGGATTTGGTGGGACCCGAAATCAGCTGTAAATTTACTACATATACATATATGTAAATAATATTGTTTTTATTAAATAAAAATGTATAACTTAAGTTTGACCTATGTTTGACTATTTGACCAACTTGAGTAATATTATGAGATTGTTGACTGGTGTTGACTAATATTGACTGCGTTTGACTTGCGTTTGACTTACATTTGACTTAATTTGATTTTTGTTGACTTTTGCTAAATTTTGCTAAATTTATGAGTAGGACTTGAGCAATAAGACTATACGAACCCTATAGACCGACCTAGCTTATTAGACACTTATTGACCAACATATGTTCTCTAGGTTGGGGTCTACGATTACTTGCATTCCGATTTTCTATCACATCTCTGTGATTTATTTCTGAAGTTGTCAGGTGAGTTTCATTTGCTCCCTTTTACTCACTACATTTTTGGGCTGAGAATACATGCAATGCTTTAATAACTGTTTTACAATATTTATATGCGTGAGTTTCATTACTCCCTTTTTAAATGCTTTTGCAATATATATTTTTGGGACTGAGAATACATGCGCTGCTTTTATAAATGCTTTACAAAATAGACACAAGTGATCGAAACTACATTCTATGGTTAAATTATTGAAATCGAATATGCCCCTTTTTATTTAGTCTGGTAATCTAAGAATTAGGGAACAGACACCCTAATTGACGCGAATCCTAAAGATAGATCTATCGGGCCCAACAAGCCCCATCCAAAGTACCGGATGCTTTAGTACTTCGAAATTTATATCATGTCCGAAGGAGGTTCTCGGAATGATGGGGATATTCTATATGCATATTGTTAATGTCGGTTACCAGGTGTTCAATCCATATGAATGATATTTTTGTCTCTATGCATGGGACATTTATTTATGAGAATTGGAAATATGAAATCTTGTGGTCTATTAAAATTATGAAATGTTTGTTTATGATAAACTAATGAACTCACCAACTTTTTGGTTGACACTTTAAAGCATGTTTATTCTCAGGTATGAAAGAAATCTTCCGCTGTGCTTTTGCTCATCTTAGAGATATTAATTGGAGTCATTCATGACATATTTCAAAAGACATTGCATTCGAGTCGTTGAGTTCATCAAGATTATTATTAAGTCAATTATAGTAAGATATATTATGAAATGGTATGCATGTCGTCAATCGTAGATGTAATGAAAGATTGTCTTTTCAAAAATGAATGCAATGTTTGTAAAATGTATTATATAGAGGTCAAGTACCTCGCGATGTAATCAACTGTTGTGAATCGTTCATAATCGATGTGGACTTTGTCCGGATGGATTAGGACGGGTCCTTTCACTAGACATCTATCCATGTCCATTGCAGGTACAACAGTTTACAGGCCACCATGATTGCTCGTTATTATCCTATCCATGTTTGTATGTGGTTACAGGAACTGAAGGAACGAGATTTAGATGTTTGACTATGTTAGACTTAGTCAGACGTACGAGTGAAGCCTAACTAGTACGGCTGACAAGCTCATACGCACGGTTGATGCTGAGCTAAGTCACAATTACAACCTAAATGAGAAGACACGAGTGAGTGATCACCCGTACGGCTGATGAAGCCAACTCGTACGTGTGATGAATGAATCGTATGGGTGAGTCAACAGCAGGGGTATATAAAGTCTTATGTTCTTCATTTTAGGTTAAGCCTCTCATTTGTTACACACACTCAGATCTAGTGAGCTCCTCCGATTCTCTCTCTCAGTCCAAATCACCCAGGTGGTGAATAATAGCTCTAGGTGTTCATCTAATCACACTTGATTTAGTTGTGGTTTGACTAAATTAATCAAAAAAAAAACTTAACCTATTCACTAGAGGGTTTGATTCACTTATTCCGCCATTGTGTGAGTTAAATCTATTGATTTCTAAGTTCCTAGTCATGTTTCATCACCTTCTATTCTTTCCCCCCCTCAACTCATATTTTAAAGTATTCATCAATATGCTCCATCCAGTTCTGATTCTCAATATACTTCTAACTTTCATATCGGTCATTCTTCTTTTTCATCTATCGCTGGAAGAATCTATTTACTTCTACTATACTCTTGGGTTTATAGTGTTTCTAGTTCTCCCGTGTCTTTATATTGCTATATGCATCGATATATATGGTTTATAATTTCTGGTTTGTCGTTGGGCTTTATATGTTCCCTTATATTTCAAAGTCTCTGCTTCTGTCTTCTATAATCATTATCATTCACAGCTAATGCTCTCTTTTATTTGCTGCAATTTATACCCCAATTTCTATTTCGGAGTTTTGTCCTTTCGTTTCTTCTTCTTGCGATTAAGCACCGCTTGTAATGGTCCAGAATTCACAGATATGAATTTCGGAATGAACATTGTTAATGTTCTAGGAAGGAAATTGTGATGGCACGATCTTGACTTGTCAAATTACTAGAATACCTTGGAAAAGGCCGAATCATTAAGAAATATTTTATTGATATTTTAGAGGTTAAATAGAATACAAGAGTAGTATAATATGGCACATGATGATGTTATGATCTGTGAATCATCACGTTCCATTTAGAAACTCAGCATGACTTACTGTAATATAATCACATTGATCAAGTGTCATTATATTATACTAATTCATGCTTCAGTTCCCAACACTACTTCAAAATATTCCTATTTTAAACTTGAATGTTTCAGAATTTAGAAACTAAAATAGTTTCTTTTATGATGTAATACAGATAGCGCGAAGAGGTAAATGATTTCAAATAAGAAAAATTAAGAAAATATTTTCAGAAATATGGAGGATATTTATAATGAAAGATATGATGATATTTTAGAATTTCTAATATCAGAGGATGATGAAGAATATTGTCCGCAGGGGTTTAGAGTCAGGAGCACGGTATTCATTAATGACTTCAGCAGGTACTGAATCATTTGGATCCTTTGAAGTCGGGTTCAGTCTTTATAATTTGTGCACAGCCTCCTTCCTACTTTGCTCAATCCGTTTTCCAGTTCCAAAACTTCTCTTTTTCTGCGCTTTGCCAGTACACTTCATCATTATCATCCAGCTTTTACCATTTAAAGTCATTTATAGTTTTTGCTGCTTCATCAGCATTTTTTATTTCCATTTTCGGAGAACCAATTCGTAGTTCGGAGTGTTTTTCAGAAACTTCACATTCAAATTAAGTCCAGAAGATAGACGTTATATATACACATATAACTGTTGGCATAGACATGCTGCGAGATTTCAAAATATTGATTGCTAATTCCCAATGATTCGTATGGCAATTCTCATTACAAGATGCGAATGAGTAAATGATGGGGTTTCAATGAATAATTATAATGACTTTTTGGAGAGGCTAAAGTCAAAGGGTAATGAAGTTGTTGGTACATCTGCTAATAATGTGGTGGAATGTAAAAGGTTCCCTGGTAACGATGGTGTATATCTCAAGGTTATAATAAGGTTAGTCTGACTGAAAAGTCGAAGTTGACTTGCTGGAGCTGTGACAAAACTGGCTGCTTTGAATAGGAGTCGTAAAGTTATAATAAATGCCAAAGAATCTAACGCGGATACGTTGTTTAAACTTTTACTTTGGTTTCAAGAGTTTTTCGGGTACATAACTGTGGGTAACATGTGGTTGGATCATCATCTTGATTGCTCATCATTCGAAGTGTCTTCAGAAATTTTCGAAGGGTTTGAACACAGATTGTAATCGTTAACATACATTTGATATTCTAACACAGTTTTGAAGTCAAAATATAGCTTGTGAAAGATGTAAGGATCTAAGAGTGATGATTTTGGTCATATCTCAAGTTGAATTTTGAGATTTCAAAATCAGAATATGTAATTAAATTTTGAATGAGTATGGTTGTTTTGATTTCTATAAAAGAATGTATATTGTTGTGAAAGTAGGGAGTATAATGGATGATTTGCTGAATCAGATTCGAAGAATGTAACATATTAATTGTGAATTTATATATCTCTCGGGTATTACCTACCCGTTAAAAAAAAAATTTCACAATTAATATTTTGTACAAAAGAATTTTATTACAGTCTTTATAAAAATATATATATGTATATTTTCTTCAGATGTAACATAGATTTAATGAGTTAATGTTAAATTAAACTCATTTGATTGACGGTTGAAACTAGAATTGAATAATCCCTATAGGCTTTAAAAAGTACATAACTTTTACGCAGTATTTCTTTAATGACATTGAAATTATGAATCAATACTTCGTTATTTGTTGATGTATGATGTTCGGTTCGTGGAATTCTTGTGAATTTCGCAAAGTACGAATGATGTTATCTGAAAAGTTTCGGGTACATCGATGATGAAAGTGTAAAATCAAATATATACTTGATTTATTATGAATTGGAATTTGTTGAATAGCAACAGAGATTGTAGTTAACGCTGGTTAAGTTGCGGCCGAAGGACGTACATTATTGCATATTTGTAATATGAATTAACCGAGTAGTTAAGATTCACACACAATAGCTTAGCACGGAAAGATTTATTTCAAAATATTTATATAAAATACTTGATGTTAAAGCTAAGGGGTATAAAATACTATTAAATTTTACAAGGAAATACTATTAAATACGATACAATTTTACTCAAGATATTTATTTATTTATTGAATGGATATACTTAAACCTTTCTACAACACTTATAGGCAGTGTACCTAATCGTACAGTAGTGTAGTTTTTAGTAAGTCCGGTTCGTTCCATAGGGAAAATCTTTTAATCAAAGCTTAACGCTATATTAGTTTTATTTTATAAAAATACAAATATATATATAAGTATATACATCTTTTAGTATATTTTTAATCATTATCCATATATTAACCTCTAACTTAATGTCCCGTTCTTATTGATTAAAAACGTTCCATATTAATTGATTTCTTTTGACCTCTATATGAGATGTTTTCAAAGACTGCATTCATTTTTAAAACAAACCATAACGTTTATTTCATAAATAAAGGTTTAAAAAGCTTTACGTAGATTATCAAATGATGATAATCTAAAATATCCTGTTTACACACGACCATTACATAATGGTTTACAATACAAATATGTTACATCGAAATCAGTTTCTTGAATGCAGTTTTTACACAATATCATACAACCATGGACTCCAAATCTTGTCCTTATTTTAGTATGCAACAGCGGAAGCTCTTAGTATTCACCTGAGAATAAACATGCTTTAAACGTCAACAAAAATGTTGGTGAGTTATAGGTTTAACCTATATATATCAAATCATAACAATAGACCACACGATTTCATATTTCAATACACATCCCATACATAGAGATAAAAATCATTCATATGGTGAACACCTGGTAATCGACATTAACAAGATGCATATATAAGAATATTCCCATCATTCCGGGACACCCTTCGGATATGATATAAATTTCGAAGTACTAAAGCATCCGGTACTTTGGATGGGGTTTGTTAGGCCCAATAGATCTATCTTTAGGATTCGCGTCAATTAGGGTGTCTGTTCCCTAATTCTTAGATTACTAGACTTAATAAAAAGGGGCATATTCGATTTCGATAATTCAACCATAGAATGTAGTTTCACGTACTTGTGTCTATTTTGTAAATCATTTATAAAACCTGCATGTATTCTCATCCCAAAAATATTATATTTTAAAAGTGGGACTATAACTCACTTTCACAGATTTTTACTTCGTCGGGAAGTAAGACTTGGCCACTGGTTGATTCACGAACCTATAACAATATATACATATATATCAAAGTATGTTCAAAATATATTTACAACACTTTTAATATATTTTGATGTTTTAAGTTTATTAAGTCAGCTGTCCTCGTTAGTAACCTACAACTAGTTGTCCACAGTTAGATGTACAAAAATAAATCGATAAATATTATCTTGAATCAATCCACGACCCAGTGTATACGTATCTCAGTATTGATCACAACTCAAACTATATATATTTTGGAATCAACCTCAACCCTGTATAGCTAACTCCAACATTCACATATAGAGTGTCTATGGTTGTTCCGAAATATATATAGATGTGTCGACATGATAGGTCGAAACATTGTATACGTGTTTATGGTATCTCAAGATTACATAATTGATGAAGTGCGAGGTGTATATAAAATAGCTTATATTTTACTAGGAAATACTATTAAATACGATACAATTTTACACAAGATATTTATTTATTTATAGAATGGATATACTTAAACCTTGCTACAACACTTATAGGCAGTGTACCTAATCGTACAGTAGTGTAGTTTTTAGTAAGTCCGGTTCGTTCCACAGGGAAATCTTTAAACAAAGCTCAACGCTATATTAGTTTACTTTTATAAAAATACAAATATATATATAGGTAATATTATTATTATAAAGGGGGGTTTTTACCGTTTAATGACCGGTTTGTCGATTTTAAAACTTTAGTCGCAGTTAAAACCTAATGTAAAATATAAAATAAATACAAGACTTAAATTAAAGCGTAAAGTAAATAACGATAATGAAATTGCGAATAAAAATGTGATAAAATAAAATTGCGATAATTAAAAGTACGATAATTAAAAGTGCGATTAAATAAAATAACAATAAATAAAAGTGCGATAATTAGAAGTGCAATTAAATATAAAATAAAGGAAACTAAATATGAAATAAAAGAATTATGCTTATTTAAACTTCCGTAATCATGATGTTTGACGTGTTGATTTTAGTTTTATGCCCATGGGTTAATTGTCCTTTGTCCTGGATTATTCAATATGTCCGTCTGGTTTTTGTCCATAACAGTCCATCAGTCATAAATATAAATTGCAAGTGTCCTTGACAAATTATTATTATACCCGAAGTTAAATATTCCAACTAATTGGGGATTCGAATTGTAACAAGGTTTTAATACTTTGTTTAATGAGTACACCAGGTTATCGACTGCGTGTAAACCAAGGTTTTACTACTTTGTTAACAATTACACCAATTACCCTTGAATGTAATTTCACCCCTGTTTTAATTATTCTAGTGGCTATTAATCCATTCCCGTGTCCGGTTAAATGAACGATTATTCGTACATATAAATACCCCGCCCATCGTGTCCGATCGAGTGTATATGGTAATTTATAGGGACGCCCAATTGTAAATCTTTATATTAAAATTAACAAACTTTCATTTAGTTAAACAAATATAAAGCCCATTAATAGCCCATAGTCTAGTTTCCACAAGTGTCGTTCTTTTGTCCAAACCCCAATTATGGTACAAAGCCCAATTACCCAATTTTAGTAATTAGCCCAACATCATGATTACTTCGTTTTAAATAAGCATAATAATAACTTAGCTACGAGACATTAATATAAAAAGGTTGAACATAACTTACAATGATTAAAAATAGCGTAGCGTTACACGGACAGAATTTCGACTTACACCCTTACAACATTCGCTAACATACCCTTATTATTAGAATTATAATTAAAATTAAAATATAAATTATAAATATAAATATATTACGTATATATTGAGAGAGAGATTGAGAAATAAGATGTAAAATTTGATCAGAATTCGGTTTGCTTTATAGCCAGAAGTGAATTTTGGGGCTCCGCGACTCGCGGCAAAATGGCCTTAAAACTCCGCGAGTCGCGGAGAGATATTTACAGCTCACACCCTTGGAGTTTCCTGCTGCCGACGGTTTTTAATATATATATATAATATATATATAATTAATATAATTAATTATATATTATATTATATTTATATACATAGTTAACTTGTAATTTTTAGTCCGTTGCGTCGAGCGTTAAGAGTTGACTCTGGTCCCGGTTCCGGATTTTCGAACGTCCTCGCGTACAATTTAATATCTTGTACTTTGCGTTTTGAATCTTGTACTCTTGTGATTTCGAGACGTTTCTTATCAATAATTGGAACCTTTTTGATTGTCTTTTGTTCTTTTGAGCTTTTTGGTCGTTTGCGTCTTCAATTCGTCGAATCTGTCTTTTGTCTTCACCTTTTATTATTTAAACGAATATCACTTGTAAATAGAACAATTGCAACTAAAAGCTTGTCTTTCTTGAGGAATAATGCTATGAAATATATGTTCGTTTTTAGCATTATCAAATATTCCCACACTTGAGCGTTGCTTGTCCTCAAGCAATATTGTCTTGAAATACTAGAATCACTTCTTTATTCTTCACACTTTGTACATCAGTGATTTCTATATGGCGGTATAAACAATGGTAGTAACGATATGGTTTACAGTCCCACATGACTATAAAAATTTAGATCCATTAAGGAAATTGGATCTTTATGAAAACATTTGATCTTTTGAAATCTAGTTTTTACTCTAGATAAGTTTTCCGGAATAACCCTTTACCGGTGTTTGCAAAATATTTTTGTGGGTTTGGTGGGTTTCAGATTTGAAAATTTTAGCTCAAAACTTGCGGTTTTGTATCACCCACTTGCTAACCTTGTATTTGGAAAGCAACACGTCCAGTTTACTTGTTCCGTATATTACCTTTGGGCAAACTACCGTCCGGTTGTAAAGGAAAGCGTTGAACAAGCAACTGTTAAGGCAATGTCCCGTGACATGCTTTTGATTATGGTCTATAACGTGTCGGACGCAATTACTATCCTTGGTAGGAGCAATAGTAAAGCTCACCCTTATAATTTTTTCGGTCTGGCACAAGGTCATGTCTTTGACCACTATGCAACCACCGTTCTTACGGTTGACACCCGATTTAGTTCAGGTGACCTAATGAATTCCAGGTGAATTCCTAGGATTCTACGTTCAATGGTAATGAACGCATTGAAAATAGGGTTTTCAGAAAACAAATCGGTTTGTATTTTTGATCAAAATATTTTCTCGTTTAAGCTCGAGTTTAGATATCATTGAATTCCATGAGTTTGAATTCTCAATCTTTAAGGTCAATCTCTAGGATTGAGTAATATCAGTCTTAAAAGCTGATTTTTAATCTTTAAGGAGATTATCCTTTCTGGGGATCTGATTCATTAGTCTTATCCAGCTAATTTGCACGGTGCCTCCCCATTGTACGAGATAAATCCTTCTCATGGTTAGGATAAATCTGACCACTTGGTGACCCTGTTTAATGCTGAGGTCCGTGGATTTCCTGCTGATTTTAGTGATGACTTTTCTAGATTTTTCGTCAACCTACAGCTGGTCTGGACGACAACTTCATGACCTAAATCAAGAAGCGCGTGTCTTTTTCGGAAGACTTTACTTCCTTTTAATGATGGAATTGATTCATCGTGTAGATCCATCTCTTCTTTTCTTTCATCGGGTAAAACAGTTTAGTTTAGTCCAAAGCAAAAGTATTTTCAGTTATTTGTTACAAATATATGTGACATATGTTTAAAATAACTTGGTAAATTTTCCCACACTTGGCTTTTTATTTTTCTTTTTATCGTCCTCTATTCCATTTTAAATGAATTTTGACGTTTTAGTTTGTTTCTCAATTTATGTCCTTTTTGAGGTAACAATAATTTCGGTGTTAAAACCTAGTTTTATCGTTCATAAATATGTATAAACATGATTTTGAATTCATTTAATTGAAAATTTTGAAAAATTTTACTAGAATTGGGTAGTCAGTATATAAGACCAGGGCTGTTCTTTATTATCAGAGAGCACTAGATTCTAATACAACTACTGCTTTACTAGTATTTTTAATGGTAACCAAGTGTTTAATATAAAAATTTTAAAATCCGAAAGAATTTAATCCCTTCCCACACTTAAGATCTTGCAATGCCCTCATTTGCAAGAAATCAGTAACAATTTAAATTATTGAGGGTGATTTGTGTGAAAATGATTAAATTTTTACCAAAGTTTCCAAATATATTGGCGTTTGATTGCTGAATGATAAATGGTGCACGTCATTTGTTCATTCCGTCTTGTTGTTATTTCACATATATTTTGCATCATTGTCGTCAAAATTACTTGCTTTTGCTGAACTTAATGCCAGTCTTTGAAAATGCGTTGTTTTACCCTGTTGTGTACATAAGATAAACTGCAAACATATATACATATTTTTGAAGTTTGGTTTATTACCCCACATTCAAAAATTATTAAAATCTAAGAATAAAAGTTAGATAATTATAAAAATGATTACAATATTAACAAAAATATTAAATGTATCAATAATTACAAATTACAAAATAAAAAATAATAAATAAACTAAGGATGATATTGGTACCAATAGGGGTTCCACGCATAACCATAAGTGCTATAGAATGCTTCGGCAGGGTCATACGTAGGATATGGTGGCTGCATCTCTATCGACCAAGGAGGGAAGACGGGTTTCGGTGTAGGAATATAGTTTCTACCTATATGTTGGCAATGCGCTATGATCTGGTTCTGATGAACTTGCCAATCTTCAAATGCTCTCTGTCTAGCATTTTCGTATTCCTGAGAAGCTATAAACCTATGCATTTCTTGCATCTCATTCCCCCCTCCTACATTACCTTGTTCCTGGTTTCTCTCTACCTGTGGATGTCTACCATTGTATCGTACTGCGGCGTTATTTCGCCGCTTCAAAACTTTAGCACCATGGTATACATTTAAACCTATAGTGTCGCGGGGTTCCGGCTCTTCTACCAATAATCCCCCCCGACTTATATCCACACCGAGATATTCACCAATCAAAGTAATAAAAATACCACCTCCTATTATGCTATGTGGACGCATCCCTCGAACCATAGCTGATAAATAATAACCCACACAATATGGTATACTTACAGCGCTGTGTGGGTCTCGAATACACATATGGTAAAACAAATCTTGTTCATTTACCTTTTCTTTGTTTTTACCCCTTTGTGTAATCGAATTAGCTAAAAACCTATGTATTACTCTTAATTCGGCTCTATCTATATCCAAATAAGAGTAGTTTCCCCCTTTGAAACGGTGATGGCTTGTCATTTGACTCCACACACCGTGTGTATCAAAATTTTCATCTATTTTCCTACCGTTTAATATCAATCCTCTACAATCGGCAGACGCTAATTCCTCAGGCGTATATATACGTAAAGCCTGAGCCATGTCCAGTAAAGACATGTGGCGCATCGAACCGCCTAACAAAAATCTAATAAAAGAACGATCGGTTAAACTAGCTACCCGATCATTCAACTCTATACTACATAACAACTCTTCACACCATACTTTATATACAGGTCTGCGTATGGTGAATAAACATATCCAGTCATTAAAAGAAGAATTACCATACCTCTGTACCAGTAATTCCCTAATTGGCCCGGCCAATTCTACAGCTTCCAAGGGTCCCCATTCTATGACCCTCGGTACCTCAACAACCTTGGAATGAAGAGTATGCAAACCCCGTTGATATTTTGGATAATCTATCCAAAGTCTGTCAAATCGCAGGTTCGGGTGCAACTGTTCCAAGTGCATATCTGAAAAGGTCATGACTGGATGAGGTACATCCTGCTTGTAGTAGTTATCTACCTCCTGTTGTTCCAAGTTCTCAGCAGGAGCATGACGGGCTTGGGATGAAGATTCACCCCTTTCATTCGTTTTTCTTGAGTAGTTCTTAGATATCATCCTTCTCAACATGATTTTAGCAAAAAATTTGGTGATTAACGGTTAAAAATTGAGATTTTTGGGGGTGATTTTCGCAGTATTTCGGGGTCTTTTTTCGCAGTATTTGGGTGTTTATGTGTGTGGGTGAGTGAACTGATCGTTCAGCTCCTTATATTTTTTTTCTGTAATTTTGTCCCTCCGCGAGTCGCGGAGTTTTTTCACTGAAAACTCCGCGAGTCGCGGAGTTTACTTTTTTTTTTTTTTTTTTTTTTTTTTTTATAATCTTTAACTTATAAAACAATTAAGAAATTAATTTTAAAATTTTGTTTCCCTTGTTATTTAGGACGAGGTCGTTTCGGATCGATGTCCTAGTCCGTCCCTCGACAAAATTTTAAAATTTGTCTTTTTGTAGCGATTGTTTTAAAAGCTAAGATTTTTGGGTTTTTTAATGTTTTTGGCATACTTTAAATCAATAAGATTAAAAATAATGATAATAAAAGTTCTCGTCCCTCCCTCGGGTAAAGCAATTTCGGTTCAAAGACCTAGTCTTCAACTTACGACGAATTTTAAAAATCATATTCTTAACTTAATGAGATAAAGTAAATTTTTGTTTTTAAATTCACACAACATAAATATAAAATTCAAAATTAAAATTAAAAATTCACACCAAACTCAAAATTTAAAATGCATAAAATTAAAATTCATATTTTAAAAATTAAAAATTCACACCAAACTTAATTTAAAAATTCATATTATAAATTCACACCAAACTTATATTAATTTTTCAAATATTTACAATTTTAAAAATATTGTTTTTACAAAGTTTACAATATTAATTTAAGATTTAAATATTAATTTTTAAAAACATGGTAAAAATAAAATTGAAAATCTTTTTGTCTTTTTATCCCACTTTAATCAATCAAATATTATCAAAAATATGCGCCCCTCTTTTCGGTAAAGTAATTTCGGTTCCAAGACCTAATTTAACTCATGACGAATTTTTGAAATATTTTGGTTTGATTGTTTAAAGATATTTATACCTTAAGAATAAACGTTAAATTTCGCAGTGATGTAATAAATTTTTGAATGATATCAATAATTTCGGTCGCCAAACCTAATTTTATTTAATACCAATTTAATACTTTTTAGCGAACAAATTAGCGTTTATTATCAAAAGGTTAAAAATAAAAATAAAAATAAAAACTGTACAGACATACCTGTGAAATAGATTTCTTAGTTATATGATCTATTATATTCATAAGATAGTCGGTTTAATTGGTCTTCCATGGCTGCATAGGCGTAACCTCGAGCATTCATTGTCTTTTCTTCTAAACATATGAACGGTCCGTCTCTGCATAAAGTAACAAATTCGGTATTTGAATAGGTTTGATTATTTGAACATTTACCTCCATGTGACCATTTTCCGCATTTGTGACATCGTTCTAGGTGTCGTGCTCTTCTTTTCGCTGCGGATTTTGATATTCCTTTACCAAATTGTAACTTATTATCTTCGCATCTGGATCCTTTTCTAACTCCGTCCATTCTTTCTCTGATTACTGATACTATTTCGCTCGGTAGTATGTCATTATTACGTTTAGTGATCAAAGCATGTAGCATTAGACCATGGTTTAGTTCACAGGCAGTCTTCATTTCGTAAAAACCTAAAAAAAATAAAAATTCAGAATGGGGGGAGAAGACTAGTTCTTTAGGGTCTGCTAGGGAAAGACCATACGTGTTCCATTTTCGAGAACTACACGAAAACAGACAATCTAACTCTAACAGAAATACATATTTATCCTTTAAAGACTTGATTCTCCCCACACTTAGTTAGCTGTGGTATCGAAATTGTGATTAACTTCGTTGTCGACTTCCATCGGACCATGTATGTAATGTTTAACTCTGTGACCATTAACTTTAAATTCAATCCCATTTGAATTTATTAATTCTATCGTTCCGTATGGGAAAACTCTTTTGACTATGAATGGTCCAGACCATCTTGATTTCAATTTTCCAGGAAATAGCTTGAATCGTGAATTGAAAAGAAGAACTCTGTCTCCTTCTTTAAATTCTTTTGAACTTCTGATTCTTTTATCATGCCATTTCTTCGTTCTTTCTTTATAGATTAACGAATTTTCGTATGCTTCATGTCTTAATTCTTCTAATTCGTTTAGTTGACTTAATCGTAGACGTCCGGCTTCTTGTAAATCAAGATTACATGTCTTCAAAGCCCAAAATGCTTTGTGTTCAATTTCTACTGGAAGATGACATGCTTTTCCATAAACAAGTCTAAAAGGTGTGGTTCCAATTGGAGTTTTGTAGGCTGTTCTAAAAGCCCAGAGTGCATCCTCCAATTTAATGGACCATTCCTTCGGATTTGATCCTACGGTTTTCTCTAGAATACGTTTTAAAGCTCGGTTGGTATTTTCAACTTGTCCACTTGTTTGTGGATGATATGCGGTGGAGATTTTATGAGTTACTCCATATCTTTTAAGAACTTTCTCAAGTTGATTATTACAGAAATGAGTACCCCGATCACTTATTAAAGCTTTCGGTGTTCCAAACCTTGCAAAAAGACGTTTTAAAAAGTTGACTACAACTCGTGCATCGTTAGTTGGGAGAGCTTGTGCTTCCGCCCATTTAGATACATAATCAATGGCTACGAGTATATATAGATTATTATGAGATTTTGGAAATGGACCCATAAAGTCAATACCCCAAATGTCAAATACTTCACATACTTGGATGACATTTTGTGGCATTTCATCACGTTGACTTATTTTTCCGGCCCTTTGACATGCATCACAAGATTTGCAAAGAAGGTGTGCGTCTTTGTAAATTGTAGGCCAATAGAATCCAGCTTCATAAACTTTTCTTGCTGTTAGTTGAGGCCCATAATGCCCTCCTGTTGGTCCTGTGTGACAATGGTTTAAAATTTTACTAGCTTCATCTCCAAATACACATCGGCGTATTATTCCATCGGGACAACTTTTAAACAGATGTGGATCTTCCCAGAAATAGTGTTTTATATCACTGAAGAATTTCTTTCGTCTTTGGTACGATAATCCTTTTTCAAGGAATCCACAAACTAAGTAGTTTGCATAGTCTGCAAACCATGGGATTTCTTTATAATCTATCTTCAATAGATATTCATCAGGAAAGTTGTCTTGTATGGCCGATTCATTCAGAACTTCTAATTCGGGATTTTCAAGACGAGAAAGATGATCAGCGGCGAGATTTTCTGCTCCTCTTTTATCTCGGATTTCAATATCAAACTCTTGTAAGAGTAAGATCCAACGGATTAATCTTGGTTTAGCATCTTGTTTTGAAAATAGGTATCTAAGAGCAGAATGGTCGGTATAGACCACCGTTTTTGCTAGAACGAGATATGATCGAAATTTGTCAAAAGCAAAGACAATAGCAAGGAGTTCTTTTTCAGTAGTTGTATAGTTCGTTTGTGCTCCTTGTAATGTCTTACTAGCATAATATATAGGTTGAAATCGTTTTTCAATCCTTTGTCCTAAAACGGCTCCCATTGCAAAATCACTTGCATCGCACATTAGTTCAAATGGTAGATTCCAATTTGGTGTTATCATGATTGGTGCATTAGTGAGTTTCTCTTTAAGAATATTAAAAGATTTGATACATTCATCTGAAAAGATGAATGGCGCATCCTTTTCTAGGAGTTTATTCATAGGAGTGGCAATTTTAGAAAAATCTTTTATGAAACGTCGGTAAAAACCGGCATGCCCTAGAAAACTCCTAACTCCTCTAACATTGGTGGGATGTGGAAGTTTAGCAATTACATCTACTTTAGCTCTATCCACTTCAATTCCTTCTTTTGAAATTTTATGTCCAAGAACGATGCCTTCTTTAACCATGAAATGGCATTTCTCCCAATTAAGTACTAGATTTGATTTTTCGCATCTAATTAGCATTCGTTCCAGATTAACTAGACATGATTTAAATGTATCACCGAAGACTGAAAAGTCATCCATGAATACTTCCATGCATTCTTCTATCATGTCATGAAAAATCGCCATCATACACCTTTGAAAGGTTGCAGGGGCGTTACAAAGTCCAAATGGCATGCGTTTGTAAGCAAAAGTACCATAAGGGCACGTGAATGTGGTTTTCTCTTGATCTTCGGGTGCTATTGGAATTTGAAAATATCCGGAAAATCCATCTAGAAAACAATAGTAACTATTTCCGGCTAATCTTTCCAACATTTGATCTATGAAAGGTAAGGGAAAGTGATCTTTTCTGGTGGCGTCATTTAATTTTCTATAATCAATACATACACGCCATCCTGTTACAGTCCTAGTAGGAATAAGCTCATTTTTCTCATTTGTAATAACAGTCATGCCACCCTTCTTAGGCACGCATTGAACTGGGCTTACCCATGGACTATCAGAAATTGGATATATCAAACCTGCATCTAGCAGCTTAATAATCTCTTTCTTAACTATATCTTGCATATTAGGATTTAGTCTTCGTTGGCGTTGCACATACGTTTTATGACCTTCTTCCATAAGGATTTTATGTGTGCAATACGAAGGACTTATTCCTTTAATATCATGAATCTTCCATGCAATGGCTGGTTTATGAGCTTTCAACACAGAAATGAGCTGTGATTTCTCATTTTCAGTAAGAGAAGACGATATTATTACAGGTAATTCAGATTCACCATGTAAATAAGCGTATTCCAAATGGTTTGGAAGTGGCTTTAACTCTAATTTCGGAGGTTCTTCTATCGATGATTTATATCGATATCTGTCTTCTTCTTTTAGCATTTGAATTTCTTCTGTTGTTGGTTCATATCCATTAGCTATAAGTGTAGCTAACATTTCAGCTTCATCAATTGGTTCATTACTTTCTCCTAAAGAACATTCTCCTGTTCCTTGTAATTCTGGAAATTCTTCTAATAATTCTGCATGTGCATCTATAGTTTGAATATAATAACATGTATCATCTGCAGATTGTGGTTGTTGCATGGCTCTATCCACTGAAAAGGTAACACTTTCATCCTCTATACTTAGGGTCAGTTTCTTACCGAACACGTCTATCATTGCTTTAGCCGTGTTTAAGAATGGTCTTCCTAATATGAGAGGAACTTGAGAATCTTCTTCCATGTCCAAAACAACAAAATCTACTGGAAATACTAAAGTACCAACTTTAACTAGCATGTTCTCCATTATCCCTCTAGGATATTTTATTGATCTATCGGCTAGTTGTATGCTTATTCTGGTTGGTTTCAATTCTCCAAGGTCTAGTTTAGCGTATAGTGAATACGGCATTAGATTTATACTAGCACCTAAGTCTGCCAATGCTTCTATTGAACTAAGACTACCCAGAAAACATGGAATTGTGAAACTTCCTGGATCAGATAGTTTTTCTGGTATCTTATTCAACAGCACTGTTGAACAATTAGCATTCATAGTAACAGCCGAGAGTTCTTCCATTTTCTTTCTATTCGTGATTAGATCTTTCAAGAATTTAGCATACCTTGGCATTCCTGAAATCACATCAATGAAAGGAAGATTTACATTTATCTGTTTAAACATATCCAAGAATTTGGATTGCTCGGCTTCTAGTTTTTCTTTCTTCATTTTACTCGGGTAAGGAAGTGGTGGTTGGTATGGTTTAACATAAGGTTTATCCTTAACTGTGTTATCTTCATTAACCTTTTCAACTACCGGTTCTTTTTCCTTATCTTGATCAGGTTGTGGTTCTTGTGGAGTAGGAATAGTTTCATCAGAAGTTACAGGTATTTCAGGTGGTTTAAGTGTTGTACCACTTCTTGTGGTAATAGCTTTAGCTGTTTCATTCCGGGGGTTAGCATTTGTATCACTAGGTAAACTTCCCGGTTTTCTTTCACCTATTAACCTTGCTAGGTTACTTACTTCTTGTTCCAGATTTTGAATAGAAGCTTGTTGATTTCTAAATGCTTGAGCATTTTGTTCATTTGTTTGTTTTTGAGATGTGAAAAACTGCGTTTGAGTTTCAACTAGCTTCGTCATCATATCTTCTAAATTCGGCTTTTTATCATCGGTTTGTTGTGGTGGTTTGTTTTGAAAATTCGGTCTTTGCTGATTGTAAGTATTATTGGATACTTGTTGATTGCTAGGACCTTGTTGGTTGTTATATGGAATATTTCGGTTATAATTCTGGTTTTGATTGTAAATCGGTCTTGGCGGTTGATAATTATTCTGATAATTATTTCCAGGCCTTTGGTTTATGTATGAAATATTCTCTCTTTGTTCCATTGTTAATTCAATACTGAGACAATCTTTTGTCAAATGTGGTCCTCCACACTGCTCACAACTAATTCGTATTGAGTGAATATCCTTAGTCATCTTTTCCATTCGTCTCTCGAAAGCATCTATCTTTGCGGAAATGGAATCTAAGTCATGGCTAGAATCGGCTCTAGCTGCTTTAGATGATCTAATGATATCTTTTTCTTGGTGCCACTCATGTGAGTGGGAAGCAGTGTTATCAATAATTTTGTAAGCATCAGTTTCGGTTTTCTTCATAATAGAACCACCAGCTGCTATATCTATGTCTTTTCTTGTAGTGATGTCGCATCCTCGGTAGAATATTTGTACTATTTGACAGGTGTCTAAACCATGTTGCGGACATCCTCTTAACAACTTTCCATATCTTGTCCACGCCTCATATAGAGTTTCATTTGGCTTCTGTGTGAACGTAACAATTTCTGCTTGAAGTCTTACGGCTTTAGATGCAGGAAAGAATTGTTTAAGAAATTTATCAATTAAAACGTCCCATGTATCGATCGCCCCTTCAGGTAACGATTCCAACCAATCTTTGGCTTCTCCCTTTAAAGTCCAGGGAAATAACATGAGATATATTTGTTCATCCTCCACTTCTCGTATTTTAAATAGTGTGCAGATCCTATTAAAGGTACGTAGATGTTCATTTGGATCTTCCTTCGGCGTACCACTAAATTGGCATTGATTAGTTACCATGTGTAGAATTTGTCCTTTGATTTCATAATCTGGCGCATTAATGTCTGGATGAGTAATTGCGTGACCTTGGCCAGTGCGTTTAGCTCTCATTCGGTCTTCCATACTTAAAGGTTCCAGATTCTCCATAATTGAATTTGTTGACTCGGTATCACTAGATGATTCTGATTTAATAGTTCGTTCCTCAACAATCTCTGTTTGAATGATTGGTGGTTCCGGAGGAAAGTTTAATGGTTCAGGATCTACGAACCGTTCCTGAATATTTTCTGGATTCTCAATTGTGAGGTTGGGTTCAAAAAATGGATTATCGGAAATTTGAACTGAAGTACTTGGTCGACTGGATGACGATTCTAAAGAAAAATCAACGGCGGTTATATTTGTTAAACGATGTCTTGATCGAGTTACAGGTGGTGAACGTACAAAAGGTGGTGAACGTCTTGCTCGGTGCATTCACTGAATATCCTATTAGTTTTTAAAAGGAAAGAAAAATTATAATAAGTTATCCAATCAATAGACTTTTCTGATTTTGCCCACGTTTCGAATAGCCAAAAGATGCAGCAGAGGGGCAGGATTCGTTTGGTCTCAATATAATTGAGGACTGTTTGGCTCCAATAACCCGGTCCACGTACAAATCCAACTATTACTACGAACTAGAAAATTTTGATGTCTATCAATTTAACTACTCAAAATAAATTTTCGTAATTTTAAGAAATTTAGATAAGAAGTAGAATAAAATTCTAAGTCCTAAAAACTAGAATGGCGAGAAATAAGAAAGACAAAGAGTTCGTCGAAAAAGGTTGAAAAAGAAAAAATGGTTGAAAAATAAAAGGTGACGGAAAAATAAAAGGAACTTATCAAAACTTAAAAATACTTAACTAATTTAACCTTATTACTACAACTAACTTAAAATTATAATCGCAAATTGAAATTACTAATTGGAATGATAATTGATACATAGTAAAAGGTCTAAAAATATTAAAGCTTACAGGAAAAACTAAGTCCCAAATGGAAATAACTTTAAAAAGAAACTAAAACTTAAAAAGGCGTCGCAAAATTCTAAAGCACCTAAATCTTAGTCTAAAGAAAAAGCACTTAAGAAATTCTACGGCAAAGCCTAAAAATATAGGAGTAAAAATAACTATAGCAAAAACTAAGTTTAAAATTAATTATGAGCTAAAAAATACAAAAGTTATGCTACAACGATTAAAAAGGTACAAAATATAAAAATATACAAAAAGTTGTAAAAAGTACAATTTTTATAAAAATATTATTTTTATGTTATTTATTTAATAAACTATTAATTTTACAATTTTAATAAAACTAATTAAACAAAATACATAAATATAAAGTAAAAAGTAAAAATAAAACTAAAATTAATAATAATAATAATAATAATTAAGTTAAATAATAATAATAATAAATTATAACCCGTAATCAATGCGAAATTAGGGTTTTTGTCCGTGTGTCAGAGGGCCTCCGCGAGTCGCGGCAAATAAAGAAGAAAACCCCGCGAGTCGCGGGGTTCAGAATTTGAGCTGACAGGTTTCACTTTTTACGCGTTTTTCTTTATTTTTTTTTTTTTTTATTTAATTTTATGTTTTCTGTTTTTTAAATAAATAAAAGATTTTTAAAATAAAACTTATATTTTTATAAACTAAAATAGAAATAAAGAAACTTATAAAACTTAAATATTTAATAAAATCTTAAAAATACTTATATTTTTGTTTTTCTTTTTATATTTTTCGAATTTTTAAAACGTATTTTTACAAAAACGAATTTTTAATAAAAGTAACTAAAAATCTTTTTTTTTTTTTTTTTTATATTAGCGTTGCGCTTCCGGCTTTTAAGATTTTCCCCGGCAGCGGCGCCAAAAATACTTGATGAAGTGCGAGGTGTATATAAAATAGCTTATATTTTACTAGGAAATACTATTAAATACGATACAATTTTACACAAGATATTTATTTATTTATAGAATGGATATACTTAAACCTTGCTACAACACTTATAGGCAGTGTACCTAATCGTACAGTAGTGTAGTTTTTAGTAAGTCCGGTTCGTTCCACAGGGAAATCTTTAAACAAAGCTCAACGCTATATTAGTTTACTTTTATAAAAATACAAATATATATATAGGTAATATTATTATTATAAAGGGGGGTTTTTACCGTTTAATGACCGGTTTGTCGATTTTAAAACTTTAGTCGCAGTTAAAACCTAATGTAAAATATAAAATAAATACAAGACTTAAATTAAAGCGTAAAGTAAATAACGATAATGAAATTGCGAATAAAAATGTGATAAAATAAAATTGCGATAATTAAAAGTACGATAATTAAAAGTGCGATTAAATAAAATAACAATAAATAAAAGTGCGATAATTAGAAGTGCAATTAAATATAAAATAAAGGAAACTAAATATGAAATAAAAGAATTATGCTTATTTAAACTTCCGTAATCATGATGTTTGACGTGTTGATTTTAGTTTTATGCCCATGGGTTAATTGTCCTTTGTCCTGGATTATTCAATATGTCCGTCTGGTTTTTGTCCATAACAGTCCATCAGTCATAAATATAAATTGCAAGTGTCCTTGACAAATTATTATTATACCCGAAGTTAAATATTCCAACTAATTGGGGATTCGAATTGTAACAAGGTTTTAATACTTTGTTTAATGAGTACACCAGGTTATCGACTGCGTGTAAACCAAGGTTTTACTACTTTGTTAACAATTACACCAATTACCCTTGAATGTAATTTCACCCCTGTTTTAATTATTCTAGTGGCTATTAATCCATTCCCGTGTCCGGTTAAATGAACGATTATTCGTACATATAAATACCCCGCCCATCGTGTCCGATCGAGTGTATATGGTAATTTATAGGGACGCCCAATTGTAAATCTTTATATTAAAATTAACAAACTTTCATTTAGTTAAACAAATATAAAGCCCATTAATAGCCCATAGTCTAGTTTCCACAAGTGTCGTTCTTTTGTCCAAACCCCAATTATGGTACAAAGCCCAATTACCCAATTTTAGTAATTAGCCCAACATCATGATTACTTCGTTTTAAATAAGCATAATAATAACTTAGCTACGAGACATTAATATAAAAAGGTTGAACATAACTTACAATGATTAAAAATAGCGTAGCGTTACACGGACAGAATTTCGACTTACACCCTTACAACATTCGCTAACATACCCTTATTATTAGAATTATAATTAAAATTAAAATATAAATTATAAATATAAATATATTACGTATATATTGAGAGAGAGATTGAGAAATAAGATGTAAAATTTGATCAGAATTCGGTTTGCTTTATAGCCAGAAGTGAATTTTGGGGCTCCGCGACTCGCGGCAAAATGGCCTTAAAACTCCGCGAGTCGCGGAGAGATATTTACAGCTCACACCCTTGGAGTTTCCTGCTGCCGACGGTTTTTAATATATATATATAATATATATATAATTAATATAATTAATTATATATTATATTATATTTATATACATAGTTAACTTGTAATTTTTAGTCCGTTGCGTCGAGCGTTAAGAGTTGACTCTGGTCCCGGTTCCGGATTTTCGAACGTCCTCGCGTACAATTTAATATCTTGTACTTTGCGTTTTGAATCTTGTACTCTTGTGATTTCGAGACGTTTCTTATCAATAATTGGAACCTTTTTGATTGTCTTTTGTTCTTTTGAGCTTTTTGGTCGTTTGCGTCTTCAATTCGTCGAATCTGTCTTTTGTCTTCACCTTTTATTATTTAAACGAATATCACTTGTAAATAGAACAATTGCAACTAAAAGCTTGTCTTTCTTGAGGAATAATGCTATGAAATATATGTTCGTTTTTAGCATTATCAATAATATACAATACAAGTTGATTAAGTTATGGTTAGAATAGATTTGTTACCAATTTTCACGTAGCTAAAATGAGAAAAATTATCCAATCTTGTTTTACCCATAACTTCTTCATTTTAAATCCGTTTTGAGTGAATCAAATTGCTATGGTTTCATATTGAACTCTATTTTATGAATCTAAACAGAAAAATTATAGGTTTATAGTCGGAAAAATAAGTTACAAGTCTTTTTTGTAAAGGTAGTCATTTCAGTCGAAAGAACGACGTCTAGATGACCATTTTAGAAAACATACTTCCACTTTGAGTTTAACCATAATTTTTGGATATAGTTTCATGTTCATAATAAAAATCATTTTCCTAGAATAACAACTTTTAAATCAATGTTTATCATAGTTTTTAATTAACTAACCCAAAACAGCCCGCGGTGTTACTACGACGGCGTAAATCCGATTTTACGGTGTGTTTCGTGTTTCCAGGTTTTAAATCATTAAGTTAGCATATCATATAGATATAGAACATGTGTTTAGTTGATTTTAAAAGTCAAGTTAGAAGGATTAACTTTTATTTGCGAACACGTTTAGAATTAACTAAACTATGTTCTAGTGATTACAAGTTTAAACCTCCGAATAAGATAGCTTTATATGTATGAATTGAATGATGTTATGAACATCATTACTACCTCAAGTTCCTTGGATAAACCTACTGGAAATGAGAAAAATAGATCTAGCTTCAAAGGATCCTTGGATGGCTTGAAAGTTCTTGAAGCAGAATCATGACACGAAAACAATTTCAAGTAAGATTTCCACTCGAAATAAGATTGTTATAGTTATAGAAATTGAATTAAAGTTTGAATATGATTATTACCTTGTATTAGAAAGATAACTTACTGTAAGTAACAAAGGTTTCTTGATCTTTTATGATTACTTGGAATGGATTTAGAAAACTTGGAAGTAAACTTGCAATCTTGGAAGTATTCTTGATTTTATGAAACTAGAACTTTTGGAATTTATGAAGAACACTTAGAACTTGAAGATAGAACTTGAGAGAGATCAATTAGATAAAGAAAATTGAAGAATGAAAGTGTTTGTAGGTTTTTTTATGAGCTTCTCTAAGTACCATTTCTCTCATATCTTTAAATTTTGGTACCCAAATTCTTTCAGCCCTATACCGGGTTCCGTCTTCCCGAATATTAAGATGCTTCTCCGATCCTTTGGGTATTTCATCCTTTAAATTTCCCTCTTTTAAAACTCCTTTTTGCGCCTCCTTTATTTGAGTAGTAAGGTTAGTGTGAATCATTATATTCATAGATTTTACTCGAATGGGTTCTCTGTCCTTTCTGCTCAAGGCGTCGGCTACCACATTTGCCTTCCCCGGGTGGTAACGAATCTCAAAGTTGTAATCATTCAACAATTCAATCCACCTACGCTGCCTCATATTCAGTTGTTTCTGATTAACTATGTGTTGAAGACTTTTGTAGTCGGTATATATAATACTTTTAACCCCATATAAGTTGTGCCTCCAAGTCTTTAATGCAAAAACAACCACGCCTAATTCCAAATCATGCGTCGTATAATTTTGCTCGTGAATCTTCAATTGTCTAGACGCATAATCAATCACCTTCGTTCGTTGCATTAATACACAACCGAGACCTTGCTTTGATGCGTCACAATAAATCACAAAATCATCATTCCCTTCAGGCAATGACAATATAGGTGCCGTAGTTAGCTTTTTCTTCAATAACTGAAACGCCTTCTATTGTTCATCCTTCCATTCAAATTTCTTCCCTTTATGCGTTAATGCAGTCAAGGGTTTTGCTATTTTGGAGAAATCTTGGATGAATCTTCTGTAGTAACCAGCCAATCCTAAAAATTGACGTATATGCTTCGGAGTTTTTGGGGTTTCCCACTTTTCAACGGTTTCTATCTTTGTCGGGTCCACCTGGATACCTTCTTTGTTCACTATGTGACCGAGGAATTGAACTTCTTCCAACCAAAATGCACACTTTGAAAACCTAGCGTACAGTTTTTCTTTCCTCAATACTTCTAGCACTTTTCTCAAATGTTCTTCGTGCTTTTGATCATTCTTTGAGTAAATAAGTATGTCATCGATGAAAACAATGACAAACTTGTCAAGATATGGCTCACACACTCGGTTCATAAGGTCCATGAACACAGCTGGTGCGTTAGTCAATCCAAACGGCATAACCATAAACTCGTAATGACCATAACGCGTCCTAAAAGCATTTTTTGGAATATCATCCTCCTTTACTCGCATTTGATGATATCCAGAACGTAAATCGATCTTCGGATAAACCGACGAGCCTTGTAGTTGATCAAATAAGTCGTCAATTCTCGACAGTGGATAACGGTTTTTGATAGTAAGTTTGTTCAACTCTCTATAGTCAATACACAACCTAAATGTACCATCCTTCTTCTTGACAAACAAAACAGGAGCTCCCCATGGTGATGTGCTTGGTCGAATGAAACCACGTTCTAATAGTTATTGCAGTTGGCTTTGCAGTTCTTTCATCTCGATGGGTGCGAGTCTATAAGGAGCACGAGCTATTGGTGCAGCTCCTGGTACAAGATCTATTTGAAATTCAATAGATCGATGTGGAGGTAGTCCCGGTAATTCTTTCGGAAATACATCGGGAAATTCTTTTGCGACGGGAACATCATTGATGCTCTTTTCTTCAGTTTGTACTTTCTCGACGTGTGCTAGAACAGCATAGCAACCTTTTCTTATTAGTTTTTGTGCCTTTAAATTACTAATAAGATGTAGCTTCATGGTGCCCTTTTCTCCGTACACCATTAAGGGTTCTCCTTCTTCTCGTACAATGCGAATTGCATTTTTATAACATACGATCTCTGCTTTCACCTTCTTCAGCCAGTCCATGCCAACTATTACATCAAAACTCCCTAACTCTACTGGTATCAAATCAATCTTAAATATTTCGCTGCCCAGTTTAATTTCTCGATTCCGGCATATATTATCTGCTGAAATTAATTTACCGTTTGCTAATTCGAGTAAAAATTTACTATCCAACGGCGTCAATGGACAACTTAATTTAGCACAAAAATCTCTACTCATATAGCTTCTATCCGCACCCGAATCAAATAAAACGTAATCAGATTTATTGTCAATAAGAAACGTACCCGTAACAAGCTCTGGGTCTTCCTGTGCCTCTGCCGCATTAATATTGAAAACTCTTCCGCGGCCTTGTCCATTCGTGTTCTCCTGGTTCGGGCAATTTCTAATAATGTGGCCCGATTTTCCACATTTATAACAAACTACATTGGCATAACTTGCTCCGACACTACTTGCTCCGCCATTACTCATTCCGACACCATTTGTTCCTTTCGTTCTATTAACCCCTGGTCCGTAGACCTCACACTTCGCCGCGCTATGACCATTTCTTTTACACTTGTTGCAAAATTTGGTGCAGAACCCCGAGTGATACTTTTCACACCTTTGGCATAGCTGCTTCTTATTGTTGTTGTTGCGGTTGTTATTATTGTTGGGATGATTTTTGTAGTTGCTGTTGTTGTTGTTGTTGTTGTTGTTGTTGTTGGGCCGTTTGTTGTAGTTGCGATTGATGTTGCGATTATTGGGATAATTGTTGCGATTATTATTGTAATTGCTGTTGTTGTTGTATTGGTGATTCTTATCACCGTTTTCCTCCCACTTTCTTTTGACTTGCTTCACATTGGCCTCTTCAGTCGTCTGTTCTTTAATTCTTTCCTCAATCTGGTTCACTAGTTTGTGAGTCATTCTACATGCCTGCTGTATGGAGGCGGGCTCGTGTTAACTTATATCTTCTTGGATTCTTTCCAGTAATCCTTTCACAAACGCGTCGATCTTCTCTTCCTCATCTTCGAACGCTCCCGGACACAATAGGCACAATTCTGTGAATCGTCTTTCGTACGTGGTAATATCAAATCCTTGGGTTCGTAACCCTCTAAGTTCTGTCTTGAGCTTATTGACCTCGGTTCTGGGACGGTACTTCTCGTTCATCAAGTGCTTGAATGCTGACCACAGTAGTGCGTACGCATCATCTTGTCCCACTTGCTCTAGATAGGTATTCCACCATGTTAACGCAGAACCTGTGAAGGTATGCGTAGCGTACTTCACTTTGTCCTCTTCAGTACACTTACTTATGGTAAACACCAATTCGACCTTCTCGGTCCACCGTTTCAATCCGATCGGTCCTTCGGTTCCATCAAATTCCAAAGGTTTGCAGGCAGTGAATTCTTTGTAGGTGCATCCTACACGATTTTCTGTACTGCTAGATCCAAGGTTATTGTTGGTATGTAGCGCAGCCTGTACTGCGGCTATGTTTGAAGCTAGAAAAGTACGGAATTCCTCTTCATTCATATTCACGGTGTGTCGAGTAGTCGGTGCCATTTCCTTCAAAATAGTCAAATGGAACAAGTTAATCATACAGAATATTAAGAGTAGTTAATAGTATTTCGTAGCATAATATGAACTCATTTATAAATGCTTTTTCTTCATATTAGCGTTTTATAAGTTTAAATTTGGGTAGTACCTACCCGTTAAGTTCATACTTAGTAGCTAATATACAATTCAACTACTACAATTCTATATGAAAAACTGATTATAATAATATTTCGCGTTCAAACTTTTATACAATATTTTACAAACTTACAATACCGCTTATTTTACATAAAGCATGAAATATAGCACACAATAACTTTGATACAAGATGGTTGTGAAGATAATTCTAGCTAGTACACAAGTCGTTCAGCAAAGGCAATAAAGACACGTAATTCATACGTCCAGAAACAAGTCATGCATTCTGGTTTTACTAGGACTACTTCCCATCCTTGGTCTTGTGGAATATAACCATTATGGCCGTTGATAAGACAGCGTGTTGTAACGTCGTCAAAGGGACGAGAGTTACGTAATGTCCAACAGTCCCGTAACAATCTAAAAACCTCATTTCTTACCCCAATTACCGACTCCGTCACTTGTGGGAACGTTTTGTTTAATAGTTGTAGCCCGATATTCTTGTTCTCACTTTGGTGAGAAGCGAACATTACTAACCCGTAAGCATAACATGCTTCTTTATGTTGCATGTTAGCCGCTTTTTCTAAATCACGAAGTCCTATATTCGGATATATTGAGTCAAAATAATTTCTTAACCCGTTGCGTAAAATAGCATTTGGGTTCCCCGCAATATATGGGTCAAAGTAAACACATCGTAACTTATGGATTTCCCAATGTGATATCCCCCATCTTTCGAATGAAAGCCTTTTATAAATCAAGGCATTCTTGGAACGTTCTTCGAATGTTTTACAAACTGATCTCGCCTTAAATAGTTGTGCCGAGAAATTCTGACCGACTCTGGACAAGATTTCATCAATCATGTCTCCAGGTAGGTCTCTTAAAATATTGGATTGTCTATCCATTTTGTGTTTTTATACTGTAAAATAGACAAGAGTTAGATTCATAAAAAAAATACTTATTAATACAAACAATTTTTACATATATCATAAAGCATAAGCACACTATATTACATATATTACACCACACGAATACAACTATCTTATTCCGACTCGCTCGTTTCTTTTTCTTCGGTATTGGTTCGTTTTGCCAAGTTTCTAGGGATATATGATGTACCCCTAATATGAGCCGTCGTTTTCCACATTGGTTTAGAAAAACCTGGTGGTTTAGATGTTCCCGTGTTATTGTCACAACTTAAGAAATACGGGTGTTGACGATACATATAAAGTTCATCGGGTTTGGAATCAAATTTCTCTTTTTTTATGCCCTTTCCCGTATTGTTCTGTTTTGCCTTATTAAATTGTGTTGGGGTAATTTCTATAACATCATCGGAATCCTTGTCGGGATCCGATTCATCGGAGAATTGGTAATCCTCCCAATACGCTAGTATTTTCCCGGCAGCGGCGCCAAAAATACTTGATGTCAAAGCTAAGGGGTATAAAATACTATTAAATTTTACAAGAAAATACTATTAAATATGATACAATTTTACTCAAGATATTTATTTATTTATTGAATGGATATACTTAAACCTTGCTACAACACTTATAGGCAGTGTACCTAATCGTACAGTAGTGTAGTTTTTTAGTAAGTCCGGTTCGTTCCACAGGGAAAATCTTTTAATCAAAGCTTAACGCTATATTAGTTTTATTTTATAAAAATACAAATATATATATAAGTAATATTATTATTATAAAGGGGGTTTTTACCGTTTAATGACCGGTTTGTCAATTTTAAAAACTTTAGTCGCAGTTAAAACAAAATGTAAAATATTGAATAAATAAAAGACTTAATTTAAAGCGTAAAGTAAATAATGATGATGAAATTGTGATAAATAAAAGTGCGATAAAATAAACTTACGATAATTAAAAAGTACGATAATTAAAAGTGCAATTAAATACAATAACAAAAAATAAAAGTGCGATAATTAGAAGTGCAATTAAATATAAAATACAGGAAATTAAATATGAAATAGAAGAATTATGCTTATTTAAACTTCCGTAATCATGATGTTTGACGTGTTGATTTTAATTTTATGCCCATGGGTTAATTGTCCTTTATCATGGATTATTTAATATGTCCGTCTGTTTTTTTTGTCCATAACAGTCCATCAGTCATAAATATAAAGTGCGAGTGTCCTCGTCAAATTATCCTTATACCCGAAGTTAAATATTCCAACTAATTGGGGACTTAAACTGTAACAAGATTTTAATACTTTGTTTAATAATTACACTAGGTTTTCGACTGCGTGTAACCCAAGGTTTTAATACTTTGTTAACAATTATGCCAAGTGTCCTTGTACATAATTTCACCCCTGTTTTAATAATTCTAGTGGCTATTAATCCATTCCCGTGTCCAGTTAAATGAACGATTATTCGTACATATAAATACCCCGCCCATCGTGTCCGATTGAGTGTATATGGTTATTTATAGGGACGTCCAATTGTAAATCTTTATATTAAAATTAACAAACTATCATTTAGTTAAACAAATATAAAGCCCATTAATAGCCATAGGCTAATTTCCACAAGTGTCGTTCTTTTGTCCAAACCCCAATTATGGTACAAAGCCCAATTACCCCATTTTTAATATTTAGCCCAACATCACGATTACTTCAATTTAAATAAGCATAATAACAACTTAGTTACGAGACATTAATTTTAAAAAGGAGAACATAACTTACATTGAGTATTTATCGCGTAGTGTTACACGGACAGAATTTTGACTTACACCCTTACAACATTTGCTACAATACCCTTATTATTAGGATTTAAAATTAAAATTAAAATTAAAATATAAATATTACGTATAGATATATTGAGAGATAGAAAAAGATGTGTTTTTGTGGTGCACCAAAGCTCGATTTTTATAGGCATGTGGGCTGGAAAAGATGCTCATGTGATCGCATGGATTTATGCCTTCCAGGCCATGCGATCGCATGACCAGCTGGGGAGAGCCACATTTGGTTGTTTTCTTCTGCCGACGTTTATTTAAATATAATATAATATATATATTAATTTTAAGAATTAATTATATATTATATTATATTCATATGCATAGTTGACTTGTAATTTTTAGTCTGTTGCGTCGAGCGTTGAGAGTTGACTCTGGTCCCGGTTCCGGATTTTCGAACGTCCTTGCGTACAATTTAATATCTTGTACTTTGCATTTTGAATCTTGTACTCTTGTAATTTTGAGACGTTTCTTATCAATAATTGGAACCTTATTGATTGTATTTTGTACTTTTGAGCTTTTTGGTCGTTTGCGTCTTCAATTCGTCGAATCTGTCTTTTGTCTTCACCTTTTATTATTTAAACGAATATCACTTGTAAATAGAACAATTGCAACTAAAAGCTTGTCTTTCTTGAGGAATAATGCTATGAAATATATGTTCGTTTTTAGCATTATCATGGTGTCACGTGGTGTAGCAAGTGGAAGTAAACAGACAAGTAGAAAAAGTATAGCAGTCGAGCAGTAGCAGACCCTTGTGGGCTGTTTTTGTGGATTTTGATTTGACATAAACAAAAAAAAAATAGATGTAGCAGAAGCAAGTAAAGATGGTGGTGATATGGTGGTTTATGGTTGATTAGGGTGGTAGTGTTCTTGGGTTCGGTTGCAACACAAAGCCCATAGCCGTATGCAAGTTCACGATGGTGGTGTTTTAAACGATTTTCTTTTATGGTGGTTAACCAGTGGTGGTGGACGAGGTTTTGCAAGGTGGTGGTAATAGATCATGGCGGTGGAGGTTTTGAGTCTCGATGGAATTAGAACACAGAAAAACAATATGGGTGTGCATATCTCTCTATCTCTCATCTTACTGTCTATAAATATAATCCTAACTATAATAATAAATCTACTTTAATAATTTTATAATAATAATAAACAATAATATAATAATGAATATGAAAATCAAAAGATAAACAGTAATAATAATTCATACACAGTATATCAGCCGATGCCTTAGATTTTTCCTACCGACAGTTTATCACCGACGGCTATATCGTGTCTATTGCTAAACAGTTAACGTATAAAAGTGTTCCAAAAATTCCCAAACTTTTAGATTTAATATATTTAATTATTTCACTCATTAACTGCTTGAAACTTGATCAAAAAGGTTCGATAATTATTTATTTTCTGTTCCAATTTATATGTACGGAGTACTAATATTTAAACTTAAAAAGGTAAAAATACTTTTAATAAATCTAAAATCTTCGTAATCGATTTACAGTTCAACTTTTATTTTAATCCATCATAAACTTATATTAAATCTATATGAATGCTAACGAAATGTCAACCGAATGTTACTGACTTTTACTAATTAAACTCGAAATAATTTATATTCCCTTTCTATATATAAACAGTTTTAAAATAGCAAAGTTAATTACTAAAACAATTATATTATATATTTTTAAACAAATAGATTTAATATAATTTGATATATTTACAAGTAATATTTATATATATCTATATATTCTATAGTTTCCATTAATCGCATTTTATTTTATTCATTTTACAATATAAAGCTTAATAATCATATTATATAATATTCTAAATTATATTTCAAATTATAAATACCTATTTAAATATATATGTTATCTATTTACAAATAGTTGTTCGTGAATCGTTGGGAATGGTTGAAAGTCAAACGAATATATGAAACAGTTCAAAATATTTGTGACTCAACATTACAGACTTTGCTTATCATATCGAAATCAAATAAGATTCAGGTTTAAATTTGGTCGGAAATTCCCGGGTCATCACAGTACCTACCCGTTAAAGAAATTTCGTCCCGAAATTTGAGAGAGGTGGTCATGGCTAACAATAAAAATGTTTTCATGACAAATATGAGTTGATGAATGGAGTTTTATCATTATTTGCTAATATAGATAAAATGATTCGATTAGATGAAGCATACGAATAAAGATGTCACAATAGATTTAGATAGAGATTTAACTTTTGATGTAGTCACGGTGGAATTTAGAAAATAAGGTGCGTCTTAGCTTTTGACGTTGTCTTGGTTGAATTCCGGAATTTAAGGTATTTAAAAGAAAATCTTTGAAATCTATAAGATCTGATTCTTCGAGAATTAAGGAAATTATGATCTCTTTAATTAACTGCGATGATCTGTCCCGATTACTACATCTGATATTTCCATTATAAATTTACCTTTTCCGTTCCATTAGTTTTCACCTCTTCTATACTAAATTCCCAAATTCAAAAGATTGTGAAAATGCTTAATCCAGTTCTAATTCTTGTCCTTATCCTTACTATCACAATAATCATTCTCCTTTTCCAACTTCTATCAGAGGAAGTTGTTTACTTCTACTATTACCTTGGGTTGATACTATTCTTAATTATACCGTGTCTTTATATTGCTATTCGTATTAATATCCATGGTTTGTAACCTCCGTGTTGTTATTGGGCTTTATATTTTCTCTTATATTTTAGATCTCTTTGCCTTTTTATTATCCTCCCGACCTCTAGTAAAGCGAGTAACGGTCCAGAATTCGTAAGTACAGTGTTTCGAATGAACTTAATGTTCTAACCAAGAAAGAACAAAATCATACGATTTAATTTGTCAAATTATTAGAATCATTGAGAATAGAACTATCAAGAATATACTTTCTTGATATGTTCAGAAGTTAAGCAGAATGAAAGAGTCATGTAACATGGCACACGATGACGTTATGATCTGTGAATCATCATGTCCCATTAGAAACTCAGCATGACTTACTGTAATATAATCACGTTGATCAAGTTTCATTATATTATACTAACTCATGCATCAATTCCCAACATTACTTCAATAACATTCATATTTTAAGCTCGAAAGTTTACAGAATATAGAAACTAACAGTTTCTATATGATGTAACACTGATAGCACTAATAGATTAATGATTCATATAAGAATAGTTATGAAAATATCTTCAGAAATATGGAGGATATTTATAATGAAAGATACGATAATACCTTAGTATTTCTAATATCGAAAGATGATGATGAAGATTTGTCCATAAGGATTTAGAGTTAGGAGCAAGGTATTCGTTAATGATTTCAGCAGATACTAAATCATCTGGATTCCTTGATGGCAAGTTTAGTCCTTGTGATTTGTCCACGGTTTCCTTCCGAGTTTCGCATAATCCGCTTTTCGGTACTAAATTTTCTATGGAGCGTTTCCAACACTCCATTCTTTATTATCAAACTTTTAGCCGTTTAGACCATCTACAATTTTGCTGTTTCCTCTACATTTAATGCTACCATATCTGAATCATCGGTTATCAATCCGAGGTGGTTTCAGGAGAATTGTGTTTTTAGATGATTAAACGCTGATGGTAATATGGTGGAATATAAAAGGTTCTCCGGTAACAATAAAAGAGCACGCATATATATCAAGGTTATAATAAGGTTGTTTCGAACGAAAAGTCGAAGTTAATTTGCTGGAGCTGTGATAAAATTTGCTACTTTGAAAGGAATCACCAAGTTATTTTGGGTAATAATAACACTAAAGGAATTAGTACAAATACGTGATAAACATTTATTCAGATTCCAAGTGTTTTCAGGTGCATAACTACATGCATCGATCTTTTCTTCTGTAGATGTAGTGCGGTTGGTTCATCCTCTCGATTGAGGTGTTTTCAAGAATCATGAAAGGTTTGAACGTAGATTGTAATCGTCAAGATACAAATGAGGTTTAAGATGAAATCAAGTGACAAAAGTTGAAGAATTGTTTAGTTTCATATATTATAATCAATATTTTAATTCATTTTAATTGTCCAATATTGGTAGTCCTTAGTTGATAGTCCACAGTTAGCAATACATAATATTCGAATTAATTAATACGTATCGTGACCCGTATACATCTCAGACTCGATCACAACTCAAACTATATATATTATTGTAGAAACAACCTCAACCCTGCATAGCTAACTCCAGCATTACTGCATATAGAGTGTCTATGGTTATTCCAAATAATATATATAGATGAGTCGATATGATATGTTAAAACTTTGTATACGTGTCCCATTATTTAAAGTGCGTAAAATAAATAACAGAAATTTAAATGACAATAGATAAAGTGCGTAAAGTAAATAACAGAAATTAAATGACGATAAATAAAAATTGCGAGAATTTAAATTGCGATAAATAAATTGTGATAATTAAATTTAATACGGAATTAACAGTTAGCTAGGAACAGTTAGCTAGGAATAGTTAGCGTGGATTCTTAACAAAATTTCTCATAATTAATTTGTTTGTTTCTAACAATTTTTATTTTGTCAAATGTTTTCTTCATTATGCCACTTGTTGGATTCTGATAGGTCAAAACCCAAATATAAAATTGAATGGTTATTCTGTGGTGAACGGATACGTATATCTGTGGATGTAAATAGGATAGTAAATGACCGTTGAATTAGATTCGAAGAATGTACAGTGTAACTTATTAATGTGAAATCTAAATATTCCTCGGGTATTACCTACCCGTTAAAATATTTTCACCATTAACAGTTTGTACCAAAGGAATTTTTAATTACAATCTTTATGAAAAAATATATATACCTATATATTTTCTTCAAATGTAATCATGGATTTAATGAGTCAATATGATATTAAACTCATTAGATTTATGGCTAGAACTAGAGTACATAATCTCTAAAACATTAGAGATTACATAATCGCCATGAAGGACGAAGATAGTTTATGTAGAACGATTCATAGAACGATGATTATGCTTGAGGTATAGACTGCGAGGTTGAGACGTGTGATGATGTTGTTGTGGTTGGTACTGGTCATGCTGCTGGTGCTGCTGATGGTGGTACTGTTGCTGTCGGTGTTACAAGTGTTGTTGGTGCTGAGGTTGGTGATGATGTTGGTGTAGTAAGTATAGCTTGTAGATCACGCACCATTCTTGTCAGGTTTTCTATCCTACCTACTATCATTTCTATCCATCCACTCATCTGATTCGATAGATCTTGATTATTAATTCGAAGTTCCCGAACTTCTTCTAATATTCCCCTTCGATTGGTATTCAGAAGTAGAGGTTGAATATTTTCTGAGATTGCAGTAATGCGACCTTTGAGGCGGAATATTTCAGCAAGAAGGGTGAATACAGTGTTGCGCATAGGTTCACCGGTGAGTACATCATTTTCTCCGATGTTAGGAGGTAAGTTTGGTTTGCAGTAGGGCTCGCCTTCTTCATTTCTCCATCGAGTGAGTAACTCTCGGACCTACCCCCATCCCCTCCAGAAAGAAAAATAACAAAATGGTTGAGGCACTTCTGGTTCATTGACTTCAAAGTCTGCTTCAATATACATCTCGAAATCGCTTCCGGAACTAATGGAATCCAAGCTAAGTGTAGGATCCATCTCTCATGATCAGTTAAAGGGTTTTGATATGAAATGTTTTTCGAATATCGAATGATATTCTAATTATATATAGAATATCTATACATACTTCCAAACATCCCATGAATTACAGAGAAAATTAAGGAAACGTGTCAGATAAAGTCTACAGTGACAGATACGCTAAGATATGAATTAGTAGATATGCTAAGATATGAATTTTTTCTATACACTATTCATGCAGTCAATGCAGTAAAACGTGTCTAGACTAAGAATAATGAGCAGGTAATTTCCTAAGGATGATAAGCAGATGATTTCCGACAAAAATGATAAGCAAAAATTTTGACATGAAGACACGGTCGAAGTCCAGACTCACTAATGCATCCTAATGACTATCAGTTAGACACACTAATGCAAAACCTGGTTCGCTAAGACCACCGCTTTGATACCACATGTCATACCCCGTCCTAAACCGTCCGGACGAAGTCACTAACATCTGGTTCCATTGCGATGATCGACTCCAAATAATGTCTTTACAATGAGCAAATGCACAGCGGAAGATTTCTTTCATACCTGAGAATAAACATGCTTTCAAGTGTCAACCAAAAGGTTGGTGAGTTCATAGGTTTATCATAAAACAATAAAATTCATCATTTTGATAGACCACAAGATTTAAATGCTGCATGGTACAAATGGGCCCGAATCCTATACCCACCTGTAATGTACATGCGATATCTTTTAAATACAGTACACCTTTCTCGTGTACGAAATCCTTTTTCATAAATCTTAGTAACCGTACACATATCTCATGCACAAAAAACTAATACACATAACCTGTGTATAAAAATCATTCTCTCGATACATAACATTCATATCAACTGGTGGCAATTATCATGTCCACATAATTCAATGGTGGCAATTATCATGTCCACATAATTCAATGGTGGCAATTATCATGTCCACATAATTCAATGGTGGCAATTATCATGTCCACATAATTCAATAATAATCCGCAGAACTTCTGTCAGCATAATAATTCATTCGAGGAATGTTTTGCTTGTGTCTATCTCGTCAAACATTTATAAAAGCATTTCATGTATTCGCAGTTCAAAATATATTTCAAAAGCATTTAATAAAGCAGTTGTAACAACATCGCATGTATTCTCAGTCCCAAAAATGTAAAGAGTAAAAAGGGAGCAAATGAAACTCACAATAATGTATTTTGTAGTAAAAATACATATGACGACATTGAACAACTGAACAATGCAGGGTTGACCTCGGATTCACGAACCTATAACAAATATATATATTAACACTTATAATTGTATTCGAACAAAATTATATCTTATTATTAGTGAGATAATTGTTATATTTAATAATTTATAGGTTTTATCAATTCATTAAGTATATTTATTTTATGTATACTATTAAAAATATTAATATAGTTATGTTATATGTATTAAATATATTTTTATATAAATAATATTTATTTGTTATAATATTAATAATAGGAATAGTATTAATAATAATGATACTTATAATAATAATGATACTACTAATAATAATGTTAATATTGATAATAAAAATGATAATAACACTAAAATATATAAAATTGTTAATAATGATAGTAATAATAATAAGATGAAACGGTTGTATTATTTTTACTATAAGAATACTAATTTTGATAAAAATTCTTAATACTAATAATACTTAATAATAATACTTGTTAATAATTATATTAATGTTAATAATAGTAGTAATAATAATAATAATGATCATATTAATTATAAAAATGATAGTAAATATAATATTAATGATAATAATAATAAAATGTATTATTTTTATAATAATAATAATATTAATAATAATAATAAAAATAATAATAATAATAATAATAATAATGATAATAATAAAAATTTAGAATACAACCTTTGAAGAAATAAGCTTCTAAAATAAAATGCCACAGCCTGGACTCGAACCCACGACCTCTCGTTCAATAACCTCACGCCTAACCATTCCTCTACTTATTGTTTTCTGTTTTAATTATGCTCTTAAATTCTTTTAACCTTATTTTCTACTGACTTCAAAACCAACCTATTTCTTCAATCATAATCGTATTCATCATCTATATGGAAACCCATATAATTATTAACTCGGCCCAACATGTAGATTCCAAGCCCAACAATTTACTATCAATCAGCCCGTTAACTAATCAATTGACTCAGCCCAATAGATAGCCCAGCAGGTCACGGCCCAACATTTAATATAAACTCAACTTGTGCAGCTATCTGTTGGAAAAAAGAAAATAAACTGCAGTAGTCTAGATTCAAACTTGAGACCTCCCAGTTACACACCAACACCCCTAACCACTGTTATGTTAATGTCTTTCTGTCTATAATTCGTTCAATTACTTTTTATAACATGTAAAACAGGGTTTAATATACTTCACTAATAATCTCGTTTCTCACAGAACAATCATCAATTTATCTCATCCTTTCCATCATCTATAATACCCATCTTCATCCTAATTAAGTATCATCATCATCAAGCTTATTACTATCATTAACAACATCATGATACCGTGACCATATCATCATCAACTTTATTCGATATTCATCACATACATAACCCGATTATCACCATCAAAATTCTATTATCGTTATCATATTCATAATCATCATCATCTTATTTCTAATCATCATATAAACCGTTTATTATTATTATCTTAAACTAACATCAACATCAACAATCATTTATCCCTTAACATTACCATCAACATCATAATCAGTTTTCATCATCGTTATTGTAGCAGCAAGAGAAAAAGAAGCAAAAAAAAAAAATAGTTGTAGCAGTGTAACTAGGGTGTTCGGTTTTGGGTTGAGATTGAAACACAAAATAAAAATAGGTAAATGAAACAGGAAATAGAAGACAGATTGTACAGTAGCGTCAGTATATTACCGTTATATCCACCTTCACTGCACCGTTCATCATCTTCATTAATGGGATTTCGGCTCGAGCATCATGGTGGTTTGTTTGTTTAACGATGGTTAGTGGTGATGAGTTTAAAACAGAAAACGGAAAGATTTTATTGGGTTTCGATGGTTAACTTGTAATGGTGTCGCGTGGTGTAGCAGGTGGAAGTAAACAGACAAGTAGAAAAAGTATAGCAGTCGAGCAGTAGCAGACCCTTGTGGGCTGTTTTTGTGGATTTTGATTTGACATAAACAAAAACAAAAAAAAAATAGCTATAGCAGCAGCAAGTAAAGATGGTGGTGATATTGTGGTTTATGGTTGATTAGGGTGGTGGTGTTCTTGGGTTCGGTTGCAACACTAAGCCCATAGCCGTATGCAAGTTCACGATGGTGGTGTTTTAAACGATTTTCTTTTATGGTGGTTAACCAGTGGTGGTGGATGAGGTTTTACAAGGTGGTGGTAATAGATCATGGCGGTGGAGGTTTTGAGTCTCGATGGAATTAGAACACAGAAAAACAATATGGGTGTGCATATCTCTCTATCTCTCATCTTACTGTCTATAAATATAATCTTAACTATAATAATAAATCTACTTTAATAATTAATAATAATTTTATAATAATAATAAACAATAATATAATAATGAATATTAAAATCAAAAGATAAACAGTAATAATAATTCATACACAGTATATCAGCCGATGTCTTAGATTTTTCCTACCGACAGTTTATCACTGACGGCTATATCGTGTCTATTGCTAAACAGTTAACGTATAAAAGTGTTCCAAAAAATCCCAAACTTTTAGATTTAATATATTTAATTATTTCACTCATTAACTGCTTGAAACTTGATCAAAAAGGTTCGATAATTATTTATTTTCTGTTCCAATTTATATGTACGGAGTACTAATATTTAAACTTAAAAAGGTAAAAATACTTTTAATAAATCTAAAATCTTCGTAATCGATTTACAGTTCAACTTTTATTTTAATCCATCATATACTTATATTAAATCTATATGAATGCTAACGAAATGTCAACCGAATATTACTGACTTTTACTAATTAAACTCGAAATAATTTATATTCCCTTTCTATATATAAACAGTTTTAAAATAGCAAAGTTAATTACTAAAAAAATTATATTATATATTTTTAAACAAATAGATTTAATATAACTTGATATATTTACAAGTAATATTTATATATATCTATATATTCTATAGTTTCCATGAATCGCATTTTATTTTATTCATTTTACAATATAAATCTTAATAATCATATTATATAATATTCTAAATTATATTTCAAATTATAAATACCTATTTAAATATATATGTTATCTATTTACAAATAGTTGTTCGTGAATCGTTGGGAATGGTCGAAAGTCAAACGAATATATGAAACAGTTTAAAATATTTGTGACTCAACATTACAAACTTTGCTTATCATATCGAAATCAAATAAGATTCATTATCATATCGAAATCAAATAAGATTCAGGTTTAAATTTGGTCAGAAATTCCCGGGTCATCACAAAGGATTTGAGTAGGAGAGCGGTTTTGAAGAAGCTTAGTAGGGATGATGTTAATAAGATATGTTGCCATTTGCAGAGCATGATGCTAAAAGGATAGTGGTAGAGAAGCATGAGATAGTAATGTGCGGATTATGTTATTAATGGCACGGATTTTTCTTTCAGATTTTCCATTTTGTGGAGAGGAATAAGGACAAGAGAAACGAAAATACATACTATGACTCTTACAAAAGTTGTGAAATTGTTTGTTGTTGTATTCGGTTCCGTTATCGCATTGAAAAGTTTTGATGGATTTGTTAAGTTGGTTGCGAATGTAGTTGTTAAAAGTAAGAAAAGTTGGAAATACATCTGATTTCTTAGCTATGGGGTATGTCCACAAGAAGTTAGAATAATTATCAAGAAATAAGAGATAGTAATGATGTTCAGATGTGCTTGGTATTGAGGAGGACCAGAGATCGCTATGTATAATGTCAAATGGTAATAAAGTAGTAGAAACAGAAGAAACAAAAGAAAGTTTAATTTGATTTCCAAACATACATGATTGACAAACTGTATGTAAAGGAGTTTTATTACATTCAATAAACTTCTTATTACTAAGAGAACGTAAAACTTCAATACTCTGATGTCCGAGGCGGTGATGCCATAAATTAGGTGATAAAGCAGCAAAAGTAGATGGTGAAGATAAACGTTGCAACACGGAGGTGGTAAGAGGATATAAGTCTCCAGTACTGTCACATCTCAGAACCGGAGTGCCCTACGGAAAGTCCTTCACAGTAAAACCAAAGGGATCAAATTCTAGTGAGATATTATTGTCAACAGATAAACGACGGACAGAAATGAGATTTTTAATTAAATTAGGGGCATGAAGAATGTTTTGTAAGTAAAGTGGACGAGTGGGATTAGGAATGGTGGAGTGACCGAAACCTTGAATGGGGATGCCATGGTCATTTTCGACGATTATATGTTTAGGTTGCTTTAATGAATTATAATACTTTAAATCACCTGAGTTAGCAGCCATATGAGATGTAGCCCCGGTGTCCATATACCAAGTGTCCTCCGGAGGGTTTAGAGTCATGGTGTGAAGTGCACTTTCAATATCAGTTGGACTATAGGCTGTGGGTTGCGAAACATGATGGTAATGGGCCTGAGGTCGTAGCCCAAGCAGTCCGGCTTGTGAAGAATTAGCACCAGGCCTGGTCCAAGGATTAGTTGGGTAAGGACATGGTGGTGGTATCTAGTGGGCCTGCTGAGGAGAATTCCATGGTGGATAATTGGCCCATTGTGGAGTTGAATAATTCTGTTGATAACCCGATTGAAAACCCAAATTAGAACCTCTCCCTCGTCCTCTAAAATTACAACTTCTATAACCAGAATTTCCTCGACCTCTTCCTCTTGAATTGTTGTTACGAGTGGTACTGTTGTGTCGGTCATTGGTGGAATCAGGAGGTGCGAAACGAGGGGTGTTGGAGGTGGTTAATAGGGCGGTGTCGGAGGAATTAGGGTTCAATGCCGATTGCTTCTGCTTGCGGGTTTCTTCTAGGATAAGCTTGGATCTTGCATCATAGAATGAGGGCAATTTGTCCATTTGAGTGAAATAGGTGCCGACAGTGTTGAAATTATCATTTAATCCAGCAATTAGTTGAAGAACCATACGTTCTTCGGTTACCTTGTCACCAACATTCATCAATTGATCGGCGATGAGTTTGATTTGTTGGCAATATGCCAAAACATTGGCATAATCATCAAGGCGTATGGTGTTAAGTTGATGATGAAGGTAAAGGGCTCTGGAATTTTTATTATCTTGGAAAACCGATTGTAAACGTGATCAGGCAGCAGCAACAGTTGTTTCTTCTTGTTCAAGAATTGTATTCATTAATTCTTGTGATATGGTACCATAGATCCATTGTAAGATGATGGCATCAAGGCGTGGCCAAAGTGGATTCTGTGGATCAGTGTTGGTGGTGGTAGAGTCAGAAGATCCGGTTGTTGGTGGAATGATGTGATCAAGCACATCATAGGCTTGACAATGGATCTTGAACAGGCGAGACCAAGAAGTGTATTGGCTGTTGTCAAGCTCTAGGGTAATTGGGATCATGTTTTTGATGTTGGAGATGGTGAGTGCCAGATGATAACGTTGTTTATCAGTCATGGTGATAAGAGTATTTAATTAATTTTGCTGGATGAAGAAGAGAAGAAAAGAATGAGTCGGCAGGAGAAGGAAGAAAGTGAGATGATGGTTCAGAAAGAGAGGCCTGATACCATGTTAGTTTGGTAAAATTCGATGCCTTGATTTCATTCACAAGTCGTGTATATATACATCATATATGCCCTGTCTTGTATTACAATCTATCCTAATTTTAAGGAAGTGATTTGGTCAACTATACAAATCAAATCTATGCTAAATATAACTAATGTAAACATGTGTACAGCTTTTATACAGCTTTTATCTAATACTTTGTAATATGATTATCGATGAGGGAAGTTGCGAAAATGTAGTTTCAACAGAAATGGTTGATAAATTGGGATTAGAAGCGGAAGATCATCCCGAACCTTACCAACTCACGTGGCTAAAGAAGGGAAATCATGTGAAAGTCAGTAAGCAATGCCGATTTCAATTTTCGATATGCAAACGGTATAAGGATGAGGTATGGTGCGAGGTAATACCAATGGATGCGTGCCATTTACTTTTGGGAAGACCTTGGCAATTTGATCGGAAGACGAAGCATGATGGGTACCGCAATACATACACCTTCTGAAATGTCCCGTTCTTATTGATTAAAAACGTTCCATATTAATTGATTTCGTTGCGAGGTTTTGACCTCTATATAAGACGTTTTTCAAAGACTGCATTCATTTTTAAAACAAACCATAACCTTTATTTCATAAATAAAGGTTTAAAAAGCTTTACGTAGATTATCAAATAATGATAATCTAAAATATCCTGTTTACACACGACCATTACATAATGGTTTACAATACAAATATGTTACATCGAAATCAGTTTCTTGAATGCAGTTTTTACACAATATCATACAAACATGGACTCCAAATCTTGTCCTTATTTTAGTATGCAACAGCGGAAGCTCTTAATATTCACCTGAGAATAAACATGCTTTAAACGTCAACAAAAATGTTGGTGAGTTATAGGTTTAACCTATATATATCAAATCGTAACAATAGACCACAAGATTTCATATTTCAATACACATCCCATACATAGAGATAAAAATCGTTCATATGGTGAACACCTGGTAACCGACAATAACAAGATGCATATATAAGAATATCCCCATCATTCCGGGACACCCTTCGGATATGATATAAATTTCGAAGTACTAAAGCATCCGGTACTTTGGATGGGGTTTGTTAGGCCCAATAGATCTATCTTTAGGATTCGCGTCAATTAGGGTGTCTGTTCCCTAATTCTTAGATTACCAGACTTAATAAAAAGGGGCATATTCGATTTCGATAATTCAACCATAGAATGTAGTTTCACGTACTTGTGTCTATTTTGTAAATCATTTATAAAACCTGCATGTATTCTCATCCCAAAAATATTAGATTTTAAAAGTGGGACTATAACTCACTTTCACAGATTTTTACTTCGTCGGGAAGTAAGACTTGGCCACTGGTTGATTCACGAACCTATAACAATATATACATATATATCAAAGTATGTTCAAAATATATTTACAACACTTTTAATATATTTTGATGTTTTAAGTTTATTAAGTCAGCTATCCTCGTTAGTAACCTACAACTAGTTGTCCACAGTTAGATGTACAGAAATAAATCGATAAATATTATCTTGAATCAATCCACGACCCAGTGTATACGTATCTCAGTATTGATCACAACTCAAACTATATATATTTTGGAATCAACCTCAACCCTGTATAGCTAACTCCAACATTCACATATAGAGTGTCTATGGTTGTTCCGAAATATATATAGATGTGTCGACATGATAGGTCGAAACATTGTATACGTGTCTATGGTATCTCAAGATTACATAATATACAATACAAGTTGATTAAGTTATGGTTGGAATAGATTTCTTACCAATTTTCACGTAGCTAAAATGAGAAAAATTATCCAATCTTGTTTTACCCATAACTTCTTCATTTTAAATCCGTTTTGAGTGAATCAAATTGCTATGGTTTCATATTGAACTCTATTTTATGAATCTAAACAGAAAAGTATAGGTTTATAGTCGGAAAAATAAGTTACAAGTCGTTTTTGTAAAGGTAGTCATTTCAGTCGAAAGAACGACGTCTAGATGACCATTTTAGAAAACATACTTCCACTTTGAGTTTAACCATAATTTTTGGATATAGTTTCATGTTCATAATAAAAATCATTTTCTCAGAATAACAAATTTTAAATCAAAGTTTATCATAGTTTTTAATTAACTAACCCAAAACAGCCCGCGGTGTTACTACGACGGCGTAAATCCAGTTTTACGGTGTTTTTCGTGTTTCCAGGTTTTAAATCATTAAGTTAGCATATCATATAGATATAGAACATGTGTTTAGTTGATTTTAAAAGTCAAGTTAGAAGGATTAACTTTTGTTTGCGAACAAGTTTAGAATTAACTAAACTATGTTCTAGTGATTACAAGTTTAAACCTTCGAATAAGATAGCTTTATATGTATGAATCGAATGATGTTATGAACATCATTACTACCTTAAGTTCCTTGGATAAACCTACTGGAAAAGAGAAAAATGGATCTAGCTTCAATGGATCCTTGGATGGCTCGAAGTTCTTGAAGCAGAATCATGACACGAAAACAAGTTCAAGTAAGATCATCACTTGAAATAAGATTGTTATAGTTATAGAAATTGAACCAAAGTTTGAATATGATTATTACCTTGTATTAGAATGATAACCTACTGTAAGAAACAAAGATTTCTTGAGGTTGGATGATCACCTTACAAGATTGGAAGTGAGCTAGCAAACTTGAAAGTATTCTTGATTTTATGAAACTAGAACTTTTGGAATTTATGAAGAACACTTAGAACTTGAAGATAGAACTTGAGAGAGATCAATTAGATGAAGAAAATTGAAGAATGAAAGTGTTTGTAGGTGTTTTTGGTCGTTGGTGTATGGATTAGATATAAAGGATATGTAATTTTGTTTTCATGTAAATAAGTCATGAATGATTACTCATATTTTTGTAATTTTATGAGATATTTCATGCTAGTTGCCAAATGATGGTTCCCACATGTGTTAGGTGACTCAAATGGGCTGCTAAGAGCTGATCATTGGAGTGTATATACCAATAGTACATACATCTAAAAGCTGTGTATTGTACGAGTACGAATACGGGTGCATACGAGTAGAATTGTTGATGAAACTGAACGAGGATGTAATTGTAAGCATTTTTGTTAAGTAGAAGTATTTTGATAAGTGTATTGAAGTCTTCCAAAAGTGTATAAATAAATATTAAAACACTACATGTATATACATTTTAACTGATTCGTTAAGTCATCGTTAGTCGTTACATGTAAGTGTTGTTTTGAAACCTTTAGGTTAACGATCTTGTTAAATGTTGTTAACCCAATGTTTATAATATCAAATGAGATTTTAAATTATTATATTATCATGATATTATCATGTATGAATATCTCTTAATATGATATATATACATTAAACGTCTTTACAACGATAATCGTTACATATATGTCTCGTTTAAAAATCATTAAGTTAGTAGTCTTGTTTTTACGTATGTAGTTCATTGTTAATATACTAAATGATATGTTTACTTATCATAGTATCATGTTAACTATATATATATCCATATATATGTCATCATATAGTTTTTACAAGTTTTAACGTTCGTGAATCACCGGTCAACTTGGGTGGTCAATTGTCTATATGAAACATATTTCAATTAATCAAGTCTTAACAAGTTTGATTGCTTAACATGTTGGAAACATTTAATCATGTAAATATCAATCTCAATTAATATATATAAACATGGAAAAGTTCGGGTCACTACAGTACCTACCCGTTAAATAAATTTCGTCCCGAAATTTTAAGCTGTTGAAGGTGTTGACGAATCTTCTGGAAATAGATGCGGGTATTTCTTCTTCATCTGATCTTCACGCTCCCAGGTGAACTCGGGTCCTCTACGAGCATTCCATCGAACCTTAACAATTGGTATCTTGTTTTGCTTAAGTCTTTTAACCTCACGATCCATTATTTCGACGGGTTCTTCGATGAATTGAAGTTTTTCGTTGATTTGGATTTCATCTAACGGAATAGTGAGATCTTCTTTAGCAAAACATTTCTTTAAATTCGAGACGTGGAAAGTGTTATGTACAGCCGCGAGTTGTTGAGGTAACTCTAGTCGGTAAGCTACTGGTCCGACACGATCAATAATCTTGAATGGTCCAATATACCTTGGATTTAATTTCCCTCGTTTACCAAATCGAACAACGCCTTTCCAAGGTGCAACTTTAAGCATGACCATCTCTCCAATTTCAAATTCTATATCTTTTCTTTTAATGTCAGCGTAGCTCTTTTGTCGACTTTGGGCGGTTTTCAACCGTTGTTGAATTTGGATGATCTTCTCGGTAGTTTCTTGTATAATCTCCGGACCCGTAATCTGTCTATCCCCCACTTCACTCCAACAAATCGGAGACCTGCACTTTCTACCATAAAGTGCTTCAAACGGCGCCATCTCAATGCTTGAATGGTAGCTGTTGTTGTAGGAAAATTCTGCTAACGGTAGATGTCGATCCCAACTGTTTCCGAAATCAATAACACATGCTCGTAGCATGTCTTCAAGCGTTTGTATCGTCCTTTCGCTCTGCCCATCAGTTTGTGGATGATAGGCAGTACTCATGTCTAGACGAGTTCCTAATGCTTGCTGTAATGTCTGCCAGAATCTTGAAATAAATCTGCCATCCCTATCAGAGATAATAGAGATTGGTATTCCATGTCTGGAGACGACTTCCTTCAAATACAGTCGTGCTAACTTCTCCATCTTGTCATCTTCTCTTATTGGTAGGAAGTGTGCTGATTTGGTGAGACGATCAACTATTACCCAAATAGTATCAAAACCACTTGCAGTCCTTGGCAATTTAGTGATGAAATCCATGGTAATGTTTTCCCATTTCCATTCCGGGATTTCGGGTTGTTGAAGTAGACCTGATGGTTTCTGATGCTCAGCTTTGACCTTAGAACACGTCAAACATTCTCCTACGTATTTAGCAACATCGGCTTTCATACCCGGCCACCAAAAATGTTTCTTGAGATCCTTGTACATCTTCCCCGTTCCAGGATGTATTGAGTATCTGGTTTTATGAGCTTCTCTAAGTACCATTTCTCTCATATCTCCAAATTTTGGTACCCAAATCCTTTCAGCCCTATACCGGGTTCCGTCTTCCCGAATATTAAGATGCTTCTCCGATCCTTTGGGTATTTCATCCTTTAAATTTCCCTCTTTTAAAACTCCTTGTTGCGCCTCCTTTATTTGAGTAGTAATGTTATTATGAATCATTATATTCATAGATTTTACTCGAATGGGTTCTCTGTCCTTCCTGCTCAAGGCATCGGCTACCACATTTGCCTTCCCCGGGTGGTAACGAATCTCAAAGTCGTAATCATTCAATAATTCAATCCACCTACGCTGCCTCATATTCAGTTGTTTCTGATTAAATATGTGTTGAAGACTTTTGTGGTCGGTATATATAATACTTTTGACCCCATATAAGTAGTGCCTCCAAGTCTTTAATGCAAAAACAACCGCGCCTAATTCCAAATCATGCGTCGTATAATTTTGTTCGTGAATCTTCAATTGTCTAGACGCATAAGCAATCACCTTCGTTCGTTGCATTAATACACAACCGAGACCTTGCTTTGATGCATCAAAATAAATCAAAAAATCATCATTCCCTTCAGGCAATGACAATATAGGTGCCGTAGTTAGCTTTTTCTTCAATAACTGAAACGCTTTCTCTTGTTCATCATTCCATTCAAATTTCTTCCCTTTATGCGTTAATGCAGTCAAGGGTTTTGCTATTCTGGAAAAGTCTTGGATGAACCTTCTGTAGTAACCAGCTAGTCCTAAAAACTGGCGTATGTGTTTCGGAGTTTTCGGGGTTTCCCACTTTTCAACAGTTTCTATCTTTGCCGGATCCACCATAATACCTTCTTTGTTCACTATGTGACCGAGGAATTGAACTTCTTCCAACCAAAATGCACACTTTGAAAACTTAGCGTACAATTCTTCCTTCCTCAATACTTCTAACACCTTTCTCAAATGTTCACCGTGTTCTTGGTCATTCTTTGAGTAAATAAGTATGTCATCAATGAAAACAATGACAAACTTGTCAAGGTATGGTCCACACACTCGGTTCATAAGGTCCATGAACACAGCTGGTGCATTAGTTAAACCAAACGGCATGACCATAAACTCGTAATGACCGTAACGTGTTCTGAAAGCAGTCTTTGGAATATCATCTTCTTTCACCCGCATTTGATGATACCCGGAACGTAAGTCAATCTTTGAATAAACAGACGAGCCTTGTAGTTGATCAAATAAGTCGTCGATTCTTGGTAGTGGGTAGCGGTTCTTAATGGTAAGTTTGTTCAACTCTCGGTAGTCGATACACAACCTGAATGTACCATCTTTCTTCTTGACAAACAAAACAGGAGCTCCCCTCGGTGATGTGCTTGGTCGAATGAAACCACGCTCTAAAAGTTCTTGTAATTGGCTTTGCAGTTCTTTCATCTCGCTGGGTGCGAGTCTGTAAGGAGCACGAGCTATTGGTGCAGCTCCTGGTACAAGATCTATTTGAAATTCAACGGATCGATGTGGGGGTAATCCCGGTAATTCTTTCAGAAATACATCGGGAAATTCTTTTGCAATGGGAACATCATTGATGCTCTTTTCTTCAGTTTGTACTTTCTCGACGTGTGCTAGAACAGCATAGCAACCTTTTCTTATTAGTTTTTGTGCCTTCAAATTACTAATAAGATGTAGCTTCGTGTTGCCCTTTTCTCCGTACACCATTAAGGGTTTTCCTTTTTCTCGTATAATGCGAATTGCATTTTTGTAACAAACGATCTCCGCTTTCACTTCTTTCAACCAGTCCATACCGATTATCACATCAAAACTCCCTAACTCTACTGGTATCAAATCAATCTTAAATGTTTCGCTAACCAGTTTAACTTCTCGATTCCGACATATATTATCTGCTGAAATTAATTTACCATTTGCTAATTCGAGTAAAAATTTACTATCCAAAGGCGTCAATGGACAACTTAATTTAGCACAAAAATCTCTACTCATATAGCTTCTATCCGCACCCGAATCAAATAAAACGTAAGCAGATTTATTATCAATAAGAAACGTACCCGTAACAAGCTCCGGGTCTTCCTGTGCCTCTACCGCATTAATGTTGAAAACTCTTCCACGGCCTTGTCCATTCGTGTTCTCCTGGTTCGGGCAATTTCTAATAATGTGGCCTGGTTTTCCACATTTATAACAAACTACATTGGCATAACTTGCTCCGACACTACTTGCTCCGCCATTACTCGTTCCGACACCATTTGTTCCTTTCGTTCTATTAACCCCTGGTCCGTAGACCTCACACTTCGCCGCGCTATGACCATTTCTTTTACACTTGTTGCAAAATTTGGTGCAGAACCCCGAGTGATTCTTTTCACACCTTTGGCATAGCTGCTTCTGATTGTTGTTGTTGTTGCGGTTATTATTGTTGTTGGGATGATTGTTGTAGTTGCTGTTGTTGTTGTTGTTGTTGTTGGGCCGTTTGTTGTAGTTACGATTGATGTTGCGATTGTTGGGATAATTGTTGCGATTATTGTTGTAATTGCTGTTGTTGTTGTATTGGTGATTCTTATCACCGTTTTCCTCCCACTTTCTTTTGACTTGCTTCACATTGGCCTCTTCAGCAGTCTGTTCTTTAATTCTTTCTTCAATCTGGTTCACTAATTTGTGAGCCATTCTACATGCCTGTTGTATGGAGGCGGGCTCGTGTGAACTTATATCTTCTTGGATTCTTTCCGGTAATCCTTTCACAAACGCGTCGATCTTCTCTTCCTCATCTTCGAATGCTCCCGGACACAATAGGCACAATTCTGTGAATCGTCTTTCGTACGTGGTAATATCAAATCCTTGGGTTCGTAACCCTCTAAGTTCTGTCTTGAGCTTATTGACCTCGGTTCTGGGACGGTACTTCTCGTTCATCAAGTGCTTGAATGCTGACCACGGTAGTGCGTACGCATCATCTTGTCCCACTTGCTCTAGATAGGTATTCCACCATGTTAACGCAGAACCTGTGAAGGTATGCGTAGCGTACTTCACTTTGTCCTCTTCAGTACACTTACTTATGGCAAACACCGATTCAACCTTCTCGGTCCACCGTTTCAATCTGATCGGTCCTTCGGTTCCATCAAATTCCAAAGGTTTGCAGGCAGTGAATTCTTTGTAGGTGCATCCTACACGATTTCCTGTACTGCTAGATCCAAGGTTATTGTTGGTATGTAGCGCAGCCTGTACTGCGGCTATGTTTGAAGCTAGAAAAGTACGGAATTCCTCTTCATTCATATTCACGGTGTGTCGAGTAGTCGGTGCCATTTCCTTCAAAATAGTTAAATGGAACAAGTTAATCATACAGAATATTAAGAGTAGTTAATAGTATTTCGTAGCATAATATGAACTCATTTATAAAAGCTTTTTCTTCATATTAGCGTTTAATAAGTTTAAATTCGGGTAGTACCTACCCGTTAAGTTCATACTTAGTAGCTAATATACAATTCAACTACTACAATTCTATATGAAAAACTGATTATAATAATATTTCGCGTTCAAACTTTTATACAATATTTTACAAACTTACAATACCGCTTATTTTACATAAAGCATGAAATATAGCACACAATAACTTTGATACAAGATAGTTGTGAAGACAATTCTAGCTAGTACACAAGTCGTTCAGCAAAGGCAATAAAGACACGTAATTCATACGTCCAGAAACAAGTCATGCATTCTGGTTTTACTAGTACTACTTCCCATCCTTGGTCTTGTGCAACATAACCGTTATGGCCGTTGATAAGACAGCGTGTTGTAACGTCATCAAAGGGACGAGGGTTACGTAATGTCCAACAGTCCCGTAATAATCTAAAAACCTCATTTCTTACCCCAATTACCGACTTCGTCACTTGTGGAAACGTTTTGTTTAATAGTTGTAGCCCGATGTTCTTGTTCTCACTTTGGTGAGAAGCGAACATTACTAATCCGTAAGCATAACATGCTTCTTTATGTTGCATGTTAGCCGCTTTTTCTAAATCACGAAGTCCAATATTCGGATATATTGAGTCAAAATAATTTCTTAACCCGTTGCGTAAAATAGCATTTGGGTTCCCCGCAATATATGCGTCAAAGTAAACACATCGTAACTTATGGGTTTCCCAATGTGATATCCCCCATATTTCAAACGAAAGTCTCTTATAAACCAAGACATTCTTGGAACGTTCTTCGAATGTCTTACAAACTGATCTCGCCTTAAATAGTTGTGCCGAAGAATTCTGGCCGACTCTAGACAAGATTTCATCAATCATGTCTCCGGGTAGGTCTCTTAAAATATTGGGTTGTCTATCCATTTTGTGTTTTTAAACTGTAAAATAGACAAGAGTTAGATTCATAAAAAAAATACTTATTAATACAAGCAATTTTTACATATATCATAAAGCATAAGAACACTATATTACATATATTACACCACACGAATACAACTATCTTATTCCGACTCGCTCGTTTCTTCTTCTTCGGTTTTGGTTCGTTTTGCCAAGTTTCTAGGGATATATGATGTTCCCCTAATACGAGCCGTCGTTGTCCACATTGGTTTAGAAAAACCTGGTGGTTTAGAGGTTCCCGGGTCATTGTTACAACTTAAGGACTTCGGGGGTTGACGATACATATAAAGTTCATCGGGGTTGGAATTAGATTTCTCTATTTTTATGCCCTTTCCCTTATTATTTTCTTTAGCCTTTTTAAATTCAGTTGGGGTAATTTCTATAACATCATCGGAATTCTCGTCGGAATCCGATTCATCGGAGAATTGGTAATCCTCCCAATATTTTGCTTCCTTGGCGGAAACACCATTGACCATAATTAACTTTGGTCGGTTGGTTGAGGATTTTCTTTTACTTAACCGTTTTATTATTTCCCCCACCGGTTCTATTTCTTCATCCGGTTCCGATTCTTCTTCCGGTTCCGATTCTTCTTCCGGTTCCGACTCTTCTTCCGGTTCCTCTTCGGGAACTTGTGAATCAGTCCACAAATCATTCCAATTTACATTTGACCCTTCATTATTATTAGGTGAGTCAATGGGACTTGTTCTAGAGGTAGACATCTATCACATAATATCAAACACGTTAAGAGATTAATATATCACATAATATTCATATGTTAAAAATATATAGTTTCCAACAAAAATGTTAAGCAATCATTTTTAAAGAAAACACGGTCGAAGTCCAGACTCACTAATGCATCCTAACAAACTCGATAAGACACACTAATGCAAATTTTCTGGTTCTCTAAGACCAACGCTCTGATACCAACTGAAATGTCCCGTTCTTATTGATTAAAAACGTTCCATATTAATTGATTTCGTTGCGAGGTTTTGACCTCTATATGAGACGTTTTTCAAAGACTGCATTCATTTTTAAAACAAACCATAACCTTTATTTCATAAATAAAGGTTTAAAAAGCTTTACGTAGATTATCAAATAATGATAATCTAAAATATCCTGTTTACACACGACCATTACATAATGGTTTACAATACAAATATGTTACATCGAAATCAGTTTCTTGAATGCAGTTTTTACACAATATCATACAAACATGGACTCCAAATCTTGTCCTTATTTTAGTATGCAACAGCGGAAGCTCTTAATATTCACCTGAGAATAAACATGCTTTAAACGTCAACAAAAATGTTGGTGAGTTATAGGTTTAACCTATATATATCAAATCGTAACAATAGACCACAAGATTTCATATTTCAATACACATCCCATACATAGAGATAAAAATCATTCATATGGTGAACACCTGGTAACCGACAATAACAAGATGCATATATAAGAATATCCCCATCATTCCGGGACACCCTTCGGATATGATATAAATTTCGAAGTACTAAAGCATCCGGTACTTTGGATGGGGTTTGTTAGGCCCAATAGATCTATCTTTAGGATTCGCGTCAATTAGGGTGTCTGTTCCCTAATTCTTAGATTACCAGACTTAATAAAAAGGGGCATATTCGATTTCGATAATTCAACCATAGAATGTAGTTTCACGTACTTGTGTCTATTTTGTAAATCATTTATAAAACCTGCATGTATTCTCATCCCAAAAATATTAGATTTTAAAAGTGGGACTATAACTCACTTTCACAGATTTTTACTTCGTCGGGAAGTAAGACTTGGCCACTGGTTGATTCACGAACCTATAACAATATATACATATATATCAAAGTATGTTCAAAATATATTTACAACACTTTTAATATATTTTGATGTTTTAAGTTTATTAAGTCAGCTGTCCTCGTTAGTAACCTACAACTAGTTGTCCACAGTTAGATGTACAGAAATAAATCGATAAATATTATCTTGAATCAATCCACGACCCAGTGTATACGTATCTCAGTATTGATCACAACTCAAACTATATATATTTTGGAATCAACCTCAACCCTGTATAGCTAACTCCAACATTCACATATAGAGTGTCTATGGTTGTTCCGAAATATATATAGATGTGTCGACATGATAGGTCGAAACATTGTATACGTGTCTATGGTATCTCAAGATTACATAATATACAATACAAGTTAATTAAGTTATGGTTGGAATAGATTTGTTACCAATTTTCACGTAGCTAAAATGAGAAAAATTATCCAATCTTGTTTTACCCATAACTTCTTCATTTTAAATCCGTTTTGAGTGAATCAAATTGCTATGGTTTCATATTGAACTCTATTTTATGAATCTAAATAGAAAAGTATAGGTTTATAGTCGGAAAAATAAGTTACAAGTCGTTTTTGTAAAGGTAGTCATTTCAGTCGAAAGAACGACGTCTAGATGACCATTTTAGAAAACATACTTCCACTTTGAGTTTAACCATAATTTTTGGATATAGTTTCATGTTCATAATAAAAATCATTTTCTCAGAATAACAAATTTTAAATCAAAGTTTATCATAGTTTTTAATTAACTAACCCAAAACAGCCCGCGGTGTTACTACGACGGCGTAAATCCAGTTTTACGGTGTTTTTCGTGTTTCCAGGTTTTAAATCATTAATTTAGCATATCATATAGATATAGAACATGTGTTTAGTTGATTTTAAAAGTCAAGTTAGAAGGATTAACTTTTGTTTGCGAACAAGTTTAGAATTAACTAAACTATGTTCTAGTGATTACAAGTTTAAACCTTCGAATAAGATAGCTTTATATGTATGAATCGAATGATGTTATGAACATCATTACTACCTTAAGTTCCTTGGATAAACCTACTGGAAAAGAGAAAAATGGATCTAGCTTCAATGGATCCTTGGATGGCTCGAAGTTCTTGAAGCAGAATCATGACACGAAAACAAGTTCAAGTAAGATCATCACTTGAAATAAGATTGTTATAGTTATAGAAATTGAACCAAAGTTTGAATATGATTATTACCTTGTATTAGAATGATAACCTACTGTAAGAAACAAAGATTTCTTGAGGTTGGATGATCACCTTACAAGATTGGAAGTGAGCTAGCAAACTTGAAAGTATTCTTGATTTTATGAAACTAGAACTTTTGGAATTTATGAAGAACACTTAGAACTTGAAGATAGAACTTGAGAGAGATCAATTAGATGAAGAAAATTGAAGAATGAAAGTGTTTGTAGGTGTTTTTGGTCGTTGGTGTATGGATTAGATATAAAGGATATGTAATTTTGTTTTCATGTAAATAAGTCATGAATGATTACTCATATTTTTGTAATTTTATGAGATATTTCATGCTAGTTGCCAAATGATGGTTCCCACATGTGTTAGGTGACTCACATGGGATGCTAAGAGCTGATCATTGGAGTGTATATACCAATAGTACATACATCTAAAAGCTGTGTATTGTACGAGTACGAATACGGGTGCATACGAGTAGAATTGTTGATGAAACTGAACGAGGATGTAATTGTAAGCATTTTTGTTAAGTAGAAGTATTTTGATAAGTGTATTGAAGTCTTCCAAAAGTGTATAAATACATATTAAAACACTACATGTATATACATTTTAACTGATTCGTTAAGTCATCGTTAGTCGTTACATGTAAGTGTTGTTTTGAAACCTTTAGGTTAACGATCTTGTTAAATGTTGTTAACCCAATGTTTATAATATCAAATGAGATTTTAAATTATTATATTATCATGATATTATCATGTATGAATATCTCTTAATATGATATATATACATTAAACGTCTTTACAACGATAATCGTTACATATATGTCTCGTTTAAAAATCATTAAGTTAGTAGTCTTGTTTTTAGATATGTAGTTCATTGTTAATATACTAAATGATATGTTTACTTATCATAGTATCATGTTAACTATATATATATCCATATATATGTCATCATATAGTTTTTACAAGTTTTAACGTTCGTGAATCACCGGTCAACTTGGGTGGTCAATTGTCTATATGAAACATATTTCAATTAATCAAGTCTTAACAAGTTTGATTGCTTAACATGTTGGAAACATTTAATCATGTAAATATCAATCTCAATTAATATATATATAAACATGGAAAAGTTCGGGTCACTACACCTTCTCGAAAGATGGCATAACTATCACCCTCGTTCCGTTAGACCCGCACCAAAAACAAGAGGTAGATTCTTCCTTATTTCTTAATCGTGGGGACTTTGAAACGTTAGCAAAAACAAGTACTGTGGTCTTTGCATTAGTAGTTGAAGAGGTTAATGAGAAACACAATAATATACCACTTCCAGTTCAGCCATTATTAGCCGAATACCAGGATGTATTCCCACACGAAATACCTCCTGGACTACCACTAATGAGAGAAGTGCAACATTGTATCGATTTTGTACCTGGTTCTACCATTCCAAATAAACCCGCGTACCGAATGAACCCAAAGGAGTTTGAGGAATTGCAACGTCAAGTTACCGAGTTGTTAGAAAAAGGATTGATTCGAGAGAGCATGAGTCCATGCGCCGTTCCCGCTTTATTAGTACCTAAGCACGACGGATCATACCGAATGTGCATTGATAGTCGAGCGGTTAACAAGATCACCATCAAATACCGGTTTCCCATCCCTCGATTTGATGACTTGTTGGACCAATTACACGGCGCTACCATCTTCTCCAAGATTGACTTACGTAGTGGCTATCACCAAATACGTATGCAACCGAGCGACGAATGGAAGACCGCTTTTAAAACGCGGGATGGCTTGTACGAATGGATGGTTATGCCATTTGGGTTGTCAAATGCACCAAGTACATTCATGCATTTGATGAACCAAGTTTTTAAACAATTTATTGGGAGATGTGTGGTAGTATATTTTGATGATATCCTTGTATATAGCTCAACTGTCACTTCTCATTTAGAACACCTGCGTGACATTTTTTCTGTTTTGCGAGAACAGAAGCTTTGTGGAAATGGGACGAAATGTCATTTTCTAACAAAGGAGGTCACATTTTTGGGTTATGTTATTTCAGGCCAAAGGGTACGTATGGATGAAGCCATAGTCGAAGCAATCATCAATTGGCCCATCCCCACTACTCTCCATGCAATTAGGAGTTTCCATGGGCTCGCATCTTTTTATCGGCGATTCATAAAAAACTTTAGTACGGTGATTGCACCCGTAACTGAGTGCATGAAAGGCGGCCGATTTTCTTGGTCAGAAGCAGCCACCCACGCCTTTAATGAGCTGAAAACCAAGGTAACATAAGCACCCGTTTTGGTTTTACCTAATTTTACCGACGTTTTTCAGGTCGAATGTGATGCCTCGGGAGTGGGAATTGGTGGTGTTTTAAGTCAGAATCAAAAACCCGTCGCATTTTTCAGTGAGAAACTCAATGATGCCCGTCGTAAATACTCCACCTATGACCGAGAGTTTTATACTATAGTTCGTTGTTTGGAAGTGTGGCGACATTACCTTATGCCTGCTGAATTCGTTTTATTTTCGGACCATGAGGCCCTCAAATACATTAACGGCTAACATAAATTGAATGCAAGACACGCAAAGTGGGTTGAGTCGTTACAGGCATACTCTTTTGTGATTAAACACAAAGCCGGAGCACAAAATCAAGTAGCTGATGCATTAAGTAGGCGATATGCACTACTTAGCACTATGCAGGTACATGTCAGTGGGTTTGATGAGTGGAAATCGTTGTACCCAGATGATCAAGACTTCAAGGATATGTGGGTCAAATGTGTGGTAGGTGAGCATTCTATTTATTCGATACATAATGGGTTTTTTTGGTGGCTCTTGGTTGTGTATTCCAGTAGGATCTTTGCGTGAGGCACTTATAGTCGAGAATCATGCTGGAGGATTATCAGGACATTTTGGTGTTAACAAAACTTTGGCCTTAATCAATGATCGCTTTTATTGGCCTCGGATGGAACGAGATGTAACTAGATTAATTGAGCGTTGTCGTATTTGTCATGTTGCAAAGACTCATGGATCAAATGTTGGATTGTATATGCCTCTGCCGGTACCTATGCGTCCTTGGGAGGATGTAAGCTTGGATTTTGTCTTGGGACTACCTCGAACGCAACGACAAAAAGACTCTGTTATGGTAGTTGTCGACCGATTCTCAAAAATGGCGTATTTCATCCCTTGTTCCAAGACGTTTGACGCTAGCCAAGTGGCTCGATTGTATGTTGCTGAAATTGTACGATTACATGGTGTGCCTAAAACCTTGACTTCTGATCGTGACGTTAAGTTCATTAGTCATTTTTGGCGTACGTTGTGGTCACGTGTGGGATCAAAGTTGAAATTTAGCAGTTCCCATCATCCGCAAACCGATGGCCAAACAGAAGTGTTTAACCGTAGTTTGGGGAGCTTGTTAAGAAGTTTAGTGGGTGATCACCCAAAACAGTGGGACCTTATACTGCCGCACGCTGAATTTGCATTTAATCGATCTGTTAATCGCACCACGGGGAAAAGTCCTTTCGAGGTTGTCAACGGGTTTAATCCTCTTGCTCCTGTTGATTTGATTCCTTTACCTTAGGTTGAACAGGTTCATGCCGAAGGGTTTGATCAGGCTGCACAATTGAAGGAATTACATGAAGATGTTTGTCACATAATCGTCAAGCAAAATGCTTCATATGCTTCGCGGGTTAATAAGCATCGTCGTCGTGTAGTGTATCAAGTGGGTGATCTTGTGTGGATTCACTTGCGTAAGGAACATTTTCCGGGTGGTCGTTTTGGTAAGCTCAAGCCCCGTGCAGATGGTCCATTTCGAGTGTTGGAGAAAATCAATGATAACGCATGCAAGATCGAGTTACCCGGCCACTATAATGTCTCTGCCACTTTTAACGTTGCTGACATATCACCTTTTAAAGGAGAGTTAGACGATGGCTCAGACTCGAGGTCGAGTCTTTTCGAAGCCGGGGGGAATGATGCATGTACATATGGGCCAGATGAAGATGCAAGTGGGCCAGACCCAATTACTGTTTCTGACTTTGTGGGCTGCTTGTTTGGGCCAACGTAAGGTGCCTGGAGGTTTGGAGTTGCCTTTGAAGTAAAGAGCAAGGCAATTGAAGATTAGTTTATTTTCGAGTCCAGTTTTAAAATTTGAATTATTTAGTTCTTATCTTGTTATCTTGTGAGTGTTTAAAAACTCACGTTGGATTTGGAGTTGGCAGTTTTTATTATTCTATCATCTAGCAATAGACGAATATATGTGCTTTTGCGTATTATTCTTATTCGTTTCCTTCTTAACTTTTGTTACTAGTCTTCGGCCACGATCCGTAGTCATTAATAATGAACATTTTCGGCCGTGAAACACAGATGAACCAGACTAATTTTGTTGCGATGGGTGTTCGATTGTAGGTATCTGAGGTTGAAGGCATTAGTTCATACCTAGATCAAGATTGTTTTTTTTCATATTGTTGTAGGTATCTTATTTGTTGCGATGGGTGTTTAAAGACTTACTGGATAAATGATGAATGTATAAATTATCTGTAGTAATCTCAGAAATAGTTATATAGTTATAATTAAAGGTGAATTCATAGTTCAAAAAATTAATTTAGATACATTGATGATTGATTAGTGATGTGATGTTATGGAATATTACTTCATAACGAGTGGTGGTGGTGGTGGTGGTGAGGATTTTTGGTGCAATTTTTTAGAAACTTAAGGGACTAATGTGTAGTGACCCGAACTTTTTCATGTTTATATATATATTAAATGAAATTGTTATTTACATGATTAAGTGTTTCCAACATGTTAAGCAATCAAACTTGTTAAGACTTGATTAATTGAAATAGGTTTCATATAGACAATTGACCACCCAAGTTGACCGGTGATTCACGAACGTTAAAACTTGTAAAAACTATATGATGACATATATATGGATATATATATATAGTTAACATGATTTTATTATAAGTATGTATCTCATTAGGTATTTTAACAATGAGTTATATACATAAAAATGAGACTATTAATTTAAGAAACTCGAAAACGATATATATAACGATTATCGTTATAACAAGGTCTTACTAGGTACATATGAATCATATTAAGATATTGATACACTTGGTTAATTATGTTAAATGATAAGTAAATATATTATTAAGTGTATTAACAATGAAATACATATGTAAAAATAAGACTACTAACTTAATGATTTCGAAACGAGACATATATGTAACGATTATCGTTGTAACGATATTTAACTGTATATATATCATACTAAGATATATTATATATCATAATATCATGATAATATAACAATTTAACATCTCATTTGTTATAATAAATAATGGGTTAACAACATTCAACAAGATCGTTAACCTAAAGGTTTCAAAACAACATTTACATGTAACGACTAACGATGACTTAACGACTCAGTTAAAATGTATATACATGTAGTGTTTTAATATGTATTCATACACTTTTTAAAGACTTCAAGACACTTATAAAAATACTTCTACTTAACAAAAATTCTTACAATTACATCCTCGTTCAGTTTCATCAACAATTCTACTCGTATGCACCCGTATTCGTACTCGTACAATACACAAATTTTAGATGTATGTACTATTGGTATATACACTCCAATGATCAGCTCTTAGCAGCCCATGTGAGTCACCTAACACATGTGGGAACCATCATTTGGCAACTAGCATGAAATATCTCATAAAATTACAAAAATATGAGTAATCATTCATGACTTATTTACATGAAAATAAAATTACTTATCCTTTATATCTAATCCATACACCAACGACCAAAAACACCTACAAACACTTTCATTCTTCAATTTCTTTCATCTAATTGATCTCTCTCAATTTCTATCTTCAAGTTCTAAGTGTTCTTCATAAATTCCAAAAGTTCTAGTTTCATAAAATCAAGAATACTTCCAAGATTGCAAGTTTACTTCCAAGTTTTCTAAATCCATTCCAAGTAATCATCCAAGATCAAGAAACCTTTGTTACTTACAGTAGTTTATCTTTCTAATACAAGGTAATAATCATATTTAAACTTTAATTCAATTTCTATAACTATAACAATCTTATTTCGAGTGGAAATCTTACTTGAAATTGTTTCCGTGTCATGATTCTGCTTCAAGAACTTTCAAGCCATCCAAGGATCCTTTGAAGCTAGATCTATTTTTCTCATTTCCAGTAGGTTTATCCAAGTAACTTGAGGTAGTAATGATGTTCATAACATCATTTGATTCATACATATAAAGCTATCTTATTCGAAGGTTTAAACTTGTAATCACTAGAACATAGTTTAGTTAATTCTAAACTTGTTAGCAAATAAAAGTTAATCCTTATAACTTGACTTTTAAAATCAACTAAACACATGTTCTATATCTATATGATATGCTAACCTAATGATTTAAAACTTGGAAACACGAAAAACACCGTAAAATCGAATTTACGCCGTCGTAGTAACACCGCGGGCTGTTTTGGGTTAGTTAATTAAAAACTATGATAAACTTTGATTTAAAAGTTGTTATTCTGAGAAAATTATTTTTATTATGAACATGAAACTATATCCAAAAATTATGGTTAAACTCAAAGTGGAAGTATGTTTTCTAAAATGGTCATCTAGACGTCGTTCTTTCGACTGAAATGACTACCTTTACAAAAACGACTTGTAACTTATTTTTCCGACTATAAACCTATACTTTTTCTGTTTAGATTCATAAAATAGAGTTCAATATGAAACCATAGCAATTTGATTCACTCAAAACGGATTTAAAATGAAGAAGTTATGGGTAAAACAAGATTGGATAATTTTTCTCATTTTAGCTACTTGAAAATTGGTAACAAATCTATTCCAACCATAACTTAATCAACTTGTATTGTATATTATGTAATCTTGAGATACCATAGACACGTATACATTGTTTCGACCTATCATGTCGACACATCTATATATATTTCGGAACAACCATAGACACTCTATATGTGAATGTTGGAGTTAGCTATACAGGGTTGAGGTTGATTCCAAAATATATATAGTTTGAGTTGTGATCAATACTGAGATACGTATACACTGGGTGGTGGATTGATTCAAGATAATATTTATCAATTTTTTTATGTACATCTAACGTTGAACAACTAGTTGTAGGTTACTAACGAGGACAGCTGACTTAATAAACTTAAAACATCAAAATGTATTAAAAGTATTGTAAATATATTTTGAATATACTTTGATATATATGTACATATTTGTTATAGGTTCGTGAATCGACCAGTGACCAAGTCTTATTTCCCGACGAAGTAAAAAAATCTGTGAAAGTGAGTTATAGTCCCACTTTTAAAATCTAATATTTTTGGGATGAGAATACATGCAGGTTTTATAAATGATTTACAAAATAGACACAAGTACGTGAAACTACATTCTATGGTTGAATTATCGAAATCGAATATGCCCCTTTTTATTAAGTCTGGTAATCTAAGAATTAGGGAACATACACCCTAATTGACGCGAATCCTAAAGATAGATCTATTGGGCCTAACAAACCCCGTCCAAAGTACCGGATGCTTTAGTACTTCGAAATTTATATCATATCCGAAGGGTGTCCCGGAATGATGGGGATATTCTTAAATATGAATCTTGTTAATGTCGGTTACCAGGTGTTCACCATATGAATGATTTTTATCTCTATGTATGGGATGTGTATTGAAATATGAAATCTTGTGGTCTATTATTATGATTTCATAATATATAGGTTAAACCTATAACTCAACAACATTTTTGTTGACGTTTTAAGCATGTTTATTCTCAGGTGATTATTAAGAGCTTCTGCTATCGCATACTTAAATAAGGACAATATTTGGAGTCCATGCTTGTATGATATTGTGTAAAAACTGCATTCAAGAAACTTATTTCGTTGTAACATATTTGTATTGTAAACCATTATGTAATGGTACCGTGTAAACAGGATATTTTAGATTATCATTATTTGATAATCTACGTAAAGATTTTTAAACCTTTATTGATGAAATAAAGGTTATGATTTGTTTTAAAATGAATGCAGTCTTTGAAAAACGTCTCATATAGAGGTCAAAACCTCGCAACGAAATCAATTAATATGGAACGTTTTTAATCAATAAGAACGGGACATTTCAGTTGGTATCAGAGCGTTGGTCTTAGAGAACCAGAATTTTGCATTAGTGTGTCTTATCGAGTTTGTTAGGATGCATTAGTGAGTCTGGACTTCGACCGTGTTTACTTGAAAAATGATTGCTTAACAAATTTTGTTGGAAACTATATATTTTTAACATGTGAATATTATGTGATATATTAATCTCTTAACGTGTTTGATATTATGTGATAGATGTCTTCCTCTAGAACAAGTCCCATTGACTCACCTAATAATAATGAAGAGTCAAATGTAAATTGGAATAATTCGTGGACTGATTCACAAGTTCCCGAAGAGGAACCGGAAGAAGAGTCGGAACCGGAAGAAGAATCGGAACCGGAAGAAGAATCGGAACCGAAAGAAGAAATAGAACCAGTGGGGGAAATAATAAAACGGTTAAGTAGAAGAAAATCCTCAACCAACCGACCAAAGTTAATTATGGTCAATGGTGTTTCCGCCAAGGAAGCAAAGTATTGGGAGGATTACCAATTCTTCGATGAATCGGATCCCGACAAGGAATCCGATGATGTTATAGAAATTACCCCAACACAATTTAATAAGGCAAAAGAGAAGAATAAGGGAAAGGGCATAAAAATAGAGAAATTTAATTCCAAACCCGATGAACTTTATATGTATCGTCAACACCCGTATTTCTTAAGTTGTGACAATAACCCGGGAACCTCTAAACCACCAGGTTTTTCTAAACCAATGTGGAAAACGACAGCTCGTATTAGGGGAACATCATATATCCCTAGAAACTTGGCAAAATGAACCAAAACCGAAGAATAAGAATCGAGTGAGTCGGAATAAGATAGTTGTATTCGTGTGGTGTAATATATGTAATATAGTGTGCTTATGCTTTATGATATATGTAAAAATTGCTTGCATTAATAAGTATTTTTTTTTTTTATGAATCTAACTCTTGTCTATTTTACAGTATAAAAACACAAAATGAATAGACAACCCAATATTTTAAGAGACCTACCCGGAGACATGATTGATGAAATATTGTCTAGAGTGAGTCAGAATTCTTCGGCACAACTATTTACGGCGAAATCAGTTTGTAAGACATTCGAAGAACGTTCCAAGAATGTCTTAGTTTATAAGAGACTTTCGTTTGAAAGATGGGGGATATCACATTGGGAAACCCATAAGTTACGATGTGTTTACTTTGACGCATATATTGCGGGGAACCCAAATGCTATTTTACGCAACGGGTTAAGAAATTATTTTGACTCAATGTATCCGAATATAGGACTTCATGATTTAGAAAAAGCGGCTAACATGCAACATAAAGAAGCATGCTATGCTTACGGGTTAGTAATGTTCGCTTCTCACCAAAGTGAGAAAAAGAACATCGGGCTACAACTATTAAACAAAACGTTCCCACAAGTGACGGAGTCGGTAATTGGGGTAAGAAATGAGGTTTTTAGGTTATTACGAGACTGTTGGTCATTACGTAACCATTGTCCCTTTGACGACGTTACAACACGCTATCTTATCAACGGCCATAACAGTTATGTTCCACAAGACCAAGGATGGGAAGTAGTCCTAGTAAAACCAGAATGCATGAATTGTTTCTGGACGTATGAATTACGTGTCTTTATTGCCTTTGCTGAACGACTTGTGTACTAGCTAGAATTATCTTCACAACTATCTTGTATCAAAGTTATTGTGTGCTATATTTTATGCTTTATGTCAAATAAGCGGTATTGTAAGTTTGTAAAATATTGTATAAAACTTTGAACGTGAAATATTATTATAATCAGTTTTTCATATAGAATTGTGGTAGTTGAATTGTATATTAGCTACTAAGTATGAACTTAACGGGTAGGTACTACCCGAATTTAAACTTATAAAATGCTAATATGAAGAAAAAGCTTTTATAAATGAGTTCATATTATGCTATGAAATACTATTAACTTCTCTTAATATTCTGTATGATTAACTTGTTCCATTTGACTATTTTGAAGGAAATGGCACCGACTACTCGACACACCGTGAATATGAATGAAGAGGAATTCCGTACTTTTCTAGCTTCAAACATAGCCGCAGTATAGGCTGAAATACATACCAATAATAACCTTGGATCTAGCAGTACAGGAAATCGTGTAGGATGCACCTACAAAGAATTCACTGCCTGCAAACCTTTGGAATTTGATGGAACCGAAGGACCGATCGGATTGAAACGGTGGACCGAGAAGGTCGAATCGGTGTTTGCCATAAGTAAGTGTACTGAAGAGGACAAAGTGAAGTACGCTGCGCATACCTTCACAGGTTCTGCTTTAACATGGTGGAATACCTATCTAGAGCAAGTGGGACAAGATGATGCTTACGCACTACCGTGGTCAGCATTCAAGCACTTGATGAACGAGAAGTACCGTCCCAGAACCGAGGTCAATAAGCTCAAGACTGAACTTAGAGGGTTACGAACCCAAGGATTTGATATTACCACGTACGAAAGAAGATTCACAGAATTGTGCCTATTGTGTCCGGGAGCGTTCGAAGATGAGGAAGAGAAGATCGACGCGCTTGTGAAAGGATTACTGGAAAGAATCCAAGAAGATATAAGTTCACACGAGCCCGCCTCCATACAACATGCATGTAGAATGGCTCACAAACTAGTGAACCAGATTGAGGAAAGAATTAAAGTACAGACGACTGAAGAGGCCAATGTGAAGCAAGTCAAAAGAAAGTGGGAGGAAAACGGTGATAAGAATCACCAATACAATAACAACAGCAATTACAATAATAATCGCAACAATTATCCCAACAATCGCAACATCAATCGCAACTACAACAAACGGCCCAATAACAACAACAACAACAACAACTACAACAATCGTCCCAACAACAATAACAATCGCAACAACAACAACAATCAGAAGCAGCTATGCCAAAGGTGTGAAAAGTATCACTCGACGTTCTGCACCAAATTTTGCAACAAGTGTAAAAGAAATGATCATAGTGCGGTGAAGTGTGAGGTCTACGGACCAGGGGTTAATAGAACGAAAGGAACAAATGGTGTCGGAACGAGTAATGGCGGAGCAAGTAGTGTCGGAGCAAGTTATGCCAATGTAATTTGTTATAAATGTGGAAAACCGGGCCACATTATTAGAAATTGCCCGAACCAGGAGAACACGAATGGACAAGGCCGCGGAAGAGTTTTCAATATTAATGCGGCAGAGGTACAGGAAGACCCGGAGCTTGTTACGGGTACGTTTCTTATTGACAATAAATCTGCTTACGTTTTATTTGATTCAGGTGGGGATAGAAGCTATATGAGTAGAGATTTTTGTGCTAAATTAAGTTGTCCATTGACGCCGTTGGATAGTAAATTTTTACTCGAATTAGCAAATGGTAAATTAATTTCAGCAGATAATATATGTCGGAATCGAGAAATTAAACTGGTTAGCGAAACATTTAAGATTGACTTGATACCAGTAGAGTTAAGGAGTTTTGATGTGATAATCGGTATGGACTGGTTGAAAGAAGTGAAAGCAGAGATCGTTTGTTACAAAAATGCAATTCGTATTATACGAGAAAAAGGAAAACCCTTAATGGTGTACGTAGAAAAGGGTAACACGAAGCTACATCTTATTAGTAATTTGAAGGCACAAAAACTAATAAGAAAAGGTTGCTATGCTGTTCTAGCACACGTCGAGAAAATACAAACTGAAGAAAAGAGCATCAATGATGTTCCCGTCGCAAAAGAATTTCCCGATGTATTTCCGAAAGAATTACCGGGATTACCCCCACATCGATCCGTTGAATTTTAAATAGATCTTGTATCAGGAGCTGCACCAATAGCTCGTGCTCCTTACAGACTCGCACCCACCGAGATGAAAGAACTGCAAAGCCAATTACAAGAACTTTTAGAGCGTGGTTTCATTTAACCAAGCACATCACCGTGGGGAGCTCCTGTTTTGTTTGTCAAGAAGAAAGATGGTACATTCAGGTTGTGTATCGACTACCTAGAGTTGAACAAACTTACCATCAAGAACCGCTACCCACTACCGAGAATCGACGACTTATTTGATCAACTACAAGGCTCGTCTGTTTATTCAAAGATTGACTTACGTTCCGGGTATCATCAAATGCGGGTGAAAGAAGATGATATTTCAAAGACTGATTTCAGAACACGTTACGGTCATTACGAGTTTATGGTCATGCCGTTTGGTTTAACTAATGCACCAGCTGTGTTCATGGACCTTATGAACCGAGTGTGTGGACCATACCTTGACAAGTTTGTCATTGTTTTCATTGATGACATACTTATTTACTCAAAGAATGACCAAGAACACGGTGAACATTTGAGAAAGGTGTTAGAAGTATTGAGGAAGGAAGAATTGTACGCTAAATTTTCAAAGTGTGCATTTTGGTTGGAAGAAGTTCAATTCCTCGGTCACATAGTGAACAAAAAAGGTATTAAGGTGGATCCGACAAAGATAGAAACTGTTGAAAAGTGGGAAACCCCGAAAACTCCAAAACACATACGCCAGTTTTTAGGACTAGCTGGTTACTACAGAAGGTTCATCCAAGACTTTTCCAGAATAGCAAAACCCTTGACTGCATTAACGCATAAAGGGAAGAAATTTGAATGGAAGGATGAACAAGAGAAAGCGTTTCAGTTATTGAAGAAAAAGCTAACTACGGCACCTATATTGTCATTGCCTGAAGGGAATGATGATTTTGTGATTTATTGTGATGCATCAAAGCAAGGTCTCAGTTGTGTATTAATGCAACGAACGAAGGTGATTGCTTATGCTTCTAGACAATTGAAGATTCACGAGCAAAATTATATGACGCATGATTTGGAATTAGGCGCGGTTGTTTTTGCATTAAAGACTTGGAGGCACTACTTATATGGGGTCAAAAGTATTATATATACCGACCACAAAAGTCTTCAACACATATTTAATCAGAAAAAACTGAATATGAGGCAGCGTAGGTGGATTGAATTGTTGAATGACTACGACTTTGAGATTCGTTACCACCCGGGGAAGGCAAATGTGATAGCCGACGCCTTGAGCAGGAAGGACAGAGAACCCATTCGAGTAAAATCTATGAATATAATGATTCACAATAACCTTACTACTCAAATAAAGGAGGCGCAACAAGGAGTTTTAAAAGAGGGAAATTTAAAGGATGAAATACCCAAAGGATCGGAGAAGCATCTTAATATTCGGGAAGACGGAACCCGGTATAGGGCTGAAAGGATTTGGGTACTAAAATTTGGAGATATGAGAGAAATGGTACTTAGAGAAGCTCATAAAACCAGATACTCAATACATCCTGGAACGGGGAAGATGTACAAGGATCTCAAGAAACATTTTTGGTGGCCGGGTATGAAAGCTGATGTTGCTAAATACGTAGGAGAATGTTTGACGTGTTCTAAGGTCAAAGCTGAGCATCAAAAACCATCAGGTCTACTTCAACAACCCGAAATCCCGGAATGGAAATGGGAAAACATTACCATGGATTTCATCACTAAATTGCCAAGGACTGCAAGTGGTTATGATACTATTTGGGTAATAGTTGATCGTCTCACCAAATCAGCACACTTCCTGCCAATAAGAGAAGATGACAAGATGGAGAAGTTAGCACGACTGTATTTGAAGGAAGTCGTCTCCAGACATGGAATACCAATCTCTATTATCTCTGATAGGGATGGCAGATTTATTTCAAGATTCTGGCAGACATTACAGCAAGCATTAGGAACTCGTCTAGACATGAGTACTGCCTATCATCCACAAACTGATGGGCAGAGCGAAAGGATGATACAAACGCTTGAAGACATGCTACGAGCATGTGTTATTAATTTCGAAAACAGTTAGGATCGACATCTACCATTAGCAGAATTTTCCTACAACAACAACTACCATTCAAGCATTGAGATGGCGTCGCTTGAAGCACTTTATGGTAGAAAGTGCAGGTCTCCGATTTGTTGGAGTGAAGTGGGGGATAGACAGATTACGGTTCCGGAGATTATACAAGAAACTACCGAGAAGATCATCCAAATTCAACAACGGTTGAAAACCGCCCAAAGTCGACAAAAGAGCTACGCTGACATTAAAAGAAAAGATATAGAATTTGAAATTGGAGAGATGGTCATGCTTAAAGTTGCACCTTGGAAAGGCGTTGTTCGATTTGGTAAACAAGGGAAATTAAATCCAAGGTATATTGGACCATTCAAGATTATTGATCGTGTCGGACCAGTAGCTTACCGACTTGAGTTACCTCAACAACTCGCGGCTGTACATAACACTTTCCACGTCTCGAATTTGAAGAAATGTTTTGCTAAAGAAGATCTCACTATTCCATTAGATGAAATCCAAATCAACGAAAAACTCCAATTCATCGAAGAACCCGTCGAAATAATGGATCGTGAGGTTAAAAGACTTAAGCAAAACAAGATACCAATTGTTAAGGTTCGATGGAATGCTCGTAGAGGACCCGAGTTCACCTGGGAGTGTGATGATCAGATGAAGAAGAAATACCCGCATTTATTTCCAGAAGATACGTCAACACCTCCAACTGCTTAAAATTTCGGAACGAAATTTATTTAACGGGTAGGTACTGTAGTGACCCGAACTTTTCCATGTTTATATATATATTAAATGAAATTGTTATTTACATGATTAAGTGTTTCCAACATGTTAAGCAATCAAACTTGTTAAGACTTGATTAATTGAAATAGGTTTCATATAGACAATTGACCACCCAAGTTGACCGGTGATTCACGAACGTTAAAACTTGTAAAAACTATACGATGACATATATATGGTTATATATATAGTTAACATGATTTTATTATAAGTATGTATCTCATTAGGTATTTTAACAATGAGTTATATACATAAAAATGAGACTATTAATTTAAGAACTCGAAAACGATATATATAACGATTATCGTTATAACAACGTCTTACTAGGTACATATGAATCATATTAAGATATTGATACACTTGGTTAATTATGTTAAATGATAAGTAAATATATTATTAAGTGTATTAACAATGAAATACATATGTAAAAATAAGACTACTAACTTAATGATTTCGAAACGAGACATATATGTAACGATTATCGTTGTAACGACATTTAACTGTATATACATCATACTGAGATATATTATATATCATAATATCATGATAATATAACAATTTAACATCTCATTTATTATAATAAACAATGGGTTAACAACATTCAACAAGATCGTTAACCTAAAGGTTTCAAAACAACATTTACATGTAACGACTAACGATGACTTAACGACTCAGTTAAAATATATATACATGTAGTGTTTTAATATGTATTCATACACTTTTGAAAGACTTCAAGACACTTATCAAAATACTTCTACTTAACAAAAATGCTTACAATTACATCCTCGTTCAGTTTCATCAACAATTCTACTCGTATGCACCCGTATTCGTACTCGTACAATACACAGCTTTTAGATGTATGTACTATTGGTATATACACTCCAATGATCAGCTCTTAGCCACCCATGTGAGTCACCTAACACATGTGGGAACTATCATTTGGAAACTAGCATGAAATATCTCATAAAATTACAAAAATATGAGTAATCATTCATGACTTATTTACATGAAAACAAAATTACATATCCTTTATATCTAATCCATACACCAACGACCAAAAACACCTACAAACACTTTCATTCTTCAATTTTCTTCATCTTATTGATCTCTCTCAAGTTCTATCTTCAAGTTCTAAGTGTTCTTCATAAATTCCAAAAGTTCTAGTTTCATAAAATCAAGAATACTTCCAAGATTGCAAGTTTACTTCCAAGTTTTCTAAATCCATTCCAAGTAATCATCCAAGATCAAGAAACCTTTGTTACTTATAGTAGGTTATCTTTCTAATACAAGGTAATAATCATATTCAAACTTTAATTCAATTTCTATAACTATAACAATCTTATTTCGAGTGGAAATCTTGAAATTGTTTTCGTGTCATGATTCTGCTTCAAGAACTTTCAAGCCATCCAAGGATCCTTTGAAGCTAGATCTATTTTTCTCATTTCCAGTAGGTTTATCCAAGGAACTTGAGGTAGTAATGATTTTCATAACATCATTCGATTCATACATATAAAGCTATCTTATTCGAAGGTTTAAACTTGTAATCACTAGAACATAGTTTAGTTAATTCTAAACTTGTTCGCAAATAAAAGTTAATCCTTCTAACTTGACTTTTAAAATCAACTAAACACATGTTCTATATCTATATGATATTCTAACTTAATGATTTAAAACCTGAAAACACGAAAAACTCCGTAAAACCGAATTTACGCCGTCGTAGTAACACCGCGGGCTGTTTTGGGTTAGTTAATTAAAAACTATGATAAACTTTGATTTAAAAGTTGTTATTCTGAGAAAATTATTTTTATTATGAACATGAAACTATATCCAAAAATTATGGTTAAACTCAAAGTGGAAGTATGTTTTCTAAAATGGTCATCTAGACGTCGTTCTTTCGACTGAAATGACTACCTTTACAAAAATGACTTGTAACTTATTTTTCCGACTATAAACCTATACTTTTTCTGTTTAGATTCGTAAAATAGAGTTCAATATGAAACCATAGCAATTTGATTCACTCAAAACGGATTTAAAATGAAGAAGTTATGGGTAAAACAAGATTGGATAATTTTTCTCATTTTAGCTACGTGAAAATTGGTAACAAATCTATTCCAACCATAACTTAATCAACTTGTATTGTATATTATGTAATCTTGAGATACCATAGACACGTATACAATGTTTCGACCTATCATGTCGACACATCTATATATATTTCGGAACAACCATAGACACTCTATATGTGAATGTTGGAGTTAGCTATACAGGGTTGAGGTTGATTCCAAAATATATATAGTTTGAGTTGTGATCAATACTGAGATACGTATACACTGGGTGGTGGATTGATTCAAGATAATATTTATCAATTTTTTTCTGTACATCTAACGTTGAACAACTAGTTGTAGGTTACTAACGAGGACAGCTGACTTAATAAACTTAAAACATCAAAATGTATTAAAAGTGTTGTAAATATATTTTGAATATACTTTGATATATATGTACATATTTGTTATAGGTTCGTGAATCGACCAGTGGCCAAGTCTTACTTCCCGACGAAGTAAAAAAATCTGTGAAAGTGAGTTATAGTCCCACTTTTAAAATCTAATATTTTTGGGATGAGAATACATGCAGGTTTTATAAATGATTTACAACATAGACACAAGTACGTGAAACTACATTCTATGGTTGAATTATCGAAATCGAATATGCCCTTTTTTATTAAGTCTGGTAATCTAAGAATTAGGGAACAGACACCCTAATTGACGCGAATCCTAAAGATAGATCTATTAGGCCTAACAAACCCCATCCAAAGTACCGGTTGCTTTAGTACTTCGAAATTTATATCATATCCGAAGGGTGTCCCGGAATGATGGGGATATTCTTAAATATGCATCTTGTTAATGTCGGTTACCAGGTGTTTACCATATGAATGATTTTTATCTCTATGTATGGGATGTATATTGAAATATGAAATCTTGTGGTCTATTATTATGATTTGATAATATATAGGTTAAACCTATAACTCACCAACATTTTTGTTGACGTTTTAAGCATGTTTATTCTCAGGTGATTATTAAGAGCTTCCGCTGTCGCATACTTAAATAAGGACAAGATTTGGAGTCCATGCTTGTATGATATTGTGTAAAAACTGCATTCAAGAAACTTATTTCGTTGTAACATATTTGTATTGTAAACCATTATGTAATGGTACCGTGTAAACAGGATATTTTAGATTATCATTATTTGATAATCTACGTAAAGCTTTTTAAACCTTTATTGATGAAATAAATTTTATGGTTTGTTTTAAAATGAATGCAGTCTTTGAAAAACGTCTCATATAGAGGTCAAAACCTAGCAACAAAATCAATTAATATGGAACGTTTTTAATCAATAAGAACGGGACATTTCATAATGGTGTATTTTTTACTAACGATTGTTAATGAACTTGACGAAGATTACCTCAAATTAACACTTTTTCAAATCATAATCCTTTTCTTGAGAAAAAATAAAATTAAAATTCTTTTCGGGCAAAGAAAAATTGGGGTTAACTAGACTGTCAAATTGGGTAACTTATGTTACCTTTTCGATCCATATGCCTTAAAATACATATTGAGTACGATTTTAGTAAATAAAGTATTAATTAGTAGTTTAGTACAGTAGTTATCAAATATAGAACATACTCTATTAAACATTCTATGTGATTCTTGACCTAGATACAAACAGGAGCAATTTAAGTGGCTATCAAATTTCATATATCTGTTAATTTTCAAACTAATAGTGGCGTTTGGTGATCATACCACATATGTTACCCAATTTGACAATCAATGTAATCCCCAATTTGCACAAGCCCGAAAAGAACTTCAATTTTATTTTTGCGCAAGAATAGGATTACGTGTTCAAAAATTTTAAAATTAGAGCAAACTTCATCAAATTAACAATCGTTGGTAAAAAAAATACAAAATTGATCCCTGAATTTTTTTTAAAAAATTTCACCCATAATCCTCTTCATCATTTAACACTAAACCTACATGAACTCACGAAACCCTTGCAGACCTTCACTTTTTCATCTTCACAAATCTTCAAGCAAAAATCAACATCTTTAAATCAAAACAAAATCAAAATTAAAACCCACCAAAATTAAAACAATCGATAAATCTCTCAGTTTGATTAGATCTGAGTTTCACTGCCACATCTTCCGGGTCTATAATGTAGTGACCCGAACTTTTACATGTTTATATATATTAATTGAGATTGATATTTACATGATTAAATGTTTCCAACATGTTAAGCAATCAATCAAACTTGTTAAGGCTTGATTAATTGAAATATGTTTCATATAGACATTTGACCACCCAAGTTGACCGGCGATTCACGAACGTTAAAACTTGTAAAAACGACATGACGATATATATATGGATATACATATGGTTAACATGAGATTATGATAAGTAAGTATCTCCATAAGTATATTAACAATGAGTTATATACATATAAACAAGACTACTAACTTAAGGATTTCGAAACGAGACATATATGTAATGATTATCGTTGTAACGACATTTAAATGTATATATATCATATTAAGATATATTAATATATCATAATATCATGATAATATAATAATTTAACATCTCATTAGATATAATAAACAATGGGTTAACAACATTAATTGAGATCGTTAACTTAAAGGTTTCAAAACAATACTTACATGTAACGACTAACGATGACTTAACGACTCAGTTAAAATGTATATACATGTAGTGTATTTAGATGTATTAAAATACTTTTGGAAGACTTCAAGACATATATCAAAACACTCATACTTAACGAAAATGGTTACAGTTACTTTCCCATTCTTTTCTTTCATCAAGAATTCTAGTCGTATTCTTACCCGTATTATACACAGCTTCAAAACGTACTTACTATGGGTATATATCAATAGGAACTAGCATGGTATTCCACTCTTGATTATGTCATGTATGACTAATCAATTTTAACTTCTACCATGAGTTAGTCAACTAACTAGAACTCCTTTTAACCCCACTCACCACTCACCAATTACCACTCATCATTCACTCCATTTCACTTCCAATTCTCTTTCTAATTCTCTCTCAACACACACACACTATTATGAAAGTATTTTTCTAGTAGTTAATCATCATCTTCATCAAAAATCACTTCAAGAATCAAGCTATAATCATCATAGGAAGAACACTTCAAGAACACTTCAAAAATCCCTTCAAGTTTACTAATTTACTTCCAAGCTTTCTAATCCATTCCAAGTAATCATCTAAGATCAAGAAACCTTTGTTATATACAGTAGGTTATCTTTCTTATTCAAGGTAATATTCATATTCAAACTTTGATTCAATTTCTATAACTATAAACTATCTTAATTCGAGTAAAAATCTTACTTGAACTTGTTTTTGTGTCATGATCCTACTTCAAGAACTTTCAAGTCATCCAAGATCCTTTGAAGCTAGATCATTTCTTGTCACTTCCAGTAGGTTTACCTACTAAACTTGAGGCAGTAATGATGTTCATAACATCATTCGATTCATATATATAAAACTATCTTATTCGAAGGTTTAAACTCGTAATCACTAGAACATAGTTTAGTTAATTCTAAACTTGTTCACAAACAAAAGTTAATCCTTCTAACTTGACTTTTAAAATTAACTAAACACATGTTCTATATCTATATGATATGCTAACTTAATGATTTAAAACCTGGAAACACGAAAAACACCGTAAAACCGGATTTACGCCGTTGTAGTAACACCGCGGGCTGTTTTGGGTTAGTTAATTAAAAACTATGATAAACTTTTATTTAAAAGTTGTTATTCTGAGAAAATGATTTTTATTATGAACATGAAACTATATCCAAAAATTATGGTTAAACTCAAAGTGGAAGTATGTTTTCTAAAATGGTCATCTAGACGTCGTTCTTTCGACTGAAATGACTACCTTTACAAAAACGACTTGTAACTTATTTTTCCGACTATAAACCTATACTTTTTCTGTTTAGATTCATAAAATAGAGTTCAATATGAAACCATAGCAATTTGATTCACTCAAAACGGATTTAAAATGAAGAAGTTATGGGTAAAGCAAGATTGGATAATTTTTCTCATTTTAGCTACGTGAAAATTGGTAACAAATCTATTCCAACCATAACTTAATCAACTTGTATTGTATATTATGTAATCTTGAGATACCATAGACACGTATACAATGTTTCGACCTATCATGTCGACACATCTATATATATTTCGGAACAACCATAGACACTCTATATGTGAATGTTGGAGTTAGCTATACAGGGTTGAGGTTGATTCCAAAATATATATATAGTTTGAGTTGTGATCAATACTGAGATACGTATACACTGGGTCGTGGATTGATTCAAGATAATATTTATCGATTTATTTCTGTACATCTAACTGTGGACAACTAGTTGTAGGTTACTAACGAGGACAGCTGACTTAATAAACTTAAAACATCAAAATATATTAAAAGTGTTGTAAATATATTTTGAACATACTTTAATATATATGTATATATTGTTATAGGTTCGTGAATCAACAGTGGCCAAGTCTTACTTCCCGACGAAGTAAAAATCTGTGAAAGTGAGTTATAGTCCCACTTTTAAAATCTAATATTTTTGGGATGAGAATACATGCAGGTTTTATAAATGATTTACAAAATAGACACAAGTACGTGAAACTACATTCTATGGTTGAATTATCGAAATCGAATATGCCCCTTTTTATTAAGTCTGGTAATCTAAGAATTAGGGAACAGACACCCTAATTGACGCGAATCCTAAAGATAGATCTATTGGGCCTAACAAACCCCATCCAAAGTACCGGATGCTTTAGTACTTTGAAATTTATATCATATCCGAAGGGTGTCCCAGAATGATGGGGATATTCTTATATATATGCATCTTGTTAATGTCGGTTACCAGGTGTTCACCATATGAATGATTTTTATCTCTATGTATGGGATGTGTATTGAAATATGAAATCTTGTGGTATATTGTTACGATTTGATATATATAGGTTAAACCTATAACTCACCAACATTTTTGTTGACGTTTAAAGCATGTTTATTCTCAGGTGAATATTAAGAGCTTCCGCTGTTGCATACTAAAATAAGGACAAGATTTGGAGTCCATGTTTGTATGATATTGTGTAAAAACTGCATTCAAGAAACTGATTTCGATGTAACATATTTGTATTGTAAACTATTATGTAATGGTCGTGTGTAAACAGGATATTTTAGATTATCATTATTTGATAATCTACGTAAAGCTTTTTAAACCTTTATCTATGAAATAAAGGTTATGGTTTATTTTAAAAATGAATGCAGTCTTTGAAAAACGTCTCATATAGAGGTCAAAACCTCGCAACGAAATCAATTAATATGGAACGTTTTTAATCAATAAAAACGGGACATTTCAGTTGGTATCAGAGCCTTGGTCTTAGAGAACCAGAATTTTGCATTAGTGTGTCTTATCGAGTTTGTTAGGATGCATTAGTGTGTCTGGACTTCGACCGTGTTTACTTGAAAAATGATTGCTTAACAAATTTTGTTGGAAACTATATATTTTTAACATGTGAATATTATGTGATATATTAATCTCTTAACGCGTTTGATATTATGTGATAGATTTCTACCTCTAGAACAAGTCCCATTGACTCACCTAATAATAATAAAGAGTCAAATGTAAATTGGAATGATTCGTGGACTGATTCACAAGTTCCCGAAGAGGAACCGGAAGAAGAGTCGGAACCAGAAGAAGAATCGGAACCGGAAGAAGAATCGGAACCGGATGAAGAAATAGAACCGGTGGGGGAAATAATAAAACGGTTAAGTAAAAGAAAATCCTCAACCAACCGACCAAGGTTAATTATGGTCAATGGTGTTTCCGCCAAGGAAGCAAAATATTGGGAGGATTACCAATTCTCCGATGAATCGGATTCCGACGAGAATTCCGATGATGTTATAGAAATTACCCCAACTGAATTTAAAAAGGCAAAAGAAAATAATAAGGGAAAGGGCATAAAAATAGAGAAATCTAATTCCAACCCCGATGAACTTTATATGTATCGTCAACCCCCGAAGTCCTTAAGTTGTAACAATGACCCGGGAACCTCTAAACCACCAGGTTTTTCTAAACCAATGTGGACTACGACGGCTCGTATTAGGGGAACATCATATATCCCTAGAAACTTGGCAAAACGAACCAAAACCGAACAAGAAGAAACGAGCGAGTCGGAATAAGATAGTTGTATTTGTGTGGTGTAATATATGTAATATAGTGTGCTTATGCTTTATGATATATGTAAAAATTGCTTGTATTAATAAGTATTTTTTTTTATGAATCTAACTCTTGTCTATTTTACAATATAAAAACACAAAATGAATAGACAACCCAATATTTTAAGAGACCTACCCGGAGACATGATTGATGAAATATTGTCTAGAGTGAGTCAGAATTCTTCGGCACAACTATTTACGGCGAAATCAGTTTGTAAGACATTCGAAGAACGTTCCAAGAATGTCTTGGTTTATAAGAGACTTTCGTTTGAAAGATGGGGGATATCACATTGGGAAACCCATAAGTTACGATGTGTTTACTTTGACGCATATATTACGGGGAACCCAAATGCTATTTTACGCAACGGGTTAAGAAATTATTTTGACTCAATGTATCCGAATATAGGACTTCATGATTTAGAAAAAGCGGCTAACATGCAACATAAAGAAGCATGCTATGCTTACGGGTTAGTAATGTTCGCTTCTCACCAAAGTGAGAAAAAGAACATCGGGCTACAACTATTAAACAAAACGTTCCCACAAGTGACGGAGTCGGTAATTGGGGTAAGAAATGAGGTTTTTAGGTTATTACGAGACTGTTGGTCATTACGTAACCCTCGTCCCTTTGACGACGTTACAACACACTGTCTTATCAACGGCCATAACGGTTATGTTCCACAAGACCAAGGATGGGAAGTAGTCCTAGTAAAACCAGAATGCATGACTTTTTTCTGGACGTATGAATTACGTGTCTTTATTGCCTTTGCTGAACGACTTGTGTACTAGCTAGAATTATCTTCACAACTATCTTGTATCAAAGTTATTGTGTGCTATATTTCATGTTTTATGTAAAATAAGCGGTATTGTAAGTTTGTAAAATATTGTATAAAAGTTTGAACGCGAAATATTATTACAATCAGTTTTTCATATAGAATTGTAGTAGTTGAATTGTATATTAGCTACTAAGTATGAACTTAACGGGTAGGTACTACCCGAATTTAAACTTATAAAACGCTAATATGAAGAAAAAGCTTTTATAAATGAGTTCATATTATGCTACGAAATACTATTAACTACTCTTAATATTCTGTATGATTAACTTGTTCCATTTGACTATTTTGAAGGAAATGGCACCGACTACTCGACACACCGTGAATTTGAATGAAGAGGAATTTCGTACTTTTCTAGCTTCAAATATAGCCGCAGTACAGGCTGCGCTACATACCAACAATAACCTTGGATCTGGCAGTACAGGAAATCGTGTAGGATGCACCTACAAAGAATTCACTGCTTGCAAACCTTTGGAATTTGATGGAACCGAAGTACCGATCGGATTGAAACGGTGGACCGAGAAGGTCGAATCGGTGTTTGCCATAAGTAAGTGTACTGAAGAGGACAAAGTGAAGTACGCTACGCATACCTTCACAGGTTCTGCGTTAACATGGTGGAATACCTATCTAGAGCAAGTGGGACAAGATGATGTGTACGCACTACCGTGGTCAGCATTCAAGCACTTGGTGAACGAGAAGTACCGTCCCAGAACCGAGGTCAATAAGCTCAAGACAGAACTTAGAGGGTTACGAACCCAAGGATTTGATATTACCACGTACGAAAGACGATTCACAGAATTGTGCCTATTGTGTCCGGGAGCATTCGAAGATGAGGAAGAGAAGATCGACGCGTTTGTGAAAGGATTACCGGAAAGAATCCAAGAAGATATAAGTTCACACGAGCCCGCCTCCATACAACAGGCATGTAGAATGGCTCACAAACTAGTGAACCAGATTGAAGAAAGAATTAAAGAACAGACTGCTGAAGAGGCCAATGTGAAGCAAGTCAAAAGAAAGTGGGAGGAAAACGGTGATAAGAATCACCAATACAACAACAACAGCAATTACAACAATAATCGCAACAATTATCCCAACAATCGCAACATCAATCGCAACTACAACAAACGGCCCAACAACAACAACAACAACAACAGCAACAACAACAATCATCCCAATAACAATAATAACCGCAACAACAACAACAATCAGAAGCAGCTATGCCAAAGGTGTGAAAAGTATCACTCGGGGTTCTGCACCAAATTTTGCAACAAGTGTAAAAGAAATGGTCATAGCGCGGCGAAGTGTGAGGTCTACGGACTAGGGGTTAATAGAACGAAAGGAACAAATGGTGTCGGAACGAGTAATGGCGGAGCAAGTAGTGTCGGAGAAAGTTATGCCAATGTAGTTTGTTTTAAATGTGGAAAACCGGGCCACATTATTGGAAATTGCCCGAACCAGGAGAACACGAATGGACAAGGCCGCGGAAGAGTTTTCAATATTAATGCGGCAGAGGCACAGGAAGACCCGGAGCTTGTTACGGGTACGTTTCTTATTGACAATAAATCTGCTTACGTTTTATTTGATTCGGGTGCGGATAGAAGCTATATGAGTAGAGATTTTTGTGCTAAATTAAGTTGTCCATTGACGCCTTTGGATAGTAAATTTTTACTCGAATTAGAAAATGGTAAATTAATTTCAGCGGATAATATATGTCGGAATCGAGAAATTAAACTGGTTAGCGAAACATTTAAGATTGATTTGATACCAGTAGAGTTAGGGAGTTTTGATGTGATAATCGGTATGGACTGGTTGAAAGAAGTGAAAGCAGAGATAGTTTGTTACAAAAATGCAATTCGCATTATACGAGAAAAAGGAAAACCCTTAATGGTGTACGAAGAAAAGGGCAAAACGAAGCTACATCTTATTAGTAATTTGAAGGCACAAAAACTAATAAGAAAAGGTTGCTATGCTGTTCTAGCACACTTCGAGAAAGTACAAACTGAAGAAAAGAGCATCAATGATGTTCCCATTGCAAAAGAATTTCCCGATGTATTTCCGAAAGAATTACCGAGATTACCCCCACATCGATCCGTTGAATTTCAAATAGATCTTGTACCAGGAGCTGCACCAATAGCTCGTGCTCCTTACAGACTCGCACCCAGCGAGATGAAAGAACTGCAAAGCCAATTACAAGAACTTTTAGAGCGTGGTTTCATTCGACCAAGCACATCACCGTGGGGAGCTCCTGTTTTGTTTGTCAAGAAGAAAGATGGTACATTCAGGTTGTGTATCGACTACCGAGAGTTGAACAAACTTACCATCAAGAACCGCTACCCACTACCGAGAATCGACGACTTATTTGATCAACTACAAGGCTCGTCTGTTTATTCAAAAATTGACTTACATTCCGGGTATCATCAAATGCGGGTGAAAGAAGATGATATTCCAAAGACTGCTTTCGGAACACGTTACGGTCATTACGAGTTTATGGTCATGCCATTTGGTTTAACTAATGCACCAGCTGTGTTCATGGACCTTATGAACCGAGTGTGTGGACCATACCTTGACAAGTTTGTCATTGTTTTCATTGATGACATACTTATTTACTCAAAGAATGACAAAGAACACGGTGAACATTTGAGAAAGGTGTTAGAAGTAATGAGGATGGAAGAATTGTACGCTAAGTTTTCAAAGTGTGCATTTTGGTTGGAAGAAGTTCAATTCCTCGGTCACATAGTGAACAAAGAAGGTATTAAGGTGGATCCGGCAAAGATAGAAACTGTTGAAAAGTGGGAAACTCCAAAAACTCCGAAACACATACGCCAGTTTTTAGGACTAGCTGGTTACTACAGAAGGTTCATCCAAGACTTTTTCAGAATAGCAAAACCCTTGACTGCATTAACGCATAAAGGGAAGAAATTTGAATGGAATGATGAACAAGAGAAGGCGTTTCAGTTATTGAAGAAAAAGCTAACTACGGCACCTATATTGTCATTGCCTGAAGGGAATGATGATTTTGTGATTTATTGTGACGCATCAAAGCAAGGTCTCGGTTGTGTATTAATGCAACGAACGAAGGTGATTGATTATGCGTCTAGACAATTGAAGATTCACGAACAAAATTATACGACACATGATTTGGAATTAGGCGCGGTTGTTTTTGCATTAAAGACTTGGAGGCACTACTTATATGGGGTCAAAAGTATTATATATACCGACCACAAAAGTCTTCAACACATATTTAATCAGAAACAACTGAATATGAGGCAGCGTAGGTGGATTGAATTATTGAATGATTACGACTTTGAGATTCGTTACCACCCGGGGAAGGCAAATGTGGTAGCCGATGCCTTGAGCAGGAAGGACAGAGAACCCATTCGAGTAAAATCTATGAATATAATGATTCATAATAACCTTACTACTCAAATAAAGGAGGCGCAACAAGGAGTTTTAAAAAAGGGAAATTTAAAGGATGAAATACCCAAAGGATCGGAGAAGTATCTTAATATTCGGGAAGACGGAACCCGATATAGGGCTGAAAGGATTTGGGTACCAAAATTTGGAGATATGAGAGAAATGGTACTTAGATAAGCTCATAAAACCAGATACTCAATACATCCTGGAACGGGGAAGATGTACAAGGATCTCAAGAAACATTTTTGGTGGCCGGGTATGAAAGCCGATGTTGCTAAATACGTAGGAGAATGTTTGACGTGTTCTAAGGTCAAAGCTGAGCATCAGAAACCATCAGGTCTACTCAACAACCCGAAATCCCGGAATGGAAATGGGAAAACATTACCATGGATTTCATCACTAAATTGCCAAGGACTGCAAGTGGTTTTGATACTATTTGGGTAATAGTTGATCGTCTCACCAAATCAGCACATTTTCTGCCAATAAGAGAACATGACAAGATGGAGAAGTTAGCACGACTGTATTTGAAGGAAGTCGTCTCCAGACATGGAATACCAATCTCTATTATCTCTGATAGGGATGGCAGATTTATTTCAAGATTCTGGCAGACATTACAGCAAGCATTAGGAACTCGTCTAGACATGAGTACTGCCTATCATCCACAAACTGATGGGCAGAGCGAAAGGACGATACAAACGCTTGAAGACATGCTACGAGCATGTGTTATTAATTTCGGAAACAGTTGGGATCGACATCTACCATTAGCAGAATTTTCCTACAACAACAGCTACCATTCAAGCATTGAGATGGCGTCGTTTGAAGCACTTTATGGTAGAAAGTGCAGGTCTCCGATTTGTTGGAGTGAAGTGGGGGATAGACAGATTACGGGTCCGGAGATTATACAAGAAACTACCGAGAAGATCATCCAAATTCAACAACGGTTGAAAACCGCCCAAAGTCGACAAAAGAGCTACGCTGACATTAAAAGAAAAGATATAGAATTTGAAATTGGAGAGATGGTCATGCTTAAAGTTTCACCTTGGAAAGGCGTTGTTCGATTTGGTAAACGAGGGAAATTAAATCCAAGGTATATTGGACCATTCAAGATTATTGATCGTGTCGGACCAGTAGCTTACCGACTTGAGTTACCTCAACAACTCGCGGCTGTACATAACTCTTTCCAGGTCTCGAATTTGAAGAAATGTTTTGCTAAAGAAGATCTCACTATTCCGTTAGATGAAATCCAAATCAACGAAAAACTCCAATTCATCGAAGAACCCGTCGAAATAATGGATCGTGAGGTTAAAAGACTTAAGCAAAACAAGATACCAATTGTTAAGGTTCGATGGAATGCTCGTAGAGGACCCGAGTTCACCTGGGAGCATGAAGATCAGATGAAGAAGAAATACCCGCATCTATTTCCAGAAGATTCGTCAACACCTTCAACAGCTTAAAATTCCGGGACGAAATTTATTTAACGGGTAGGTACTGTAGTGACCCGAACTTTTACATGTTTATATATATTAATTGAGATTGATATTTACATGATTAAATGTTTCCAACATGTTAAGAAATCAAACTTGTTAAGGCTTGATTAATTGAAATATGTTTCATATAGACATTTGACCACCCAAATTGACCGGCGATTCACGAACGTTAAAACTTGTAAAAACAACATGACGATATATATATGGATATACATATGGTTAACATGAGATTATGATAAGTAAGTATCTCCATAAGTATATTAATAATGAGTTATATACATATAAACAAGACTACTAACTTAAGGATTTCGAAACGAGACATATATGTAACGATTATCGTTGTAACGACATTTAAATGTATATATATCATATTAAGATATATTAATATATCATAATATTATGATAATATAATAATTTAACATCTCATTAGATATAATAAACAATGGGTTAACAACATTAATTGAGATCGTTAACTTAAAGGTTTCAAAACAACACTTACATGTAACGACTAACGATGACTTAACGACTCAGTTAAAATGTATATACATGTAGTGTATTTAGATGTATTAAAATACTTTTGGAAGACTTCAAGACATATATCAAAACACTCATACTTAACGAAAATGGTTACAGTTACTTTCCCATTCTTTTCTTTCATCAAGAATTCTAGTCGTATTCTTACCCGTATTATACACAGCTTCAAAACGTACTTACTATGGGTATATACCAATAGGAACTAGCATGGGATTCCACTCTTGATTATGTCATGTATGACTAATCAATTTTAACTTCTACCATGAGCTAGTCAACTAACTAGAACTCCTTTTAACCCCACTCACCACTCACCAATTACCACTCATCATTCACTCCATTTCACTTCCAATTCTCTTTCTAATTCTCTCTCAACACACACACACTATTATGAACGTATTTTTCCAGTAGTTAATCATCATCTTCATCAAAAATCACTTCAAGAATCAAGCTATAATCATCATAGGAAGAACACTTCAAGAACACTTCAAAAATCCCTTCAAGTTTACTAATTTACTTCCAAGCTTTCTAATCCATTCCAAGTAATCATCTAAGATCAAGAAACCTTTGTTATATACAGTAGGTTATCTTTCTTATTCAAGGTAATATTCATATTCAAACTTTGATTCAATTTCTATAACTATAAACTATCTTAATTCGAGTAAAAATCTTACTTGAACTTGTTTTTGTGTCATGATCCTACTTCAAGAACTTTCAAGTCATCCAAGATCCTTTGAAGCTAGATCATTTCTTGTCACTTCCAGTAGGTTTACCTACTAAACTTGAGGTAGTAATGATGTTCATAACATCATTCGATTCATATATATAAAACTATCTTATTCGAAGGTTTAAACTCGTAATCACTAGAACATAGTTTAGTTAATTCTAAACTTGTTCGCAAACAAAAGTTAATCCTTCTAACTTGACTTTTAAAATTAATTAAACACATGTTCTATATCTATATGATATGCTAACTTAATGATTTAAAACCTGGAAACACGAAAAACACCGTAAAACCGGATTTACGCCGTCGTAGTAACACCGCGGGCTGTTTTGGGTTAGTTAATTAAAAACTATGATAAACTTTGATTTAAAAGTTGTTATTCTGAGAAAATGATTTTTATTATGAACATGAAACTATATCCAAAAATTATGGTTAAACTCAAAGTGGAAGTATGTTTTCTAAAATGGTCATCTAGACGTCGTTCTTTCGACTGAAATGACTATCTTTACAAAAACGACTTGTAACTTATTTTTCCGACTATAAACCTATAATTTTTCTGTTTAGATTCATAAAATAGAGTTCAATATGAAACCATAGCAATTTGATTCACTCAAAACGGATTTAAAATGAAGAAGTTATGGGTAAAACAATATTGGATAATTTTTCTCATTTTAGCTACGTGAAAATTGGTAACAAATCTATTCCAACCATAACTTAATCAACTTGTATTGTATATTATGTAATCTTGAGATACCATAGACACGTATACAATGTTTCGACCTATCATGTCGACACATCTATATATATTTCGGAACAACCATAGACACTCTATATGTGAATGTTGGAGTTAGCTATACAGGGTTGAGGTTGATTCCAAAATATATATAGTTTGAGTTGTGATCAATACTGAGATACGTATACACTGGGTCGTGGATTGATTCAAGATAATATTTATCGATTTATTTCTGTACATCTAACTGTGGACAACTAGTTGTAGGTTACTAACGAGGACAGCTGACTTAATAAACTTAAAACATCAAAATATATTAAAAGTGTTGTAAATATATTTTGAACATACTTTAATATATATGTATATATTGTTATAGGTTCGTGAATCAACAGTGGCCAAGTCTTACTTCCCGACGAAGTAAAAATCTGTGAAAGTGAGTTATAGTCCCACTTTAAAAATCTAATATTTTTGGGATGAGAATACATGCAGGTTTTATAAATGATTTACAAAATAGACACAAGTACGTGAAACTACATTCTATGATTGAATTATCGAAATCGAATATTCCCCTTTTTATTAAGTTTGGTAATCTAATAATTAGGGAACAGACACCCTAATTGACGCGAATCCTAAAGATAGATCTATTGGGCCTAACAAACCCCATCCAAAGTACCGGATGCTTTAGTACTTCGAAATTTATATCATATCCGAAGGGTGTCCCGGAATGATGGGGATATTCTTATATATATGCATCTTGTTAATGTCGGTTACCAGGTGTTCACCATATGAATGATTTTTATCTCTATGTATGGGATGTGTATTGAAATATGAAATCTTGTGGTATATTGTTACGATTTGATATATATAGGTTAAACCTATAACTCACCAACATTTTTGTTGACGTTTAAAGCATGTTTATTCTCAGGTGAATATTAAGAGCTTCCGCTGTTGCATACTAAAATAAGGACACGATTTGGAGTCCATGTTTGTATGATATTGTGTAAAAACTGCATTCAAGAAACTGATTTCGATGTAACATATTTGTATTGTAAACCATTATGTAATGGTCGTGTGTAAACAGGATATTTTAGATTATCATTATTTGATAATCTACGTAAAGCTTTTTAAACCTTTATCTATGAAATAAAGGTTATGGTTTGTTTTAAAAATGAATGCAGTCTTTGAAAAACGTCTCATATAGAGGTCAAAACCTCGCAACGAAATCAATTAATATGGAACGTTTTTAATCAATAAAAACGGGACATTTCATATAAACCCCGTACCACCACCATTAAACTGAAGGGGATGGTTACGATGATGATACTGAACTGGAACATGATGTATTGTTGATTCAAAATTACAATCCGTCATCGCCGCAAATCGAAGAAGATGAGGTTAATCTGAAATCGTCACCGCTACAAATCGAAGAAGATGAGGTTAATCTCAAATCGTCATCGCCACAAATCGAAGAAGATGAGGTTAATCATTTTGGTTCTTTTCGTTTTTTGTATTTTTTAAAATTTTTGGGGATCTGATATTTGGCGTACTATATATATATATATATATATATATATATATATATATATATATATATATATATATATATATATATATATATATATATATATATATAGCGGTAGGATCAAGAGGGAAGTAACCATTCGGGGGGAAGCGGGGGGAAGCAAAAACTTTTTTTTTCGTTTTTTGAAAAAACTTTGTTCACGAACATTATAGATGAGATGAAAATATGAACATTTAGTAGAGACATTTTGTGATAAATGTTTTTATTTTGACGGGAAAACGCTCGAAGAAGTAATATATAACAATTATCGTGTTTTTTGAGCGTATTTTGAGGTTTTAGCTATTGGGGTTTAGATATTAGGGTTTAGATATTAGGGTTTATAAGGTTTAGATATTAGGGTTTAGAAATTTAGGGTTGAGGGTTTAGATTTAGGGTTTAGATTTAGGATTTAGGTTTAGTTTTTAACACGAACGGTTTAGAGTTTAGGGTTTAGGGTTTAGGGTTTGGTGTTTTGGGTTTATGGAATAAACCCAAAACCCTAAACCCTAAACTCTAAATCGGACTAAATTTTACTTCACAAAACATGAAAAAAAAACGTTCATATTCTTTACGAACAATATTATCTTGAATATTATTTTTATCGATCGTTTTTCCGCCTAAATAATAACATTCATTACGAAGTGTTTCTTCTAAATGTTCATATTTTCGTGTGATCTTGATGCTGGAAAAAAAAATTAAAAAAAAATGAAAATTTTTTTTTTTTTTCTAAATGGGGAAGTAAAAAATGAAAAAAAAAATTTCTTCTAAATGGGGAAGTAACCAATCGGGGGAAGCAAAAAAAATTTTTTTTTCATTTTTTTTGAATTTTTTTCCAGCATCAAGATCACACGAAAATATGAACATTTAGAAGAGACACTTCGTGATGAATGTTATTATTTAGGGGAGAAAACGATCAACAAAAATAACATTCAAGATAATATTGTTCGTGAAGAATATGAACGTTTTTTTTCTTCATGTTTTGTGATTTAAAATTTAGCCCGATTTAGAGTTTAGGGTTTAGGGTTTGGTGTTTTGGGTTTATTCCATAAACCCAAACCACCAAACACTAAACCCTAAACCCTAAACTCTAAACCGTTCGTGTTAAAAACTCAATCTAAACCCTAAATCTAAACCCTAAACTCTAAATTTCTAAACCCTAATATCTAAACCCTAATATCTAAACCCCAATAGCTAAAACACGATAATTGTTATATATTACTTCTTCGAGCGTTTTCCCACTAAAATAAAAACATTTATCACAAAGTGTCTCTACTAAATGTTCATATTTTCATCTTATCTATAATGTTCGTGAACAAAGTTTTTTCAAAAAACGAAAAAAAAAGTTTTTGCTTCCCCCCGCTTGGTTACTTCCCTCTTGATCCTACCAATATATATATATATATATATATATATATATATATATATATATATATATATATATATATATCCGCATGTATTTGTCATCTAATATTTGATTGAAGCTTTATGTATTGAGGTAAACAGACTTTGAGCTTTGCTTGCTATGATGTTTCAACTGATTATTTCTGCTTGTTTGGGTTGTTTGTTGAATCTAGAAAAGGATGATCGATGGTTCTGAATCTTTAAATTTAGTAGTTTGAATGTACAATGGAATTAGGTTTTGAAAAAGAGGATGAAGATTGGGATTGAAGATGATGAGGAGGTTATTGGTGCAATCTTTTAACAAACTTTAGGGACCAATTGTGTAATTTTGTCTGACTATCGTTAATGAATTTGACGATATTACCTTTTCTCCGAAGTTTTTATAATTAAAATCCTTTTCGGGTATCTTTTTTTGGGTTACTTTGATTGTTAAATTTGACAACATAAGTTACCTTTTCGGGCCATTTGCTCATATTATATTATAATTATAATTATAATTATGATTATAATTATAATTATAATATAATTATTATAATTATAACTATATACTATTTACCATGAGCTTTGACACTATTCACCATGATAAACATGAAAATACCTCCAACTTTGAAAGCATTTTGATAAGCGAGTTTTTTTTTCATTATTTTTTACTTACTTCTTCGCGTTCCTTTTTCATTCATTTACTTTTTAAACGTTAAGTTAACTGGCAGTTAGCCGACGAAAATCACCTCACATTGAAGTTACGAGTATTTTTTTACAACTTTTTTGTACTTCCTTTTTTGCCTTCCTTTTTCATTCCTTAATTTTTTTAAACGTTTGATTAAGTGACCTTTAACCTTTTTTAAACGTTAAATTAACTGACAGTTAATCGACTAAACCAGCCTGCATCAAAGTTATTTTTCTTACAACTTTTTTTCACTTCTTTTTTCCCTTCTTTTTCCATTCATTTGTTTTTTAGAAAATTAATTAACCGACAGCCAATTATTTTTTTAAACGTTTAAATAACTGGTCGTTAACTGACCAAAACCACCCCGCAGCGAAGCGCGAACTTTTTATCCTCTCGTTAGCAATCAATTACAAAGTCACAAAAGCAACAATCGTGACTTATAATCATGTATCGTACCTGAAAATATACAACAACAACAACACCCAATCCCACATGTATGTGGTATGGGGGAGGTGAGACGTAGACAATCCTTCCTCTATCCTAGAATAGAGAGAAATCATTTCTTTACCCCGAGTGAAACACTCCCAAGAGTAGAGAAAGTCCTCCCTTTCTCTGTTCGACGGATAAATAGATTGCTTTCAAATGGACCTCCGGCTAAAAATAGGAAAAAAAGATAAATAAATATATAACTATATAATAATAAAATAAAAAAAAAAAAAATAAAAAAAAATAAAGATACATCCATGATAAAAAGTAATAAAAAAAAGCCATTAAAATATAAATAATAAAATATAAAATATAAAATACTCCATATTATTCTGAGGCTGAATTGTATTGGGCCGTGCCACTTTAATAATCGTCAAATTTCAATCTTTCCATTCATTTATTAAATTGAAATCATCAATCAATTCATATTATTCAGCGACCTACAAAAACCCTAGAACTCAAATATGAGCAGCACCAAACAAATAATGTCAGACTATGTACCTTTTGAAATACAAATCGAGATCATGAGCCGGCTTCCAGTTAAATCATTAATTCAATTCACATCAGTTTCAAAAACATGGAGGTCTTTAATAAATAGCTCAAAGTTTATTGGTGATTACACCAAGCTTCATTCTCAGCGGCAACATCTTCTTTTAAGGTATTACTACCCTTTACATGCTAAGCATAATAGTTTTGTTTCGATTGTTGATGATGATACTTTCCCAGAAAATAAGCTTTTTTTGGCAAGTTATGATTACCGTGAGGTACGTCGGTATCCAACTCTGGTTGGTAGCTCACATGGGCTGTTTTGTTTTGTGGGTCATAGTGATTCTAATAAATCTGCTATGTTAATGGATGTGGCTGTCATTTGGAATCCTTCAATAAGAAAAACAGTTACCATTCGTCTGCAAAAAGGTTTTGGATATAATGAGACTGTAGGTTGTGGGGTTTGTCCAAACACACTTGAACCTAAGATAGTACGGCTTTATAAAGATAACTACAATGCTGAGGTTTTTACATTAAGTTCAATGATGTGGAGGTGTCTACCATCAAGTAACATTATGCTTAGTAAGAAGATTTATATAATAAGCTTTATTCAATCCAACGTAGTTATAGATGGGTTTATCTATTGGCTTGCATACGTAAGATCTGGTCCATTTATCATTGTTTTATTTGATTTGTCAATGGAAGAATTTATGGAAATACACCTCCCAGATGAATTAGGGTTATCACGTCTCTCTGACGACTACATTAATTTAGAAATATTCAAGCTTAGGGAGTCTCTTACCGTGATTCGATATGAAGGGAAGGCCAGGGAAAATGTTTATGAAGTGTGGAAGATGGAGATTAATGGTGTAACAAGATCGTTTACCAAACTATTCAACATCAATGGCCCAAACTTATTGTTGAGGTGCCTATGCGGATTTAATAAGAATGGCCAACTTATACTAGAAGCGGTTATTGATCACTCAGATGGTTCATACGATCGCGACTTTATAGTTTTTAAACCCTGGACAAATAGCATCGACAATCTTGGGATTTATTGGAGCTGTTATAGCCGTTCAAGGAGTACTCCCTATACGGAATCACTACTGCTGCTTGATAAAACTTGTACACTAATTAATATTTGATGGAGATCACAACGGACCAGGTTTGAAGCATGGAAGAAAGGTATAAAGATAGATCAAAGAGTAATCACTTACTTTTTCGCAGACATTTTTAGTTTAAAGAAATAATGTTACTCCATTTTGCAAGGGATCATTCTCATTATGCATATATAATAGCTATACTACATCACAGTTATATATCATCGTTCATTCATTCTGTTTAATTTTAAATGCTTTGAAGCAAGTTAGGGTCATTATCTTCATGATGACTACTTTATGCAATATTTGGCATATTTTATAAATGTATGGTATGCATTCCGCATCATATGCCAAAACCGGTGGTATCATATATACATATCATCATGTCATTAATGAGTTTCACTTAATAAAGGGGAAGTAATGAAAATTTAAAGGATTTTCGTACACCTTAATAGCTTGTTTTACCATCTTAAGTTGACAAAGGGCGTTGTACTCTCTATGAAAAGAAGACCATGAAGATGTAAAATTCACCTTCACCATTTTTAATGGATTGCAGAATTGCAAACATTGAGAGCCTGTGGTGTAATTTTTGGAAGAGATAGACACATGTTTGATAAAGAGTTGACTCCTCTTAACTTACTGTCTCATCATCTCTTCTTTTTTCTTCCCAAATTGTACTTAACTTATTGTGGTGTTATATAGAGGTGGTGATTTTGATCTATATGATTGAACGGGTTGCTTCTGTTATACTTTGTCAACGGGTCAGACGGGTTGATTTTAAAAATTGACAAAAAGGAAATGGATTTTAAGTCAAACTAATTGTTTCGAACGTACACAAATATTAATCGGTACCGGGAATTTAATCGGGAAATCGGTATTGGTACCGAATCTACACAAATTATTTGCTATGCTAAACCCGTAACATAATACTTAAGATACGTAGGATATGTTAAACAATATGCAACTTCTATTAAATCCTCTGTTAAATCATTGTTAAATGGTCTGCAAAATTTTCTGAATGTTTTTTTTTTTATGAACAGATCAGTGGTCTTGATTGCTTACTGGCCTTCTATATCTTCCACTGAGTAATTTTATTGTTTAATAATATGAAAGATTTGAGTTTTTCTATTAATATACATTTAGGTGAAGGAAATGTGTCAAAATGGGCAGAGTAGGTTAAATCAAGTAGTATTTTGTTCAGGTTAAATTTTTTTTTTTTGGGACATCAGTTTGGATCACTCAATGGGACTTAACAACCCACACGTTCATCTCCCGTAGTTGCATAACCCGCCCCCAACTACTGCCCTGGAGGAAATACGGACCAATCCAAGGGCATGGCCGGTAAAACCCCCCATCCCCGTTGCCCCCACACTAAGTGAAAGGCGACCTAGATGGATACTTCAGGTCAGGGATAACAAGAGTGCAATGTTGCAGCTCAGCGGAGTCGAACTCCCAACCTCTCGCTAAGAGAGGCAGACCACTACCAGCTGAGCTACAACTCAATATTTGTTAACCCAAATCACTTCTTAAGCAAAATCAAACCATTATATAATTACAGATCGAAATTGCCACCTCTAAAAGTAAGGGATATATTTGTGCTCTTTTATGATGAAATACGTGAGTGGTTAAAAATTTGTAGGACCTTTTGAATATCAAGTTGTTAATTTTGAATGGGATGTGGTGGTCAGACTACAGTAATACTTGCATTTTTCAAATATTTGTTTGTGTTATCATAAAAGTGTAGCTTATATTGTTCACACCACCAAGATGTATCAACGACCTTTTTATTCACGTATACACAGTTAATGTCTTATATATATCAGCAACTATAACATCTCCATTACATTTACCTTGTTTCATGTTAAAAGTTAAAACGACGATCACAATCAAAATTCGGTACCAAACGGGTAAATACCGAAAAAACCGGTACCCTACCGATACTGATTACACTAACCGGTAGGGTATTCGGTTTCAAAAATTTCAAAATTTCGGTTTCGGTGTTATCGGTTGTGACGATCGCTCCAAATCTATATGGACGAACACGTCATTCATCGATTTCATTGCGAGGTATTTGACCTCTATATGATACGTTTTGTAAACATTGCATTCTTTTGAAAAGGCACACCATAAATGAATATTTAAATCAAAGATTTTCGACATCTGATGATTTCTACATATAGACAATCACCGTAAATAATAGTTTACAATAGTAATTCCGTTGACAATGCAGTCAAAATAAGATACATGGTGATGATTTGGTGAATGCAACGTTTCCTTGATAAATATGCCATGTAAGACTCCATGCACATAGCTTGTCTAACATATAAGCAAACAGCGGAAGACTTCTAGGGAACCTGAGAATAAACATGCTAACAAGTGTCAACACAAAGGTTGGTGAGTTCATAGTTTTAGTGTTTCGCATAATCTGTATATAAAGGTGGATCACAAGATTTCAGTTGTTTCATCCAGAAACGTTTATCAAAATATTCTACGAAATTGAGCACCCTGGTAACTAAACTTAACGTATATATAATTTGTACCCTTTGTATAATCATCTTAATAATACACGCAAACCAACGTGTACGCTTCTCAAATAGCATACGTCCGTTAAAAGGCTAGCGCTCTAGCTCGGACGGGGATATCAAGCCATATGGATCCATATACTACTACTCGCGCTGAAAGGACCCGTTCATATACATTATAAACGATTCACAATAGTTGATTACATCGCGAGGTATTTTACCTCTATATGATACTTTTTACAAACATTGCATTCGTTTTTAAAAGACAAACTTTCTTTACATCAAAAATTGACGGCATGCATACCATTTCATATTACATCCAACTATAATTGACTTAATATTAATCTTCATGAACTCAACGACTCGAATGCAACGTCTTTCAAAGTATGTCTTGAATGACTCCAAGTAATATCCTTAAAATGAGCTAATGCACAGCGGAAGATTTCTTTAATACCTGAGAATAAACATGCTTTAAAGTGTCAACCAAAAGGTTGGTGAGTTCATTAGTTTATCATAATCCATCATTTCCGTAATAGTAATAGACCACAAGATTTCAGTTTCTATAAATATCCGTACACTCGCAAGTGTATAAAAGTATTCTATAAGTTGTAGGCACCCGGTAACAAGCCTTAACGTTCATGTTTTACCCTCTGAAGTACACTAGATCAGGTGTGTTTAAAATAACCTCGAAGTACTAAAGCATCCCATAGTCAGGATGGGGTTTGTCAGACCCAATAGATCTATCTTTAGGATTCGCGCCTACCGTACATAGACAAGTAGTTTAATGTTACCAAGCTAAGGGTATATTTCTGGTTTAAACCCACATAGAATTAGTTTTAGTACTTGTGCCTATTTCGTAAAATATTTATAAATCAGCGCATGTATTCTCAGCCCAAAAATATATATAAAAAGGGAGCAAATGAAACTCACAATACTGTATTTCGTAGCAATTATGTATATGACGGCACTGAACAAGTGCAGGGTTTGTCTCGGATTCACGAACCTATATTAAGTATATATATTTATATGTTGGTCAATATCTGTGTAACAATTTAGGTCAAGTCGTAGTGTATCACAATCCTAATGCTCGAGACCGACATGCAAAAGTCAACAAAAGTCAACTTGACCCAAAATGACTTCCAAAATCTATACATGTTTATTATATAATTTATATATAGTAGTTTTATATATTTAAATATATTTATCAGATCTTATTATACTAAATAATACAAGTCATTTATTAATAAATAAAAATTTATATTAAAATTCATATATGATAAAAATATACTTTTATATATCTCAAGTAATAAAATTTATAAAATTCACTTAATATCATAAAAATATAGTGGTATGTATTATTAATGTAATTACATTACGTGTGGTAAAAATATCTTTGTACGCATATTTATTTGATAAAATAATATTGATAATAATGATAATGATAAAAGTAATAAAATGATAGTTTCAATAAAAATATTAATTTTTAGTAATAAAGATAATTTTAGCAATAACATCAACTGATAACAGTTATAATAATCGTTTTAATAATAATATTAAAATTAATGATAATTCAGTTGACTATATCTTTTAATCCGTTCATCGAAACCACACGATTTCTAAATGAAAAGTTATTAATTTTTTCTTCAGCTTTTCAACGACATGCATATCATATAACTTATCTCAGTAGCATATGTATCAAATTCGTGATTTATCATAAACTATTTAACGACGAAACTAAGCATACAAACATGCATAATCATATATACTCGAGCACTAGTCAGGGATACACTATTAATATATAAAAGATAAGATATGAATGCTCACGTATCAATATTGTTATTCAATATTGCAGGAAAGTACGTAGACGCAACGAAAATGATAAACGTTAGGTTGACCTCACGAGCAATACCCTCGATCAATACCCATAACCTTCATAGCTATAACCCATAATTTCCTTAGCTCTATCCCATTTGAAAACTTATTTTGAAATCGTCTGAATATAACTCCGTCGTAGTATTTTATGTATACTAATAATATCTTGAAATAATACTAAGTAAATATATATATATATATATATATATATATATATATATATATATATATATATATATATATATATATATATGTAATTCGATTGAGAGAGTTTAGAGAAATATATTTTCAAGTTTCTATGAAATAATGAAACCTATTGAATTCTATTTATAATAGATTTTTGAATTATTAAAGTGAATTATTAAAGTATGAATTATTAAAGTGAATTATTAAAGCATGAATTATTGAAGTGAATTATTAAAGTATGAATTATTAAAGTGAATTATTAAAGTGAATTATTAAAGTATGAATTATTAAAGTGAATTATTACAGTATGAATTATTAAAGTGAATTATTAAAGTATGAATTATTAAAGTGAATTATTAAAGTATGAATTATTAAAGTTAAAGTAAAGTAAAAGTAAAGTAAAGGTAAAGTTAAAGTATAGTAAAAGTATAAAACTATGTACATATAATACGCGTATAAAAAAATATATATAATATTAATTTAAATCGTTTTATATATTTAATAAAATAAAATATAAATATCGTTATCTTTATCATACTGGTTAAGTATTGAGTTGTCAAAAAGAATAGATTTCTTAAATCACAGTGGACCTCATAACATAGGCCCGTAATCATATCATAATGTATCTGATAATTCAATTATTTGATATTATCTCTTAATTCTGTCGATAAATATATCGATACAAATATGTTCATGTAAAGTATCATATATCTAATACTTTGTTAATGTTTTCAGTTAATATTATATATTATATATACATATCTATATACACATAATTGTTCGTGAATCGTCGAACACGGTCAAAGGGTAATTGATTACGTGAATGTAGTTCCAAACTTTTTGAGATTCAACATTACAAATTCTGCTTATCGTGTCGAAAACATATAAAGGTTAAGTTTAAATTTGGTCGGAAATTTCCGGGTCGTCACAGTACCTACCCGTTAAAGAAATTTCGTCCCAAAATTTGATCGAGGTCGTCATGGCTAACTATAAAAATGTTTTCATGACGAATATGAGTTGATAAATAGAGTTTTATCATCATTGAGTAATATAGATAAAACAATTTGATTACGCGAAGAGTATAAGTGAAGCTATCGCAAGAGAGTGAAATGAGTAAACGTATATTCGTTTTAACCGATGACGTAGTTATGATTGATTTTCGGAATTCATGGGATTTAAATAAAATCTTTGCAATAAGATTTGGTTCTTCGGCGATTAAGGAAATCAGGATCTTCTTGGATTAAATGCGATAATCTGTCTCGATTTCTCTGTCTGATATTTTACTATAATTCCACCCCCTTCGTTTCTTTATTTCCACAGCTCACACCTTCTAGTCTTTCTCCCCAATTCATACTTTAAAGCATTCATTAATATGCTTCATCCAGTATTGATTCTTGATATACTCTTAACTTTCATATCTGTCATTCTTCTTTTTCATCTACCACTGGAGGAAGTTATTTTCTTCTACCATTACTGTAGTGACCCGAACTTTTCCATGTTTATATATATTAATTGAGATTGATGTTTACATGATTAAATGTTTCCAACATGTTAAGCAATCAAACTTGTTAAGACTTGATTAATTGAAATAGGTTTCATATAGACAATTGACCACCCAAGTTGACCGGTGATTCACGAACATTAAAACTTGTAAAAAAACTATATGATGACATATATATGGTTATATATATAGTTAACATGATATTATGATAAGTAAACATATCATTAATTATATTAACAATGAACTACATATGTAAAAACAAGACTACTAACTTAATGATTTTGAAACGAGACATATATGTAACGTTTATCGTTGTAACGACATTTAATGTATATATATCATATTAAGAGATATTCGTACATCATAATATCATGATAATATAATAATTTAAAATCTCTTTTGTTATTATAAACATTGGGTTAACAACATTTAACAAGATCGTTAACCTAAAGGTTTCAAAACAACACTTACATGTAACGACTAACGATGACTTAACGACTCAGTTAAAATGTATATACATGTAGTGTTTTAATATGTATTTATACACTTTTGAAAGACTTCAATACACTTATCAAAATACTTCTACTTAACAAAAATGCTTACAATTACATTCTCGTTCAGTTTCATCAACAATTCTACTCGTATGCACCCGTATTCGTACTCGTACAATACACAGCTTTTAGATGTATGTACTATTGGTATATACACTCCAATGATCAGCTCTTAGCAGCCCATGTGAGTCACCTAACACATGTGGGAACCATCATTTGGCAACTAGCATGAAATATCTCATAAGATTACAAAAATATGAGTAATCATTCATGACTTATTTACATGAAAACAAAATTACATATCCTTTATATCTAATCCATACACCAACGACCAAAAACACCTACAAACACTTTCATTCTTCAATTTTCTTCATCTAATTGAACTCTCTCAAGTTCTATCTTCAAGTTCTAAGTGTTCTTCATAAATTCCAAAAGTTCTAGTTTCATAAAAATCAAGAATACTTTCAAGTTTGCTAGCTCACTTCCAATCTTGTAAGGTGATCATCCAACCTCAAGAAATCTTTGTTTCTTACAGTAGGTTATCATTCTAATACAAGGTAATAATCATATTCAAACTTTGGTTCAATTTCTATAACTATAACAATCTTATTTCAAGTGATGATCTTACTTGAACTTGTTTTCGTGTCATGATTTTGCTTCAAGAACTTTGAGCCATCCAAGGATCCATTGAAGCTAGATCCATTTTTCTCTTTTCCAGTAGGTTCATCCAAGGAACTTAAGGTAGTAATGATGTTCATAACATCATTCGATTCATACATATAAAGCTATCTTATTCGAAGGTTTAAACTTGTAATCACTAGAACATAGTTTAGTTAATTCTAAACTTGTTCGCAAACAAAAGTTAATCCTTCTAACTTGACTTTTAAAATCAACTAAACACATGTTCTATATCTATATGATATGCTAACTTAATGATTTAAAACCTGGAAACACGAAAAACACCGTAAAACCGGATTTACGCCGTCGTAGTAACACCGCGGGCTGTTTTGGGTTAGTTAATTAAAAACTATGATAAACTTTGATTTAAAAGTTGTTATTCTGAGAAAATGATTTTTATTATGAACATGAAACTATATCCAAAAATTATGGTTAAACTCAAAGTGGAAGTATGTTTTCTAAAATGGTCATCTAGACGTCGTTCTTTCGACTGAAATGACTACCTTTACAAAAACGACTTGTAACTTATTTTTCCGACTAGAAACCTATACTTTTTTTGTTTAGATTCATAAAATAGAGTTCAATATGAAACCATAGCAATTTGATTCACTCAAAACGGATTTAAAATGAAGAAGTTATGGGTAAAACAAGATTGGATAATTTTTCTCATTTTAGCTACGTGAAAATTGGTAACAAATCTATTCCAACCATAACTTAATCAACTTGTATTATATATTATGTAATCTTGAGATACCATAGACACGTATACAATGTTTCGACCTATCATGTCGACACATCTATATATATTTCGGAACAACCATAGACACTCTATATGTGAATGTTGGAGTTAGCTATACAGGGTTGAGGTTGATTCCAAAATATATATAGTTTGAGTTGTGATCAATACTGAGATACGTATACACTGGGTCGTGGATTGATTCAAGATAATATTTATCGATTTATTTCTGTACATCTAACTGTGGACAACTAGTTGTAGGTTACTAACGAGGACAGCTGACTTAATAAACTTAAAACATCAAAATATATTAAAAGTGTTGTAAATATATTTTGAACATACTTTGATATATATGTATATATTGTTATAGGTTCGTGAATCAACCAGTGGCCAAGTCTTACTTCCCGACGAAGTAAAAATCTGTGAAAGTGAGTTATAGTCCCACTTTTAAAATCTAATATTTTTGGGATGAGAATACATGCAGGTTTTATAAATGATTTACAAAATAGACACAAGTACGTGAAACTACATTCTATGGTTGAATTATCGAAATCGAATATGCCCCTTTTTATTAAGTCTGGTAATCTAATAATTAGGGAACAGACACCCTAATTGACGCGAATCCTAAAGATAGATCTATTGGGCCTAACAAACCCCATCCAAAGTACCGGATGCTTTAGTACTTCGAAATTTATATCATATCCGAAGGGTGTCCCGGAATGATGGGGATATTCTTATATATGCATCTTGTTATTGTCGGTTACCAGGTGTTCACCATATGAATGATTTTTATCTTTATGTATGGGATGTGTATTGAAATATGAAATCTTGTGGTCTATTGTTACGATTTGATATATATAGGTTAAACCTATAACTCACCAACATTTTTGTTGACGTTTTAAGCATGTTTATTCTCAGGTGATTATTAAGAGCTTCCGCTGTCGCATACTTAAATAAGGACAAGATTTGGAGTCCATGCTTGTATGATATTGTGTAAAAACTGCATTCAAGAAACTTATTTTGTTGTAACATATTTGTATTGTAAACCATTATGTAATGGTCGTGTGTAAACAGGATATTTTAGATTATCATTATTTGATAATCTACGTAAAGCTTTTTAAACCTTTATTGATGAAATAAAGGTTATGGTTTGTTTAAAAATGAATGCAGTCTTTGAAAAACGTCTCATATAGAGGTCAAAACCTCGCAACGAAATCAATTAATATGGAACGTTTTTAATCAATAAGAACGGGACATTTTAGTTGGTATCCGAGCGTTGGTCTTAGAGAACCAGAAAATTTGCATTAGTGTGTCTTATCGAGTTTGTTAGGATGCATTAGTGAGTCTGGACTTCGACCGTGTTTTCTTTAAAAATGATTGCTTAACATTTTTGTTGGAAACTATATATTTTTAACATATGAATATTATGTGATATATTAATCTCTTAACGTGTTTGATATTATGTGATAGATGTCTACCTCTAGAACAAGTCCCATTGACTCACCTAGTAATAATGAAGAGTCAAATGTAAATTGGAATGATTTGTGGACTGATTCACAAGTTCCCGAAGAGGAACCGGAAGAAGAGTCGGAACCGGAAGAAGAATCGGAACCGGAAGAAGAATCGGAACCGGATGAAGAAATAGAACCGGTGGGGGAAATAATAAAACGGTTAAGTAAAAGAAAATCCTCAACCAACCGACCAAAGTTAATTATGGTCAATGGTGTTTCCGCCAAGGAAGCAAAATATTGGGAGGATTACCAATTCTCCGATGAATCGGATTCCGACGAGAATTCCGATTATGTTATAGAAATTACCCCAACTGAATTTAAAAAGGCAAAAGAAAATAATAAGGGAAAGGGCATAAAAATAGAGAAATCTAATTCCAACCCCGATGAACTTTATATGTATCGTCAACCCCCGAAGTCCTTAAGTTGTAACAATGACCCGGGAACCTCTAAACCACCTGGTTTTTCTAAACCAATGTGGACAACGACGGCTCGTATTAGGGGAACATCATATATCCCTAGAAACTTGGCAAAACGAACCAAAACCGAAGAAGAAGAAACGAGCGAGTCGGAATAAGATAGTTGTATTCGTGTGGTGTAATATATGGAATATAGTGTTCTTATGCTTTATGATATATGTAAAAATTGCTTGTATTAATAAGTATTTTTTTTATGAATCTAACTCTTGTCTATTTTACAGTTTAAAAACACAAAATGGATAGACAACCCAATATTTTAAGAGACCTACCCGGAGACATGATTGATGAAATCTTGTCTAGAGTCGGCCAGAATTCTTCGGCACAACTATTTAAGGCGAGATCAGTTTGTAAGACATTCGAAGAACGTTCCAAGAATGTCTTGGTTTATAAGAGACTTTCGTTTGAAAGATGGGGGATATCACATTGGGAAACCCATAAGTTACGATGTGTTTACTTTGACGCATATATTGCGGGGAACCCAAATGCTATTTTACGCAACGGGTTAAGAAATTATTTTGACTCAATATATCCGAATATTGGACTTCGTGATTTAGAAAAAGCGGCTAACATGCAACATAAAGAAGCATGTTATGCTTACGGATTAGTAATGTTCGCTTCTCACCAAAGTGAGAACAAGAACATCGGGCTACAACTATTAAACAAAACGTTTCCACAAGTGACGGAGTCGGTAATTGGGGTAAGAAATGAGGTTTTTAGATTATTACGGGACTGTTGGACATTACGTAACCCTCGTCCCTTTGATGACGTTACAACACGCTGTCTTATCAATGGCCATAACGGTTATGTTGCACAAGACCAAGGATGGGAAGTAGTCCTAGTAAAACCAGAATGCATGACTTGTTTCTGGACGTATGAATTACGTGTCTTTATTGCCTTTGCTGAACGACTTGTGTACTAGCTAGAATTGTCTTCACAACTATCTTGTATCAAAGTTATTGTGTGCTATATTTCATGCTTTATGTAAAATAAGCGGTATTGTAAGTTTGTAAAATATTGTATAAAAGTTTGAACGCGAAATATTATTATAATCAGTTTTTTCATATAGAATTGTAGTAGTTGAATTGTATATTAGCTACTAAGTATGAACTTAACGGGTAGGTACTACCCGAATTTAAACTTATAAAACACTAATATGAAGAAAAAGCTTTTATAAATGAGTTCATATTATGCTACGAAATACTATTAACTACTCTTAATATTCTGTATGATTAACTTGTTCCATTTAACTATTTTGAAGGAAATGGCACCGACTACTCGACACACCGTGAATATGAATGAAGAGGAATTCCGTACTTTTCTAGCTTCAAACATAGCCGCAGTACAGGCTGCGCTACATACCAACAATAACCTTGGATCTAGCAGTACAGGAAATCGTGTAGGATGCACCTACAAAGAATTTACTGCCTGCAAACCTTTGGAATTTGATGGAACCGAAGGACCGATCGGATTGAAACGGTGGACCGAGAAGGTTGAATCGGTGTTTGCCATAAGTAAGTGTACTGAAGAGGACAAAGTGAAGTACGCTACGCATACCTTCACAGGTTCTGCGTTAACATGGTGGAATACCTATCTAGAGCAAGTGGGACAAGATGATGCGTACGCACTACCGTGGTCAGCATTCAAGCACTTGATGAACGAGAAGTACCGTCCCAGAACCGAGGTCAATAAGCTCAAGACAGAACTTAGAGGGTTACGAACCCAAGGATTTGATATTACCACGTACGAAAGACGATTCACAGAATTGTGCCTATTGTGTCCGGGAGCATTCGAAGATGAGGAAGAGAAGATCGACGCGTTTGTGAAAGGATTACCGGAAAGAATCCAAGAAGATATAAGTTCACACGAGCCCGCCTCTATACAACAGGCATGTAGAATGGCTCACAAACTAGTGAACCAGATTGAAGAAAGAATTAAAGAACAGACTGCTGAAGAGGCCAATGTGAAGCAAGTCAAAAGAAAGTGGGAGGAAAACGGTGATAAGAATCACCAATACAACAACAACAGCAATTACAACAATAATCGCAACAATTATCCCAACAATCGCAACATCAATCGCAACTACAACAAACGGCCCAACAACAACAACAACAACAACAACAGCAACTACAACAATCATCCCAACAATAATAATAACCGCAACAACAACAACAATCAGAAGCAACTATGCCAAAGGTGTGAAAAGAATCACTCGGGGTTCTGCACCAAATTTTGCAACAAGTGTAAAAGAAATGGTCATAGCGCGGCAAAGTGTGAGGTCTACGGACCAGGGGTTAATAGAACGAAAGGAACAAATGGTGTCGGAACGAGTAATGGCGGAGCAAGTAGTGTCGGAGCAAGTTATGCCAATGTAGTTTGTTATAAATGTGGAAAACCAGGCCACATTATTAGAAATTGCCCGAACCAGGAGAACACGAATGGACAAGGCCGTGGAAGAGTTTTCAATATTAATGCGGTAGAGGCACAGGAAGACCCGGAGCTTGTTACGGGTACGTTTCTTATTGACAATAAATCTGCTTACGTTTTATTTGATTCGGGTGCGGATAGAAGCTATATGAGTAGAGATTTTTGTGCTAAATTAAGTTGTCCATTGACGCCTTTGGATAGTAAATTTTTACTCGAATTAGCAAATGGTAAATTAATTTCAGCAGATAATATATGTCGGAATCGAGAAATTAAACTGGTTAGCGAAACATTTAAGATTGATTTGATACCAGTAGAGTTAGGGAGTTTTGATGTGATAATCGGTATGGACTGGTTGAAAGAAGTGAAAGCGGAGATTGTTTGTTACAAAAATGCAATTCGCATTATACGAGAAAAAGGAAAACCCTTAATGGTGTACGGAGAAAAGGGCAACACGAAGCTACATCTTATTAGTAATTTGAAGGCACAAAAACTAATAAGAAAAGGTTGCTATGCTGTTCTAGCACACGTCGAGAAAGTACAAACTGAAGAAAAGAGCATCAATGATGTTCCCATTGCAAAAGAATTTCCCGATGTATTTCCGAAAGAATTACCGGGATTACCCCCACATCGATCCGTTGAATTTCAAATAGATCTTGTACCAGGAGCTGCACCAATAGCTCGTGCTCCTTACAGACTCGCACCCAGCGAGATGAAAGAACTGCAAAGCCAATTACAAGAACTTTTAGAGCGTGGTTTCATTCGACCAAGCACATCACCGTGGGGAGCTCCTGTTTTGTTTGTCAAGAAGAAAGATGGTACATTCAGGTTGTGTATCGACTACCGAGAGTTGAACAAACTTACCATCAAGAACCGCTACCCACTACCGAGAATCGACGACTTATTTGATCAACTACAAGGCTCGTCTGTTTATTCAAAGATTGACTTACGTTCCGGGTATCATCAAATGCGGGTGAAAGAAGATGATATTCCAAAGACTGCTTTCAGAACACGTTACGGTCATTACGAGTTTATGGTCATGCCGTTTGGTTTAACTAATGCACCAGCTGTGTTCATGGACCTTATGAACCGAGTGTGTGGACCATACCTTGACAAGTTTGTCATTGTTTTCATTGATGACATACTTATTTACTCAAAGAATGACCAAGAACACGGTGAACATTTGAGAAAGGTGTTAGAAGTATTGAGGAAGGAAGAATTGTACGCTAAGTTTTCAAAGTGTGCATTTTGGTTGGAAGAAGTTCAATTCCTCGGTCACATAGTGAACAAAGAAGGTATTAAGGTGGATCCGGCAAAGATAGAAACTGTTGAAAAGTGGGAAACCCCGAAAACTCCGAAACACATACGCCAGTTTTTAGGACTAGCTGGTTACTACAGAAGGTTCATCCAAGACTTTTCCAGAATAGCAAAACCCTTGACTGCATTAACGCATAAAGGGAAGAAATTTGAATGGAATGATGAACAAGAGAAAGCGTTTCAGTTATTGAAGAAAAAGCTAACTACGGCACCTATATTGTCATTGCCTGAAGGGAATGATGATTTTGTGATTTATTGTGACGCATTAAAGCAAGGTCTCGGTTGTGTATTAATGCAACGAACGAAGGTGATTGCTTATGCGTCTAGACAATTGAAGATTCACGAACAAAATTATACGACGCATGATTTAGAATTAGGCGCGGTTGTTTTTGCATTAAAGACTTGGAGGCACTACTTATATGGGGTCAAAAGTATTATATATACCGACCACAAAAGTCTTCAACACATATTTAATCAGAAACAACTGAATATGAGGCAGCGTAGGTGGATTGAATTATTGAATGATTACGATTTTGAGATTCGTTACCACCCGGGGAAGGCAAATGTGGTAGCCTATGCCTTGAGCAGGAAGGATAGAGAACCCATTCGAGTAAAATCTATGAATATAATGATTCATAATAACATTACTACTCAAATAAAGGAGGCGCAACAAGGAGTTTTAAAAGAGGGAAATTTAAAGGATGAAATACCCAAAGGATCGGAGAAGCATCTTAATATTCGGGAAGACGGAACCCGGTATAGGGCTGAAAGGATTTGGGTACCAAAATTTGGAGATATGAGAGAAATGGTACTTAGAGAAGCTCATAAAACCAGATACTCAATACATCCTGGAACGGGGAAGATGTACAAGGATCTCAAGAAACATTTTTGGTGGCCGGGTATGAAAGCCGATGTTGCTAAATACGTAGGAGAATGTTTGACGTGTTCTAAGGTCAAAGCTGAGCATCAGAAACCATCAGGTCTACTTCAACAACCCAAAATCCCGGAATGGAAATGGGAAAACATTACCATGGATTTCATCACTAAATTGCCAAGGACTGCAAGTGGTTTTGATACTATTTGGGTAATAGTTGATCGTCTCACCAAATCAGCACACTTCCTACCAATAAGAGAAGATGACAAGATGGAGAAGTTAGCACGACTGTATTTGAAGGAAGTCGTCTCCAGACATGGAATACCAATCTCTATTATCTCTGATAGGGATGGCAGATTTATTTCAAGATTCTGGCAGACATTACAGCAAGCATTAGGAACTCGTCTAGACATGAGTACTGCCTATCATCCACAAACTGATGGGCAGAGCAAAAGGACGATACAAACGCTTGAAGACATGCTACGAGCATGTGTTATTGATTTCGGAAACAGTTGGGATCGACATCTACCGTTAGCAGAATTTTCCTACAACAACAGCTACCATTCAAGCATTGAGATGGCGCCGTTTGAAGCACTTTATGGTAGAAAGTGCAGGTCTCCGATTTGTTGGAGTGAGGTGGGGGATAGACAGATTACGGGTCCGGAGATTATACAAGAAACTACCGAGAAGATCATCCAAATTCAACAACGGTTGAAAACTGCCCAAAGTCGACAAAAGAGCTACGCTGACATTAAAAGAAAAGATATAGAATTTGAAATTGGAGAGATGGTCATGCTTAAAGTTTCACCTTGGAAAGGCGTTGTTCGATTTGGTAAACGAGGGAAATTAAATCCAAGGTATATTGGACCATTCAAGATTATTGATCGTGTCGGACCAGTAGCTTACCGACTTGAGTTACCTCAACAACTCGCGGCTGTACATAACACTTTCCACGTCTCGAATTTGAAGAAATGTTTTGCTAAAGAAGATCTCACTATTCCGTTAGATGAAATCCAAATCAACGAAAAACTCCAATTCATCGAAGAACCCGTCGAAATAATGGATCGTGAGGTTAAAAGACTTAAGCAAAACAAGATACCAATTGTTAAGGTTCGATGGAATGCTCGTAGAGGACCCGAGTTCACCTGGGAGCGTGAAGATCAGATGAAGAAGAAATACCCGCATCTATTTCCAGAAGATTCGTCAACACCTTCAACAGCTTAAAATTTCGGGACGAAATTTATTTAACGGGTAGGTACTGTAGTGACCCGAAATTTTCCATGTTTATATATATTAATTGAGATTGATGTTTACATGATTAAATGTTTCCAACATGTTAAGCAATCAAACTTATTAAGACTTGATTAATTGAAATAGGTTTCATATAGATAATTGACCACCCAAGTTGACCGGTGATTCACGAACGTTAAAACTTGTAAAAAAACTATATGATGACATATATATGGTTATATATATAGTTAACATGATATTATGATAAGTAAACATATCATTAATTATATTAACAATGAACTACATATGTAAAAACAAGACTACTAACTTAATGATTTTGAAACGAGACATATATGTAACGTTTATCGTTGTAACGACATTTAATGTATATATATCATATTAAGAGATATTCGTACATCATAATATCATGATAATATAATAATTTAAAATCTCTTTTGTTATTATAAACATTGGGTTAACAACATTTAACAAGATCGTTAACCTAAAGGTTTCAAAACAACACTTACATGTAACGACTAACGATGACTTAACGACTCAGTTAAAATGTATATACATGTAGTGTTTTAATATGTATTTATACACTTTTGAAAGACTTCAATACACTTATCAAAATACTTCTACTTAACAAAAATGCTTACAATTACATTCTCGTTCAGTTTCATCAACAATTCTACTCGTATGCACCCGTATTCGTACTCGTACAATACACAGCTTTTAGATGTATGTACTATTGGTATATACACTCCAATGATCAGCTCTTAGCAGCCCATGTGAGTCACCTAACACATGTGGGAACCATCATTTGGCAACTAGCATGAAATATCTCATAAGATTACAAAAATATGAGTAATCATTCATGACTTATTTACATGAAAACAAAATTACATATCCTTTATATCTAATCCATACACCAACGACCAAAAACACCTACAAACACTTTCATTCTTCAATTTTCTTCATCTAATTGAACTCTCTCAAGTTCTATCTTCAAGTTCTAAGTGTTCTTCATAAATTTCAAAAGTTCTAGTTTCATAAAAATCAAGAATACTTTCAAGTTTGCTAGCTCACTTCCAATCTTGTAAGGTGATCATCCAACCTCAAGAAATCTTTGTTTCTTACAGTAGGTTATCATTCTAATACAAGGTAATAATCATATTCAAACTTTGGTTCAATTTCTATAACTATAACAATCTTATTTCAAGTGATGATCTTACTTGAACTTGTTTTCGTGTCATGATTTTGCTTCAAGAACTTTGAGCCATCCAAGGATCCATTGAAGATAGATCCATTTTTCTCTTTTCCAGTAGGTTCATCCAAGGAACTTAAGGTAGTAATGATGTTCATAACATCATTCGATTCATACATATAAAGCTATCTTATTCGAAGGTTTAAACTTGTAATCACTAGAACATAGTTTAGTTAATTCTAAACTTGTTCGCAAACAAAAGTTAATCCTTCTAACTTGACTTTTAAAATCAACTAAACACATGTTCTATATCTATATGATATGCTAACTTAATGATTTAAAACCTGGAAACACGAAAAACACCGTAAAACCGGATTTACGCCGTCGTAGTAACACCGCGGGCTGTTTTGGGTTAGTTAATTAAAAACTATGATAAACTTTGATTTAAAAGTTGTTATTCTGAGAAAATGATTTTTATTATGAACATGAAACTATATCCAAAAATTATGGTTAAACTCAAAGTGGAAGTATGTTTTCTAAAATGGTCATCTAGACGTCGTTCTTTCGACTGAAATGACTACCTTTACAAAAACGACTTGTAACTTATTTTTCCGACTAGAAACCTATACTTTTTTTGTTTAGATTCATAAAATAGAGTTCAATATGAAACCATAGCAATTTGATTCACTCAAAACGGATTTAAAATGAAGAAGTTATGGGTAAAACAAGATTGGATAATTTTTCTCATTTTAGCTACGTGAAAATTGGTAACAAATCTATTCCAACCATAACTTAATCAACTTGTATTATATATTATGTAATCTTGAGATACCATAGACACGTATACAATGTTTCGACCTATCATGTCGACACATCTATATATATTTCGGAACAACCATAGACACTCTATATGTGAATGTTGGAGTTAGCTATACAGGGTTGAGGTTGATTCCAAAATATATATAGTTTGAGTTGTGATCAATACTGAGATACGTATACACTGGGTCGTGGATTGATTCAAGATAATATTTATCGATTTATTTCTGTACATCTAACTGTGGACAACTAGTTGTAGGTTACTAACGAGGACAGCTGACTTAATAAACTTAAAACATCAAAATATATTAAAAGTGTTGTAAATATATTTTGAACATACTTTGATATATATGTATATATTGTTATAGGTTCGTGAATCAACCAGTGGCCAAGTCTTACTTCCCGACGAAGTAAAAATCTGTGAAAGTGAGTTATAGTCCCACTTTTAAAATCTAATATTTTTGGGATGAGAATACATGCAGGTTTTATAAATGATTTACAAAATAGACACAAGTACGTGAAACTACATTCTATGGTTGAATTATCGAAATCGAATATGCCCCTTTTTATTAAGTCTGGTAATCTAAGAATTAGGGAACAGACACCCTAATTGACGCGAATCCTAAAGATAGATCTATTGGGCCTAACAAACCCCATCCAAAGTACCGGATGCTTTAGTACTTCGAAATTTATATCATATCCGAAGGGTGTCCCGGAATGATGGGGATATTCTTATATATGCATCTTGTTATTGTCGGTTACCAGGTGTTCACCATATGAATGATTTTTATCTCTATGTATGGGATGTGTATTGAAATATGAAATATTGTGGTCTATTGTTACGATTTGATATATATAGGTTAAACCTATAACTCACCAACATTTTTGTTGACGTTTTAAGCATGTTTATTCTCAGGTGATTATTAAGAGCTTCCGCTGTCGCATACTTAAATAAGGACAAGATTTGGAGTCCATGCTTGTATGATATTGTGTAAAAACTGCATTCAAGAAACTTATTTTGTTGTAACATATTTGTATTGTAAACCATTATGTAATGGTCGTGTGTAAACAGGATATTTTAGATTATCATTATTTGATAATCTACGTAAAGCTTTTTAAACCTTTATTGATGAAATAAAGGTTATGGTTTGTTTAAAAATGAATGCAGTCTTTGAAAAACGTCTCATATAGAGGTCAAAACCTCGCAACGAAATCAATTAATATGGAACGTTTTTAATCAATAAGAACGGGACATTTCAGTTACCTTGGGGCTATTGTGTTTTTTATTCTTCTGTGTCTTTATATTGCTATACGCATTGATATACACGGTTTGTAATTTCGAGATTGTTATCGGGCTTTATATTCTCCATTATATTTCGGAGCTTCATGCTTTCGTTTTCTCTTCCCGACCTTAAGTCAAGCGGATAATGGTCCAGAATTCATAGATATGAATTTTTGGATGAACATAGTTAATGTTCCAAGAAGAAAATCTTAATGGTACGATCTTGATTTGGCAAATTACCAGAATATCCAAAAATATAGAGCTATCAAGATGATATGTTCTTAATATGTTTGAAAATCGGGTAGAATGTAAGAGTCGTGTAAACAGTACATGATGACGGTATGTTCTGTGAATCATCACGTTCCATTAGAAACTCAGCATGACTTACTGTAATATAATCACGTTGATCAAGTGTCATTATATTATACTAACTCATGCTTCAATTCCCAACACTACTTCAAAAACATTCCTATTTTAAATTCAAATTTTTTTTTTTATAGAATTTAGAAACTAACAAAGTTTCTTTTTATGTTGTAACGCAGATATTGCGAAGAGATAAAAGATTTCGGATAAGAATAGTTGTGAAAATATCTTCAGGAATATCGAAGATATTATAATAAAAGATACGATAATATGGATGATGAAGAAGATTTATCTGTGAAGGTTTAGAATAAGAAGTAAGTTGTTTGCTAATGATTTCAGTAGACACTGAATCATTTGGATCCTTTGAAGGCATGTTTAGTCTTTGTGATTTGTCCACAGCCTCCTTCATGGTCTGCTCAATCCGTTTTCCAGTTTCAAACCTTCTCTTTTTCTCAGCTTTACCACCATACTATTCTTTATCATCAAACTTTTGACTGTTAAAGTCGTTTATAGTTTTTGCTGCTTCATCAGCATTTTTCCAATTTCGGAGAACTAGTTCATAGTTTGGGATGTTTTTCAGAAAATTCACATTCGAAGTATGTAAGTCTAGGAGATAGATGTTATATGTATAACTTTTGACGTAAAATTGTTGTGAAATTCAAAATACTGATTGCTAATTCCCAGTAGTTGGTGTGACAATTATTGTTACAGGATGTAGGTGAGTACATGATGGGGTTTTAATGAATAAGTATAGTGGCTTTTCGGAGAGGCTTAAGTCGAAGGTTAATGAAGTTGTTGATAAGTTTACTGCTAATGTGGCGAGATATGAAAGGTTCCCCGGTAACAATGATGAAGCGGTAATTGTTATAATAAAGTTTATTCGTATAAACAAATGAAGGTGATTTGCTGGAGCTGTGACAAAACTGTCTATTTTGGAAAGAGATTGAAAAATTATATTTGATAATAAATATCAAAGGATCTGACACGGATACATGTTAAACTATAACTTTGGTTTCGAGAGCTTTTCAGATGCATGACAGTGGGTAATATGTGATTGGATCATCATCTCGCATGTCTTTAGGAATTTTGAAGTGTTTGAACACATATTGTAATTGTTAATATACATATGATGTTCTAAGATTTTGAATGATACAAATATTTTTTGTGAGTTCCATGAATAGAAATGAGGTTCTAGGACAGTTTTGAAGTCAAAGTATAGTTTTGAAAGATGTAGGAATCTAAGAGTGATGATTTCGGTTATATCTTGAATCGAATTCTGAGATTTCAAAATCAGAATATATAATTAGATTTTGAATGAGTATGGTTGTTTTGATTTCTATAAAAGAATGTATATTGTTGTGAAAGTAGGGAGTATAATGGATGATTTGCTGAATCAGATTCGAAGAATGTAACCTATTAATTGTGAATTTATATATCTCTCGGGTATTACCTACCCGTTAAAAAAATTTTCACAATTAATATTTTGTACAAAAGAATTTTATTACAGTCTTTATGGAAATATATATGTGTATATTTCTTCAGATGTAATATTGATTTAATGAGTTAATATTAAATTAAACTCATTTGATTTATGGTTAAGGCTAGGATAGATAATTTCTAAACTTTAGAAATTACATAATCGCCGTAGAATGTTTCCCCAATGAAGTTATGAATCAATACTTCATCGTTGTGGTATTCCTTGGTATCTACATGGCGTATGACGTCGATGCTCGTGGGACAGATTGTGAAGTTGAGGTTTGCGATGCGGTTGTTGTTGGTGGTGGTAATGGTACTGTTGATGTTGTTGATGGTGGTACTGGTTATGCTGCTGGTGCTGGTGCTGGTGTTTGTAACCTTTGCACCATATTCTCCAAAGCCACTACCCGAGCGCGAAGCTCGTTGACTTCTTCTATTACACCGGGGTGATTGTCGGTTCGGACGAGCGGATAAATAAGATCTAGAATTTGGTGTAGTATACAATTATGACGAGATACTCTGGAAATGAGAGAGAAAATGGTGTTTCAGACAGGTTCGCCGGTAAGTGCTTCAGGTTCATTGCCAAGAGGGCAATGTGGTGGATGAAAGGGATCGCCTTCTTCTTGTCTCCAATGGTTAAGTAGATTACGAACCCATCCCCAATTCATCCAGAATAGATGATGGCTAATTGGTTGATCCATTCTGGTCACACTGCTTTCGGAGCTCATGTGGAAATCCATATCGGCATAGCTGTCGGAATCCGAGGAACTCGAACTGGTTGAGGGATCCATCTTGTATGATCAGGGAAAGAATTTTTTGGTATGAAATAGATTATAGAATTTAGATTTGGTATTCTTCAATACATAATTTACATATGTATATATAATACCAAAATCCCATAAATTACGGAGGAATCTTTGAAAGATGTCAGTCAAAGTTCACAGTAACAGATATGCTAAGATAAGAATTCGTCTATACACTATTATGCAATAAATGTAGGAAAACGCGTCTAGACTTAAGAATGATAAGCAGGTAATTTCCTAAGGATGGTAAGTAGATGATTTCCGACTAAAAATGATAAGCAAAACTTTTGACATGCAGACACGGTCGAAGTCCAGACTCACTAATGCATCTTAACAACTATCAGTTAGACACACTAATGCAAGACCTGGTTCGCTAAGACCACCGCTCTGATACCAACTGAAAGGACCCGTTCATATACATTATAAACGATTCACAATAGTTGATTACATCGCGAGGTATTTGACCTCTATATGATACGTTTTACAAACATTGCATTCGTTTTTAAAAGACAAACTTTCTTTACATCAAAAATTGATGGCATGCATACCATTTCATATTACATCCAACTATAATTGACTTAATATTAATCTTCATGAACTCAACGACTCGAATGCAACGTCTTTCAAAGTATGTCTTGAATGACTCCAAGTAATATCCTTAAAATGAGCTAATGCACAGCGGAAGATTTCTTTAATACCTGAGAATAAACATGCTTTAAAGTGTCAACCAAAAGGTTGGTGAGTTCATTAGTTTATCATAATCCATCATTTCCGTAATAGTAATAGACCACAAGATTTCAGTTTCTATAAATATCCGTACACTCGCAAGTGTATAAAAGTATTCTATAAGTTGTAGGCACCTGGTAACAAGCCTTAACGTTCATGTTTTACCCTCTGAAGTACACTAGATCAGGTGTGTTTAAAATAACCTCGAAGTACTAAAGCATCCCATAGTCAGGATGGGGTTTGTCAGACCCAATAGATCTATCTTTAGGATTCGCGCCTACCGTACATAGACAAGTAGTTTAATGTTACCAAGCTAAGGGTATATTTCTGGTTTAAACCCACATAGAATTAGTTTTAGTACTTGTGCCTATTTCGTAAAACATTTATAAATCAGCGCATGTATTCTCAGCCCAAAAATATATATAAAAAGGGAGCAAATGAAACTCACAATACTGTATTTCGTAGCAATTATGTATATGACAGCACTGAACAAGTGCAGGGTTTGTCTCGGATTCACGAACCTATATTAAGTATATATATTTATATGTTGGTCAATATCTGTGTAACAATTTAGGTCAAGTCGTAGTGTATCACAATCCTAATGCTCGAGACCGACATGCAAAAGTCAACTTGACCCAAAATGACTTCCAAAATCTATACATGTTTATTATATAATTTATATATAGTAGTTTTATATATTTAAATATATTTATCAGATCTTATTATACTAAATAATACAAGTCATTTATTAATAAATAAAAATTTATATTAAAATTCATATATGATAAAAATATACTTTTATATATCTCAAGTAATAAAATTTATAAAATTCACTTAATATCATAAAAATATAGTGGTATGTATTATTAATGTAATTACATTACGTGTGGTAAAAATATCTTTGTACGCATATTTATTTGATAAAATAATATTGATAATAATGATAATGATAAAAATAATAAAATGATAGTTTCAATAAAAATATTAATTTTTAGTAATAAAGATAATTTTAGCAATAACATCAACTGATAACAGTTATAATAATCGTTTTAATAATAATATTAAAATTAATGATAATTCAGTTGACCATATCTTTTAATCCGTTCATCGAAACCACACGATTTCTAAATGAAAAGTTATTAATTTTTTCTTCAGCTTTTCAACGACATGCATATCATATAACTTATCTCAGTAGCATATGTATCAAATTCGTGATTTATCATAAACTATTTAACGACGAAACTAAGCATACAAACATGCATAATCATATATACTCGAGCACTAGTCAGGGATACACTATTAATATATAAAAGAAAAGATATGAATGCTCACGTATCAATATTGTTATTCAATATTGCAGGAAAGTACGTAGACGCAACGAAAATGATAAACGTTAGGTTGACCTCACGAGCAATACCCTCGATCAATACCCATAACCTTCATAGCTATAGCCCATAATTTCCTTAGCTCTATCCCATTTGAAAACTTATTTTGAAATCGTCTTAATATAACTCCGTCGTAGTATTTTATGTATACTAATAATATCTTGAAATAATACTAAGTAAATATATATATATATATATATATATATATATATATATATATATATATATATATATATATATATATATATATATATATATATATATATATATATATATATATATATATATATATATATATGTAATTCGATTGAGAGAGTTTAGAGAAATATATTTTCAAGTTTCTATGAAATAATGAAACCTATTGAATTCTATTTATAATAGATTTTTGAATTATTAAAGTGAATTATTAAAGTATGAATTATTAAAGTGAATTATTAAAGCATGAATTATTGAAGTGAATTATTAAAGTATGAATTATTAAAGTGAATTATTAAAGTATGAATTATTAAAGTGAATTATTAAAGTATGAATTATTAAAGTGAATTATTAAAGTATGAATTATTAAAGTGAATTATTAAAGTATGAATTATTAAAGTTAAATTAAAGTAAAAGTAAAGTAAAGGTAAAGTTAAAGTATAGTAAAAGTATAAAACTATGTACATATAATACGCGTATAAAAAAAAATATATAATATTAATTTAAATCGTTTTATATATTTAATAAAATAAAATATAAATATCGTTATCTTTATCATACTGGTTAAGTATTGAGTTGTCAAAAAGAATAGATTTCTTAAATCACAGTGGACCTCATAACATAGGCCCGTAATCATATCATAATGTATCTGATAATTCAATTATTTGATATTATCTCTTAATTCTGTCGATAAATATATCGATACAAATATGTTCATGTAAAGTATCATATATCTAATACTTTGTTAATGTTTTCAGTTAATATTATATATTATATATACATATCTATATACACATAATTGTTCGTGAATCGTCGAACACGGTCAAAGGGTAATTGATTACGTGAATGTAGTTCCAAACTTTTTGAGATTCAACATTACAAATTCTGCTTATCGTGTCGGAAACATATAAAGGTTAAGTTTAAATTTGGTCGGAAATTTCCGGGTCGTCACACGCCCCCACCAGTTCTTATAACCGGCAGTTACTAGTTACCAAAGCTAAGGGATTTTCGGTTCAAACTCAGTATAGAATTTAGTATGTACTTGTGTCCATTGTTTTTAAAATAAAATGCATGTATTCTCAGCTCAAAAATATATATTGCAAAATCATTTAAAAAGGGAGCAAATGAAACTCACCATAGCAGCATATAAAGTCGTTCACCAAAATGTGACCGAAACTCGGAAGGCAAAATTAACCGTAGATCTCAACCTAGAGAACATATGTTGGTCAATAAATGTCTATCAAGCTAGGTCTGGTCATAGTGTATCACAATCCTAATGCTCACAATCCTAATGCTCGAGATCGACATACAAAAGTTATCCAAAGTCGTTTCAAAAAGTCAATTTTGACAATAGTTTAACAAAACGATATGTGCTTTATATAAGAATTAATTTACTCGGCTGGTAATATTTAAAAATCCATTTTATCAATCTCGTAAACAAGTTGTTTAAATCTTAATTGTAGATTCAAAAGCAATTTCAATTAACATTAATCATAATTCAGTTGATCATATCTTTTAATCCGTGCATCGAAACTATTCGATATCTAAATGAAAAGTTATTGATTTTTCGCCAGCTTTCCAAAAACATGCATATCATATACCTTTTATCAGTAATATATGTATTTAATTCGTGATTCAACATAAACTCTTTAACGATGAAATTTAGCATACAAGCATGCATAAATATATATACTCGAGCACTAGACATGGATACACAATTAATATATAAAAGATAAGATATGAATGCTCACGTATCAATATTGTGATTCAATATTGCAGGAAAGTACGTAAACGTAACAGAGATGATAAACACTAGGTTTGATTTGCAAACAAAACCACGAACGTTACCCATAACCTCCATAGCTATAACCCATAATTTCCTTAGCTTTATCCCGCTCAAAAAATCATTTTGAAAGTGACACGCTCAAGACCTCGTCGTAGTATTTTATGTATAATACTAATACTACTAATAATAATAAGATTAATAATAATAATAATAATAATAATAATAATAATAATAATAATAATAATAATAATAATAATAATAATAATAATAATAATAATAATAATAATAATAATAATAATAAATATAAGTATATATAGAAGAGAAAGATCGAGGTTGAGAAAGAAATGAATCAGAAACAGAAACAGATCGAGCTTAAATAGATGTGGCCTGATTCCCCCCCCCCCCCCCCCATGCGATCGCATGGTTTGAAGGGCGCTTGGCCATGTGATCGCATGGCCAGCTGTGTCCAGCCTGGTTCCTTTGTTTGTTTGTTCGTCGACATATTAATTAATTATATTTATAATATATTTAATTTACATAATTAATTATATATTATATTAAATTCACGTGCATAGTTAACTTGTAATTTTCATTCCGATAAGTCATACGTCGTCACTCGACTTATGTCCCGGTTTCGGTTTTTCGAACGTCCTTTCGTACACTGAGAAAACTGGCTCTTTACGTTTCGTGACTCGTACCTTTGTTAAAATATAGTCTTAAATTATCAATAAACTATATCACTCAAAGTGTATCTTAAACTTTCAAGTGTTTTGGTCATTTACTTCTATAAATCATCGTCTCGTAGCAAAGTTTTTTTTTACTGTAGCAAATAGTGATTTTCAGAAAACACTGTAGCTTTTCGGGTACTGTAGCAATTCGAAAATACTGTAGCAAATTAGTATTTTACTGGTTCATCTTAAACGTTTTAGTTAACTTATCTAAATATCAATCGAATCAATAATCGAATGTTACTATCGTTTACTAAATAACTTTTATATATATACACATATATATATATATATATATATATATATATATATATATATATATATATATATATATATATATATATATATATATATATATATATATATATATATATATATATATATATATATATATATATATATATATATATATATATATATATATATATATATATATATATATATGCACATTAAGTTATATATATATTGTTCGTGAATCTTCGAGAACAGTCAAGGAATAATTGATTACATGAATATAGTTCCAAAACTTTGAGACTCAACTTTACAGACTTTGCTTATCGTGTCGAAAACATTAAATCATTTAAAGATAAAGTTTAAATTTGGTCAGAAATTACCGGGTCATCACAGTACCTACCCGTTAAAGAAATTTCGTCCCGAAATTTAAGTGAGGTCGTCATGGCTAACAATAAAAATGTTTTCATGACGAAAATGAGTTGATAAATAGAATTTTATCACCGTTGAATAATATGGATAAAACAATCCAATTACTCGAAGCGTATGAGAGAAGTTATCGTAATAGAGTGAAATGGAGAATAGAGATTCGTTTTAACTTTTGACGTAGTAACGATTGATTTCCGGAATTTAAGGAATAGAAAATCTTCATAATCTAAATAAGATTTGATTCTTCGAAATTTAAGGAAATTAAGATTTCCTTTGATTAAATGCGTAATCTGCCTCGATTGCTATGTCTGATATTTTGCTATAAATTGACCTTTTCTATTTCATTTATTTTCACCACTCCTATAATCTTCTTCCTTATTTCATACATCTTAATAGATTGTGAAAATGCTTCATCCAGTTCTGATTCTTCATATACTCCTAACTTTCATATCTATCATTCTTCTTTTTCATCTGACGCCGGAGGAATCTATTCACTTTTATTATACTCTTAGCTTTATAGTGGTTTTAGTTCTCCCGTGTCTTTACATTGCAATACATATTGATATACATGGTTTGTAATTTATGTGTTTTTATCGGGCTTTATATTCCCCGTTATATTTCGGAGCTTCATGCTTTCGTTCTCTCTTCCCGCCTTCAAGTCAAGCGAATAATGGTCCAGAATTCGTAGGTATGGATTTTGAAATGAACATAGTTAATATTCTAAGAAGGGAATTATAATGGCACGATCTTGATTTGTCAAATTACCAGAATATCCGGAAAAGACCGAATCATCAAGAAATATATTTTCTTGATATATTTAAAGATTATATAGAATGAAAGAGTTATGTAACATGGTTCATGATGAGGGTGTGATCTGTGAACCTTTATCACGTTCCATTAGAAACTCAGCATGACTTACTGTAATATAATCACGTTGATCAAGTGTCATTATAATATACTAACTCATGCTTCAATTCCCAACATTACTTCAAAACATCTATTTTTCGAATTTTTTCAGATTTTAGAAACTAAAATAGTTTCTTTTATGATGTAACACAGATAGCGTGAAGAGGTAAATATTTTTGAATAATAATAGTTTTGAAGATATCTTCAGAAATATCGAAGATATTTATAATGAAAGATATGATAATATCTTAGAATTTCTAATATCGAAGGATGATGAAGAAGATTTGTTCGTAAAGGTTTAGAGTCAGGAGCATGGTATTCGTTAATGACTTCAGCAGACACTGAATCATTTAGATTCTTTGAAGGCAGGTTTAGTCTTTGTGATTTATCCACAGCCTCCTTCATGGTTTGCTCAATCCGTTTTCCAGTACCAAAATTTCTCTTTTTCTGTGCTTTTCCAACACACTACTCTTTATTATCAAACTTTCGACTGTTAAAGTTGTTTACAGTTTTTTGCTGCTTCATCAGCATTTTTCCAAAATTCGGAGAACTAGTTTCGCAGTTTGGGTGTTTTTCAGAAACTTCACATTCAAAGTATGTAAGTCTAGGAGATAGATGTTATATGTATATATATAATTGTTGACGTAGAATTGCTGCAAAATTCAAAATACTGATTGCTAATTCCTGATAGTTGGTATGGAAATTATTGTTACAAGATGTGGATGAGTATATGATAGGGTTTCAATGAGTATAATGATTTTTTGGAAGGTCAAGGATCAATGAAGTTGTTGGTAAAATTTTCTGCTAATGTGGTGGAACATGAAAGGTTCCCCAGTAACAAAACGTATATACCAAAGTTACAAGTCTGAAAGGTTGTCGTTGACTGGTTGAATGGTTGATAATACTGGATACTTTGAAAAGGAATTGCAAGATTATTTTCAGTAATAACAATGCTAAAGGATCTTTCACAGTTTTGAAGTCAAAGTATAGCTTTGAAAGATGTAGAGATCTAAGAATGATATCACTTGTTAAATCTTGACTTGGATTCTGATCCGTCAATATCAGAATATGTAATTGAATTTGTATAGAAACGATTGTATATCGCTGTGAGCATAGTTAATAATTTTTGAATCAAAGTTGAAGAATGTACATTATAACATATTAATTGTGAACTTATATATTTTTCGGGAATTACCTACCCGTTAAAGATTTCACAAGTAATATTTTGTACAAAAGAATTTTCATTACAGTCTTTATGAAAATATATGTATGTATATTTCTTCAGATGTAATACGGATTTAATGAGTTAATATCATATTAAGCTCATTTGATTTTCGGCTTGACTTAGAAATGATTAATCTCTAAAACATTAAAGATTACATAATCTTTGCGAAGTTTTTCACTAATGAAATCAATACTTCATTATTTATTCTTATTGATATTCCTCGGTGAAGGATGTTGGTGCTCGTGGAATTTTTGTGAACCTTACAAGACATAGATGATGTTTTCTGGAAAGTTTCGAGTATATCGAAAGTGAAAATGTAAAATTAATTATGTAATTGATTAATACACTTGGTTTATTATGAAATGGAATTCATTGGATTGAAACAGAGATTGTAGTTAACAATGGTTAAGTTGTTAAGGAAGGATGTACATCATTGCATATTAGTAATATGAACTAACCGAGTAGTACCTACCAGTTAAGATTCACACGTAATAGCTTAGTACGAAAAGATTTATTTTGATTTCAAAATTCATATATATTAAATATACATAAAATTTCTTCAGGGGAAATGAGTTAATACTTCATCGGTTATTGTTGCTGGTATTTCTTGGTAACTACGGTGCGTATGACGTTGATGCTCGTGGAACAGATTGTGAAGTTGAGGTTTGCGATGCGGATGTTGTTGTTGGTGGTAATGGTACTGTTGGTGTTGTTGTCGGTGGTACTGTTGATGCCGGTGATGCTGCTGGTGCTTGTAACCTTTGCACCGTATTCTCCAAAGCCACTACCCGAGCGCGAAGCTCGTTGACTTCTTCTACTACACCGGGATGATTGGCGGTTCGGACGAGCGGATGAATAAGATCCAGAATTTGAGATAGTATATTATCGTGACGAGATACTCTGGAAATGAGAGAGAAAATGGTGTCTCGAACAGGTTCGCCGGTAAGTGCTTCAGGTTCTTCGCCAAGAGGGCAATGTGGTGGATGGAATGGATCACCTTCTTCTTGTCTCCAATGATTAAGTAGACTATGAACCCATCCCCAATTCATCCAGAATAGATGATGGCTAATTGGTTGATCCATTCCGGTTACACTGTCTTCGGAATTCAGGTGAATATCCATATCAGAATAGCTGTCGGAGTTTAAGGAATTTGAACTAGATACGGGATCCATCTTGTATAATTAGGGAGATAATTTTTGATATGAATTAGATTATAGAATTTAGTTTGGTATTCTTCAATACATAATTTACATATCTATATATAATACCAAATTCCATAAATCACGGAGAAATTTTCGGAAGATGTCAGGAAAAGTTTACAGTAACAGATACGCTAAGATATGAATTTTTATCTATACACTATTTATGCAATAAATGCAGGAAAACGTGTCTAGACTTAAGAATGATAAGCAGGTAATTTCTGACAAGAAATGATAAGCAAAACTTTTAACATGCAGACACGGTCGAGGTCCAGACTTACTAATGCATCCTAACAACTATTAGTTAGACACACTCATGCAAGACCTGGTTCACTAGGACCAACGCTCTGATACCAACTGTGACGATCGCTCCAAATCTATATGGACGAACACGTCATTCATCGATTTCATTGCGAGGTATTTGACCTCTATATGATACGTTTTGTAAACATTGCATTCTTTTGAAAAGGCACACCATAAATGAATATTTAAATCAAAGATTTTCGACATCTGATGATTTCTACATATAGACAATCACCGTAAATAATAGTTTACAATAGTAATTCCATTGACAATGCAGTCAAAATAAGATACATGGTGATGATTTGGTGAATGCAACGTTTCTTTGATAAATATGCCATGTAAGTCTCCATGCACATAGGTTGTCTAACATATAAGAAAATAGCGGAAGACTTCTAGGGAACCTGAGAATAAACATGCTAACAAGTGTCAACACAAAGGTTGGTGAGTTCATAGTTTTAGTGTTTCGCATAATCTGTATATAAAGGTGGATCACAAGATTTCAGTTGTTTCATCCAGAAACGTTTATCAAAATATTCTACGAAATTGAGCACCCTGGTAACTAAACTTAACGTATATATAATTTGTACCCTTTGTATAATCATCTTAATAATACACGCAAACCAACGTGTATGCTTCTCAAATAGCATACGTCCGTTAAAAGGCTAGCGCTCTAGCTCGGACGGGGATATCAAGCCCTATGGATCCATATACTACTACTCGCGCCCACCAGTTCTTATAACCGGCAATTACTAGTTACCAAAGCTAAGGGATTTTTGGTTCAAACTCAGTATAGAATTTAGTATGTACTTGTGTCCATTGTTTTTAAAATAAAGTGCATGTATTCTCAGCTCAAAAATATATATTGCAAAATCATTTAAAAAGGGAGCAAATGAAACTCACCTTAGCAGCATATAAAGTCGTTCACCAAAATGTGACCGAAACTCGGAAGGCAAAATTAACCGTAGATCTCAACCTAGAGAACATATGTTGGTCAATAAATGTCTATCAAGCTAGGTCTGGTCATAGTGTATCACAATCCTAATGCTCGAGATCGACATACAAAAGTTATCCAAAGTCGTTTCAAAAAGTCAATTTTGACAATAGTTCAACAAAACGATACGTGCTTTATATAAGAATTCATTTACTCGGCTGGTAATATTTAAAAATCCATTTTATCAATCTCGTAAACAAGTTGTTTAAATCTTAATTGCAGATTCAAAAGAAATTTCAATTAACGTCAATCATAATTCAGTTGATCATATCTTTTAATCCGTTCATCGAAACTATTCGATATCTAAATGAAAAGTTATTGATTTTTCGCCAGCTTTCCAAAAACATGCATATCAGATACCTTTTATTAGTAATATATGTATTTAATTCATGAATCAACATAAACTGTTTAACGACAAAATTTAGCATACAAGCATGCATAAATATATATACTCGATCACTAGACATGGATACACAATTAATATATAAAAGATAAGATATGAATGCTCACGTATCAATATTGTGATTCAATATTGCAGGAAAGTACTGATAATGCTAAAAACAAACATATATTTCATAGCATTATCCCTCAAGAAAGACAAGCTTTTAGTTGCAATTGTTCTATTTACAAGGGATATTCGTTTAAATAATAAAAGGTGAAGACAAAAGACAGATTCGACGAATTGAAGATGCAAACGACCAAAAAGCTCAAAAGTACAAAATACAATCAAAGAGGTTCCAATTATTGATAAGAAACGTCTCGAAATTACAAGAGTACAAGATTCAAAACGCAAAGTACAAGATATTAAATTGTACGCAAGGACGTTCGAAAATCCGGAACCGGGACATGAGTCAACTCTCAACGCTCGACGCAACGGACCGAAAGTTACAAATTAATTATGTATATAAATATAATATAATATATAATTAATTATATAAATTATATATTTATATTATATTTATATTATTAAAATCCGTCGCCAAGTAAAGATCCAAATTGGAGTGAGCTGGAAATTCAAACTCCGCGACTCGCGGAGTTTGAAGGGGAAATTGACCGCGATTCGCGGAGCACTCAAATCCAAATCTGCCTATAAAAGGCAACGCATTTTGATCGTTTTAAATATCCATCCATCAATCTCTCTATCTATATGTAAACGTATATATATATATATATATATATATATATATATATATATATATATATATATATATATATATATATATATATATATATATATATATATATATATATATATATATATATATATATATATATTTTAATTTTAATTTTAATTTTAAATCCTAATAATAAGGGTATGTTAGCGAATGTTGTAAGGGTGTAAGTCGAAATTCTGTCCGTGTAACGCTACGCTATTTTTAATCATTGTAAGTTATGTTCAACGTTCAACCTTTTTAATTTAATGTCTCGTAGCTAAGTTATTATTATGCTTATTTAAGCCGAAGTAATCATGATGTTGGGCTAATTATAAAAACTATATTCCTACTCCAAAACCCATATTTCCTCCATGGTCTATAGAAATCCAACCACCGTATCCTACTTATAATCCAGCTGAAGCATTTTATAACACATACGGTTATGCATGGAACCCCTACTGGTATCAGTATCAACCATAGTTTATTTAGTTTTATTTATTTTATTTTTGTAATGTTACTACATTTAACACTTATGTTGATATTCTAATAGTTTTTATAATTTTCTAACTTTTATTATTAGATTTTAATAATTTTTGAATGTGGGGTAATATACCAAACTTCAAAAATATGTATATATGTTTGCAGTTTATCTTATGTACACAACAGGGTAAAACAACGCATTTTCAAAGACTGGCATTAAGTTCAGCAATAGCAACTAATTTTAACGACAAGATGCAAAATATATGTGAAATAACAACAAGACGGAATGAACAAATGATGTGCACCATTTATCATTCAACACAAACAACAATATGTTTGGAAACTTTGGTAAAATTTAATCATTTTTCTACGCTAATCACCCTCAATAATTTAAATTGTTACTGATTTCTTGCAAATGAGGGCATTGCAAGATCTTAAGTGTGGGAAGGGGTTAAAATCTTTCGGATTTTAAAATTTTTTTTTATTTAAACACTTGGTTACCATTAAAAATACTAGTAACGCAGTAGTTGTATTAGAATCTAGTGCTCTCTGATAACAAAGAACAGCCTTAGTCTTATATACTGACTACCCAATTCTAGTAAAATTTTTCAAGATTTTCAATTAAATGAACTCAAAATCATGTTTATACATATTTATGAACGATAAAACTAGGTATTAACACCGAAATTATTGTTACCTCGGAAAGGACATAAATTGAGAAACAAACCAAAATGTTAGAATTCATTTAAAATGGAATATAGGACAATAAAAAGGCAAATAAAAGAAAATAAAAGCCAAGTGTGGGAAAATTTACCAAGTTATTTTAAACATATGTCACATATTTCTGTAACAAATAATTGAAGATACTTTTGCTTTGGACTAAACTAAACAGTTTTACCCGATTTACTGTAAAAAAAAAAGATGGATCTACACGATGAATCAATTCCATCATTTAAAGGAAGTAAAGTTTTCCGAAAAAGAAACGCGCTTCTTGATTTAGGTCAAGAAGTTGTCGTTCAGACCAGCTGTAGGTTGACGAAAAATCTAGAAAAGTCATCACTAAAATTAGCAGGAAATTCACGGACCTCAGCATCAAACAGGATCGCCAAGTGGTCAGATTTATCCTAACCATGAGAGGATCTGTCTTGTAAAATGGGGAGGACGCCGTGCAAATTAGCTGGATAAGACTAATGAATCAGATCCCCAGAAAGGATAATCTCCTTTAAAGATCAAAAATCAGCTTTTAAGACTGATATTACTCAATCCTAGAGATTGACTTTAAAGATTGAGAATTACAAACTCATGGAATTCGATGATATCTAAACTCAAGCTTGAACGAGAAAATATTTTGATCAAAATTACAAACCGATTTGTTTTCTGAAAACCCATTTTCAATGCGTTCATTACCATTGAACGTAAAATCCTAGGAATTCACCTGGAATTCTTTAGGTCACCTGAACCAAATCGGGTGTCAACTGTAAGAACGGTGGTTGCATAGCATGGTCAAAGACAGGACCTTGTGCCAGACTGAAAAATCATAGGATGATCTTTACTATTGCTCCTACCAAGGATAGTACTAGCATCCGACACGTTATAGACCATAATCATCTGCATGTCACGGGACATTGCCTTAACAGTTTCTTGTTCATCGCTTTGCTTTACAACCGGACGGTAGTTTACCGAAAGGTAATATTCGGAACAAGTAAACTGGATGTGTGCTTTCCGATACAGGGATAGCAGTGGATTACACGAGCCTAAAAGTTTTAGCTAAAATATTGATCCATAAATATATTTTGCAACACCGATGGTGGATCAAATCAGAAAACTTGTCTAGGGTAAAATCTAGCATGAATTTTCAAAAGATCAAATGTTTTCATAAAGATCTAATTTCCTAAAGGATCTAAATATTTATAGTCATGTGAGACTGTAAACCACATCGTTACTATCATTGTTCATAGCGCCGTATTGAAATCACTGATGTACAAAGTGTGAAGAATAAAGAAGTGATTCAAGTATTTTTATTTCAAGACTATATTCCTTGAGGACAAGCAACGCTTAAGTGTGGGAATACAGATAATGCTAAAAACGAACATATATTTCATAGCATTATCCCTCAAGAAAGACAAGCTTTTAGTTGCAATTGTTCTATTTACAAGTGATATTCGTTTAAATAATAAAAGGTGAAGACAAAAGACAGATTCGACGAATTGAAGACGCAAACGACCAAAAAGATCAAAAGTACAAAATACAATCAAAGAGGTTCCAATTATTGATAAGAAACGTCTCGAAATTACAAGAGTACAAGATTCAAAACGCAAAGTACAAGATATTAAATTATACGCAAGGACGTTCAAAAATCCGGAACCGGGACATGAGTCAACTCTCAACGCTCGACGCAACGGACCGAAAGTTACAAATTAGTTATGTATATAAATATAATATAATATATAATTAATTATATAAATTATATATTTATATTATATTTATATTATTAAAATCCGTCGGCAAGTAAAGATCCAAATTAGAGTGAGCTGGAAATTCAAACTCCGTGACTCGCGGAGTTTGAAGGGGAAATTGACCGCGACTCGCGGAGCACTCAAATCCAAATCTGCCTATAAAAGGCAACGCATTTTGATCGTTTTAAATATCCATCCATCAATCTCTCTATCTATATGTAAACGTATATATATATATATATATATATATATATATATATATATATATATATATATATATATATATATATATATATATATATATATATTTATATTTTTATTTTAATTTTAATTTTAAATCCTAATAATAAGGGTATGTTAGCGAATGTTGTAAGGGTGTAAGTCAAAATTCTGTCCGTGTAACGCTACACTATTTTTAATCATTGTAAGTTATGTTTAACCTTTTTAATTTAATGTCTCGTAGCTAAGTTATTATTATGCTTATTTAAGCCGAAGTAATCATGATGTTGGGCTAATTACTAAAATTGGGTAATTGGGCTTTGTACCATAATTGGGGTTTGGACAAAAGAACGACACTTGTGGAAATTAGACTATGGGCTATTAATGGGCTTTATATTTGTTTAACTAAATGATAGTTTGTTAATTTTAATATAAAGATTTACAATTGGATGTACCTATAAATAACCATATACACTCGATCGGACACGATGGGCGGGGAATTTATATGTACGAATAATCGTTCATTTAACCGGACACGGGAATGGATTAATAGTCTATGGAATTATTAAAACATGGGTGAAATTATGTACAAGTACACTTGGCATAATTGATAACAAAGTATTAAGACCTTGTTACAGTTTAAGTCCTCAATTAGTTGGAATATTTGACTTCGCGTATAAGGATAATTTGACGAGGACACTCGCACTTTATATTTATGACTGATGGACCGTTATGGACAAAAACCAGACGGACATATTAAATAATCCAGGACAATTAACCCATGGGCATAAAACTAAAATCAACACGTCAAACATCATGATTACGGAAGTTTAAATAAGCATAATAATTTTATTTCATATTTAATTTCCTTTATTTTATATTTAATTGCACTTTTAATTATCGCACTTTTATTTATTGTTATTGTATTTAATTGCACTTTTAATTAATTGTACATTTTAATTATCGCAAGTTTATTTTATCGCACTTTTAGTTATCGCAATTTCATTATCGTTATTTACTTTACGCTTTAAATTAAGTTATATTTATTTTTAATATTTTACATTAGGTTTTAACTGCGACTAAGTTTTAAAATCGACAAACCGGTCATTAAACGGTAAAAACCCCCCTTTATAATAATAATATTACTTATATATATTTTTGTATTTTTATAAAATAAAACTAATATAGTGTTAAGCTTTGTTTAAAGATTTTCCCTGTGGAACGAACCGGACTTACTAAAAACTACACTACTGTACGATTAGGTACACTGCCTATAAGTGTTGTAGCAAGGTTTAAGTATATCCATTCTATAAATAAATAAATATCTTGTGTAAAATTGTATCGTATTTAATAGTTTTTTTCGTTGTAAAAATAAAGCTATTTCATATACACCTCGCATAATATCAAGTATTTTTGGCGCAGCTGCCGGGGAACAAAATCTAGCTTAAAAGCCGGAAGCGCAACGCTAATATAAAATAAAAAGATTTTTATTTTTAGTTTACTTTTATAAAAATACGTTTTTGTAAAAATACATTTTAAATATTCGAAAATATAAAAAGAAAAACAAAAATATAAATATTTTTAAGAGTTTGTTAAATATTTAAGTTTTATAAAATTTCTGTATTTCTATTTTTATTTTAGTTTTTAAAACATAAGTTTTTATTTAATTTATATAAATATTTTATTTAATTATTAAAACAGAAAATATAAAGCAGAAAAATATAAAAAAATATATAATAAAAACTGAACCTATCAAATTTGAACCTGGTACACGTTGAACCTGCAATCTCCGCGACTTGCGGGGGTTTTGAACTGGGTTCACCGCGACTCGCGGAGCCGCCCAGACAGGTCACACAGAAACCCTAGTAAGCATTAATTACGGAGTATTTATTATTATTATTATTAATTAGGGTTAATTAGTTTAATATTTAATTTAAGTTTCAATTTAATTAGTAATAATTAATTATAATCAGTTTATTTATATATAAAAAATAATACTTTTATAATATAAATATATAAAAATAATATTTTTATAAAATTAAATAATTTTATCAATTTTAATCTTATTTTTATTCTTGTATTTTTTTTAATCGTTTATTGGTAATTTTTGTATTTTTATCATTCGTATTTAGTTTTAAGTCATAATTTTTGCCATAGTTATTTTTACTTCTAGATTTTTAGGCTTTGCTGTAAAATCCCTTAAGTGCTTTCTCTTTAGACTAAGATTTAGGTGCTTTAGAATTTTGCGACGCCTATCTAAGTTTTAGTATATTTTTTTTAAGATATTGCCATTTGGGATATAGTTTTACTTGTAAGCTTTAATATTTTTAGACGCAACTTTTAATTTTTAGTTTTTAAGTTCCTTTTTAGGTTTCGACGCGCTATTTTCTTATTTTAATTTTTCGACACCTTTTACCTATGTATCAATTATCACTCCAATTAGTAATCTCAATTTGCAATTTTAATTTTAAGTTAGTGATAATAATAAGGTTGGGATAGTCGAGTGTTTTAAAGTTTTATAAGTTGCTCTTTTTCTTTCTTATTTCTCCAATTTTAATACCGACGCGCTCTTTTTCTTTCTTATTTCTCGCAATTCTAGTTTTAGGACTTAGAATTTTCTCTATTTCTTATCTAAAACTTCTTAAAATTTCAAAAATTTATTTTAAGTGGTTAAATTGATAGACATCAAAATTTTCTGGTTCGTAGTAATAGTTGGATTTGTACGTGGACCGGGTTATTGGAGCCAAACAGTACTCAATTATATTGAGACCAAACGAATCCTGCCCCTCTGCTGCTTCTTTTGGCTATTCGAAACGTGGGCAAAATCAGAAAAGTCTATTAATTGGATAACTTATATAATTTTTCTTTCCTTTTAAAAACTAATAGGATATTCAGTGAATGCACCGAGCAAGATATTCACCACCTTTTGTACGTTCACCACCTGTAACCAGATCAAGACATCTAGCAAATATTGTCGCCGTTGATTTTTCTTTAGAATCGTCATCCAGTAGACCAAGTACTCCAATTCAAATTTCCGATAATCCATTTTTTGAACCCGACCTCACAATTGAGAATCCGGAGAATATTCAGGGACAATTCATAGATCCTGAACCATTAATTTTTCCTCCGGAACCACCAATCATTCAAACAGAGATTGTTGAGGAACGAACCATTAAATCAGAATCGTCTAGTGATTCAGATTCAACAAATTCAATCATGGAAAATCTGGAACCTTTAAGTATGGAAGACCGAATGAGAGCTAAACGCACTGGCCAAGGTCACGCAATTACTCATCCTGACATTAATGCGCCAGATTATGAAATCAAAGGACAAATTCTACACATGGTAACTAATCAATGCCAATTTAGTGGTGCGCCGAAGGAAGATCTAAATGAACATCTTCGTACCTTTAATAGGATCTGCACACTATTTAAAATAAGAGAAGTGGAGGATGAACAGATATATCTCATGTTATTTCCCTGGACTTTAAAGGGAGAAGCCAAAGATTGGTTGGAATCGTTACCTGAAGGGGCGATTGATACATGGGATGCTTTAGTTGAAAAATTTCTTAAACAATTCTTTCCGGCATCTAAAGCCGTAAGACTTCAAGGAGAAATTGTTACATTCACACAGAAACCAAATGAAACTCTATATGAGGCATGGACCAGATTTGAAAAGTTATTGAGAGGATGTCCGCAACATGGTTTAGACACTTGTCAAATAGTACAAATATTCTACCAAGGATGCGACATCACTACAAGGAAAGACATCGATATAGCAGCTGATGGTTCTATTATGAAGAAAACCAAAACTGGTGCTTACAAAATTATTGATAACACTGCTTCCCACTCACATGAGTGACACTAAGAAAAAGATATCGTTAGATCATCTAAAGCAGCTAGAGCCGATTCTAGCCATGACTTAGATTCCATTTCTGCAAAGATAGATGCTGTCGAGAGATGAATGGAAAAGATGACTAAGGATATACACTCAATACGAATTAGTTGTGAGCAGTGTGGAGGACCACATTTGACAAAAGATTGTCTCAGTATTGAACTAACAATGGAACAAAGAGAGAATGTTTCATACATAAACCAAAGGCCTGGAAATAATTATCAGAATAATTATCAACCGCCAAGACCAATTTACAATCAAAACCAGAATTATAACCGAAATATTCCATACAATAACCAACAAGGTCCTAGTAATCAACAAGTATCCAACAATACTTACAACCAGCAAAGACCTAATTTTCAAAACAAACCACCACAAACCGATGATAAAAAACCGAATTTAGAAGATATGATGACGAAGCTAGTTGAAACTCAAACGCAGTTTTTCACATCTCAGAAACAAACCAATGAATAAAATGCTCAAGCATTTAGAAATCAACAAGCTTCTATTCAAAATTTGGAACAAGAAGTAAGTAACCTAGCATGGTTAATAGGTGAAAGAAAACCGGGAAGTTTACCTAGTGATACAAATGCTAACCCCCGGAATGAAACAGCTAAAGCCATTACCACAAGAAGTGGTACAACAATTAAACCACCTGAAATACCTGTAATTTCTGATGAAGCTATTCCTACTCCACAAGAACCACAATCTGAACAAGATAAGGAAAAAGAACCGGTAGTTGAAAAGGTTAATGAAGATAACACAGTTAAGGCTAAACATTATGTTAAACCATACCAACCACCACTTCCTTACCCGAGTAAAATGAAAAAAGAGAGACTTGAAGCCGAGCAATCCAAATTCTTGGATATGTTTAAACAGATAAATGTAAATCTTCCTTTCATTGATGTGATTTCAGGAATGCCTAGATATGCTAAATTTCTGAAAGATCTAATCACAAATAGAAAGAAAATGGAAGAACTCTCGACCGTTACTATGAATGCTAATTGTTCTGCAGTGCTGTTGAATAAGATACCAGAAAAATTATCTGATCCAGGAAGTTTCACAATTCCATGTTTTCTGGGTAGTCTTAGTTCAATAGAAGCATTGGCAGACTTAGGTGCTAGTATAAATTTAATGCCATATTCACTATACACTAAACTAGACCTTGGAGAATTAAAACCAACAAGAATAAGTATACAACTAGCCGATCGATCAATAAAATATCCTAGAGGGATAATGGAGAACATGCTTGTTAAAGTTGGTACTTTAGTATTTCCAGTAGATTTTGTTGTTCTGGACATGGAAGAAGATTCTCAAGTTCCTCTCATATTAGGAAGACCATTCTTAAACACGGCTAAAGCAATGATAGACGTGTTTGGTAAGAAACTGACCCTAAGTATAGAGGAAGAGAGTGTTACCTTTTCAGTTGATAGAGCAATGCAACAATCGCAATCTGCAGATGATACACGTTATTATATTCAAACTATAGAATCACATGCAGAATTGTTAGAAGAATTTCCAGAATTACAAGGAACAGGAGAATGTTCTTTAGGAGAAGGTACTGAACCAATTGATGAAACTGAAATGTTAGCTACACTAATGGCTAATGGATATGAACCAACAATAGAAGAAATTCAAATGCTAAAAGAAGAAGACAGATATCGATATAAATCATCGATAGAAGAACCACCAACATTAGAGTTAAAGCCACTTCCAAACCATTTGGAATATGCTTATTTACATGGTGAATCTGAATTACCTGTAATAATATCGTCTTCTCTTACTGAAAATGAGAAATCACAACTCATTTCTGTGTTGAAAGCTCATAAACCAGCCATTGCATGGAAGATTCATGATATTAAAGGAATAAGTCCTTCGTATTGCACACATAAAATCCTTATGGAAGAAGGTCATAAAACGTATGTGCAACGCCAACGAAGACTAAATCCTAATATGCAAGATGTAGTTAAGAAAGAAATTATTAAACTGCTAGATGCAGGTTTAATTTCTCTAATTTCTGATAGTCCATGGGTAAGCCCAGTTCAATGCGTGCCTAAGAAGGGTGGCATGACTGTCATTACAAATGAGAAAAATGAGCTTATTCCTACTAGGACTGTAACAGGATGGCGTGTATGTATTGATTATAGAAAATTAAATGACGCCACTAGAAAAGATCACTTTCCCTTACCTTTCATTGATCAAATGTTGGAAAGATTAGCCGGAAATAGTTACTATTGTTTTCTTGATGGATTTTCCGGATATATTCAAATTCCAATAGCACCCGAGGACCAAGAGAAAACCACATTCACGTGCCTTTATGGTACTTTTGCTTACAAACGCATGCCATTTGGACTTTGCAACGCCCCTGCAACCTTTCAAAGGTGCATGATGGCAATTTTTCACGACGTGATAGAAGAATGCATGGAAGTTTTCATGGATGACTTTTCAGTTTTCGGTGATACATTTGAAACATGTCTAGCTAATCTTGAACGAATGCTTATTAGATGCGAACAATCAAATCTAGTTCTTAATTGGGAGAAATGCCATTTCATGGTTAAAGAAGGCATCGTTCTTGGTCATAAAATTTCAAAGGAAGGAATTGAAGTGGATAGAGCTAAAGTAGATGTAATTGCTAAACTTCCACATCCCACCAATGTTAGAGGAGTTAGGAGTTTTCTAGGGCATGCCGGTTTTTACCGACGTTTCATAAAAGATTTCTCTAAAATTGCCACTCCTATGAATAAACTCCTAGAAAAGGATGCTCCATTCATCTTTTCAGATGAATGCATCAAATCTTTTAATATTCTTAAAGAGAAACTCACTAATGCGCCAATCATGATAACACCAAATTGGAATCTACCGTTTGAACTAATGTGCGATGCAAGTGATTTTGCAATGGGAGCCGTTTTAGGACAAAGGATTGAAAAATGACTTCAACCTATATATTATGCTATTAAGACGTTACAAGGAGCACAAACAAATTACACAACTACTAAAAAAGAACTCCTTGCTATTGTCTTTGCTTTTGACAAATTTCGATCATATCTCGTTCTAGCTAAAACGGTGGTCTATACCGACCATTCTGCTCTTAGATACCTATTTTCGAAACAAGATGCCAAACCAAGATTAATCCGTTGGATCTTACTCTTACAAGAGTTTGATATTGAAATCCGAGATAAAAAAGGAGCAGAAAATCTCGCAGCCGATCATCTTTCTCGTCTTGAAAATCCTGAATTAGAAGTTCTAAATGAATCGGCCATACAAGACAACTTTCCTGATGAATATTTATTGAAGATAGATTATAATGAAATTCCATGGTTTGCAGACTATGCAAACTACTTAGTATGTGGATTCCTTGAAAAAGGATTATCGTACCAAAAACGAAAGAAATTCTTCAGTGATATAAAACACTATCTCTGGGAAGATCCACATTTGTTTAAAAGTTATCCCGATGGAATAATACGCCGATGTGTATTCGGAGATGAAGCTAGTAAAATTTTAAACCATTGTCACACAGGACCAACAGGAGGGCATTATGGGCCTCAACTCATAGCAAGAAAAGTTTATGATGCTGGATTCTATTGGCCTACAATTTACAAAGACGCACACCTTCTTTGCAAATCCTTTGATGCTTGTCAAAGGGCCGGAAAAATAAGTCAACGTGATGAAATGCCACAAAATGTCATTCAAGTATGTGAAGTATTTGACATTTGGGGTATTGACTTTATGGGTCCATTTCCAAAATCTCATAATAATCTATATATTCTCGTAGCCTTTGATTATGTATCTAAATGGGCGGAAGCACAAGCTCTCCCAACTAACGATGCACGAGTTGTAGTCAACTTTTTAAAACGTCTTTTTGCAAGGTTTGGAACACCGAAAGCTTTAATAAATGATCGGGGTACTCATTTATGTAATAATCAACTTGAGAAAGTTCTTAAAAGATATGAAGTAACTCATAAAATCTCCACCGCTTATCATCCACAGACGAGTGGACAAGTTGAAAATACCAACCGAGCTTTAAAACGTATTCTAGAAAAAACCGTAGGATCAAATCTGAAGGAATGGTCCATTAAGTTGGAGGATGCACTTTGGGCTTTTAGAACAGCTTACAAAACTCCAATTGGAACCACACCTTTTAGACTCGTTTATGGAAAAGCATGTCATCTTCCAGTAGAAATTGAACACAAAGCATTTTGGGCTTTGAAGACATGTAATCTTGATTTACATGAAGCTGGACGACTACGGTTAAGTCAATTAAACGAATTAGAAGAATTAAGACATGAAGCATACGAAAATTCGTTAATCTATAAGGAAAGAACGAAGAAATGGCATGATAAAAGAATCAGAAGTTCAAAAGAATTTAAAGAAGGAGACAGAGTTCTTCTTTTCAATTCACGATTCAAGCTATTTCCTGGAAAATTGAAATCAAGATGGTCTGGACCATTCATAGTCAAAAGAGTTTTCCCGTACGGAACAGTAGAATTGATAAATTCAAATGAGATTGAATTTAAGGTTAATGGTCACAGAGTTAAACATTACATAGATAGTCCAATGGAAGTTGACAACGAAGTTAATCACAATTTCGATACCACAGCTAACTAAGTGTGGGGAAAATCAAGTCTTTGAAGGATAATATGTATTTCTGCTAGAGTTAGATTTTCTGTTTTCGTGTAGTTCTCGAAAATGGAACCCGAATGGTCTTTCCCTAGAAGACCCTAAAGAACTAGTCTTCTCCCCCCATTCCGAATTTTTATTTTTTTTTAGGTTTTACGAAATGAAGACTTCCTGTGAACTAAACCATGGTCTAATGCTACACGCTTTGATCACTAAACGTAATAATGACACACTTCCGAGTGAACTGGTATCAGTAATCAGAGAAAAATTGGACAGAGTAAGAAAAGAATCTAGATGCGAAGATAATAAGTTACAATTTGGTAAAGGAAAATCAAAATCCGCAGCGAAAAGAAGAGCACGACACCTTGAAAAATGTCACAAATGCGGAAAATGGTCACACGAAGGTAAATGTTCAAATAATCAAACATATTCAAACACCGAATTTGTTACTTTATGCAGAGATGGACCGTTCATATGTTTAGAAGAAAAAACACTGAATGCTCGAGGTTACGCCTATGTAGCCATGGAAAATCAATTAGTCCGACTATCTTATGAGTGGGCTAGAGCATATCACTTAGAAATCTATCTCACAGGTAAGTCTGTACAGTTTTGATTTTTATTTTTATTTTTAACCTTTTGATAATAAACGCTAATTTGTTCGCTATAAAGTATTAAATTGGTATTCGATGAAATTAGGTCTTGCGACCGAAATTATTGATATCATTCAAAAATTTATTACATCACTGCAAAATTTAACGTTTATTCTTAAGGTATAAATATCTTTAATCAATCAACCCAAAATATTTCAAAAATTCGTCATGAGTTAAATTAGGTCATGGAACCGAAATTACTTTACCGAAAAGAGTGGCGCATATTTTTGATAATATTTGATTGATTAAAGTGGAATAAAAGCCAAAAAGATTTTTAATTTTATTTTTACCATATTTTTTTAATTAATATATAAATATTAATTTAATATTATAAACTTATTTAAAATTGTAAATATTTGAAAAATTAATATAAGTTTGTATGTATAAAAACAAAAATATAATTTAAGTTTGGTGTGAATTTTTAAAATATGAATTTTTAATTTTATGCATTTTAAATTTAAGTTTGGTGTGAATTTAAAAAATAAAAATTTACTTTATTTTGCTAAGTTAAAAATATGAATTTTAAAAATTCGTCGTAATTTGAAGACTAGATCGTTGAACCGAAATTGCTTTACCCGAGGGAGGGACGAGAACTTTTATTATCATTATTTTTAATCTTATTGAATTAAAGTATGCCAAAAACATAAAAAAAAAATCCAAAAATCTTTGCTTTTAAAACCGCACTTTAAATTGACAAATTTTAAAATTTTGTCGAGGGACGGACTAGGATATCATTCCGAAACGACCTCGTCCTAAATAACAAGGGAAACAAAATTGTAAAATTAATTAATTAATTATTTTATAAGTTAAGATTTTTATTAAAAAAAAAATAATACAAACACCGCTACTCGCGGAGTTTGTAATGGATAAATACCACGACTCGCGGAGCATCAAAATTCCAGAAAAAAATATATAAACTGATCGAACAGATCAGTATCCACACCCACACCCCAAAATACTGCGAAAATAAACCCAAAAACACACACAAATCCGAATTTTTTTCACCATTTTTCATCAAATCTTTCACAAAATCATGTTGAGAAGGATGCTATCAAGGAATTACTCAAGGAAAATGGTAATTTCTTCATCAAAACACCCATTTAATCCGAAAATTAGTGTTCTAGAACAAATTTATACCCAATTCGATTTTGATGCTTTTTAGTGTAATTATGCTTAAATTGCTTATATATTATGCTTGTATAACCTAGATTGATGCTATTTAACATGATTAGAAGCCTTAAACTTCAAATTTTGAGTAATCTAGGGTTTGTGTTCTTGAGCAATTTGGGGCTTTTTTATATAAACAGGTTATGGCCGATTTTTGTCATGAATTATTGCTAAATTAAGTAGTGTAACATGTTTAGGTAGTTAAATGATCCAAACTTTGAACTTAAACATGATTTTTGAGAATTAAAGTGGACCTTTTCAAGTCTAAAATTCATGAACTTGATTTTTGAGAGATAATGCCATTTGAAACTTGTTTAATTGCTAATAATGATTATTTTGACATGTTATTTGAGTTGAATGCTTATGAACTTGGCGAACATTTTCGTATATGCTTATTTGAAAAAGTGTAGATTTGATAAAAATATGAAAATGAGCATAAGTTTGATATAAATTGAACATGTCATTGTAATTATTTTGATTGATGATTTTGCTGACACTAATGCATATCTGAATGCACAAAAATTGTGTTTGATGTGTTTTGCAGACTGAAAGGGGTGAATCTTCATCCCAAGCTCGCATTGCTCCTCCTGAGAATGCGGAACAATAGGATGTTGATAACTATTACAAACAAGATATACCTCATCCAGTTATGACATTTTCAGATATGCACGTGGAAGATTTGCACCCGAACTTGAGATTAGACAGACGTTGGATAGATTATCCAAAATACCAAAGGGGCTTGCACACTCTTCATTCTAAAGCTATTGAAGTACCTAGGGTAATAGAATGGGAACCATTAGAGGTAGTGGAATTGGCTGAGCCAATCAGGGAATTACTTACTCAAAGGTATGGTAATTCTACTTTTAGTGATTGGGTACGTTTATTCAACATGCATAGACCTGTATATAAAGTATGGTGTGAAGAATTATTGTGTAGTATAGAAATAAATGATCGGGTAGCTACTTTAATCGATCGAACTTTTATTAGATTTTTGTTAGGAGGTTCGATGCGCCACATGTCTCTACTAGACATGGCTTAGGCTTTACGTATATATACGCCTGAGGAGCTAGCATCTGCCGATTGTCAAGGGTTGATATTAAATGGTAGGAAGATTGATGAAAATTTTGATACGCATGGTGTATGGAGTCAAATGACTAGCCATCACCGATTTAAAGGGGGAAATTACTCTTATACGGATATAGATAGAGCTGAGTTAAGAGTAATTCACAGGTTTCTAGTGAACTCGATTACACAGCGAGGTAAAGATAAGGAAAAGGTAAATGAGCAAGATTTATTTTACCACATGTGTATTCGAGACCCACAAAGTGCTGTAAGTATACCTTATTGTGTGGGTTATTATTTATCGGCTATGGTTAGGGGGATGAGACCGCACAGTATAATAGGAGGTGGTATATTTATTACATTAATTGCTGAGTATCTCGATGTGGATATAAGTCGGGGGGGGGGGGGATTATTAATCAAAGAACCAGAACCGCACGATATAATTGGTTTAAATGTATATCATGGTGCTAAGGTTTTGAAGAGGCGAAATAACGCCGCAGTACCATATAATGGAAGACATCCACAGGTTGAAAGAAATCAACAGCCAGGTAATGTGGGAGAGGGAAATGAAATGACAAAAATGCAAAGGTTTATAGCTTCACAAGAGTATGAAAATGCTAGATATCGAGCATTTGAAGATTGGCAAGTTCATCAAAACCACATCATAGCTCATTGCCAACATGTAGGTAGAAACTATATTCCTACTCCAAAGCCCATATTTCCTCCCTGGTCTATAGAAATCCAACCACCGTATCCTACTTATAATCCAGCTGAAGCATTTTATAACACATACGGTTATGCATGGAACCCCTACTGGTATCAGTATCATCCCTAATTTATTTAGTTTTATTTATTTTATTTTTGTAATGTTACTACATTTAACAGTTATGTTGATATTGTAATAGTTTTTATAATTTTCTAACTTTTATTATTAGATTTTAATAATTTTTGAATGTGGGGTAATATACCAAACTTCAAAAATATGTATATATGTTTGCAGTTTATCTTATGTACACAACAGGGTAAAACAACGCATTTTCAAAGACTGGCATTAAGTTCAGCAAAAGCAACTAATTTTGACGACAAGATGCAAAATATATGTGAAATAACAACAAGACGGAATGAACAAATGATGTGCACCATTTATCATTCAATACAAACAACAATATGTTTGGAAACTTTGGTAAAATTTAATCATTTTTCTACGCTAATCACCCTCAATAATTTAAATTGTTACTGATTTCTCGCAAATGAGGGCATTGCAAGATCTTAAGTGTGGGAAGGGGTTAAAATCTTTCGGATTTTAAATTTTTTTTTTTATTTAAACACTTGGTTACCATTAAAAATACTAGTAACGCAGTAGTTGTATTAGAATCTAGTGCTCTCTGATAACAAAGAACAGCCCTAGTCTTATATACTGACTACCCAATTCTAGTAAAATTTTTCAAGATTTTCAATTAAATGAACTCAAAATCATGTTTATACATATTTATGAACGATAAAACTAGGTATTAACACCGAAATTATTGTTACCTCGGAAAGGACATAAATTGAGAAACAAACCAAAATGTTAGAATTCATTTAAAATAGAATAGAGGACAATAAAAAGGCAAATAAAAGAAAATAAAAGCCAAGTGTGGGAAAATTTACCAAGTTATTTTAAACATATGTCACATATTTCTGTAACAAATAATTGAAGATACTTTTGCTTTGGACTAAACTAAACAGTTTTACCCGATTTACTGTAAAAAAAAAAAAGATGGATCTACACGATGAATCAATTCCATCATTTAAAGGAAGTAAAGTTTTCCGAAAAAGAAACGCGCTTCTTGATTTAGGTCAAGAAGTTGTCGTTCAGACCAGCTGTAGGTTGACGAAAAATCTAGAAAAGTCATCACTAAAATTAGCAGGAAATTCACGGACCTCAGCATCAAACAGAGTCGCCAAGTGGTCAGATTTATCCTAACCATGAGAGGATCTGTCTTGTAAAATGGGGAGGACGCCGTGCAAATTAGCTGGATAAGACTAATGAATCAGATCCCCAGAAAGGATAATCTCCTTTAAAGATCAAAAATCAGCTTTTAAGACTGATATTACTCAATCCTAGAGATTGACTTTAAAGATTGAGAATTACAAACTCATGGAATTCGATGATATCTAAACTCGAGCTTGAACGAGAAAATATTTTGATCAAAATTACAAACCGATTTGTTTTCTGAAAACCCATTTTCAATGCGATCATTACCATTGAACGTAAAATCCTAGGAATTCACCTGGAATTCTTTAGGTCACCTGAACCAAATCGGGTGTCAACCGTAAAAACGGTGGTTGCATAGCATGGTCAAAGACAGGACCTTGTGCCAGACCGAAAAATCATAGGATGATCTTTACTATTGCTCCTACCAAGGATAGTACTAGCATCCGACACGTTATAGACCATAATCATCTACATGTCACGGGACATTGCCTTAACAGTTTCTTGTTCATCCCTTTCCTTTACAACCGGACGGTAGTTTACCGAAAGGTAATATACGGAACAAGTAAACTGGATGTGTGCTTTCCGATACAGGGATAGCAGTGGATTACACGAGCCTAAAAGTTTTAGCCAAAATACTGATCCACAAATATATTTTGCAACACCGATGGTGGATCATATCAGAAAACTTGTCTAGGGTAAAATCTAGCATGAATTTTCAAAAGATCAAATGTTTTCATAAAGATCCAATTTCCTAAAGGATCTAAATTTTTATAGTCATGTGAGACTGTAAACCACATCGTTACTATCATTGTTCATACCGCCGTATTGAAATTACTGATGTACAAAGTGTGAAGAATAAAGAAGTGATTCAAGTATTTTTATTTCAAGACTATATTGCTTGAGAACAAGCAACGTTTAAGTGTGGGAATACTGATAATGCTAAAAATGAACATATATTTCATAGCATTATCCCTCAAGAAAGACAAGCTTTTAGTTGCAATTGTTCTATTTACAAGTGATATTCGTTTAAATAATAAAAGGTGAAGACAAAAGACAGATTCGATGAATTGAAGACGCAAACGACCAAAAAGCTCAAAAGTACAAAATACAATCAAAGAGGTTCCAATTATTGATAAGAAACTTCTCGAAATTACAAGAGTACAAGATTCAAAACGCAAAGTACAAGATATTAAATTGTACGCAAGGACGTTCGAAAATTCGGAACCGGGACATGAGTCAACTCTCAACGCTCGACGCAACGGACCGAAAGTTACAAATTAATTATGTATATAAATATAATATAATATATAATTAATTATATAAATTATATATTTATATTATATTTATATTATTAAAATCCGTCGGCAAGTAAAGATCCAAATTGGAGTGAGCTGAAAATTCAAACTCCGCGACTCGCGGAGTTTGAAGGGGAAATTGACCGCGACTCGCGGAGCACTCAAATCCAAATCTGCCTATAAAAGGCAACGCATTTTGATCGTTTTAAATATCCATCCATCAATCTCTCTATCTATATGTAAACGTATATATATATATATATATATATATATATATATATATATATATATATATATATATATATATATATATATATATATTTATATTTTAATTTTAATTTTAATTTTAAATCCTAATAATAAGGGTATGTTAGCGAATATTGTAAGGGTGTAAGTCGAAATTCTGTCCGTGTAACGCTACGCTATTTTTAATCATTGTAAGTTATGTTCAACCTTTTTAATTTAATGTCTCATAGCTAAGTTATTATTATGCTTATTTAAGCCGAAGTAATCATGATGTTGGGCTAATTATTAAAATTGGGTAATTGGGCTTTGTACCATAATTGGGGTTTGGACAAAAGAACGACACTTGTGGAAATTAGACTATGGGCTATTAATGGGCTTTATATTTGTTTAACTAAATGATATTTTGTTAATTTTAATATAAAGATTTACAATTGGATGTACCTATAAATAACCATATACACTCGATCGGACACGATGGGCGGGGTATTTATATGTACGAATAATCGTTCATTTAACCGGACACGGGAATGGATTAATTGTCTATGGAATTATTAAAACAGGGGTGAAATTATGTACAAGGACACTTGGCATAATTGATAACAAAGTATTAAGACCTTGTTACAGTTTAAGTCCCCAATTAGTTGGAATATTTGACTTCGGGTATAAGGATAATTTGACGAGGACACTCGCACTTTATATTTATGACTGATGGACTGTTATGGACAAAAACCAGACGGACATATTAAATAATCCAGGACAATTAACCCATGGGCATAAAACTAAAATCAACACGTCAAACATCATGATTACGGAAGTTTAAATAAGCATAATTATTTTATTTCATATTTAATTTCCTTTATTTTATATTTAATTGTACTTTTAATTATCGCACTTTTATTTATTGTTATTGTATTTAATTGCACTTTTAATTAATTGTACATTTTAATTATCGCAAGTTTATTTTATCGCACATTTAGTTATCGCAATTTCATTATCGTTATTTACTTTACGCTTTAAATTAAGTTATATTTATTTTTAATATTTTACATTAGGTTTTAACTGCGACTAAGTTTTAAAATCGACAAACCGGTCATTAAACGGTAAAAACTCCCCTTTATAATAATAATATTACTTATATATATTTTTGTATTTTTATAAAATAAAACTAATATAACGTTAAGCTTTGTTTAAAGATTTTCCCTGTGGAACAAACCGGACTTACTAAAAACTACACTACTGTACGATTAGGTACACTGCCTATAAGTGTTGTAGCAAGGTTTAAGTATATCCATTCTATAAATAAATAAATATCTTGTGTAAAATTGTATCGTATTTAATAGTTTTTTTCGTTGTAAAAATAAAGCTATTTCATATACACCTCGCATAACATCAAGTACGTAAACGTAATAGAGATGATAAACACTAGGTTTGATTTGCAAACAATACCCACGAACATTACCCATAACCTCCATAGCTATAACCCATAATTTCCTTAGCTTTATCCCGCTCGAAAAATCATTTTGAAAGTGACATGCTCAAGACCTCGTCGTAGTATTTTATGTATAATACTAATACTACTAATAATAATAAGAGTAATAATATTAATCTTAATAATAATAATAATAATAATAATAATAATAATAATAATAATAATAATAATAATAATAATAATAAAAAAATATAAGTATATATAGAGAGAAAGATCGAGGTTGAGAAAGAAATGAATCAGAAATAGAAACAGATCGAGCTTAAATAGATGAGGCCTGATTTTCCCCCCATGCGATCGCATGGTTTGAAGGGCACTAGGCCATGCGATCGCATGGCCAGCTGTGTCCAGCCTGGTTCCTTTGTTTATTTGTTCGTCGACATATTAATTAATTATATCTATAATATATTTAATTTATATAATTAATTATATATTATATTAAATTCACGTGCATAGTTGACTTGTAATTTTCATTCCGATAAGTCATACGTCGTCACTCGACTTATGTCCCGGTTTCGGTTTTTCGAACGTCCTTTCGTACACTGAGAAAACTGGCTCTTTACGTTTCGTGACTCGTACCTTTGTTAAAATATAGTCTTAAATTATCAATAAACTATATCACTCAAAGTGTATCTTAAACTTTCAAGTGTTTTGGTCATTTACTTCTATAAATCATCGTCTCGTAGTATATACATATACATTTTCATTTTGAAATAGTGTTTACTGTAGCAAAGTTTTGTAGCAAAGTTTTTTTACTGTAGCAAATAGTGATTTTCGAAAACACTGTAGCTTTTCGGGTACTGTAGCAATTCGAAAATACTGTAGCAAATTAGTGTTTTACTGGTTCATCTTAAACGTTTTTGTTAACTTATCTAAATATCAATCGAATCAATAATCGAATGTTACTATCGTTTACTAAATAACTTGAAATCATATATATATATATATATATATATATATATATATATATATATATATATATATATATATATATATATATATATATATATATATATATATATATATATATATATATGCACATTAAGTTATATATATATATTGTTCGTGAATCTTCGATTACAGTCAAAGAATAATTGATTACATGAATATAGTTCCAAAACTTTGAGACTCAACATTACAGACTTTGCTTATCGTGTCGAAAACATTAAATCATTTAAAGATAAAGTTTAAATTTGGTCTGAAATTTCCGGGTCATCACATCTGTACTGGTACGGTAAGAAATCTTGGAGAAAAGTATGCCGATGTAATGACACGAAGACAAAGTATTGGGAAAGAACTTTTAGAGAAAAGTATGCTGATGTAATGACACAAAGACAAAATATTGGGAAAATCATCAAGTGTCACAAAGGATCTAAGAAGACTTTCAACATCAGCAGAGATAACAGAGTTCATGAATAGGTAGATCTGAGAGATCTAAGATTATAAGGTTTTTCTGAGTGGATGGAAATGCTCCAGTATTTTGTTGGCAAAAGACAAAGTAAGCTTATGGACATGGTGGTCCCTGAACCGGAAGATTTATTCATGAAAGCTACCAAGTATACCAATGCACCAGTAGTAAATGTGAAAGTTAATTGTCCAATAAGAAGAAGAAATCTGTTGGTTTACCCATTCAGATATGACCATATCATTATACCTGATCATATTCAATAACTCAGGCCTGAATATATTCCTAGCATGTTCCCTGAAGCCTGGAAGATCAAGCAGGAGGAGCTATCTGAAGAAGAAAGAGAAAAGAAGAAAGATAAAGATAGTTAGCCTACTGCTTTATTATATTATCTTTTGTACTATTTCATTTCATTGTACTGAACTGTAATCAATATATAATGAATATGAAATGAGTTAATCTTCAAAATTATATGAATTTATAAGATATAGATAACTCAGCAAAAGAACCCAGAAAAAAACCTGAAAGGGACAATTTCACTGCTTATTATTATTAAGTCCCTTAGTGCTGAGCCTTAGTGTTTTCTTTATGAGTCATAGGTTTTTCCATCATCAAATAGGGGGAGATTGTTGAGTCCCCAAAGTGATTATGGGTTTAATTATGACAAAACAACAATATATACACTAATTCTTATGTGCGACAAGCATAGGTTTATTTAAGTTTAGACAATATTGTTTGTTGTGTCAAGTGTCTCAGTATGCTGCCTGGTCCAAAATAGTTGATGATACACATAGTGATCCGTCTCATAAAGGCACAGTATTAGTAGCACTCCGCCTAGAGTGTACCCGGCGTGGACCGTCTCGGGCAAGGAATATCTTCCCGGCCTCACTTTGGTAACCTAATCAGGAGGTTAATTATGTACACATCCAGGAAGAAGCGTACTGGACAAAGGTAAGCCGGAACCCTGCACAAAACTCATCCTACCTGGATGAGTGTGCAGGCTACCGGCATCACTCAGTCGGGTACAAAGCATTGAGAAGCCAAGAACCATATCATCACATAAAAAGGCCTACTGGACCATGAACGTCGGGCACCCGACAATCTTTACAAAGTTACTCATGAACCTGTTACAATCTTGCCCGGTCATAACACTACGATGAAGAAACACTTGAAATAAACATCAGGAAAAACCCTTTTGTCTGAGCAAGAGCAAGACATTCATCCGTGACACTCTAGACGGATGTACCACACTCTCGGAATTACCATGTCTTTCCAGCTTAGATGTCCAGTCCCGGGACAATCACGTTGTCCCGGAACAAGCACACCATCCCGGAACAAGTACATTGTCCCGGAACATGTGCACCGTCCCGGAACAAGCACATGATCTCGGAGCAAAGACACAAACGAGCTGCACGCCACATCATCCCACGAATCTAGGAAAGTTTGTTAGGATCTGTTTGTTATTCCTATGAAAGGGACAGGTGCCACGTCAACCCTCGAGATTAGCGAAGTTTGTTATAACCATGAAAGGGACATGTGTCACGTCACCATTCCCTCACAACATCTATAAATATGCAAACAAGATCATTCATTTACCAACACTGGATGCATTAATGTTACTCTACCCAAATTAATTACGATAACGTATCTCCAGATGATAATTCAACTCCGATTAAGATTTCGGTCGATATCAGAGTTAGCCATTACTCTAAGATATTAACTTATTTGATCCCAATCGAATAAGCATAATCCCATCGATTGTTTTACGCCCTTGGAATATAGATTTCAAATCAGGGTTTGCACAGTTATCGGAGATAAAACATTCGATCCACTTTTTTCCACTAATCTAGCACTCAAATCTAAAATCTACTTCACACTTAACGATTTTGGTTTGATCAATAGACATCATTCTTCAACCAGCACAGGATGTGTGCCCAACCAGTATAGAAGATCAAGTGAACCAATTAAAGAACCATCATAGCTGGTAGTAGCATACCACACTTAGACAATTATGCTCCATTACATGCATAATAGTGTTCTGATCAATTGTACGATTCAACAGAAGTCAAAGACAAAGTTGAACATAAAAGGACACGCGTCGGCGGCTGACAAGTGATCTTACAAGATCATGTGGGAATGCAGAAGTTTAACGCATGTCCAGACATGAGTTAATACTTTATCAACGCTAGGGAACCCAATATTCTATTTGTTTATTCAAATAGTATATCCAACTCAATTTGGGGTGTTCCTGCAAATAGCCACCAAAGAAGAAAACGAGAGTGCACGTTTTCTGATGGTGTTGTCAACTAAATTACATACATCATATGTACCAGTGGACAATAGACCATTACCTAGTTAATAGGACTCCTATAAATAGATAACTCTACTATTGTAATATTTAGTGGTGTGGATATTAATTAAATAGAGTCAAACCTTGTAAAGCTTAAGATATCCTCTCAAACTATTTTAAGTGTAATCTATATCAACCAACTATTTATTCCATCTTAGAATAGTTGTGATTCTTTGAGAATTATATCAATAAAAAAATAAATTAAAAATTACTCTTGACTCTTATTTAATTACTTGTTTAAATACACTTAATTGTTATATTATCAATTTAAACAAAAAGAAATTGTATTCACCCTCTACAATACTCCGTGTTGTTAATTTGGGACCAACAAACATCAATTAAAGAGAACGTGAATTTGCTCGAAGAACGCATGCAGATAGGTGCAATCCGTGAAGCAACAAACAAGCAAAAAATCGCCAAGTATTATAAGAAACGCGTCTCTCCATGCTCATTTCGTCCTGGCGATCTGGTTTGGCGTAACAATCATGTGAGCCATGTCGTGTGACAACTCGGAAATTTCCGAACAAATTTAAACTTGATCTTTATATGTTTCTGACACGATAAGCAAAGTTTGTAATGTTGAAATCTCAAAAACTTTGAACTGTGTTCATGTAATCAATTACCCTTTGACTGTGCTTGACGATGCACGAACATTTATTTGTATATAGATATGTATATATAATATAGTTATATTAATTGAAAACGTTAACAAAGTATTAGATGTATAATAATTTACATAAATGTATTTGTTTCAAAATATGTTTAATATATTTATCGACGGAATTAAAAGATAATATTAAATGATTGAATTATCAGATACATTGTGATATGATTACGGGTCTATGTTATGAGGTCCACTGTGATTTAAGAAATATATTCTTTTTGACAACATTCGGAAAATGGTAAAGTGATTTATAAGAAAGAACAAATGTGTCAATTAACGGGAATTAGACAAGGGTTAGTGGAAATTCCTATTTAATTTCCAATTCATGTTTTATAATATTTTCCTCGTGACTTTGATAAGATAACTATGTTAACTTTCATTTTATTTAATGTGAAAGTAAGAACGTGGAGTGTAAATAATTTGGATGTTGGATATCAATAAGTTAAGTAACTCGACATTTTTCATTAAGATGATTTCATACGTTTATTTTACCTTTGGAATTTATCCCATACTTCACCAACAGACTGTAATTTAAAAACTTGAAACCCATTATAAATATATATAATTCTACTTTTATAAAACATTTTATGATATAGCGATTTCCATTATTTTAACCTTTTAACAAAATGATTCTTAAATATATTTAGTTTTGGAAAAAAAAAATATCATATTTATTTGATTTAGTTTCAAACGTACAAAAATGTTTTTAGTTTAAAAAGAACTTTATTATTAAAACGTATATAACTTTTATAAATATCTAGAACCACTTTTGACAACTCATTTCTTAACCAGTATGATAAAGATAAAAATAACGATATTTATATTTTATTTTATTAAATATATATAAAGATTTAAATTAATATTATATATATTTATACGCGTATTATACGTACATAGTTTTATACTTTTACTATACTTTAACTTTACCTTTACTTTACTTTTACTTTACTTTTACTTTAATTTAACTTTAATAATTCACTTTAATAATTCATACTTTAATAATTCACTTTAATAATTCATACTTCAATAATTCACTTTAATAATTCATACTTTAATAATTCACTTTAATAATTCAAAAATATATTATAAATAGAATTCAATAGGTTTCATTATTTCATAGAAACTTGAAAATATATTTCTCTAAACTCTCTCAATCGATTTACATATATATATTTACTCAGTATTATTTCAAGATATTATTAGTATACATAAAATACTACGACGGAGTTATGTTCAGGCGATTTCAAAATAAGTTTTCAAACGGGATAGAGGTAAGGAAATTATGGGTTATAGCTATGGAGGTTATGGGTATTGTTCGAGGGTATTGTTCGTGAGGTCAACCTAACGTTTATCATTTTCGTTGTGTCTACGTACTTTCCTGCAATATTGAATCACAATATTAATACGTGAGCATTCATATCTTATCTTTTATTTATTAATAGTGTATCCCTGACTAGTGCTCGAGTATATATGATCATGCATGCTTGTATGTTTAATATTGTCATTAGATAGTTTATGATGAATCATGAATTTAATACATATGTTACTAGGATAAGGTATATGATATGCATGTCATTGGAAAGCTGGCGAAAAATTAATAACTTTTCATTTAGAAAGCATATGGTTTCGATGAACGGATTAAAAGATATGGTCAACTGAATTATTATTAATTTTAGTATTATTATTATTAAAATGATTATTATTACTACTATCATCGTTATTATCGTCGTTATTATTATTTAATAATAATAATAATTATTATTATTAATATCATTATCGTTATTAATATAAGTATTATTATTGTTATTGTTATTGTCATTATCGTTAAGGTTATTATTAGTATTATCATTATTACTATTATTATTATTATTATAATTATATAATTATTAGTATTATCATTAATATTATTATAATACTTATTAGTATCATTATCATTAAAACTAATATTAGTATCATCTAATTATTATGATTACTATTATTATCATTATTATGAATACGATATAAAAGAGGACTAAAAGCTATTAAATAAGTCGATTAGGAAATAATGAGTATGTGTATCATGATTCAGTTAAAATATTGTTAAGATTATGATTTAGATAAAAATATCATTTTCATTATTTTTATCATTATTAGTGATATTATTATGACATTAGTATTACTACAAAAGATTATTATTTGTTATCAAAATTATTATTATCATTAGTAAATATCAATATGGTTATTATTATTATTATTATTATTATTATTATTATTATTATTATTATTATTATTATTATTATTATTAAAATAATTAATATTATTATTATTATAAAATAATACAACTTTTGGTTCATTATTATTATTATTATTATTATCAATATTATATTATTTAATCAAATAAATACTTGATACAAATATATATATTTATGATACATATCACTACATTTTTATCATTAAAAAGATATTATGTGAACATTATACAAATTATAATACTTACTATATAAAAATATATTTTTACTATATATTAACATAAAATTTTATCATTAATACATTATAATAAATGATGAAATTAAAATATTGTAAGATACTGATTTAAATAAAAATATCATTTTAATTATTTTTATCATTATTATTATTATTAAAGTATCATTAATATTAAAACTATCATTCTATTAAAATTATCATTTTTAATAGAAATATCATTGTTATTATAAGATATCATTTTTTAGTATCATTTTAGTATTATTATTATTAAAAATTATCATTTTGAATAAAATTATTATTTTTATATAAAATATTATTATTATTATTATAGTTAATATTAAAAAGTGTCGTTATTATTAAAATTATCATGATTAGAATTATCACTTTATTATAATTAATATCATCATTAATAAATAAATATTGTTATTATTATTATTAGTAGAATAATTATTATTATTATTATTATTACAAAATAATACAACTTTTACTCGTTATTATTATCATCAATATTATTTTATAAAATAAATATGTGATACAATTACATTAATAATAAATACCACTATATTTTTATGATATTGAGTGAACTGTATAATTTTTATTACTTGAGATATATAAAAGTATATTTTTATATATATATTTTAATATAAATTTTTATGTATTAATAAATGACTTGTATTATTTAATTTAATATAATCTAATAAATATATTTAAATATATAAGACGACTATATTTAAGTTATATAATAAACATGTATAGATTTTAGAAGTCATTTTGGGTCAAGTTGACTTTTGTTGACTTTTGCATATCGGTCTCGAGCATTAGGATTGTGATACACTACGACTTTGTAGTGACCCGAACTTTTCCATGTTTATATATATTAAATGAAATTGTTATTTACATAATTAAGTGTTTTCAACATGTTAAGCAATCAAACTTGTTAAGACTTGATTAATTGAAATAGGTTTCATATAGATATTTGACCACCCAAGTTGACCGGCGATTCACGAACGTTAAAACTTGTAAAAACTATATGATGACATATATATGGATATATATATATATATATATATATATATATATATATATATATATATATATATATATATATATATATATAGTTAACATGATAGTATGATAAGTAGGTATCTCACTAGGTATATTGTCATACCCCCAAATAGGGCCGGGGAAATATAACTTCACAATATCACAACACAAGTATGTATAAATGAGAACGACTCTATATGAGACGTTTTTAATATAAACCAATGTATTAAGCAGCGGAAAGTATTATGTCATTACAATTGTAAACTTAAATGTTCTAATGCAAAAGTATAAATGTATAAATGCGGACTCCAAAAGCAGCAAAGTCCAAATAGCAAATAATCTTTAGCAATCTTCACCTGAGACAAAACATGCTTAAAGTGTCAACCAAAATGGTTGAGTGAACAACATAGGTTTATCAATAATAACCAAGTTTTTAGACCACAAGATTTAGTTATAAAAAGTAAATGCTGAAGTTATGTTATCGAAACGTAAACAAAGTTACCCCTGGACACCTTGAACTGTCAGTGTCGTAATCATTATTATGTAACCAAAGACCAACGGTCAAATGGTTAGAGACGTCACTCTCAATAGTGCTATTCACAATAACTAAGCTTACCAAATTCCAGTAATTAACGATATCATGGTAGGGATTTAGCATGAATCAAAGCATGTCAGCACAGTTAAACAGTTTGCAGGTACTTGTGTCTAAGCGTAAAATAGTTAGAAAGCAAGCATGTGTCTCACCCCAAAGATCAAAATAAGTAATAGAGAAAGTTAAAAAGCGGGGCTATGAAGTTCACCTTAACAGCAAGCAAGCAAATCCACGCAAGTAGTATGAATGGAGTGTGTAAGCGGAAATCTCAACCTAGAGATATAATGTTCAATTATATAATGTCTAATAGACATATAGTTTGTTTATCAATATAGTAAACTATATTAACAGTGACCGTTTCCGAGAAAAGTTATATGTATATAAGTGATAATTTACTTAGTGTTATACGTGTTACTATATAGGTATGTGTATAGGTTATACTAATAATAGCATTATTGATTACATTAATTATTCAACTATTGTGTAAGTTATCATTATATGTTACGTATATAATTATATCTATGTGATACATACATATATATTCTTTATTATTATTATTCATGTATGTATTCAATACTATATGATACATATATAGTAGGTGTATGTGTTACATATATATAAGTGTATGATGGTACATATACATATTCTTATTACTTTACTTATTATTATTAGGTTTACTAACTTATTAGCTTACATAATGAACATTCATACATACATACACACGTACATATACATACACATATACCCATACATATACACGTATACATATATTTACATATACACACACACATATACATACAGTGTATACATGCACATACGTGCGTATGCATGCACGCATGCACGTACACCATGATCACTTTACTAATCCATAATCTTAACCTAATTTTTTTAATCACAATCTTTATAACTTAACATAAAATCATAAGTTTTAACATAATATTAATCAACACATAAAACCATATCTTTTCAACATAATTAATAGTTACATTCATTAACACTAATCATCATAACCATAATCATACTTGTTATCGTCTTTTAGTCATACTTTTAATTATACTTTTACCTTATTACTCCACATAAAATCATAATCATATTCTTATCATCTTTTAATTATATTTTCACTTTAATCATACCCATTATTATTATTACTAATCAACTTTTATTAAACCTACTTAACCTTTTAATCATAACATCTTTAACCATATTCCTACATAAAATCATAACTACTTATTAATAACTAGTTATAATACTTGATCAAATTCTTAACCTAATCAATACATAAAATCATAACTTTATTCATACTTTTAACCATTTAATTATCTAGCCTATATTTATTCATACATTCTTTTATCATTATCAATCTTATAATTATATCTTTTTAACTTGGATCATAGCCATTTACATTATACATAATAATTATCACTCATTCAATGCTAAATCTTTATACATAACATGTTACTCTTTAATCATCTTATAAGTAATTTATTTAATCACGCAATTAGACTAGGGTTATTAGGATACCTTAGGCTAACGATCAAGGAGTATGATGATGGTTCGTGAAGCAGAAAAACAGGAAAACAAAGCAGCAGCAACAGCAAGAAAACACGACCCAGTTGGAGGTCTTTTTGGGTCTGACTAATCACGCAAGAAACAGGAGCAAGAATGGGTTCTTTTGGGCTGTTGGAATCACGACAGGAAGACAGAAAAGTAACAACAATTAATCAAACTTAAATGGCTGTTATGGATCGAATAAAACGGCAGGAAAGAAGCAAACTTACATGATTTTTGGGCTGTCTTTGTTGCACAGAAAATAGCAGAAACAAGCAGCAACTGGAGCAAGTTAAATGGAGAATGAGAGGGCTGTGATGGTGGTGGTGATTCACGACTGCAGAGGGCTGCAGGTGGAGGGTTTAGTCGATAGAAAACAGGAGAGAATGCAGGTGAAAAGTCGACTGAATGGCATCAGGTTTGAAGATGATTTGAGCAGGCTTTTTGTGAGGGTTTGTTGTCGAAAGAAGGTGAGGGAAAGCGGGAGATTACGATCGAACTAATGCAGGTTATTGTGTGATGAAGTATCGTGATTATCTTGTGGGTTTATATAGCTTTTATAGGTTTCCTAATCCTACTCAAAAACTTGATGATCAAGCCTAGGATTTAGAGGTTAACTAGGATTAACAAACTTAGAGCTCAAGTTGTTTTTTTTTTCCTAAAAAAAATATACAGCCGATCTTGTGATACATATGGTTTATCCTTTTTTTTATACGGTTTTCCCTATTTATATATATTATTTATATTTTTTTAATAATAATTATTATTATTAATATTAGGGTTATATTATTTAAATACATTGAATTTATTTATTAAACCCTAATCTTTTATAAATTTTATTTGTTCCAATTAGTTTTGTATTTATTTTATAGTTTATATAATATCACTTTTTAAGTATTAATATATATATATATATATATATATATATATATATATATATATATATATATATATATATATATATATATATATATATATATATATATATATAGTCGGTATAATAAAGATAACACACAAATACATAAACTTTTCATTAACAAAAAATATTGATCAAAAGTTGATATTTTATCAAAGTTTATTAAGTAAAGTTCATGAGTACAAGTAATCCTATTAATTGAACAGTTAAAAAAACAGGAAATGAAAAATTGAGGGTCGTCATAGTACCTCCCCGTTAATAAAAACTTCGTCCCGAAGTTTTAGGTGGACTTCTCGGTTGCATCTGCGATTGAGAAGAGATGGGGATATTTTCGTCTCATTTGGTCTTCACGTTCCCAGGTATACTCGGGGCCTCGTCGCGAATTCCAACGAAATTTAACAATAGGAATTGAACTTTGTTTCGAATGTTTAATCCTCACAATCCAGAATTTCTATAGGTCTTTCGATGAAGTGCATTTAATGCGAAGATCATTCAAGGGAATAACTATTATGTTTTCAACAAGACACTTTTTAAGATTCGAGATAGGAAATGGATGAACTTTAATTAACAGGAAGTATGGACTAAAAATTACCATTCAGTCAATGTTTTGTTAAAGCAAAGTTTACACTTAATTACAGTGGGGATCTATTTGAGTGAGAGCTGATGTTGCATGAAATTTTAGCTAAAAGAGCCTAGGTGATTAGAAATATCTAGTCCTATGGACTTCACCCATGACTAGCTCTTGAAAAATTTCTAAATGGCGGTGATTTTTATAGAATCGACATGTACTCCTTCACTATTAACTACATGTCCAAGGAATTGTACGATTCGTAGCCAAAGTTCACACTTGGAAAACTTGGCATACATTTGTTCGTTCTTTAAGAGCTCTAGAATAAATCGCAGAGGTCGCTCATACTCTTTCTTGCTCTTGGAATAGATTATGATGTCCTTAATGAAAACAGTTACGAATTTATCAAGATAAGGTTTGCATGCATGGTTCATAAGATCCATGAATACAGCATGAGCGTTGGTTAAACCAAAAGGCATGACAAAAAACTCATAATGCCCATAACGAGTTCGGAAAGCAGTCTTAGAAACATCAGTTTCCTTGACTCTCAATTGATGATAACCCGACCTAAGATCAATCTTCGAATAAATACTTGACCCTTGCAGTTGGTCAAACAGTTCATCAATGCGCGGCAGTGGATAACGATTCTTGATGGTTAGCTTGTTGAGTTCACGTTAATCAATACACATTCTCAACGTGCCATCTTTCTTCTTAACAAATAGAACAGGTGCTCCCCACGGAGACGAACTAGGACGAATGAAACCTTTCTCCAAAAGTTCTTGTAGTTGGCTAGATAATTCTTTCATTTCGGATGGAGCTAGTCGGTATGGTACCTATGCAATTGGTACAGCACCGGGCGCAGATATTTGATAAGTAAAAGATATATAATATCTAGGGTTGATATTTTTAGTTGACAATATAGTGATAAGGAGTATGTAATGGTACATAGTGGTCCTAAGGTTGATCAAATCTTATTCCCATCATGATCCATTAGGATTTCTGTATGACTTATCATAATATAATGACGTTGATCAAGTGTCATTATATTATTCTAAATCATACTTTTATCACTCCATAAGGTTACTACTATGTCATCTTGTCAATATGCATCTTCATCGAGGTGAATAATTCAATGGAAAATGAAAGAAAAGAAAATGACATCATTCATTAAAAGAAAATAACTAGAGTATTATAGAAACTTAACGAAATCTTCCAAACTATAGAAGTACTCAACGGTAACATAAAGAATACTATGAAAATTTAAATGACTCTTGTAGTTGTCAAAAAATTCTTCATTGTGCCTCTTCCCCTTCTTCCTCATTATCCCGAGCTTCCACGGTAGTCATCACAAACGCTCGGCCTTTAGCATTTCCCGTTTTATCCTGGTTCTTTGGACACTGATTGCGGAAATGTCCAACTTCTCCACAACCATAGCAAGTTGGAACAAAAGCATTTGACTTTGTAGCGGGAGATTTACAATACTTAGCAATATAACCCACCTTTTTGCACTTAGTGCACTCAGCCAAACACTTCCCATAATGATGTCTATCACAACGATTACACTTTGGTCTTGTCCCAGCATAACCACCTCTAGAATTATCGGCAACTTTCTTGTTTGAACCTTGGCTTGAACCTTGAGATGGTTCAAAATTTCTCTTACCCTCACTAGACTTAGCCTCGGCTTATTTATTAGCCGTGGCCTTTCTCCTCTTAGCCATCATCAAATTTTGAGACATAAGTATCACTGGATCTAAAGTCTCCTTACTAGCAGCAATTACGTTTCCTTGAATCTCATCAGGAAGACCTTCTATGTATCGCTCAATCTTCTTTTGTTCAGTTGGTACCATATCCGGGCACAGAGAAACCAACTCTATAAATCTGTTGGTATAAGCTTCAATGTTAGTACCAATGACCTTCAATTCCCAAAACTCAACCTCTAGCTTTTGAATTTGGTTCCTTGGGCAAAACTTATCCGTTATCATCCTTTTCACCACAGCCCATGGAATAGCATTAGCAGCATCTAGCCCTACAGTTTGGGCATAAGCGTTCCACCAAGTCAAAGCAAGACTACTTAGTGTATGAGTGGCATAATTCACTCGGTCGACCTTCGCGCAGTTACAAATGCGAAAAATTGATTCGAGTTTTTAGAACCAACGAGTCAATTCGACTGCTTCCTCATTCCCATTGAAGGATGGAGGCTTACAGTTCATGAACTCCTTGTAGGTACATGATGTAGGTGGATTCCATTGGTTGTTCCCTTGATTATTGTTGCCTTGAGCGGCAACAAGCAGTTGTTGAAATTGTGCGGGAGTCAAAGTGACATTTGGAAGAGCGTTAGCACCACGAGTTGCCATTGATCTTCAATACACAAAAATAATATTAGTTGAAGAGTTTATGGTGCACTAGGTAGCAACATCAATGGATAAGAAAAGGTAGTATGGGTTAGTTTGTGATAATGATGGTGAAACAAGTGAGTAATTGGGTGTGCGGATAGATCCTTTAGTGTCGAATCCTTCGGTGTCCAAAACGGTGATTGGGTGATGACTAGACATCCTAGAGAAGGAGTACTAACTAGATTCTAAGGCACGGTATGACGGTAGGGGTATAAGGGGGCATAGTAAGGCAATCATAGATATGAGGATTACACTTCAAACTTGTAGTGACCCGAACTTTTCCATGTTTATATATATTAAATGAAATTAATTTTTACATGATTAAATGTTTCCAACATGTTAAGCAATCAAACTTGTTAAGACTTGATTATTTGAAATGAGTTTCATGTAGACAATTGACCACCCAAGTTGACCGGCGATTCACGAACGTTAAAACTTGTAAAAACGACATGACGATATATATATATGGATATACATATAGTTAACATGAGATTATGATAAGTGAGTATCTTCATAAGTATATTAACAATGAGTTATATACATAAAAACAAGACTACTAACTTAAGGATTTTGAAACGAGACATATATGTAACGATTATCGTTGTAACGACATTTAAATGTATATATATCATATTAAGATATATTAATATATCATAATATCATGATAAGATAATAATTTAACATCTCATTAGATATAATAAACAATGGGTTAACAACATTAAATGAGATTGTTAACTTAAAGGTTTCAAAACAACACTTACATGTAACGACTAACAATGACTTAACGACTCAGTTAAAATATAAATACATGTAATGTATTTAGATGTATTAATATACTTTTGGAAGACTTCAAGACATATATCAAAACACTAATACTTAACGAAAATGGGTACAGTTACATTCCCATTCTTTTTTCATCAAGAATTCTAGTCGTATTCATACCCGTATTATACACAGCTTCTAGACGTACTTACTGTGGGTATATACCAATAGGAACTAGCATGGGATTCCACCCTTGATTATGTCATGTATGACTAATCAATTTTAACTTCTACCATGAACTAGTCAACTAACTAGAACTCCTTTTAACCCCACTCACCACTCACCACTTACCACTCATCATTCACTCCATTTCACTTCCAATTCTCTTTCTAATCCTCTCTCAACACACACACACACTTATGAATGAATTTTTCTAGTAGCTAATCATCATCTTCATCAAAAATTACTTCAAGAATCAAGCTATAATCATCTTAGGAAGAACACTTCAAGAACACTTCGAAAATCTTTTCAAGTTTACTAGTTTACATCCAAGCTTTCTAATCCATTCCAAGTAATCATCTAAGATCAAGTGTGACGATCGCTCTAAATCCACTTGGACGAACACGTCATTCATCGATTTCATTGCGAGGTATTTGACCTCTATATGATACGTTTTGTAAACATTGCATTCTTTTGAAAAGGCACACCATAAATGAATATTTAAATCAAAGGTTTTCGACATCTGATGATTTCAACATATAGACAATCACTGTAATATAATAATTTACAATAATACTTCCGTTGATAATGCAGTCAAAATAAGATACATGGTGATGATTTGGTGAATGCAACATTTCCTTGAAAAATATGCCATGTATGACTCCATGCACATAGCTCGTCTAACATATAAGCAAACAGCGGAAGACTTCTAGGGAACCTGAGAATAAACATGCTAACAAGTGTCAACACAAAGGTTGGTGAGTTCATAGTTTTAATGTTGCGCATAATCTGTATATAAAGGTGGATCACAAGATTTCAGTTGTTCAATCCAGAAACGTTTATCAAAATATTCTACGAAATTGAGCACCCTGGTAACTAAACTTAACGTATATATAATTTGTACCCTTTGTATAATCATCTTAATAATACACGCAAACCAACATGTACGCTTCTCAAATAGCATACGTCCGTTAAAAGGCTAGTACTCTAGCTCGAACGGGGATATCAAGCCCTATGGATCCATATACCACTACTCGCGCCCACCAGTTCTTATAACTGGCAGTTAACAGTTACCAAAGCTAAGGGATTTTCGGTTCAAACTTAGTGTAGAATTTAGTATGTACTTGTATCCATTGCGTTTAAAATAAAGTGCATGTATTCTCAGTCCAAAAATATATATTGCAAAAGCAATTATAAAAGGGAGCAAATGAAACTCACCTTAGCAGCATATAAAGTCGTTCACCAAAATGTGATCGAAACTCGGATTACCAAATAACCGTAGATCTCAAGATATCAATATTGAGATTCAATATTGTAGAAAAGTACGTAGACGTAACGAAGATGATAACACTAGGTTTGACTTGCAAATAATACCCATGAATATTACCCATAACCTCCATAGCTATAACCCATAATTTTCTTAGTTTTATCCTGCTCATAAAACCATTTTGAAAGTGATACGCTCATGACCTCGTCGTAGTATTTTATGTATAATACTAATTAATAATATTACTACTAATAATATTAAGATTAATAATAATATTAATCTTAATAATAATAATAATAATAATAATAATAATAATAATAATAATAATAATAACAATAATAATAATAATAATATAATAATAATAATAATAACAATAATAATAATAATAATAATAATAATAAAAATAATTAAATAAATAAATAATTACTTACGGAGTAATTTAAATCAAAACAGAGGCAGATATTGTAAAGACCCTAATCTTACGAATGCCAATACATATAAATAAAGGTGACTTAACAGATAAGTGAGCGTTATTCTTATTTGAATTCAAACCATAGTTCAAACCAAAGTTGACAAACTTATTCAAAAGTACTACTAAACCAAAATAAGCTACTAAATCTTGAAGGAAATCTCTAAGGCAAGGTGCTAAGTTCACTCCACTCTACACTCTTCCCTCATTCCCAACGCCCCCTTGATTACCTGTCGTATAAGAAGGAAAACAAAGAATACGACTGAGCCAAAGCCCAGTGAACGGATATAACGAATAACGGAGTATAGTATGACATGCAAATTTTATTTCAAAACGAACTTATTTTCAAAATAATTTAGGTGCAAAACAAAGTACAAATATGTATAGATCCACAATACCATATATCATGATGCAAAATTTCATAAAACAATGCACTAAGAGTCAAACAAATAGTAACAAAGTATCGAAATGAAATCATAGGGTAGCTACTCCACTAATCATCCATATCGGTGACGTTTCGTATGACACTACGATGAACGTACACCGTCAAAACAAAATCCTAGGATCGATCCATACGCCTCCTATCAAAATATAATAATAATGAGCTCGTACCAACTACCGGGTAATCAAAAGGAGACGCCGCAGATATAAACAAATACATCGCTACGGTCGATGCCACATTATCGGTGTCACAATAATGCGCCCACGGGACCTCCATGGATAGGTTACTCTTATGCATATTTTAAGAAACCGTTTTAACTGACTTATTAATTATAAATGTCCAAATACTTTTAAAGTGACTAATGGACTTTAAAATATGTTTTAAAAAGAAATAACGAGTTGACTTAAATATTTTACGCTTGACCAAACACTTAAAATGTATATAACATTGTATGTCGTATTATTTTAAAATCACGTGTCAACCCAACCATTCGGTCTAACTTTTGTCACGAGTCATGTTACATAATACTTTAGCCCTTTACATATTAACAACTTAAACAGGACAAAACGGGACATGTAAACCACGTGGAATGAGGGACACTCGATACGAATCACCGTACCACTCGTCACACACACACACACACACGTTCTTTACCGGGATGTTTCCAACCTTTTCGGGGCTGTTTTCGGGTTGTCCGGGACTGTTTTAGGGGCTGAAATTACAGCAGTTTCGGGACTGACTTTTAGCGACACTTTCTGGACTGTTTAGTGACAGTTTCAGCATGTTTTGCGACAGTTTCAGGCTAATTCGCGACAGTTACTGAGCTGAATTTTGGGCTGAATTCTAGACTGTTTTGGTTGAGGTTTTAAGACACGGTTTTGACACAATTTCCAAATACCAAAATATTATGATTTCCTCAATTAACAAACATAGGCAACCTCGTTAGTACATCCAAAATGAGGAAAACATAACACAATATATAGACTAACAAATATAACGAATTTCCAAATAAGCATGTCATACCAATAATTTTATACACAAATCGAAACAAAGTTTTAAGAGGAAGATTTACCGAAGCGATCCTAAAACCACCTAGAATATCTGTACCTTATTTTGAATGACGAAACTCCAAATGCAACAAAATCCACTAAAGGATGCGATCACCGAGTCAAGTCTAAAGAACACACATGTATGAGCACAAAACGTATTCAAATAGGGAGTATGTAATATCCTTTATTTAATTAGTGTTACCATACGATTCTTATGCATTTTTTTTTCTTTCAACTTTTCCATATTACACACAAGTTTTAAATACCCCATTAATCATAATACTCACCAACTCGAATTTGTGTATGTTGTTATTGTTGTAGTAAGATTTTAATTAATTAACTCACTGTATGTTCTTAGATTTATTTGTAGTTATAAATCATTAGGTTCATAGTCATATTAAGACAAATTTACTAAAATGAAAATGCATGACCAATGGACTCAATAATCTTTTGCTGTACTCATACTCCGTATAATTTGTAATCACCAATTTTCTAGGAACTTATATATATTAATTTTATCGTTAGTGTTTAAATATAACAAGCCATTTTTAAAAGATATCCATTTTATACTCAAATTTTTAACATCTCATCTCTATAATAATCCATGTGATATATAGTCAATCTAAACTAGTAAGTTAATTAAGAAAAGTAATAAAAAAATTTGCATCAATAATAAAAATGTTGGTTAGTAGTTACCTCTAAAACGTGCGTGTTAGAGTCGGACCCGTAAATAATTCATATTCTTCTTTAAATCCGCTTCTGTCTCTATACCCTTCTTCTAAATATTACAGTATGATGGTTTATAGTGAGAAATCAACTTGATGAATATTTTATTAAGAGTGTGCCTACAATGACACCTAGGGGATATACTATAACTTAATGAGACTTTTCCTTCCCCTTTTAATAAATGTGGCCCAACGAATTCTACAACTGATGAATTGATCTTTCTTATTTGGTATTGAATTTAGTAATTAAGTTTGGATATTACTACAAGTGACTATTTGTTAACCTTAACTAATCTATTTATAACATGATACTAAGTTAAGTTTTAATTAGCATATAACTCACGGTCTTAAACTATTCAAGATGTTTATGTTAGTTTATTTACCAAATTAATTTATTTACTACTTATTACTTATGTATCCAACTTATTTATTTTAATTTGAGTTATTAAAATTTTTAAGTAGTGAGTGATTGAACATTAGTTTTGGATTTTATATTGTTTTAGCTTTATAGGATATTACAGATATCTCGAGCTTTTATAGGTGTGGCCTATCCAGGACTGCCATGCGATCGCATGGGTTTTCAGTGCTTTTGCCATGCGATTGCATGGCCGCCTGATCCGCTTTTGTTTGATAGTTCGCCGACATCAAATAGTGTTTACTGTAGCAAATAGTGTTTACTGTAGCAAATAGTGTTTTACTGTAGCAAAGTCGGTAGCACTGTGGCAAAGTCGGTTTCACTGTAGCAAATAGTGTTTCACTGTAGCAAATAGTGATTTTCGAAAACACTGTAGCTTTTCGGGTACTGTATCAATTCAAAAATACTGTAGCAAATTAGTGTTTTACTGGTTCATCTTAAACGTTTTAGTTAACTTATCTAAATATTAATCGAATCAATAATCGAATGTTAATATCGTTTACTAAATAACTTGAAATCATATATAAAAATCTGTGAAAGTGAGTTATAGTCCCACTTTTAAAATCTAATATTTTGGGACGAGAATACATGCAGTTTTATAAATATTTTACGAAATAGACACAAGTAAATGAAACTACATTATATGGTTGAATGATCGAAGCCGAATATGCCCCTTTTGCTTGGTAACCTAAGAATTAGTAAACCGATCTACTAATTGACGCGAATCCTAAAGATAGATCTATTGGGCCTAACGAACCCCATCCAAAGTACCGGATGCTTTAGTACTTCGAATTCGTTTATATCATGTCCGAAGGATTTCTCGGAATGATAGGAGATATTCTTATATGCATCTTGTTAATGTCAGTTACCAGGTGTTCACCATAAGAATGATTTTTATCTCTATGTATGAGATGTATATTGAAATATGAAATCTTGTGGTCTATTATTGCGATTTGATAAATATATAGGTTAAACCTATAACTCACCAACATTTTTGTTGACGTTTTAAGCATGTTTATTCTCAGGTGATTATTAAGAGCTTCCGCTGTTGCATACTAAAATAAGGACAAGATTTGGAGTCCATGCTTTTATGATATTGTGTAAAAACTGCATTCAAGAAACTAATTTTTGATGTAATATATTCTTATTGTAAACCATTATGTAATGGTCGTGTGTAAACAGTATATTTTAGATTATCATTATTTGATAATCTACGTAATGCTTTTTAAACCTTTATCGATAAAATAAAGGTTATGCTTGTTTTAAAAAATGAATGCAGTCTTTGAAAAACGTCTCATATAGAGGTCAAAACCTCGCGAAGAAATCAATTAATATGGAACGTTTATAATCAATATGAACGGGACATTTTAGTTGGTATCAGAGCGTTGGTCTTAGAGAACCAGAAATTTGCATTAGTGTGTCTTATCGAGTTTGTTAGGATACATTAGTGAGTCTGGACTTCGACCGTGTTTTCTTTAAAAAAAACGATTGCTTAACACTTTTGTTGGAAACTATATATTATTAACATGTAAATATTATGTGAAATATTAACCTCTTAATGTGTTTGATATTGTGTGATAGATGTCTACCTCTAGTACAAATCCAATTGATTCACCTAATAATAATGAAGAGTCGAATATATTTTGGGAAGATTCACAAATTCCCGAAGAGGAACCGGAAGAGGAGGAACCGGAAGAAGAGGAACCAGAAGAGGATGAATCGGAAGAGGAGGAACCAGAAGAAGAAGAGGTTCCGGAGAAAGAAATAGTGTTACCTACAGTAAATCATTTAAATAAAAGAAATCCTCATCCAATGGACCAAAGTTAAAAATGGTCAATGGTGTTTCTGCCGAGGAAGCAAAATATTGGGAAGATTACCAATTTTCCGATGAATCGGATCCCGATGAGGATTCCGATGATGTTATAGAAATCACCTCGACCCAATTTAATATAGCAAAAGAAAATAATAAGGAAAAAGGTAAAAAAAATAGAGAAACCCGATTCCAACCCCGATGAGCTTTATATGTATCGGCAACATCTGTATTTTCTAAAGTGTAACAATAACCCGAGAACCTCTAAACCACCAGTTTTTTCTAAACCATTGTGGAAAACGACGCCTCGTATTAGAGGAACACCATATATCCCTGGAAAATTAGGAAAGCGAACCAAGTCCGAAGAAGAAGAAACCAGTGATTCAGGTTAGGGAGTTGTAATCATGTTGTGTATTATATGTATTATAGTGTGCTTGTACTTTTATGTTCTATGTAAAAATTGCTTGTATTTTTTGTTAATTATCTTTTATGAATCTAATCCTTGTCTATTTTACAGTATAAAAACAAAATGGACGTTAAGGGTAGACAACCGAATATTTTAGAAGACCTACCAGAGGATATGATTGAGGGAATCTTGTCTAGAGTCGGTCAGAGTTCATCAGCACATTTAGTTATGGCGAAATTAACTTGTTAAACATTTGAAAGACTTTCCAGAAATGCCTTAGTTTATAAAAGGCTTTCCTTTGATAGGTGGGGTATATCACATTGGGGAGACCGTAAGTTACACCGTGTTTTCTTTAAAGCATTAAATGCGGGGAACCCAAATGCAATTTTACGCTACGGGTTAAGGACCTATTTTGACTCAACATATCCCAACATAGGATTTCGCGAGTTAGAAAGAGCTTCTAACATGCAACATAAAGAAGCATGTTATACTTACGGGTTAGTGATGTTCGCTTCTTACCAAAGTGAGAAAAAGAATATCGGGTTACAACTTTTAAATAAAACCTTTCCACAAGTGACGGATTCAGTAGTTGGGGTGAGAAACAAGGTTTTTAGATTATTACGGGGCTGTTGGACATTACGAAACCCTCGTCTTTTTGACGACATTACAACATGCTGCCTAGCCAATGGTCATAACGGTTATTTTCCACAAGACCAAGGATGGGAAGTTATCTTAGTAAAACCAGAATGCATGACTTGTTTCTGGACTTATGAATTACGTGTTTTTATTTCCTTTGCTGAACAACTTGCGTATTAACTAGATTTATCTTCAAAATTATCATGTATCAAAGTGTAATATATTTCATGTTATATGTAATATAGCGAAGTTGTAAGTTTGAAGAATATTTGTATGTGATATATTATTATAATCAGTTTTTCATATGGAATTGTAGTAGTTGAATTGTATATTAGCTACTAAGTATGAACTTAACGGGTAGGTAGTACCCGAATTTAAACTTATAAAACGCTAATATGAAGAAAAAGCTTTTATAAATAAGTTCATACTATGCTACGAAATACTATTGACTACTCTTAGTATTCTGTATGATTAACTCGATTCAGTTGGCTATTTTGAAGGAAATGGCACCGACTACTCGACAAACCATGAATATGAGCGAAGAGGAATTTCATACTTTTCTTGATGCAAACATAGCTGCAGTACAAGCTGCGCTACATACCAACAATAACTCTGAATCTAGCAATGCAGCTAACGGTGCAAGAAATCGTGTAGGATGCACCTACAAAGAAATCACTGCCTGCAAACCTTTGGAATTTGATGGAACTGAAGGACCAATTAGATTGAAACGGTGGACCGAGAAAGTCGAATCGGTGTTTGCCATAAGTAAGTGTACTGAAGAGGACAAAGTTAAGTACGCTACGCATACCTTCACAAGTACTACGTTAATGTGGTGGAACACCTATCTTGAACAGGTAGGACAAAATACTGCTTACGCACTACCGTGGTCGGAATTCAAGCAATTGATGAACGAGCAGTACCGTCCTAGAAACGAAGTCAATAAACTCAAGACAAAACTTAGAGAGTTACGAACACAAGGGTTCGACGTTACCACATATGAACGATGATTCACAGAGTTGTGCCTATTGTGTCCGGGAGCATTCGAAGATGAAGAAGAGAAGATCGACACGTTTGTAAAAGGGTTACAGTAAGGATTCAAGAAGATGTGAGTTCACACGAGCCCACTTCTATACAGAAGGCAAGTCGAATGGCTCATAAACTCATAAATCAGATTGAGGGAAGAATTAAAGAGCAGGCGGCCGAAGAAGCCAACACGAAACAACTCAAGAGGAAGTGGGAGGAAAACGGTGACAAGAGTCACCAGTACAATAACAACAACAATTACAACAACAATCGCAATAATAACCGCAATCCTAACAATAACTACAACAAACATCCCAACAACAACAACAACAACTACAACAACCGTTTCAACAACAATAACAATCCTAACAACAACCTCAATAACAACAACGGCAACAAAAACCAAAAACAGCCATGTCATAGGTGTGAAGAAAATCATCAGGGGTTTTGCACGGCAATTTGCAACAGGTGTAAAAGAAATGGTCATAGCGCGACAAAGTGTGAGGTCTATGGACCAAAGTTTAACAGAACTAAAGGAACAAATAATGTCGGAACAAGTAATGCCGAAACGAATAGTGTCGGAGCAAGTAATACCAACGCTGTTTGTTATAAATGTGGAAAACCGGGCTACATTATTAGAAATTGCCCGAATCAGGGGAATACTAATGGGTAGGGCCGTGGAAGAGTTTCAATATTAATGCGGCAGAAGCACAGGAAGACCCGGAGCTTGTTACAGGTACGTTTCTTATTGACGATAAATCTACTTATGTTTTATTTGATTCGGGTGCGGATAAAAGCTATATGAGTAGAGAATTTTGTGCTAAATTAAGTTACCCATTGACGCCTTTGGATAGTAAATTTTTACTCGAATTAGCAAACGGTAAATTAATTTCAGCAGATAATATATGTCGGGAGAGAGAAATTAAACTGGGGGATGAAACATTTAAAATTGATTTAATACCAGTCGAGTTAGGGAGCTTTGATGTAATAATTGGCATGGACTGGTTGAAAAAGGTGAGAGCAGAGATCGTTTGTTACAAAAATGTGATTCGGATTATGCGTGAAAAAGGAAAACCTTTAATGGTGTACGGAGAAAAGAGCAACGCGAAGTTAAATCTTATTAGTAGTTTGAAGGCGCGAAAACTAATAAGAAAAGGTTGTTACGTCATTCTAGCACACATCGAGGAAGTTAAACCTGAAGAAAAGACAATCAATGATGTTCCCGTCGCAAAAGAATTTCCCGATGTATTTCCGAAAGAATTACCGGGACTACCTCAGCACCGATCTGTTGAATTTCAGATAGATCTTGTACCAGGAGCTGCACCAATAGCTCGTGCTCCATACAGACTTGCACCCAGTGAGATGAAGGAACTCTAAAGCCAATTACAAGAACTTTTAGAGCGTGGTTTCATTCGACCAAGCACATCACCGTGGGGAGCTCCTATTTTGTTTGTCAAGAAGAAGGATGGTACATTTAGGTTGTGTATCGACTACCGAGAGTTGAACAAACTTACCATTAAGAACCGCTACCCACTACCGAGAATCGACGACTTATTTAATCAACTACAAGGCTCGTCGGTTTATTCGAAGATCGATTTACGTTCCGGGTATCATCAAATGCGGGTGAAGGAGGATGATATTCCGAAGACTGCTTTTAGGATGCGTTACGATCATTATGAGTTTATGGTTATGCCGTTTGGTTTAACTAACGCACCAGCAGTGTTCATAGACCTCATGAACCAAGTGTGTGGGCCATACCTTGACAAGTTTGTCATTGTTTTCATTGATGACATACTTATTTAATCAAAGAATGACCATGAGCATGAAGAACATTTGAGAAAAGTGCTAGAGTTGTTAAGAAAGGAAAAACTGTACGTTAAGTTTTCAAAGTGTGCATTTTGGTTGGAAGAAGTTCAATTTCTTGGTCACATAGTGAACAAAGAAGGTATTCAGGTGGATCCAGCAAAGACTGAAATCGTTGAAAAGTGGGAAACCCCGAAAACTCCGAAACACATACGCCAGTTTTTAGGACTAGCTGGTTACTTCAGAAGGTTCATCCAAGACTTTTCCAGAATAGCAAAACCCTTAACTGCATTAACGCATAAAGGGAGGAAATTTGAATGGAAGGATGAACAAGAAAAAGCGTTTCAATTGTTGAAGAAAAAGTTAACTACGGCACCTATATTGTCATTACCTAAAGGGAATGATGATTTTGTGATATATTGTGATGCCTCAAAACAAGGTCTCGGTTTTGTATTTGAAAGGACCCATTCATATACATTATAAACGATTCACAATAGTTGATTACATCGCGAGGTATTTGACCTCTATATGATACGTTTTACAAACATTGCATTCGTTTTTAAAAGACAAACTTTCTTTACATCTAAAATTGACGGCATGCATACCATTTTATATTACATCCAACTATAATTGACTTAATATTAATCTTGATGAACTCAACGACTCGAATGCAACGTCTTTCAAAGTATGTCATGAATGACTCCAAATAATATCCTTAAAATGAGCTAATGCACAGCGGAAGATTTCTTTAATACCTGAGAATAAACATGCTTTAAAGTGTCAACCAAAAGGTTGGTGAGTTCATTAGTTTATCATAATCAATCATTTCCATAATAGTAATAGACCACAAGATTTCTGTTTATAAATATATGTACACTCGCAAGTGTATAAAAGTATTCTATAAGTTGTAGGCACCCGGTAACAAGCCTTAACGCTCATGTTTTACCCTCTGAAGTACACCAGATCAGGTGTGTTTAATATAACCTCGAAGTACTAAAGCATCCCATAGTCAGGATGGGGTTTGTCAGGCCCAATAGATCTATCTTTAGGATTCGCGCCTACCGTACATAGACAAGTAGCTTAATGTTACCAAGCTAAGGGTATATTTCTGGTTTAAACCCACGTAAAATTAGTTTTAGTACTTGTGTCTATTTCGTAAAACATTTATAAAACAGCGCATGTATTCTCAGCCCAAAAATATATATTGCAAAAGCAATTAAAAAGGGAGCAAATGAAACTCACAATACTGTATTTCGTAGCAATTATGTATATGACGGCACTGAACAAGTGCAGGGTTTGTCTCGGATTCACGAACCTATATTAAGTATATATATTTATATGTTGGTCAATATCTGTCTAACAATTTAGGTCAAGTCGTAGTGTATCACAATCCTAATGCTCGAGACCGACATGCAAAAGTCAAAAAAGTCAACTTGACCCAAAATGACTTCCAAAATCAATACATGTTTATTATATAACTTATATATAGTCGTTTTATATATTTAAATATATTTATCAGATCTTATTATACTAAATAATACAAGTCATTTATTAATAAATAAAAATTTATATTTAAATTCATATATGATAAAAATATACTTTTATATATCTCAAGTAATAAAATTTATAAAATTCACTTAATATCATAAAAATATAGTGGTATGTATTATTAATGTAATTATATTACGTGTGGTAAAAATATCTTTATACGCATATTTATTTGATTAAATAATATTGATAATAATAATAATGATAAAAATAATAAAATGATAGTTTCAATAAAAATATTAATTTTTAGTAATAAATATTAAAATTAATAATAATTCATTTGACCATATCTTTTAATCCGTTCATTGAACCCACACGATTTCTAAATGAAAAGTTATTAATTTTTCTTTAGCTTTTCAACGACATGCATATCATATACCTTATCTCAGTAGCATATGTATCAAATTTGTGATTTATCATAAACTATTTAACGACGAAACTAAGCATACAAACATGCATAATCATATATACTCGAGCACTAGTCAGGGATACACTATTAATATATAAAAGATAAGATATGAATGCTCACGTATCAATATTGTGATTCAATATTGCAGGAAAGTACGTAGACGCAATGAAAATGATAAACGTTAGGTTGACCTCACGAGCAATACCCTTGAACAATACCCATAACCTCCATAGCTATAACCCATAATTTCCTTAGCTCTATCCCATTTGAAAACTTATTTTGAAATCGTCTGAATATAACTCTGTCGTAGTATTTTATGTATACTAATAATATCTTGAAATAATACTAAGTAAATATATATATGTAATTCGATTGAGAGAGTTTAGAGAAATATATTTTCAAGTTTCTATTGAAACCTATTGAATTCTATTTATAATAGATTTTTGAATTATTAAAGTGAATTATTAAAGTATGAATTATTAAAGTGAATTATTAAAGTATGAATTATTAAAGTGAATTATTAAAGTATGAATTATTAAAGTGAATTATTAAAGTATGAATTATTAAAGTGAATTATTAAAGTATGAATTATTAAAGTGAATTATTAAATTATGAATTATTAAAGTTAAAGTAAAGTAAAAGTAAAGTAAAGGTAAAGTTAAAGTATAGTAAAAGTATAAAACTATGTACGTATAATACGCGTATAAATATATTTAATATTAATTTAAATCGTTATATCATAAAACATTTTAGAAAAGTAGAATTATATATATTCATAATAGGTTTCAAGTTTTTAAATTACAGTCTGTTGGTGAAGCATGGGATAAAGTCCAAAGGTTTAATAAACGTATGAAATCATCTTAATGAAAAATGTCGAGTTACTTAACTTGTCGATATCCAACACCTAAGTTATTTACACTCCACGTTCTTACTTATAGATCACTTTACCATTTTCCGAATATTGTCAAAAAGAATAGATTTCTTAAATCACAGTGGACCTCATAACATTGGCCCGTAATCATATCATAATGTATCTGATAATTCAATCATTTGATATTATCTCTTAATTCTGTTGATAAATATATCGAAACAAATACGTTCATGTAAAGTATCATATATATCAAATACTTTGTTAATGTTTTCAGTTATTATATATTATATATACATATCTATATACACATAATTGTTCGTGAATCGTCGAACACGTTCAAAGGGTAATTGATTACATGAATGTAGTTCCAAACTTTTTGAGATTCAACATTACAAATTCTGCTTATCGTGTCGGAAACATATAAAAGTTAGGTTTAAATTTGGTCGGAAATTTCCGGGTCGTCACAGTACCTACCCGTTAAAGAAATTTCGTCCCGAAATTTGATCGAGGTCGTCATGGCTAACTTTAAAAATGTTTTCATGACGAATATGAGTTTATAAATAGAGTTTTATCATCATTGAGTAATATAGATAAAACGATTTGATTACGCGAAGAGTATAAGTGAAGCTATCGCAAGAGAGTGAAATGAGTAAACGTATATTCGTTTTAACCGATGACGTAGTTATGATTCATTTCTGGAATTCATGGAATTTAAAGAAAATCTTTGCAATAAGATTTGGTTCTTGGGCGATTAAGGTAATCAGGATCTTATTTGATTAAATACGATAATCTGTCTCGATTTCTCTGTCTGATATTTTACTATAAATCCACCCCCTTCGTTTCTTTATTTTCACAGCTCACACCTTCTAGTCTTTCTCCCCAATTCATACTTTAAAGCATTCATTAATATGCTTCATCCAGTATTGATTCTTGATATACTCTTAACTTTCATATCTGTCATTCTTCTTTTTCATCTACCACCGGAGGAAGTTATTTTCTTCTACCATTACCTTGGGGTTATTGTGTTTTTCATTCTCCCGTGTCTTTATATTGCTATACGCATTGATATACTAGGTTTGTAATTTCGGGGTTCTTATCGGGCTTTCTATTCTCCATTATATTTCGGAGCTTCATGCTTTCGTTTTCTCTTCCCGACCTTAAGTCAAGCGGATAATGGTCCAGAATTTGTAGATATGAATTTTTGGATGAACATAGTTAATATTCCAAGAAGAAAATCGTAATGGCACGATCTTGATTTGGCAAATTACCAGAATATCCGAAAATATAGAGCTATCAAGATGATATGTTCTTAATATGTTTGGAAATTGGGTAGAATGTAAGAGTCGTGTAAATAGTACATGATGACGGTATGTTCTGTGAATCATCATGTTCCATTAAAAACTCAGTATGACTTACTGTAATATAATCACATTGATCAAGTGTCATTATATTATACTAACTCATGCTTCAGTTCCCAACACTACTTCAAAAACATTCCTATTTTAAATTCGAATTTTTTTTCTTCTTCAGAATTTAGAAACTAACACAGTTTCTTTTTATGTTGTAACGCAGATATTGCGAATAGATAGAAGATTTTGGATAAGAATAGTTGTGAAAATATCTTCAGGAATATCGAAGATATTTATAATAAAAGATACGACGATATCTTAGAATTCTTAACATAGATGGATGATGAAGAAGATTTGTCTGTGAAGGTTTAGAATAAGAAGTAAGGTGTTTGCTAACGATTTCAGTAGACACTGAATCATTTGGATCCTTTGAAGGCAGGTTTAGTCTTTATGATTTATCCACAGCCTCCTTCATGGTCTGCTCGATCCGTTTTCCAGTTTCAAACCTTCTCTTTTTCTCAGCTTTACCACCATACTATTCTTTATCATCAAACTTTTGACTGTTAAAGTCGTTTACAGTTTTTGCTGCTTCATCAGCATTTTTCCAATTTCGGAGAACTAGTTCATAGTTTGGGATGTTTTTCAGAAAATTCACATTCGAAGTATGTAAGTCTAGGAGATAGACGTTATATGTATACATATAACTTTTGACGTAAAATTGTTGCGAAATTCAAAATACTGATTGCTAATTCCCAGTAGTTGGTGTGACAATTATTGTTGCAGGATGTAGGTGAGCACATGATGGGGTTTTAATGAATAAGTATAGTGGCTTTTCGGAGAGGCTTAAGTCGAAGGTTAATGAAGTTGTTGATAAGTTTACTGCTAATGTGGCGAGATATGAAAGGTTCCCGGTAACAATGATGAAGGGGTAATTGTTATAATAAGGTTTATTCGTATAAACAAATGAAGGTGATTTGTTGAAGCTATGATAAAACTGTCTATTTTGGAAAGAGATTGAAACATTATATTTGGTAATAAATATCAAAGGATCTGACACGGATACGTGTTAAACTATAACTTTTGTTTCGAGAGCTTTTCAGGTGCATGACAGTGGGTAATGTGTGGTTGGATCATCATCTCGTATGTCTTTAAGAATTTCTAAGTGTTTGAACACATATTGTAATTGTTAATATACATATGATGTTCTAAGATTTTGAATGATACAAATATTTTTGTGAGTTCCATGAATAGAAATGAGGTTCTAGGACAGTTTTGAAGTCAAAGTATAGTTTTGAAAGATGTAGAAATCTAAGAGTGATGATTTCAGTTATATCTTGAATCGAATTCTGCGATTTTAAAATCAGAATATGTAATTAGATTTTGAATGAGTATGGTTATTTTGATTTCTATAAAAGAATGTATATTGTTGTGAAAGTAGGGAGTATAATGGATGATTTGCTGAATCAGATTCGAAGAATGTAACATATTAATTGTGAATTTATATATCTCTCGGGTATTACCTACCCGCTAAAACAAATTCACAATTAATATTTTATACAAAAGAATTTTATTACAGTCTTTATGGAAATATATATGTGTATATTTCTTCAGGTGTAATATAGATTTAATGAGTTAATATTAAATTAAACTCATTTGATTTATCGTTAAGGCTAGGATAGATAATTTCTAAACTTTAGAAATTACATAATCGTCTTGTGGTATTCCTTGGTATCTACATGGCGTATGACGTCAATGCTCGTGGGACAGATTGTGAAGTTGAGGTTTGCGATGCGGTTGTTGTTGGTGGTGGTAATGGTACTGTTGATGTTGTTGATGTTGGTACTGGTTATGCTGCTGGTGCTGCTGCTGGTGTTTGTAACCTTTGCACCATATTCTCCAAAGCCACTACCCGAGCGCGAAGCTCGTTGACTTCTTCTATTACACCGGGGTGATTGTCGGTTCGGACGAGTGGATAGATAAGATCTAGAATTTGGTGTAGTATATAATCATGACGAGATACTCTGGAAATGAGAGAGAAAATGGTGTTTCGGACAGGTTCGTCGGTAAGTGCTTCAGGTTCATTGCCAAGAGGGCAATGTGGTGGATGAAAGGGATCACCTTCTTCTTGTCTCCAATGGTTAAGTAGATTACGAACCCATCCCCAATTCATCCAAAATAGATGATGGCTAATTGGTTGATCCATTCCGGTCACGCTGCTTTCGGAGCTCATGTGAAAATCCATATCGGCATAGCTGTCGGAATCCGAGGAACTCGAACTGGTTGAGGGATCCATCTTGTATGATCAGGGAAAGAATTTTTGGTATGAAATAGATTGTAGAATTTAGATTTGGTATTCTTCAATACATAATTTACATATGTATATATAATACCAAAATCCCATAAATTACGGAGGAATCTTTGAAAGATGTCAATCAAAGTTCACAGTAACAGATATGCTAAGATAAGAATTCGTTTATACATTATTATGCAATAAATGTAGGAAAATGCGTCTAGACTTAAGAATGATAAGCAGGTAATTTCCTAAGGATGGTAAGTTGATGATTTCCGACTAAAAATGATAAGCAAAACTTTTGACATGCAGACACGGTCGAAGTCCAGACTCACTAATGCATCTTAACAACTATCAGTTAGACACACTAATGCAAGACCTGGTTCGCTAAGACCACCGCTCTGATACCAACTGAAAGGACCCGTTCATATACATTATAAACGATTCACAATAGTTGATTACATCGCGAGGTATTTGACCTCTATATGATACGTTTTACAAACATTGCATTCGTTTTTAAAAGACAAACTTTCTTTACATCTAAAATTGACGGCATGCATACCATTTTATATTACATCCAACTATAATTGACTTAATATTAATCTTGATGAACTCAACGACTCGAATGCAACGTCTTTCAAAGTATGTCATGAATGACTCCAAATAATATCCTTAAAATGAGCTAATGCACAGCGGAAGATTTCTTTAATACCTGAGAATAAACATGCTTTAAAGTGTCAACCAAAAGGTTGGTGAGTTCATTAGTTTATCATAATCAATCATTTCCATAATAGTAATAGACCACAAGATTTCTGTTTATAAATATATGTACACTCGCAAATGTATAAAAGTATTCTATAAGTTGTAGGCACCCGGTAACAAGCCTTAACGCTCATGTTTTACCCTCTGAAGTACACCAGATCAGGTGTGTTTAATATAACCTCGAAGTACTAAAGCATCCCATAGTCAGGATGGGTTTGTCAGGCCCAATAGATCTATCTTTAGGATTCGCGCCTACCGTACATAGACAAGTAGCTTAATGTTACCAAGCTAAGGGTATATTTCTGGTTTAAACCCACGTAAAATTAGTTTTAGTACTTGTGTCTATTTCGTAAAACATTTATAAAACAGCGCATGTATTCTCAGCCCAAAAATATATATTGCAAAAGCAATTAAAAAGGGAGCAAATGAAACTCACAATACTGTATTTCGTAGCAATTATGTATATGACGGCACTGAACAAGTGCAGGGTTTGTCTCGGATTCACGAACCTATATTAAGTATATATATTTATATGTTGGTCAATATCTGTCTAACAATTTAGGTCAAGTCGTAGTGTATCACAATCCTAATGCTCGAGACCGACATGCAAAAGTCAAAAAAGTCAACTTGACCCAAAATGACTTCCAAAATCAATACATGTTTATTATATAACTTATATATAGTCGTTTTATATATTTAAATATATTTATCAGATCTTATTATACTAAATAATACAAGTCATTTATTAATAAATAAAAATTTATATTTAAATTCATATATGATAAAAATATACTTTTATATATCTCAAGTAATAAAATTTATAAAATTCACTTAATATCATAAAAATATAGTGGTATGTATTATTAATGTAATTATATTACGTGTGGTAAAAATATCTTTATACGCATATTTATTTGATTAAATAATATTGATAATAATAATAATGATAAAAATAATAAAATGATAGTTTCAATAAAAATATTAATTTTTAGTAATAAATATTAAAATTAATAATAATTCATTTGACCATATCTTTTAATCCGTTCATTGAACCCACACGATTTCTAAATGAAAAGTTATTAATTTTTCTTTAGCTTTTCAACGACAGGCATATCATATACCTTATCTCAGTAGCATATGTATCAAATTTGTGATTTATCATAATCTATTTAACGACGAAACTAAGCATACAAACATGCATAATCATATATACTCGAGCACTAGTCAGGGATACACTATTAATATATAAAAGATAAGATATGAATGCTCACGTATCAATATTGTGATTCAATATTGCAGGAAAGTACGTAGACGCAACAAAAATGATAAACGTTAGGTTGACCTCACGAGCAATACCCTTGAACAATACCCATAACCTCCATAGCTATAACCCATAATTTCCTTAGCTCTATCCCGTTTGAAAACTTATTTTGAAATCGTCTGAATATAACTCTGTCGTAGTATTTTATGTATACTAATAATATCTTGAAATAATACTAAGTAAATATATATATGTAATTCGATTGAGAGAGTTTAGAGAAATATATTTTCAAGTTTCTATGAAATAATGAAACCTATTGAATTCTATTTATAATAGATTTTTGAATTATTAAAGTGAATTATTAAAGTATGAATTATTAAAGTGAATTATTAAAGTATGAATTATTAAAGTGAATTATTAAAGTATGAATTATTAAAGTGAATTATTAAAGTATGAATTATTAAAGTGAATTATTAAAGTATGAATTATTAAAGTATAAATTATTAAAGTTAAAGTAAAGTAAAAATAAAGTAAAAGTAAAGTAAAGGTAAAGTTAAAGTATAGTAAAAGTATAAAACTATGTACGTATAATACGCGTATAAATATATTTAATATTAATTTAAATCGTTATATCATAAAACATTTTAGAAAAGTAGAATTATATATATTCATAATAGGTTTCAAGTTTTTAAATTACAGTCTGTTGGTGAAGCATGGGATAAAGTCCAAAGGTTTAATAAACGTATGAAATCATCTTAATGAAAAATGTCGAGTTACTTAACTTGTCGATATCCAACACCTAAGTTATTTACACTCCACGTTCTTACTTATAGATCACTTTACCATTTTCCGAATATTGTCAAAAAGAATAGATTTCTTAAATCACAGTGGACCTCATAACATTGGCCCGTAATCATATCATAATGTATCTGATAATTCAATCATTTGATATTATCTCTTAATTCTGTTGATAAATATATCGAAACAAATACGTTCATGTAAAGTATCATATATATCAAATACTTTGTTAATGTTTTCAGTTATTATATATTATATATACATATCTATATACACATAATTGTTCGTGAATCGTCAAACACGTTGAAAGGGTAATTGATTACATGAATGTAGTTCCAAACTTTTTGAGATTCAACATTACAAATTCTGCTTATCGTGTCGGAAACATATAAAAGTTAGGTTTAAATTTGGTCAGAAATTTCTGGGTCGTCACAGTATTAATGCAATGAATGAAAGTAATTGCTTATGCGTCTAGACAATTGAAGATTCACGAACAGAATTATACGATGCATGATTTGGAATTAGGCGCGGTTGTTTTTGCATTAAAGACTTGGAGGCACTACTTATATGGGGTCAAAAGTATTATACATACCGACCACAAAAGTCTTCAACACATATTTAATCAGAAACAACTGAAAATGAGGCAGCGCAGGTGGATTGAATTGTTGAATGATTACGACTTTGAGATTCGTTACCACCCAGGGAAGGCAAATGTGGTAGCTGACGCCTTGAGCAGAAAGGACAGAGAACCCATTCGTGTAAAATCTATGAATATAATGATTCACACTAACCTTACTACTCAAATAAAGGAGGCGCAACAAGGAGTTTTAAAAGAGGGAAACTTAAAGGATGAAATACCGAAAGGATCGGAGAAACATCTTAATATTCGAGAAGACGGAACCCGGTATAGTGCTGAAAGAATTTGGGTACCAAAATTTGGAGATATGAGAGAAATGGTACTTAGAGAAGCTCATAAAACCAGATACTCAATACATCCTGGAACGGGGAAGATGTACAAGGATCTCAAGAAACATTTTTGGTGGCCAGGTATGAAAGCCGACGTTGCTAAATACGTAGGAGAATGTTTGACGTGTTCTAAGGTCAAAGCTGAGCATCAGAAACCATCAGGTCTACTTCAACAACCCGAAATCCCGGAATGGAAATGGGAAAACATTACAATGGATTTCATCACTAAATTACCAAGGACTGCAAGTGGTTTTGATACTATTTGGGTAATAGTTGACCGTCTCACCAAATCAGCACACTTCCTGCCAATAAGAGAAGATGACAAGATGGAGAAGTTAGCACGACTGTATTTGAAGGAAGTCGTCTCCAGACATGGAATACCAATCTCTATTATCTCTGATAGGGATGGCAGGTTTATTTCAAGATTCTGGCAGACATTACAGCAAGCATTAGGAACTTGTCTAGACATGAGTAATGCCTATCATCCACAAACTAATGGGCAGAGCGAAAGGACAATATAAACGCTTGAAGACATGCTACAAGCATGTGTTATTGATTTCGGAAACAGTTGGGATCGACATCTACCGTTAGCAGAATTTTCCTACAACAACAGCTACCATTCAAGCATTGAGATGGCGCCGTTTGAAGCACTTTATGGTAGAAAGTGCAGGTCTCCGATTTGTTGGAGTGAAGTGGGGGATAGACAGATTACGGGTCCGGAGATAATACAAGAAACTACTGAGAATATTATCCAAATTCAACAACGGTTGAAAACCGTCCAAAGTCGACAAAAGAGCTTCGTCGACATTAAAAGAAAAGATATAGAATTTGAATTTGGAGAGATGGTCATGCTTAAGGTTGCACCTTGGAAAGGCGTTGTTCGATTTGGTAAACGAGGGAAATTAAATCCAAGGTATATTGGACCATTCAAGATTATTGATCTTGTCGGACCAGTAGCTTACCGACTTGAGTTACCTCAACAACTCGCGGCTGTACATAACACTTTCCACATCTCAAATTTGAAGAAATGTTTTGCTAAAGAAGATCTCACTATTCCATTAGACGAAATTCAAATCAACGAAAAACTTTAATTCATCGAGGAACCCGTCGAAATAATGGATCGTGAGGTTAAAAGACATAAGAAAAACAAGATACCAATTATTAAGGTTCGATGGAATGCTCGTAGAGGACCTGAGTTCACCTGGGAATGAGAAGATCGGATGAAGAAGAAATACCCACACTTATTTCCAGAAGATACGGCAACACCTCCAACTGCTTAAAATTTCGGGACGAAATTTATTTAACGGGTAGGTACTATAGTGACCCGAACTTTTCCATGTATATATATATTAAATGAAATTGATTTTTACATGATTAAATGTTTCCAACATGTTAAGCAATCAAACTTGTTAAGACTTGATTATTTGAAAAGAGTTTCATGTAGACAATTGACCACCCAAGTTGACCCGCGATTCACGAACGTTAAAACTTGTAAAAACGACATGACGATATATATATATGGATATACATATAGTTAACATGAGATTATGATAAGTGAGTATCTCCATAAGTATATTAACAATGAGTTATATACATAAAAACAAGACTACTAACTTAAGGATTTCGAAACGAGACATATATGTAACGATTATCGTTGTAACGACTTTTAAATGTATATATATCATATTAAGATATATTAATATATCATAATATCATGATAAGATAATAATTTAACATCTCTTAGATGTAATAAACAATGGGTTAACAACATTAAATGAGATTGTTAACTTAAAGGTTTCAAAACAACACTTACATGTAACGACTAACGATGACTTAACGACTCAGTTAAAATGTAAATACATGTAGTGTATTTAGATGTATTAATATACTTTTAGAAGACTTCAAGACATATATCAAAACACTAATACTTAACGAAAATGGGTACAGTTACATTCCCATTCTTTTTTCATCAAGAATTCTAGTCGTATTCATACCCGTATTATACACAGCTTCTAGACGTATTTACTGTGGGTATATACCAATAGGAACTAGCATGGGATTCCACTCTTGATTATGTCATGTATGACTAATCAATTTTAACTTCTACCATGAACTAGTCAACTAACTAGAACTCCTTTTAACCCCACTCACCACTTACCACTCATCATTCACTCAATTTCACTTTCAATTCTCTTTCTAATCCTCTCTAAACACACACACACACACTTATGAATGAATTTTTCCAGTAGCTAATCATCATCTTCATCAAAAATTACTTCAAGAATCAAGCTATAATCATCTTAGGAAGAACACTTCAAGAACACTTCGAAAATCTTTTCAAGTTTACTAGTTTACATTCAAGCTTTCTAATCCATTCTAAGTAATCATCTAAGATCAAGAAACGTTTGTTATTTACAATAGGTTATCTTTCTTATTCAATTTAATAATCATATTCAAACTTTGATTCAATTTCTATAACTATAAACTATCTTAATTCGAGTAAAAATCTTACTTGAACTTGTTTTTGTGTCATGATCCTACTTCAAGAACTTTCAAGCCATCCAAGATCCTTTGAAGCTAGATCATTTCTTTTCACTTCTAGTAGGTTTACCTACTAAACTTAAGGTAGTAATGATGTTCATAACATCATTCGATTCATACATATAAAACTATCTTATTCGAAGATTTAAACTTGTAATCACTAGAACATAGTTTAGTTAATTCTAAACTTGTTCGCAAATAAAGTTAATCCTTCTAACTTGACTTTTAAAATCAACTAAACACATGTTTTATATCTATATGATATGTTAACTTAATGATTTAAAACCTGGAAACACGAAAAACACCGTAAAACCGGACATACGCCGTCGTAGTAACACCGCGGGCTGTTTTGGGTTTGATAATTAAAAACTATGATAAACTTTGATTTAAAAGTTATTCTTCTGGGAAAATTATTTTTCTTATGAACATGAAACTATATCCAAAAATCATGGTTAAACTCAAAGTGGAAGTATGTTTTTCAAAATGGTCATCAAGACGTCGTTCTTTCGACTGAAATGACTACCTCTTACAAAAACGACTTGTAACTTATATTTCCGACTATAAACCTATACTTTTTCTGTATAGATTCATAAAATAGAGTTCAATATAAAACCATAGCAATTTGATTTACTCAAAACGGATTTAAAACGAAGAAGTTATGGGTAAAAACAAAATTGGATATTTTTTGATTGTTGTAGCTGCGGGAAATATTGTAACAATTCTATATAAATCATAACTTAACAAACTTATATTGTATTATTCATATATTCTAATATATATTATGTAATTTTGGGATACCATAGACACGTATACAATGTTTTGACATATCATATCGACCCATCTATATAATATATTTTGGAACAACCATAGACACTCTATATGCAGTAATGTTGGAGTTACCTATACATGGTTGAGGTTGATTCCAAAATAATATATATAGTTTGAGTTGTGATCTTGCCTGAGGCTTGTATACACTGGGTCGTGGATTGATCCAAGATAATTTATATTTATTTCTGTACATCTAAGTATGGACAACTAGTTGTAGGTTATTAACGAGGACAGCTGACTTAATAAGCTTAAAACATTATAACGTATTAAAAAATGTTGTAAATATATTTTGAGCATACTTTGATATATGTGTACATATTTATATAGGTTCGTGAATCGACCAGTGGCCAAGTCTTACTTCCCGACGAAGTAAAAATATGTGAAAGTGAGTTATAGTCCCACTTTTAAAATCTAATATTTTGGAATGAGAATACATGCAGTTTTATAAATGTTTTACGAAATAGACACAAGTAAATGAAACTACATTATATGGTTGAATGATTGAAGCCGAATATGCCCCTTTTGCTTGGTAACCTAAGAATTAGTAAATCGATCTACTAATTGACGCGAATCCTAAAGATAGATCTATTGGGCCTAACGAACCCCATCCAAAGTACCGGATGCTTTAGTACTTCGAATTCGTTTATATCATGTCCGAAGGATTTCCCGGAATGATAGGGGATATTCTTATATGCATCTTGTTAATGTCGGTTACCAGGTGTTCACCATATGAATGATTTTTATCTCTATGTATGGGATGTATATTGAAATATGAAATCTTGTGGTCTATTATTGCGATTTGATAAATATATAGGTTAAACCTATAACTCACCAATATTTTTGTTGACATTTTAAGCATGTTTATTCTCAGGTGATTATTAAGAGCTTCCGCTATTGCATACTAAAATAAGGACAAGATTTGGAGTCCATGCTTTTATGATATTGTGTAAAAACTGCATTCAAGAAACTTATTTTTGATGTAATATATTCTTATTGTAAACCATTATGTAATGGTCGTGTGTAAACAGTATATTTTAGATTATCATTATTTGATAATCTACGTAATGCTTTTTAAACCTTTATCGATAAAATAAAGGTTATGTTTGTTTTAAAAAATGAATGCAGTATTTGAAAAACGTCTCATATAGACGTCAAAACCTCGCGACGAAATCAATTAATATGGAACGTTTATAATCAATATGAATGGGACATTTTAAAACTAAGGCAGGAAAGGTTATAGTCCTATAGATTGCTAAGGCACCTAACTACACATAAGGCACACATAATATGCAATCCCAGGAAACACGTTCCCCGTAGCATGATATTGTCCGCTTTGCCCGTAGGCGCACGGATTTTTCTTGGCGACCAAACACGACGAGTACTTTCCCAGGAGTTCACCCATCCTGGTAGTGCTCTCGCCTGAGCACGCTTAACTGCAGAGTTCTCATGGGATCTGCTGCGCTTGTAGTCCTAAAACGCGTCATGCTAGGAAAGGTCTCCACACCCTTATAAGGCATGCTTCGTTTCCTTCTCCAACCGATGTGGTACGGATGTAACACGGATGTTACAATCCTCCCCCCTAATGGGACACAACATGCTCGATGTGCACGTTTGGTCCGGGGGCTGGCTCTGATACCATCTATAACATCCCAGGTAACACGTTCCCCGTAGCATGATATTGTCCGCTTTGCCCGTAGGCGCACGGATTTTTCTTGGCGACCAAACACGACGAGCACTTTCCCAGGAGGTCACCCATCCTGGTGGTGCTCTCGCCTGAGCACGCTTAACTGCAGAGTTCTCATGGGATCTGCTGCGCTTGTGGTCCTAAAATGCGTCATGCTAGGAAAGGTCTCCACACCCTTATAAGGCATGCTTCGTTTCCCTCTCCAACCGATGTGGTACAGATGTAACACGGATGTTACAATATAAATATATAAAGAAAGTTAAAAAGTGGGCCTATGAAGTTCACCTTAACAGCAAGCAAGCAAATCCACGCAAGTAGTATGAATGGAGTGTGTAAGCGAAAATCTCAACCTAGAGATATAATGTTCAATTAATTAATGTCTAATAGACATATAGTTTGTTTATCAATATAGTAAACTATATTAACAGTGACCATTTCCGAGAAAATTTATATGTATATAAGTGATAATTTACTTAGTGTTATACGTGTTACTATATAGGTATGTGTATAGGTTATACTAATAATAGCATTATTGATTACATTAATTATTCAACTATTGTGTAAGTTATCATTATATGTTACGTATATAATTATATCTATGTGATACATACATATGTATATTCTTTATTATTATTATTCATGTATGTATTCAATACTATATGATACATATATAGTAGGTGTATGTGTTACATATATATAAGTGTATGATGGTACATATACATATTCTTATTACTTTTCTTATTATTATTAGGTTTACTAACTTATTAGCTTACATAATGAACATTCATACATACATACACACGTACATATACATATACATATACCCATACATATACACGTATGCATATATTTATATATACACACACACATATACATACAGTGTATACAAGCACATACGTACGTATGCATGCACGCATGCACGTACACCATGATCACTTTACTAATCCATAATCTTAACCTAATTCTTTTAATCACAATCTTTATAACTTAACTTAAAATCATAAGTTTTAACATAATATTAATCAACACATAAAACCATATCTTTTCAACATAATTAATAGTTACATTCATTAACCCTAATCATCATAACCATAATCATACTTGTTATCATCTTTTAGTCATACTTTTAATTATACTTTTACCTTATTACTCCACATAAAATCATAATCATATTCTTATCATCTTTTAATTATATTTTTACTTTAATCATACCCATTATTATTACTAATCAACTTTTATTAAACCTACTTAACCTTTTAATCATAACATCTTTAACCATATTCCTACATAAAATCATAACTACTTATTAATAACTAGTTATAATACTTGATCAAATTCTTAACCTAATCAATACATAAAATCATAACTTTATTCATACTTTTAACTATTTAATTATCTAGCCTATATTTATTCATACATTCTTTTATCATTATCAATCTTATAATTATATCTTTTTAGCTTGGATCATAGCCATTTACATTATACATAATAATTATCACTCATTCAATGCTAAATCTTTATACATAACATGTTACTCTTTAATCATCTTATAAGTAATTTATTTAATCACACAATTAGACTAGGGTTATTAGGATACCTTAGGCTAACGATCAAGGAGTATGATGATGGTTTGTGAAGCATAAAAATAGGAAAACAGAGCAGCAGCAACAGCAAGAAAACACAACCCAGTTGGAGGTCTTTTTGGGTCTGACTAATCACGCAAGAAACAGGAGCAAGAATGGGTTCTTTTGGGCTGTTGGAATCACGACAGGAAGATAGAAAAGCAACAACAATTAATAAAACTTAAATGGCTGTTATGGATCGAATAAAACGGCAGGACAGAAGCAAACTTACATGATTTTTGGGCTGTCTTTGTTGCACAGAAAACAGCAGAAACAAGCAGCAACTGGAGCTGGAGAATGAGAGGGCTGTGATGGTGGTGGTGATTCACGACTGCAGAGGGCTGCAGGTGGAGGGTTTAGTCGACAGAAAACAGGAGAGAATGCAGGTGAAAAGTTGACTGAATGGCAGCAGGTTTGAAGACGACTTGAGCAGGCTTTTTGTGAGGGTTTGTTGTCGACAGAAGGTGAGGGAAAGCAGGAGATTACGATCGAACTAATGCAGGTTATTGTGTGATGAAGTATCGTGATTATCTTGTGGGTTTATATAGCTTTTGTTGGTTTCCTAATCCTACTCAAAAACTTGATGATCAAGCCTAGGATTTAGAGGTTAACTAGGATTAACAAACTTAGAGCTCAAGTTGTTTTTTTTTCCTAAAAAAAATATACAGCCGATCTTGTGATACATATGGTTTATCCTTTTTTTTATACGATTTTCCCTATTTATATATATTATTTATATTTTTTTATAATTATTATTATTATTAATATTAGGGTTATATTATTTAAATACATTGAATTTATTTATTAAACCCTAATCTTTTATAAATTTTATTTGTTCCAATTAGTTTTGTATTTATTTTTATAGTTTATATAATATCACTTTTTAAGTATTAATATATATATATATATATATATATATATATATATATATATATATATATATATATATATATATATATATATATATATATATATATATATATATATATATATATATAGTCGGTATAATAAAGATAACACACAAATACATAAAGTTTTCATTAACAAAAAATATTGATCAAAAGTTGATATTTTATCAAAGTTTATTAAGTAAAGTTCATGAGTACAAGTAATCCTATTAATTGAACAGTTAAAAAAATAGGAAATGAAAAATTGAGGGTCGTCATATATATTAACAATGAGTGATATACATAAAAAATGAGTTTATTGAATTAAGAAACTCGAAACGATATATATAACGATTATCATTATATCAATGTCTCACTAATTACATATGAATCATTTTAAGATATTGATACACTATATATAAACATGATAAATGATAAGTAAACATATCATTAAGTATATTAACAATGAACTACATATGTAAAAACAAGACTACTAACTTAAGGATTTCGAAACGAGACATATATGTAATGATTATCGTTGTAACGACATTTAAATGTATATATATCATATTAAGATATATTAATATATCATAATATCGTGATAATGTGATAATTTAACATCTCATTAGATATAATAAACAATGGGTTAACAACATTTAACAAGAATCGTTAACCTAAAGGTTTCAAAACAACACTTACATGTAACGACTAACGATGACTTAACGACTCAGTTAAAATGTATATACATGTAGTGTTTTAATATGTATTCATACACTTTTGAAAGAATTCAAGACACTTATCAAAGTACTTCTACTTAACAAAAATGCTTACAGTTACATCCTCATTCATTTTCATCAACAATTCTACTCGTATGCACCCGTATTCATACTCGTACAATACCCAGCTTCTAAATGTATTTACTATTGGTATATAATCTCCAATGATCAGCTCTTAGCAGCCCATGTGAGTCACCTAACCATGTGAGAACCATTATTTGGCAACTAGCATGAATGATTACACAAAATTACAAACTAATGGAGCCTATATGGTGACTCCATTTTCACGTGAATGAACACACACACATATATACTTTCATTTTGCAACTTATATGCATCAAACTACTCTCTCTCAAGTGTTCTTCCATTGTTCTAAGTGTTCTTCATCATCTTCATCAAAATCTAGCTCAATCTAGTTCATAAATCCATACATAAACCAAGTTATAAAACAACTACTCAAGAACACTCCAATAACACTTCCAAGTTTGCTAGCTTACTTCCAATCTTGAAAATCCACTTTGAGTGATCATACAATCTCAAAAAATCTTTCTTATTTATAGTAAGATATCTTTCTAATACAAGGTAATACTCATATTCAAACTTTGATTCAATTTCTATAACTTTAACAATCTTATTTCGAGTGAAAATCTTGCTTGAACTTGTTTTCGTGTCATGATTCTACTTCAAGAACTTTCAAGCCATCCAAGGATTCTTTGAAGCTAGATCTATTTTTATCATTTCCAGTAGGTTTATCCACAAAACCTGAGGTAGTAATGATGTTCATAACATCATTCGATTCATATATATAAAACTACCATATTCGAAGGTTTAAATTTGTAATCACTAGAACATAGTTTAGAATTAGTTAATTCTAAACTGGTCCGCAAACAAAAGTTAATCCTTCTAAATTGACTTTTAAAATCAACTAAACACATGTTCTATATCTATAAGATATGCTAACTTAATGTTTTAAAACCTGAAAACACGAAAAACACCGTAAAACCGGATATACGCCGTCGTAGTAACACCGCGGGCTGTTTTGGGTTAGTTAATTAAAAACTATGATAAACTTTGATTTAAAAGTTGTTCTTCTGGGAAAATTATTTTTCTTATGAACATGAAAGTATATCCAAAAATCATGGTTAAACTCAAAGTGGAAGTATGTTTTTCAAAATGGTCATCTAGACGTCGTTCTTTCGACTGAAATGACTACCTTTACAAAAACGACTTGTAACCTGTATTTCCAACTATAAACTTATACTTTTTTTGTTTAGATTCATAAACTTAAATTCAATATGAAACCATAGAAACTTGAATCACTCAAAACGGATTTAAAACGAAGAAGTTATGGGTAAAACAAGATTGGATAATTTTTCTTGTTGTAGCTACGTGAAAATTGGTAACAAATCTATATTAATCATATCCTAGCTAACTCATATTGTATTATACATGTATTCTAATATATTATGTAATTTTGGGATACCATAGACACGTATGCAAATGTTTTGACATATCATATCGACCCATGTATATATATTGTTTGGAATAACCATAGACACTCTATATGCAGTAATGTTTGAGTTAGCTATACAGGGTTGAGGTTGATTCCAAAAATATATATACTTTGAGTTGTGATCTAGCCTGAGACGTGTATACACTGGGTCGTGGATTGATTCAAGATAATATATATCGATTTATTTCTGTACATCTAACTGTGGACAACTAGTTGTAGGTTACTAACGAGGACAGCTGACTTAATAAACTTAAAAACATTAAAACGTATTAAAAATGTTGTAAATATATTTTGAACATACTTTGATATATATGTACATATTTGTTATAGGTTCGTGAATCGACCAGTGCCCAAGTCTTACTTTTCGACGAAGTAAAAATCTGTGAAAGTGAGTTATAGTCCCACTTTTAAAATCTAATATTTTTGGGATGAGAATACATGCAGTTTTATAAATGTTTTACAAAATAGACACAAGTACGTGAAACTACATTATATAGTTGAATGATCGAAGCCGAATATGCCCCTTTTAGCTTGGTAGCCTAAGAATTAGGGAACTGGCCCCTAATTGACGCGAATCCTAAAGGTAGATCTACGGGAACTAACAACCCCCATTCTGGAATTTGGAATGCTTTAGTACTTCGAGTTTATCATGTCCGATGGGTGTCCCGGAATGATGGGGATATTCTATATGCATCTTGTTAATGTCGGTTACCAGGTGTTCACAATATGAATGATTTTTATCTCTATGTATGGGATGTATATTGAAATATGAAATCTTGTGGTCTATTATTACGATTTGATAAATATATAGGTTAAATTTATAAATCACCAACATTTTTGTTGACGTTTAAAGCATGTTTATTCTCAGGTGATTATTAAGAGCTTCCGCTGTTACATGCTAAAATATGGACAAGATTTGGTGTCAGCATGTTTGTATAATATTGTTTAAAACTGCATTCGAGATTTACTTTGTTGTAACATATTAATATTGTAAACCAATATGTATTGGTAGTGTGTAAGTGTGATATTTTTAGATTATCATTTCTGAATAATCTAGGTGGTGTCCTTTTAACCTTGTCGATAAAATAAAGGTTATGGTTTGTTTTAAAAACGAATGCAGTCTTTGAAAAACGTCTCATATAGAGGTCAAAACCTCGCAACGAAATCAATTAATATGGAACGTTTATAATCAATATGAACGGGACATTTCTGACTTGACCTAAATTGTTAGACAGATATTGACCAATATATAAATATATATAACTAATATAGGTTCGTGAATCCGAGGCCAACCTTGCACTTGTTCAATGCCGTCATATGTATTTTTACTACGAAATACAGTATAGTGAGTTTCATTTGCTCTCTTTTTAAATGCTTTTGCAATATATATTTTTGGGACTGAGAATACATGCGCTGCTTTTATAAATGTTTGACGAAATAGACACAAGTACTCGAAAATTACATTCTATGGTTGGATTATTGAAATCGAATATCACCCCTTTTAGCTTGGTAGCCTAAGAATTAGGGAAAACACACTCTAATTGACGCGAATCCTAAAGGTAGATCTACGGGCCCTAACTTCCCCATACTGAAAAATGGTATGCTTTAGTACTTCGAGTTATTAATACAGATGGATTTCTGTTTTGGGGGTATTCTATATGCATTATGTTAACGTCGGTTACCAGGTGTTCAATCCATATGAATGATTTTTAAACACTTGCGAGTGTATGATTATTGAATAAAGGATATCTTGTGGTCTATTAAAATTATGGAAATGATCGATTATGATAAACTAATGAACTCACCAACCTCTTGGTTGACACTTTAAAGCATCTTTATTCTCAGGATTGAAAGAAATTTTTAGCTGTGCATTTGCTAAATTTAAAGATATTACTTGGAGTCATTCATGGCATATTTCAAAAGACGTTGCATTCAAGTCGTTGAGTTCAGTAAAGATTATGATTAAGTAAATGACAGATTAGATCATTTATAGTTGGATATTATGAAATGGTATGCATGTCTGTCAACTTTTGATGTAATGAAAGTTTATCTTTTAAAACGAATGCAATGTTTGTAAAATGTATCATATAGAGGTCAAATACCTCGCAATGTAATCATATGTTATTGTATTCGTTCTTATGGATTATGACGGGTCTTTACATGTCGAGGATACATGCAAGCTCAGACTTAATTTGGAAGGTCCGTATGAGGTAACATAAGCCTTTGACAATGGCTCATACCACCTCATGACGCTGGATGGAAATTTGTGCAACGCGCTTGGCACGCAAGCAACTTGAAGAATTATTATGTTTGAATTTGTTAAGTTATTTAATTTCCTTTTTCAATTTCTAGTATTGGCTGATCACCAAAACTTCTGTAAGCGCTATGCGCATTGAAATTTCTTTGTGTTGTTCGAATTTTATCGTTAATCATTTCCCTTTATTTATGATAACGCTGAGTGGTTTTATGGCAGCACTTAGGTGTTTCTTGATAGAATGTAATAATGTAAGTCCATACAATTAACTGCGCTTGCCCTCAAAGGAAGTGCGTTCTACGTTTCTGTTGGCGGTAACCGCATCACAACACATGATCGCAGAACGGAATAGCCTTACGGCTTTCGTACCTGTCGCATAAATTCCTTGCACATTTTAGAACATGTGCACATCATGACATTTACATTTAACATCTTTATCTCGTGACGATGGGTGACGTTATAACACATACGCAAATAAACAAAATATTTCATTTCATAAGTTCTTACACATAGTTGGGGATAACGCCTTACAATGGTACCTATGGCGTCTTCCCTAATATCTCGTTAACCGACATGCCGGTTACGTTGCCTATAGCTTCTACATAGGGAACCTTGGGCTCCCTCAACTCTAACACCGCCGATTCATATTTATCAAACGCATCCCCGTCTATGTAGTCAATTACGGATTGCGGTGGCGGATCGGGAAGCGTGACATTTTCAGACAAGAGATTGAACATCTCAAGCTTTACACAGCCTTTGGCGGCTTCCAATAGCCTTTGAAACGGCTCCATCACAGCCTTGGACTTCAAGGCCTTGTAAAAAATGGCAGGAACACCGGCACAAAGCTTGTCAAAGCTTTCCTTGAAGCCTTTCAACTCTGCCTCAAGCTGTCGGACTCTTTCATTCAAAGTGGAGTTGGCGGATTGCTGCTCCACCAAAGACTCCTGAGCCAACTTTAAATCAGCTTGCACCTGCTTCTCATGATCATGAGCAGTCACGCGATCATCTTTCAAGGCGACATACGTCTTCTCAGCCTTCTCCTTCTCCGCTTTGGCAGCAAACAGTTCCGGCTTGAATTTACCGGCTTCAGCACGAAGGTTACCCACCTCCGCCACCAATTCCCCGTTTACCCGTTCAAGGTTTTTCACCTTGTGACATTGGGCCTTTGTTCGTGCAATTTAATCATTAGCAATAGCAATGCCTTGTACGTAATGTTGCACATGTACACGACATGCCCATAGTATCACTCAAGCTAGCCAGAGCCAACTAAATGTTATCAGGAACGCTATCTTTAAGCCAGGCGAGCTGAGAAGTAGCGTCGTCGTGGTTGACATTGAAAACAGCATTCAAATTTCTGAAAGAGGGCTCAGCAATATGATCCCCTTCGCCCGTATCCACATCCACGGGATCCGTTGCTTTGCTTGGGGAAGTTTTGGTGGGACGCTTTCGTGATACCAGTGACGTATCCTTTACATTGGACACCGGTCTCTTTTCCAAGTTGGGCCATGAAATCATAACATTTATTAGCTGATGCCATTGTTTTTTAGGTGACGACCCACTACGGTTCTCAGGATTAACATAATACCCACCTGTGTTGGGCTCCAGTAAAACCTTTTAGGTTGGCAGCAGCAACCTCGGCGGTAGTATTTTCCTTCCCGATACCACTAATAGGTGTTTTCGCCCTCGTCACAGGCGGCATGGTGGCTATTGGTTCCACGTCCAAAGGACTGGACTGATTTGAATCCTCCGGTACGTTGGATGACGCCTCAGCGCCACCCCTCGATGAAGCATCAGCAGTCTTCAAGGATCCGCTATCGTCACCACTAGCCACGCTTTCCTACAAACGGCTGTTTGAACTTAAAACCAGCAATGTTTGATCTCTTGAGTGTGGTGGGAAAGTCCATTTTTGAAATCAAACAAACAAAAATCACATAAAACACGTAAAATAAACATACAATAACGTAAAAAAGACAACACAGTATAATCCTACCCTCGCCTTTGAACAAGATTTGAGGCCTCACGGCCATGGCCAATATGCGCGTACTTGCCCAACGTGAGCATGATGTCGCTATACTCACATGCCTCCAGGTTAAGTCATATTCCCTCTGCTCTGCGTCATTTAATGTTGGTGCTTTGCTGACATCAACCTCATGATCGTATTGCCATGGCAAGACTTGGGCGTCGACCCCAAGGATGACGGTTTGATCTATAAAAAAGAAAGCGTTTCTCCAATCATGATGATACGGAGAATTTTTTGACACAAAGAAATTGCATTTCTTCTCAAAAGTGTACCACCCAACACCGGCGGTTGCTAGTCTGAATACTTTTCTGAAAACGTTTAAGTAACACGGGCGATTTTTCCCCCGAACAAACATTTTAAAAAATAATTAATTTTTGATATCCATGAGGATGCAATTGTGAAAACCCTATTTGATAATGCTTCAATACAGGCAAAATAAAATCCGTCGGTGGCAACTGCAAATTCCCAACGGTAATGGCCTTTATGTATATCGATACTTTCAATTCAAGTGGTTTGTCAGCCCTTTGTTCATCAGTCGGAGGAATCGGATGGTAATAAGTAAGAACCGGATACGCCTTTAAAAAATTGGATATATGTTCTGCCTTGATCGTGCTTACCTCACTTTTAACATTCGCCTTCGACATTATGTAAACAAAGTTTGCAGAAAACTAACCTCTCAAATCAATCGGTTTTAACTGAAGAAGATGAAGATGATGAATAGGATAATGGTAGAAAAAATTTGAAAGTGTACAAGTCCTTTGCTTTTATAACCACGTTCAAATGGGCTGGGAACAATGGGCTTCAATCTCCCACACACGTGTCATGGCAATTCAAATATCCACCGTCAAATCAACAGTTAGCATAGTTACCGTTATCCAAAGGCGTTACAACGTTGTTAGCTTTGGGAACATGGACTGCAGGGTCAAATCAAAGGTCATACGCCGTAGCATTTAATGTTGAGATAAAGGTAATGATTAGTTCGACCACGTGTCATTGCAGATGACACCTAACCAAACTGGGAGGACTTACTGACGTGTGTAAACACGTCACGCTATGATGCCTCATAGCATAAGTAAACTTTACACATGGCATTTAATCATTCACTTGGTATGTCCAGCTCATCAGGATGGACCCACCTAAGTATGCGCCATCACAAAGAAGAGTGTACGCAATGCCATCTCGTAGCGTGACGTAATTTTACTGTCCAGGTCAACAAGACCCGTGAATCTAGACCCACTAACAGCGAACATGGGCCACCTCATCCTTAATACTAACACATAACTGCTCTGCTAGAATCTTCTAAAGTAGTGGGCAGTTATGGCTGGCGGTTATCAGCAGTCGTTGATCCTTAATACAAACATAAGAGGATCTCACTTATTCACACACATGCAATACACTTTGATCGGTTCCTGAAGGTTAGTGGTTCTAGCCGAGACCCTCGAAGGTTAGAATAACTGTTTCCATTCACATTACTTGCACTCGAGCCAATTTTGGTTCGATCAGTTAAATATATGGGAGGAGATACTCACAAACCCATTTTTGATTCATACACACTTTTGATCATAAAACTTACAATCATATCCCTAACTTTATCTAGGAAGTTGAACTTCCATTATTGTAAGTAATGGTATAATAGTAACTTAGGTGTGTATGGATCAAAACTTGGTGTGTGAGTATCACCACCCGTAAAATATGGATGAAATTTCTTAAAGAAAGAGTGTATATGTTGACTATATATTTTGCTAACTTAGGTGAATGATTATATAGTCAATCTATACGAGCATTGCTTGTGGTAAAACATTCTCGAATGAGGTCGAACGCAAGTGGTCCGCAACCTCTGATGCCAATGAACATCTCATGTTACCACCACTAAGACCATTCCCAACGGGTAGTGATGGGGGATGTCATCAAACCCGTCATGGGAGGGCGCCGATGGCAATGGTGCCGCCCTCGGCCGCCCTCCACCGCCCTCGGCCTCTTCGCCCTGCTGCAAATCATGGATACGCACAAGTGAGCACTAGTGTCTTGAAGAATATGGGTCCTTTTTTCTTTTCTATTGTTTTAATTTGTTATTTGGCATATGAATATTTGTGTTTGCATCTGAATATTTGTAGAATAAAGAACATGTTGAAGATGAAGAAAAAGTACAGTGTTTGTTTATCACCAAAATGTACACAGTGTTTGTGGTGTACAGTGTGTTTGTGGTGTAGAGATACACACGTTTCTATTTTATTTTTAAATTAAAAATATTAAAAATATTAAATATAATAACAATAATTATAATTATAATTAATAATTATTTATTATAATAATAATAATATAAAATAATAAATAAAATTTGAGGAAGTATGTCATGGTTGGCAATGGTGTGTTATGGGAATGTTATGGGAGGAAGTGATAAGGAAGGAGGAGAGAGAAAGCTGATGTGACGTTGAGAAAATGCTCATGACGGTTGGGATTGGTCTAAGCCAACTCTTTGGTTTATAAATTAAAAGTGTTAGCTGAGTTTATTACAAATAAATGTATGAATTATGTTCATATATATTAACTATTAACTATACTATCAATTAGAAAAGTTTATGAACAGCAAACTGCTTCAGTTTTTTCAAGCACATATATAATAGTAGGTGTAGCATGTAGGAGATGTGTGTTCATGGCTGAATGGTTTCGTTGTCACATTTCCAAACAGGTGGTCTTGGATTCGATTCACTGGCCCAGCCTTTACGAATGATTAATATACCTGGTTTCGATGTATACATGACCACCAGCTTTAGAATAGTAAGTGGTTGGCTTGGAGGTTATGCAGTGTATCTTCAGCAACACGCGGCTAATCAATTGAAAAAGCTAGTATAAGTTACTGTTCATTTTCACATTATATCTATCTCCTTTTGTATTATTTTTTAGAGAAACGAAATTATTGTTAAACACAATTTTTGTTCAAATCAATTACTATTGATTCGAAAAGAGACAAATACGATTATTATCCAAATGAATGATTAATCATTGATATAATCCATATACTCCGTAAAGTATAAAATAATTGATACTTTAAACAAATCTTTATTGCCATCATAATTCACAATCTATATATTTTTTTTAAGGCGAAGAATATATTTCATAAATAAACGTAAAGTACTTCATCAAAATAATGAAGAACCTAAATGAAAAGATACAAAGCCGGAGACTTGCTCGGACATGAAACATTGAAAGAAAGTACATAAGCTACATACATAACAAAAAGAGATTTTGATCCCAAACATAAGATTGCAAGCCATGACAATACTTGAGATTAATAGCCCAAAGGAAGACTTTAAGTTTGATGTTCCGCACGATGACCGACGGACAAGTAAATTTGCCATTGAAGATAATGTCGTTTCGAACCATCCAAATTGCCCAAATGGTTGCGGGTCCAATCATTTTCCAAAACTTGGAAGCTTTAAACCCCATACCGTAATACCAATCGAAAGAAAATTCTTCGACCGAACTTGGAATGACCCACCTAATGTTCCACTACCGAAACAACTCTGCTCATATTTTAAAAGACCAATTGCAATGAAGTAAGAGATGTTCAATTGATTCTTCTTCAAGCATGCACCAAACACACAACTTTGAAATATTGGAAGGCAAAATATGTCTTTGAGCTAGAATGACACGTACCAGGATGCTCTCCTTAATAGCTAACCAATGAAAAAGCATGACTTTGGAAGGCACGTTGTTGCCCCATATTACTTTGGGCCAAATTGGGGCGATGAGAGGCCCTGTTTGAATAACTAACCATATTGCATCCGCAACCGAGAAAGAATCGCACGAAGAGCCATTCCATAATATGAGACCGGGAACGTCATCAGTAAGGATAAAGGAGGATATAAGATTGTATAACTCTTGCCATTTAATTGCTTCATACTGATCTAGGGTGCGACAAAAATTAACAACCCAACCGAATTGGGCCTCAGCAGGATCGTTGGGCCATCGAGCTTGTTTAACAGTGAGGTAACGGTTGGAACAAATAAGGAATAAAGAAGGGAGAGTCCTTTAAAATATGTCGTTAGCCCAAGTATCAAACCAAAAGAGAATACTCGCCTCGTTGCCAAGTTTCCACTTCCAAATGCTAGAGCCCACGATACATTTAGACATGTCGTCTTTTTGTAAATTAATCAAGTCTCTCCAAATTGAGGAAACTTGTGAAGACCATAGAGTAGAAACATCATTCATTATTTTTCCCCGAAATGAAGGGCCGAAGGAAGAAACAACGATAGATTTCCAAAGTGAAAGCTTGTTGGAGTTTAACTTTGTGCACCATTTTGCTAGCAAGGAAACGTTTTTTAACCGTAAAGGGGTAACACCTAAACCACCCATTTCTTTAGGTAAGCAAACCGACTCCCATTTAACAAGACAAGTCTTCTTTTTAAACAATCACCGCCCCAAAGAAAATTTCTACGGTACCTCTTGAGTTGTTTAATAATTGAAATGGGCGCCTTGTAGAAGGACATGTAATGAATAGGTAGATTAGAAATAACCGCATTTACCATGACGAGGCACCCTCCGAAAGAAAGACATCTCCCTTTTCAACCCGCAAGTTTTTTGTTGAACTTAAGGAGAATAGGATTCCACATAGAGATTGGGATGCCTAAATATTCAAAGGGAAAAACTCCAACTTTACAATCAAAAATAGCCGAAAAGGACATCATATCCTCCCTTGAAACGTGGATACCATACAAGGTTGTTTTTATAGCATTCATATGTAACCCGGAAAGCTTGAAGAAAAGATGCAAAATATGTTTGATGCGATTTAATTTTTGTACGGAAGGATGAGCAAATATGATGGTGTCATCTGTGAATTGTGAGTGATTAATTTTTTGCCCGTAACCGAATTGCACCCTTTCAAAGACCGGTTATTTAAGTCTAAAGAAAAAAGCTTGCTCAACACTTCCGCTACAACGATGAACAAAAAAGAAGACAAAGGGTCTCCTTGTCTCAAACCCCTATTCATGGTACCTTTCCGGGAAGGAGAACCATTCAAAAGGACCAAAAAGTTGATGTTGGAGATACACGTTTTAATCCAAGAGATGAACTTGGCACCAAACCCTATCTTTTCAAGAACGATAAGTAAGAAATCGTGCGACACACAATCATAGGCTTTTGAGAAATCAATTTTCAAAAAATAATGGGGCACTTTTTTTTTTCTTAGCCATATGCACAACTTCATTGACCACCATAACGCCATCCATTAAAAGTCTCGTGAGGATGAAACCATTTTGATTTTCACTTATAATAGAATGAATGACTTTCTTTAATCTATTAGAGAGCATCTTGGCTAAAATTTTATAAGTAGAATTGATAAGACTAATAGGCCTCAAATGATCAATAGTATTAGCCGAATTGGTTTTAGGAATCAAGACGATAAAGGAAGAATTGAATCCTTTTGGAAACGAAGGGTTGGCGTGAAATTTATCAAAAACGTCCATAATGCTATCCTCTTAAAAGTACTAAGAATTTTTGAAGAATTGTAAAGTAAAACCGTTCGGGCCCGGGGTTTTATTGCCATCAAAAGCCATGATTACTCCCTGCACTTCATGATGTTCAGCGGGGTGTATATAAAATAGTTATTAATTTTAGCAGGAAATACTATTAAATACGATACAATTTTACACAAGATATTTATTTATTTAGAGAATGGATATACTTAAACCTTGCTACAACACTTATAGGCAGTGTACCTAATCGTACAGTAGTGTAGTTTTTAGTAAGTCCGGTTCGTTCCACAGGGAACTCTTTAAACAAAGCTTAACGCTATATTAGTTTACTTTTATAAAAATACAAATATATATATAAGTAATATTATTATTATAAAGGGGGGTTTTTACCGTTTAATGACCGGTTTGTCGATTTTAAAACTTTAGTCGCAGTTAAAACCAAATGTAAAATATTAAAAATAAATACAAGACTTAAATTAAGGCGTAAAGTAAATAACGATAATGAAATTGCGAATAATAAAAGTGCGATAAAATAAACTTGCGATAATTAAAGAGTACGATAATTAAAAGTGCAATTTAAATAAAATAACAATAAAAATGCGATAATTAGAAGTGCAATTAAATATAAAATAAAGGAAATTAAATATGAAATAAAAGAATTATGCTTATTTAAACTTCCGTAATCATGATGTTTGACGTGTTGATTTTAGTTTTATGCCCATGGTTAATTGTCCTTTGTCCTGGATTATTTAATATGTCCGTCTGGTTTTTGTCCATAACAGTCCATCAGTCATAAATATAAAGTGCGAGTGTCCTCGTCAAATTATCCTTATACCCGAAGTTAAATATTCCAACTAATTGAGGACTTAAACTGTAACAAGATTTTAATACTTTGTTTAATAATTACACCAGGATGTCGACTGAGTGTAACCCAAGGTTTTAATATTTTGTTATCAATTATACCAAGTGTCCTTTTACATAATTTCACCCCTGTTTTAATTATTCTAGTGGCTATTAATCCATTCCCGTGTCCGGTTAAATGAACGATTATTCGTACATATAAATACCCCGCCCATCGTGTCCGATTGAGTGTATATGGTAATTTATAGGGACGCCCAATTGTAAATCTTTATATTAACATTAACAAACTATCATTTAGTTAAACAAATATAAAGCCCATTAATAGCCCATAGTCTAATTTCCACAAGTGTCGTTCTTTTGTCCAAACCCCAATTATGGTACAAAGCCCAATTACCCAATTTTAGTAATTAGCCCAACATCATGATTACTTCGGATTAAATAAGCATAATAATAACTTAGCTACGAGACATTAATGTAAAAAGGTTGAACATAACTTACAATGATTAAAAATAGCGTAGCGTTACACGGACAGAATTTCGACTTACACCCTTACAATATTCGCTAACATACCCTTATTATTAGAATTATAATTAAAATTAAAATATAAATTATAAATATATATATATATTTTACGTATATATGAGAGAAGAGAAGGATAGATGGATTTTTTTGGTTCACCAAAGCTCGATTTTTATAGGCATGTGGGCTGGAACTGGGGCTCATGCGATCGCATGGATTTATGCCTTCCAGGCCATGCGATCGCATGGCCAGCTGGGGAGGCTCAGTTTTGGTTGTTTTCTTCTGCCGACGGTTTTATAAATAATATAATATATTAAATAATTATAAGAATTATTTAAATATTATATTATATTTATGTGCATAGTTGACTTGTAATTTTTAGTCCGTTGCGTCGAGCGTTGAGAGTTGACTCCGGTCCCGGTTCCGGATTTTCGAACGTCCTTGCGTACAATTTAATATCTTGTACTTTGCGTTTTGAATCTTGTACTCTTGTAATTTCGAGACGTTTCTTATCAATAATTGGAACCTCTTTGATTGTATTTTGTACTTTTGAGCTTTTTGGTCGTTTGCGTCTTCAATTCGTCGAATCTGTCTTTTGTCTTCACCTTTTATTATTTAAACGAATATCACTTGTAAATAGAACAATTGCAACTAAAAGCTTGTCTTTCTTGAGGAATAATGCTATGAAATATATGTTCGTTTTTAGCATTATCAAATATTCCCATACTTGAGCGTTGCTTGTCCTCAAGCAATATCGTCTTGAAATACAAGAATCACTTCTTTATTCTTCACACTTTGTACATCAGTGATTTCTATACGGCGGTATAAACAATGATAGTAACGATAGAACCATGGTTAAAGGTGGGTGTGTCATCCACAGTTGCCTCGGGTTTAGGTCAACGACACTTGCAATCAAATAGCCGATTTACTTTCGGTTTCCAAAGCAAAGTGCACATTTGAAAGGCGGTTTACAGTCCCACATGACTATGAAAATGTAGATCCTTAAGGAAATTGGATCTTTATGAAAATATTTGATCTTTTGAAAAGTCAATCTAGCTTTTACCCTAGATAAGTTTTCTGGAATAACCCTTCACCGGTGTTTGCAAAATATTTTTTGTGGTTTTGGTGGGTTTCAGATTTGAAAATTTTAGCTCAAAACTTGCGGTTTTGTGTCACCCACTTGCTAACCTTGTATTTGGAAAGCAACACGTTCAGTTTACTTGTCCCGTATATTACCTTTCGATAAACTACCGTCCGGTTGTAAAGGAAAGCGTTGAACAAGCAACTGTTAAGGCAATGTCCCCTGACATGCTTTTAATTATGGTCTATAACGTGTCGGATGCAATTACTATCCTTGGTAGGAGCAATAGTAAAGCTCACCCTTATGATTTTTCGGTCTGGCACAAGGTCCTGTCTTTGACCACTATGCAACCACCGTTCTTACGGTTGACACCCGATTTGGTTCAGGTGACCTAATGAATTCCAGGTGAATTCCTAGGATTTTACGTTCAATGTTAATGAACGCATTGAAAATGGGTTTTCAGAAAACAAATCGGTTTTAATTTGATCAAAATATTTTCTCGTTCAAGCTCGAGTTTAGATATCATTGAATTCCATGAGTTTGTAATTCTCAATCTTTAAGGTCAATCTCTAGGATTGAGTAATATCAGTCTTAAAAGCTGATTTTTTTGATCTTTTAAGGAGATTATCCTTTCTGGGGATCTGATTCATTAGTCTTATCAAGCTAATTTGCATGGTGCCCCCCCATTGTACGAGATAAATCCTTCTCATGGTTAGGATAAATCTGACCACTTGGCGACCCTGTTTAATGTTGAGGTCCGTGGATTTCCTGCTGATTTTAGTGATGACTTTTCTAGATTTTTCGTCAACCTATAGCTGGTCTGGACGACAACTTCTTGACCTAAATCAAGAAGCGCGTTTCTTTTTCGGAAGACTTTACCTCCTTTTAATGATGGAATTGATTCATCGTGTAAATCCATCTCTTCTTTTCTTTCATCGGGTAAAATGGTTTAGTTTAGTCCAAAGCAAAAGTATTTTCAGTTATTTGTTACAGATATATGTGACATATGTTTAAGATAACTTGGTAAATTTTCTCACACTTGGCTTTTATTTTCCTTTTTATCGTCCTCTATTCCATTTTAAATGAATTTCAACATTTTGGTTTGTTTCTCAATTTATGTCCTTTCCGAGGTTACAATAATTTCGGTGTTAACACCTAGTTTTATCGTTCATAAATATGTATAAACATGATTTTGAGTTCATTTAATTGAAAATTTTAAAAAAATTTACTAGAATTTGGTAGTCAGTATATAAGACTAGGGCTGTTCTTTATTATCAGAGAGCACTAGATTCTAATACAACTACTACGTTACTAGTATTTTTAATGGTAACCAAGTGTATAAAGATAAAAATTTTAAAAATCCGAAAGAATTTAACCCCTTCCCACACTTAAGATCTTGCAATGCCCTCACTTGCAAGAAATCAGTACAATTTAAATTATTGAGGGTGATTAGCGTAGAAATGATTAAATTTTACCAAAGTTTCCAAATATATTGGCGTTTGTTTGCTGAATGATAAATGGTGCATAGCATTTGTTCATTTCGTCTGTTTTTACATCACATTTATTTGTCATCTTGTCGTCAAAATTAGTAGCTTTTGCTGAACTTAATGCCAGTCTTTGAAAATGCGCTGTTTTACCCTGTTTTGAACAATCGACAATATACATATATACAAGTATAATCATGCATGGCAATTTGAAATGGGACTTAATATCCCACTTTCAAATTCTAAATATGAAATATTAGTACACAATAATAATAAAATAATAAAAATTACACAAATTTATCCAATAACATAAGTTTAAACATGAAAAAGTCAAAAGATAAAAACATAATAATCATAAAAATAACCAAATGGAACTAAATCAGTCTGGATAGGGGTTCCAGTTCATCTCATCGGGTGGGTTCCATTGTTGGTTATAGGTGTTCTGATAGGCTTGGTCCTAGTCATACCGGTTAAAGGGTGGTCGGATATCGGGGCTATGTGGCGGAAAATGAGCAGGTCGAGTAGGTACATAGTTATTTGGTACCTGATATGATAGCTGGCTCATGATTTGGTGCTGATGAACTAACCAGCTATCGTGTTGGCGTCGCCTATAATCCTCGTATACTCGCTCGGAGTTCCACTGCTCATACATACTATGTCTTGCCGCATTCGTCATTGCTTCCTCATCTATACGAACGTGGATGTCAAGAATAGCATCTCGAAAGACATCCCTAATGTCTTCCGCCTCCTCCATTTCTTCGTCTGAGCCTCTCTCTACCTGAGGATGAGATCCCTCATATGGTACTGCCTGGTTACGTCTACTTTTCAATACCTTAGCACCCACATAAACTTTCAATCCTAAGGGCTCAACCTGTTCTCTACAAATCTGTAATGGACCCCCTTGGTTCCTATCAACACCTAAATACTCTCCAATCAGAGTAACAAAAATACCTCCTCCTATTATACTCCCGTCCTGCATTCCCTCTACCATTTTAGATAAATAAAAAGCAACACAGTAAGGGATATTGACAAAGCTTCTAGGATCCCGAATACACTTTAGGTAGAATAAATCATATAAGGTAATTTTTTCTTTATTATGACCTCTTTGTGTAATCGAGTTAGCCAAAAATCTATGAATAATACGAAGCTCGGCTATGTCAGTATGTGTATAGGAGTGTCCTCCTGCTCGTGTAAAAACATCAAAATGTGACATACGCCTCCAAATGGCGTCAGCGTCAAAGTTACTATCTACCCGTTCACCATAATTAATCAGGTTTGTACAATCGGGTAATAGCAACTCACCAGGAGTATATATCTGTAAGGCCCTGGCCATGTCCAGCATGGACATTCTGTACATCCTACCGCCAAGGATAAACCTAAGAAATCTTCTATCATCTATCCTAACTATATTTGTATCAAGTGATACAGTACTCATCAACTCAACACACCATTCCTTATATACAGGTCTACGAATGGTGAAAAGACGTTCCCAATCTGTAAAAGAAGAACTGCCATACCTTTGAACTAAAAGCTGTCTAACACGGTCAGCTAGATGGACCGTTTCCAAAGGGGCCCAATCGATTACCCTTGGCACCTCTACATTTTTTGTTACCAATTTGAATTTGTTCCTTTGATATGTCTCGTAATCTCTCCATCTTCTATCAAATCTCAGATTAGGATGTAGAGTGTGCTCAGGAATCGTTGAGAATTCTACTGGCGGCCTCATTGGGAATACTATGAATTCATCAACAAACTGTACTGGATCATAATAAGGTATGTGCTGATCAGGCTGTTGTTGTTCCTGTTGCGGTTCTTGTTCGTGATGCATTTCTGGTTCTTGTTCTGTTGCTGGTCGTCTAGATGATGATGCTCCTGAACCTCCAATATCGGCTCTCTGTAAAACACATTAAACACAAAAATTGTGCATCCAAATATGCATTAGTGTTAGCAAAATAACAACTTAAAACAATCACTATAACATGTTAAATCAAAATTAAACTTATACACATTTTCACAATTTTTCACAATTCTACACTTTCCAAATAAGCACATATGAAAATGTATACAAATTCATAAGCATTTAACTCAAATAACATGTCAAAATATTCATTACTAATAATTAAACAAGTCTCAAATGGAAAATATATCAAATAAATCAAGTTCATGAATTTTGGACTTAAAAAGTCCACTTTAATCTCCAAAAATCATGTTTAGGATCATTGTTTGGATCATTTAACTATCTAAACATGTTACACTACTCAATTTAGCAATAATTCATGACAAAAATCGGCCATAACCTGTTTATATCAAAAAGCCCCAAATTTCTCAAGAACACAAACCCCAGATTTCTAAAAATTTTGAAGTTTTTGGCTTCAAATCATGTTAAATAGCATCAATCTAGGTTATACATGCATAAAATACTAACAATTTAACACTAATTACACTAGAAATTAACAAAATTGCATTAGGAAAAAAATTGGTAATTATCACAAAAACTAGGAATTTATAGGGTTTAGGGGTGTAATTTTTACCAATTTGCTGAGGAATGAGAATCTAGGCATGATTAGAGCAAGAAATTTGATGAATTACGGTGGAATTTTGGTGAAATTTGGTGAATATTTGGGAGTATTTTCGGGTATGTGTGTGTGTTGTGGTGTAGAAGCAGACTCGCTGAGAGTTTTTGATCTGGCCAGTTTTCCAGCCTCATGCGATCGCATGAGGTTGGTGTGTAAACCCCATGCGATCGCATGGGGGTGCCGGCTACAGTGTTTTCAGCCTTTTTTTTTTTTTTTTTTTTTTTTTAAAAAAAACCTTATGCTTTATAAAACTTATAATTAATTAAATTTTAAAAATTTTGTTTTCCTTTAGGAGCGAGGGCGTTTCGGATCGTTGTCCTAGTCTGTCCCTCGACAAAATTTTAAAATTTGTCAAATCAAAGCTCGGTTTTTAAAAGTAAAAATTTTTGGGTTTTTTTAATGTTTTTGGCATACTTTAATTCAATAAGATTAAAAATAATGATAATAAAAGTTCTCGTCCCTCCCTCGGGTAAAGCAATTTCGGTTCAAAGACCTAGTCTTCAACTTACGACGAATTTTAAAAATCATATTTTTAACTTAATGAGATAAAGTAAATTTTTGTTTTTAAATTCACACAACTTAAATATAAAATTCAAAATTAATATTAAAAATTCACACCAAACTTAAAATTTGAAATGCATAAAATAAAAAATTCATATTTTAAAAATTAAAAATTCACACCAAACTTAATTTAAAAATTCTAATATTTATAATTTTAAAAATATTGTTTTTTACAAAGTTTACAATATTAATTTAAGATTAAAATATTAATTTTAAAAACATGGTAAAAATAAAATTAAAAATCTTTTTGGCTTTTTATCCCACTTTAATCAATCAAATATTATCAAAAATATGCGCCCCTCTTTTCGGTAAAGTAATTTCAGTTCCAAAACCTAATTTAACTCATGACGAATTTTTGAAATATTTTGGGTTGATTGATTAAAGATATTTATACCTTAAGAATAAACGTTAAATTTCGCAGTGATGTAATAAATTTTTGAATGATATCAATAATTTCGGTAGCCAAACCTAATTTTATTCAATACCAATTTAATACTTTTTAGCGAACAAATTAGCGTTTATTATCAAAAGGTTAAAAATAAAAATAAAAATAAAAACTGTACAGACATACCTGTGAAATAGATTTCTTAGTTATATGATCTATCCCATTCATAAGATAGTCGGTTTAATTGGTTTTCCATGGCTACATAGGCGTAACCTCGAGCATTCAGTGTCTTTTCTTCTAAACATATGAACGGTCCGTCTCTGCATAAAGTAACAAATTCGGTATTTGAATAGGTTTGATTATTTGAACATTTACCTCCATGTGACCATTTTCCGCATTTGTGACATCTTTCTAGGTGTCGTGCTCTTCTTTTTGCTGCGGATTTTGATTTTCCTTTACCAAATTGTAACTTATTATCTTCGCATCTGGATTCTTTTCTAACTCCGTCCATTCTTTCTCTGATTACTGATACTATTTCACTCGGTAGTATGTCATTATTACGTTTAGTGATCAAAGCGTGTAGCATTAGACCATGGTTTAGTTCACAGGCAGTCTTCATTTTGTAAAAACCTAAAAAAAAATAAAAATTCAGAATGGGGGGAGAAGACTAGTTCTTTAGGGTCTGCTAGGGAAAGACCATTCGGGTTCCATTTTCGAGAACTACACGAAAACAGACAATCTAACTCTAACAGAAATACATATTATCCTTTAAAGACTTGATTCTCCCCACACTTAGTTAGCTGTTGTGTCGAAATTGTGATTAACTTCGTTGTCGACTTCCATCGGACCATGTATGTAATGTTTAACTCTGTGACCATTAACTTTAAATTCAATCCCTTTTGAATTTATTAATTCTATCGTTCCGTATGGGAAAACTCTTTTGATTATGAATGGTCCAGACCATCTTGATTTCAATTTTCCAGGAAATAGCTTGAATCGTGAATTGAAAAGAGGAACTCTGTCTCCTTCTTTAAATTCTTTTGAACTTCTGATTCTTTTATCATGCCATTTCTTCGTTCTTTCTTTATAGATTAAAGAATTTTCGTATGCTTCATGTCTTAATTCTTCTAATTCATTTAGTTGACTTAATCGTAGACGTCCGGCTTCATGTAAATCAAGATTACATGTCTTCAAAGCCCAAAATGCTTTGTGTTCAATTTCTACTGGAAGATGACATGCTTTTCCATAAACAAGTCTAAAAGGTGTGGTTCCAATTGGAGTTTTGTAGGCTGTTCTAAAAGCCCAGAGTGCATCCTCCAATTTAATGGACCATTCCTTCAGATTTGATCCTACGGTTTTCTCTAGAATACGTTTTAAAGCTCGGTTGGTATTTTCAACTTGTTCACTTGTTTGTGGATGATATGCGGTGGAGATTTTATGAGTTACTCCATATCTTTTAAGAACTTTCTCAAGTTGATTATTACAGAAATGAGTACCCCGATCACTTATTAAAGCTTTCGGTGTTCCAAACCTTGCAAAAAGACGTTTTAAAAAGTTGACTACAACTCGTGCATCGTTAGTTGGGAGAGCTTGTGCTTCCGCCCATTTAGATACATAATCAATGGCTACGAGTATATATAGATTATTATGAGATTTTGGAAATGGACCCATAAAGTCAATACCCCAAATGTCAAATACTTCACATACTTGGATGACATTTTGTGGCATTTCATCACGTTGACTTATTTTTTCGGCCCTTTGACAAGCATCACAGGATTTGCAAAGAAGGTGTGCGTCTTTGTAAATTGTAGGCCAATAGAATCCAGCTTCATAAACTTTTCTTGCTGTTAGTTGAGGCCCATAATGCCCTCCTGTTGGTCCTGTGTGACAATGGTTTAAAATTTTACTAGCTTCATCTCCAAATACACATCGGCGTATTATTCCATCGGGACAACTTTTAAACAGATGTGGATCTTCCCAGAAATAGTGTTTTATATCACTGAAGAATTTCTTTCGTCTTTGGTACGATAATCCTTTTTCAAGGAATCCACAAACTAAGTAGTTTGCATAGTCTGCAAACCATGGAATTTCTTTATAATCTATCTTCAATAGATATTCATCAGGAAAGTTGTCTTGTATGGCCGATTCATTTAGAACTTCTAATTCAGGATTTTCAAGACGAGAAAGATGATCAGCGGCGAGATTTTCTGCTCCTCTTTTATCTCGGATTTCAATATCAAACTCTTGTAAGAGTAAGATCCAACGAATTAATCGTGGTTTGGCATCTTGTTTCGAAAATAGGTATCTAAGAGCAGAATGATCGGTATAGACTATTGTTTTTGCTAGAACGAGATATGATCGAAATTTGTCAAAAGCAAAGACAATAGCAAGGAGTTCTTTTTCAGTAGTTGTATAGTTCGTTTGTGCTCCTTGTAACGTCTTACTAGCATAATATATAGGTTGAAATCGTTTTTCAATCCTTTGTCCTAAAACGGCTCCCATTGCAAAATCACTTGCATCGCACATTAGTTCAAATGGTAGATTCCAATTTGGTGTTATCATGATCGGTGCATTAGTGAGTTTCTCTTTAAGAATATTAAAAGATTTGATACACTCATCTGAAAAGATGAATGGAGCATCCTTTTCTAGGAGTTTATTCATAGGAGTGGCAATTTTAGAAAAATCTTTTATGAAACGTCGGTAAAAACCGGCATGCCCTAGAAAACTCCTAACTCCTCTAACATTGGTGGGATGTGGAAGTTTAGCAATTACATCTACTTTAGCTCTATCCACTTCAATTCCTTCTTTTGAAATTTTATGTCCAAGAACGATGCCTTCTTTAACCATGAAATGGCATTTCTCCCAATTAAGTACTAGATTTGATTGTTCGCATTTAATTAGCATTCGTTCAAGATTGACTAGACATGATTCAAATGTATCACCGAAGACTGAAAAGTCATCCATGAAAACTTCCATGCATTCTTCTATCATGTCGTGAAAAATCGCCATCATGCACCTTTGAAAGGTTGCAGGGGCGTTGCAAAGTCCAAATGGCATTCTTTTGTAAGCAAAAGTACCATAAGGGCACGTGAATGTGGTTTTCTCTTGATCTTCGGGTGCTATTGGAATTTGAAAGTATCCGGAAAAACCATCTAGAAAACAATAGTATCTGTTTCCGGCTAACCTTTCCAACATTTGATCAATGAAAGGTAAGGGAAAGTGATCTTTTCTGGTGGCGTCATTCAATTTTCTATAATCAATACACACACACCATCCTGTTACAGTCCTAGTAGGAATAAGCTCATCTTTTTCATTTGTGATGACAGTCATGCCACCCTTCTTAGGTACACATTGAACTGGGCTTACCCATGGACTATCGGAAATTGGATAAATTAAACCTGCATCTAGCAGTTTAATAATTTCTTTCTTAACAACATCTTGCATATTTGGATTTAGTCTTCGTTGGCGTTGCACATACGTTTTATGACCTTCTTCCATAAGGATTTTATGTGTGCAATACGAAGGACTAATTCCTTTAATATCATGAATCTTCCATGCAATGGCTGGTTTATGAGCTTTTAACACAGAAATGAGTTGTGATTTCTCATTTTCAGTAAGAGAAGACGATATTATTACAGGTAATTCAGATTCACCATGTAAATAAGCGTATTCCAAATGGTTTGGAAGTGGCTTTAATTCTAATTTCGGAGGTTCTTCTATCGATGATTTGTATCGATATCTGTCTTCTTCTTTTAGCATTTGAATTTCTTCTGTTGTTGGTTCATATCCATTAGCTATAAGTGTAGCTAACATTTCAGCTTCATCAATTGGTTCATTACCTTCTCCTAAAGAACATTCTCCTGTTCCTTGTAATTCTGGAAATTCTTCTAATAATTCTGCATGTGCATCTATAGTTTGAATATAATAACATGTATCATCTGCAGATTGTGGTTGTTGCATTGCTCTATCAACTGAAAAGGTAACACTCTCATCCTCTATACTTAGGGTCAGTTTCTTACCGAACACGTCTATCATTGCTTTAGCCGTGTTTAAGAATGGTCTTCCTAATATGAGAGGAACTTGAGAATCTTCTTCCATGTCCAAAACAACAAAATCTACTGGAAATACTAAATTACCAACTTTAACTAGCATGTTCTCCATAATCCCTCTAGGATATTTTATTGATCTATCGGCTAGTTGTATGCTTATTCTGGTTGGTTTCAATTCTCCAAGGTCTAGTTTAGTGTATAGTGAATACGGCATTAAATTTATACTAGCACCTAAGTCTGCCAATGCTTCTATTGAACTAAGACTACCCAGAAAACATGGAATTGTGAAACTTCCTGGATCAGATAATTTTTCTGGTATCTTATTCAACAGCACTGCTGAACAATTAGCATTCATAGTAACAGCCGAGAGTTCTTCCATTTTCTTTCTATTTGAGATTAGATCTTTCAAGAATTTAGCATATCTAGGCATTCCTGAAATCACATCAATGAAAGGAAGATTTACATTTATCTGTTTAAACATATCCAAAAATTTGGATTGCTCGGCTTCAAGTTTCTCTTTCTTCATTTTACTCGGGTAAGGAAGTGGTGGTTGGTATGGTTTAACATAAGGTTTATCCTTAACTGTGTTATCTTCATTAACCTTCTCAACTACCGGTTCTTTTTCCTTATCTTGATCAGGTTGTGGTTCTTGTGGAGTAGGAATAGCTTCATCAGAAGTTACAGGTATTTCAGGTGGTTTAAGTGTTGTACCACTTCTTGTGGTAATGGCTTTAGCTGTTTCATTCCGGGGGTTAGCATTTGTATCACTAGGTAGACTTCCCGGTTTTCTTTCACCTATTAATCTTGCTAGGTTACTTACTTCTTGTTCCAGATTTTGAATAGAAGCTTGTTGATTTCTAAATGCTTGAGCATTTTGTTCATTGGTTTGTTTTTGAGATGTGAAAAACTGCGTTTGAGTTTCAACTAGCTTCGTCATCATATCTTCTAAATTTGGCTTTTTATCATCGGTTTGTTGTGGTGGTTTGTTTTGAAAATTAGGTCTTTGCTGATTATAAGTATTATTGGATACTTGTTGATTGCTGGGACCTTGTTGGTTGTTGTATGGAATATTTCTGTTATAATTCTGGTTTTGATTGTAAATCGGTCTTGGCGGTTGATAATTATTCTGATAATTATTTCCAGGCCTTTGGTTTATGTATGAAATATTCTCTCTTTGTTCCATTGTTAATTCAATACTGAGACAATCTTTTGTCAAATGTGGTCCTCCACACTGCTCACAACTAATTCGTATTGAGTGAATATCTTTAGTCATCTTTTCCATTCGTCTCTCCACAGCATCTATCTTTGCGGAAATGGAATCTAAGTCATGGCTAGAATCGGCTCTAGCTGCTTTAGATGATCTAATGATGTCTTTTTCTTGGTGCCACTCATGTGAGTGGGAAGCAGTATTATCAATAATTTTGTAAGCATCAGTTTCGGTTTTCTTCATAATAGAACCACCAGCTGCTATATCTATGTCTTTTCTTGTAGTGATGTCGCATCCTTGGTAGAATATTTGTACTATTTGACAGGTGTCTAAACCATGTTGCGGACATCCTCTTAACAACTTTCCATATCTAGTCCATGCCTCATATAGAGTTTCATTTGGTTTCTGTGTAAACGTAACAATTTCTGCTTGAAGTCTTACGGCTTTAAATGCAGGAAAGAATTGTTTAAGAAATTTGTCAACTAAAACGTCCCATGTATCAATCGCCCCTTCAGGTAACGATTCCAACCAATCTTTGGCTTCTCCCTTTAAAGTCCAGGGAAATAACATGAGATATATCTGTTCATCCTCCACTTCTCGGATTTTAAATAGTGTGCAGATCCTATTAAAGGAACGTAGATGTTCATTTGGATCTTCCTTCGGCGCACCACTAAATTGGCATTGATTAGTCACCATGTGTAGAATTTGTCCTTTGATTTCATAATCTGGCGCATTAATGTCTGGATGAGTTATTGCGTGACCTTGGCCAGTGTGTTTAGCTCTCATTCGGTCTTCCATACTTAAAGGTTCCAGATTCTCCATAATTGAATTTGTTGAATCGGAATCACTAGAGGATTCTGATTTAATGGTTCGTTCCTCAACAATCTCTGTTTGAATGATTGGTGGTTCCGGGGGAAAGTTTAGTGGTTCGGGATCTATGAATCGTTCCTGAATATTCTCCGGATTCTCAATTGTGAGGTCGGGTTCAAAAAATGGATTATTGGAAATTTGAACTGAAGTACTTGGTCGACTGGATGACGATTCTAAAGAGAAATCAACGGTGGTTATATTTGCTAAATGTCTTGATCTAGTTACAGGTGGTGAATGTACAAAAGGTGGTGAACGTCTTGCTCGGTGCATTCACTGAATATCCTATTAGTTTTAAAAAGGAAAGAAAAATTATAATAAGTTATCCAATTAATAGACTTTTCTGATTTTGCCCACGTTTCGAATTGCCAAAAGATGCAGCAGAGGGGCAGGATTCGTTTGGTCTCAATATAATTGAGGACTGTTTGGCTCCAATAACCCGGTCCACATACAAATCCAACTATTACTACGAACCAGAAAATTTTGATGTCTATCAATTTAACCACTTAAAATAAATTTTCGTAATTTTAAGAAATTTAGATAAGAAGTAGAATAAAAATCTATGTCCTAAAACTAGAATAGCGAGAAATAAGAAAGAAAAAGAGTTCGTCGAAAAAGGTCGAAAAAGAAAAATGGTTGAAAAATAAAAGATGACGGAAAAATAAAAGAAACTTATAAAACTTAAAAATACTTGACTAACCTAACCTTATTACTACAACTAACTTAAAATTATAATCACAAATTGAAATTACTAATTGGAATGATAATTGGTACATAGTAAAAGGTGTCTAAAAATATTAAAGCTTATAGAAAAAACTATATCCCAAATGGAAATAACTTAAAAAGAAACTAAAGACGTCGCAAAATTCTAAAGTACCTAAATCTTAGTCTAAGAAAAAGCACTTAAGGAATTCTACGGCAAATCCAAAAAATCTAGAAGTAAAAATAACTATGGCAAAATCTAAGTTTAAAACTAAATATGAGCTAAAAATACAAATATTACGCTAAAACGATTAAAAAGGGACAAAATATAAAAATATACAAAAAGTTGTAAAAAGTACAATTTTTTTTTATAAAAATATTATTTTTATATTATTTTATAAAAGTATCAATTTTATAATTTATTAAAACAAAATAAAATTAATTAAAACTAAAAAATACAAAATAAACTAAATAATAAAATAACAATACCCTAATTAGGGTTAATTAATAATAATTATAATTAATTTAAACCCTAAACTGGTCGGACTAGGTTACCAGACCTGTCAACTCACCTCATGCGATCGCATGAGGTGTTAGTTGTTTTACCATGCGATCGCATGGCTTGCGAATTTGGGCCACACTTTGGGCTGCAACAGTGATCGGGCCGAGTGGTTTTTTTACTACTTTTTTATTTATTTCTGTTTTAATATTTATAAAAAGTATTTATATAAATTAAATAAAACTTATCTAAAAAACTAAGATAAAGATAAAATACTTTATGATTTTATAAATAACAATAAAAAAAATAGATTTATATATAATTAATTTTTTTTTTCGGTTTTAAAATATATTTATAAAATAAATTAAATAAAACTTATATTTTTACAAACTAAAGAAACTTTATAAAACTTAAATATTTATCAAATTCCTAAAAATATTTATATTTTTGTTTTTCTTTTTATATTTTTGAATATTTAAAACGTATTTTTTTTATAAAAATGAATAAAAGTAAACTAAATTTTTTTTTTTTTTTATATTAGCGTTGCGCTTCCGGCTTTTAAGAGTCTCCCCGGCAGCGGCGCTAAAAATACTTGATGTTCAGCGGGGTGTATATAAAATAGTTATTAATTTTAGCAGGAAATACTATTAAATACGATACAATTTTACACAAGATATTTATTTATTTAGAGAATGGATATACTTAAACCTTGCTACAACACTTATAGGCAGTGTACCTAATCGTACAGTAGTGTAGTTTTTAGTAAGTCCGGTTCGTTCCACAGGGAAATCTTTAAACAAAGCTTAACGCTATATTAGTTTACTTTTATAAAAATACAAATATATATATATATAAGTAATATTATTATTATAAAGGGGGGTTTTTACCATTTAATGACCGGTTTGTCGATTTTAAAACTTTAGTCGCAGTTAAAACCAAATGTAAAATATTAAAAATAAATACAAGACTTAAATTAAAGCGTAAAGTAAATAACGATAATGAAATTGCGAATAATAAAAGTGCGATAAAATAAACTTGCGATAATTAAAGAGTATGATAATTAAAAGTGCAATTTAAATAAAATAACAATAAAAATGCGATAATTAGAAGTGCAATTAAATATAAAATAAAGGAAATTAAATATGAAATAAAAGAATTATGCTTATTTAAACTTCCGTAATCATGATGTTTGACGTGTTGATTTTAGTTTTATGCCCATGGTTAATTGTCCTTTGTCCTGGATTATTTAATATGTCCGTCTGGTTTTTGTCCATAACAGTCCATCAGTCATAAATATAAAGTGCGAGTGTCCTCGTCAAATTATCCTTATACCCGAAGTTAAATATTCCAACTAATTGAGGACTTAAACTGTAACAAGATTTTAATACTTTGTTTAATAATTACACCAGGATGTCGACTGAGTGTAACCCAAGGTTTTAATATTTTGTTATCAATTATACCAAGTGTCCTTTTACATAATTTCACCCCTGTTTTAATTATTCTAGTGGCTATTAATCCATTCCCTTGTCCGGTTAAATGAACGATTATTCGTACATATAAATACCCCGCCCATCGTGTCCGATTGAGTGTATATGGTAATTTATAGGGACGCCCAATTGTAAATCTTTATATTAACATTAACAAACTATCATTTAGTTAAACAAATATAAAGCCCATTAATAGCCCATAGTCTAATTTCCACAAGTGTCGTTCTTTTGTCCAAACCCCAATTATGGTACAAAGCCCAATTACCCAATTTTAGTAATTAGCCCAACATCATGATTACTTCGGATTAAATAAGCATAATAATAACTTAGCTACGAGACATTAATGTAAAAAGGTTGAACATAACTTACAATGATTAAAAATAGCGTAGCGTTACACGGAAAGAATTTCGACTTACACCCTTACAATATTCGCTAACATACCCTTATTATTAGAATTATAATTAAAATTAAAATATAAATTATAAATATATATATATATTTTACGTATATATGAGAGAAGAGAAGGATAGATGGATTTTTTTGGTTCACCAAAGCTCGATTTTTATAGGCATGTGGGCTGGAACTGGGGCTCATGCGATCGCATGGATTTATGCCTTCCAGGCCATGCGATCGCATGGCCAGCTGGGGAGGCTCAGTTTTGGTTGTTTTCTTCTGCCGACGGTTTTATAAATAATATAATATATTAAATAATTATAAGAATTATTTAAATATTATATTATATTTATGTGCATAGTTGACTTGTAATTTTTAGTCCGTTGCGTCGAGCGTTGAGAGTTGACTCCGGTCCCGGTTCCGGATTTTCGAACGTCCTTGCGTACAATTTAATATCTTGTACTTTGCGTTTTGAATCTTGTACTCTTGTAATTTCGAGACGTTTCTTATCAATAATTGGAACCTCTTTGATTGTATTTTGTACTTTTGAGCTTTTTGGTCGTTTGCGTCTTCAATTCGTCGAATCTGTCTTTTGTCTTCACCTTTTATTATTTAAACGAATATCACTTGTAAATAGAACAATTGCAACTAAAAGCTTGTCTTTCTTGAGGAATAATGCTATGAAATTTATGTTCGTTTTTAGCATTATCACTTCATCAGATGCGAACATAGATTCAAGAGGAGCGTTGTTGGGCTGAAATATGGGCTAACTGTAACGAGTCCCATTCCAAGTCGGTGAGAGTAACATAATTGTTGCACTTAGAGAAAAGAGATTCATAAAACGTGATAACAAATTCTTTAACAGTAGCAGGATCTTCTACCCAAGAATTGTTGATTTGCATCCCCGCGATATAATACGATTGTTGTTTGATTCTTGAAAAAAGATGACAAAATCTTGAGTTTTTGCCACATAAGTCTTGAATGAAGTCTAAGTCTGGATTCGATTTTAATCAGTAGCTTTTTTTCAATTTTTTGAAAGAAACAAGATCATTCATCTCAACATCAGTGAGATCACGAACCCTAAAAAGAGACTTGATGCGAGAAATCTCAGCCTCTATCTCTTTGATATCGACAGTGTGTTGGTTCCTTTGTATAACACACCAAGCTTTAAAGTCAAACTTTAGTAGGCGAAGATTTTTGCCCATAACAAAGGCAGACTACCCATTGGTCGAATAAGATGACCATAAAGTATCACACATGTTTAGGAAATTAACAGTCGATAGCCAAGAGTTATTAAACCTAAATGGTTTGGGCCCCCAATAACATAGCTTTTTCCCCCAAATTAAAGGTATATGATTGGAACAATCCGGTTGGCCCATTTGGAGAATAGCATTGGGCCACAAATTCGCCCATTGAATGTTTATAAGTACTCTATCTATCCTTGAAAATTTTCCTAAAGACCCTTCCTAAGTAAACGCATCATTAATTAATGCTTGATGAAATTGTTGAATGAGGCAATGCTATTGAAATCAATAACTTCGCGAAGCCTTTCTTTCGGGGAGCATACCACATTAAAATCACCCAAAACACATAAGGGACCCGACCACTTTATAGAAATATTGGCCAAATGAGACCGAACAATCTTTTTAACATTCTCTTGTTGTGGTGCATACACATTGACTATAAGAATGAGATAATTAGAAGGTAAATACCTCATAATGGTGGCTATCCAAAATATTTCCTTCCAACACTTGATTAACTTGAAAAAGTCAGTTCTCCAAATGGAGACCAATCCACCCGATATTCCCAAGGCACTAACTTGAACCGCATCAAATGCAAAGTGTCTCCAAACTTCGTTTAAAACGGGTTGAGCCACGTTTTGAATCATTGTTTCTTGAATAGCTAGGAATTATATTTGAAAGAGATTGACTAGTGTACCCTCCATTTGACCTACTGAATTGTTACCGAGGCCTCGGGTATTCCACGGCGCGAGCCTCATTGTTTTGGAGAGTTGGCAATGAGCTCTTCATCCGTGATATTGCTCATGAAAATATCAAAGTTGATCAATTCCTCTTTGTGAGTAAGCTTTTTTCTCCAAATAGATTCCCATTAATCTTACTCTTGTTGTGATTTGTATCTTGACCGAAGACATGGTTGATTTCACTCTCTGTATCGAAAGGATCTGCTTTATCAATAACAGAATCTTGTTCGGCCCAATTGACTTGAGAGGTATTTGGGTTACAGTCGCTGCGTAGGTTATTAGAAAGAGATTTAGAAATCTCATTAGGGATGCAATGTGCTTTTATTTTCTTACATGAGGTTTTACATTCAGCCCCCACATACTGATCCGAATTAAATTTGGAAGTTAGTTTTGACAAAATTGATAAATCGTATAGTTTAACAACATGCACAACATATAAGTCTAAGAGATCATCATTTTCTAAAACCAATTGGTGATAGAGGGACTCCCCCTTAGTCTTATATGCATACATTTGTTTTTATCCATGACCGATGTGGGATAACTTCCCAACACGCCCCCTCACATCGAGGCGTGGAATGGTTATAGAGATGGCGGCAAGAGAAGAAGAAGAAAGCCTGACTCAATCTCTTTATAGTGACGGTGGCACACACATGGGGGCCTGACTCGGACTCGCTGTAGAACAAACCGTTCACCTTAGCTCTGATACCATGACAGAATTGATAAATCGTATAGTTTAACAACATGCACAACATATAAGTCTAAGAGATCATCATTTTCTAAAACTAATTGGTGATAGAGGGACTCCCCCTTAGTCTTATATGCATACATTTGTTTTTGTCCATGACCGATGTGGGATAACTTCCCAACAAGTTTAGAAGCAAAGGTTTCTTTGAGACAAGAGGTTAAGTTGACAGTAGCAGTAGGAAGAGGCGTTTTAACCGAATGTGAAGGGGAATTGGATGGGTTATTTGTAGGTGAGTAGCTATGGGTAGGATAGTCATTCTTATTGAGATTAAAAGGCAACGGTTGGGAGGTGGGTTGGAAATAGGTATTTGACTTGAACCCATCATGTACTTCCTGTACCTTTCCCTTATTTTTTGGTGAAAAAAGATATTTTCTAATCTCTTCTGCAGCTTTTTCTTTTTCAAATACAATTGCGTTTTTGACTTTTTCCATTGAATTGTGAATGATTGTTGGTTCCATTACCCTTCTAGTTTGATGGGTTTAGTTGGAGTTTGAATTTTAAATCTAGACCCTCACCTCAAACGTTTATTTCACTTTCTTCCGGCACAAAATCCGGTGAGACTTCCAGCATCGATGAAATTTTATTGTCAGAATTATTTCTCAAAGACTACATAAATAGCTGAAGACCCGCATTATATTCATCAATTGTTTCATCGTTAATGATCACGATTGGTTCATCAATGTATACTTCTTCGACCCAAATATTGTATGAAGACATGTTTGCCACATTTGCTTCAGTGTATCCCTTAATACGACTCGGATCGCTGACCTCGATCAAGGCTAATAGCACGTCGACACGTTTGAGATTGTAGGAGTGACGATCGATGTGAATCACTCTACCATAATTCTTAGCGACTTCAATAGTCAAATTTGCGGAAACACAGTCGAATTAGATGCCTTATATCCTCACTTTCGTGATTCTAAAGAATTTATTCATCCTTTTGGTCATAGGAATGACATCCATGAATTCTAGCTCATTCAAGGTTGGTCCCATGGTCATTCTATGGAAACTTTCAGCATCACTACACTGGACCATGTATCCATATGGTCCCCAAGCCGAAATTGAAACAATGGAAATAAATCTACTCTTCAACCATTTGAAAAGCTTAAAGCATCGCTAGGTTCTTTATCAATAATGAGCGATGTTAAGGCTAAACGACTACTCGTTTCTTGATTAATGGGGAGATTAATCTTCACATTATTATCTTTAGCTTTTTGATTTTTGACCGAAACTGAGTGATTAGCAGTAGGAGTAAAAGATATGTTCAAATCTTTTTTGGCATACCCTACAAAGAGGGTCCTGTTGTTAACTGATTTACCATTCATGTTGTATATGGGTTCATTTGCTTGAACAAATTTCTCAAATCTCACGAAGTCGAATGAACGATCTTGCTTCCAAGAGATCCCTTTAATTGGATTTTTTTTTTAAAAAAAATAGTAATTTATTAGATATGTTGCAAAAATAGAAAAGGTTTTTTTTTTTTTTTTACAAAAATGGTAAAACCGTAGTTTGAAACTTCGGTTTTGCCAAATCCAAAGTTTCAAACTTTGGTTTTTCATGAGCATGCGAGAGAAACCCTAATCCGAAGTTTGAAACTTCGGTTTTGCCATATCCGAAGTTTCAAACTACGATTTTGAGTCTTCACTATATAAACCCTAATTAACCTATTAACGCTTAGATTTGATACGTTATTTTACAGTTATATACGCTACTATTATCTTAAATCCAATAATAACATTACAAACAACAACATATTATTAGTAGTAATCTGCAAATACATATTTTTTGAATAACACTTTTATTAATAACAATAACACGGTTACATTTTTTTGAAAATAAAAATATGTTAGAAATCGGGTATAAATTGACTGCCGAATTCGTTGTTGAATCGTGTAATCACTGTCTCTATAAAGTATTTCGGCCCTACAATTGCCTTGGTTGCACAAAATCTTTACAGGGCTAAGAAAAGAATGCAATCAGTGTTTTTGGCAATGAAATCACTGATCAAATTATTAGAGAATATGTGTGCGTTTTCTGTTTGTTGATGAATGCAGAATAGATGAACAAAACGTCCATCAAACTGTTATAGGAAAACAGTTAAAACCGAAAGGGTGTAACCCTTCAACTTTGGCGGAAAAATCGGTTATACCAAAAGGTATACCCGTTCGCTGACACTTATTCGAATGAACGATCTCGCTGCCCCTTGGACCCCGCAAGGGGGCGCAGCCCCCTTGACCCCCGCATTTTGCGCGATAGTTAGTAGCCAACTCTTACAGGCGTGTACTCCACACTCTCCGAACCCGTTGGTAAGTATAGCTAGCTAACACTTGCATTCAAGTAAATCGCAACTAACTAAAATGTACGTTGGATGACACTAAAATCACCAACAAAATATATAATTAAAAACAACGCGTACAGTAAATGTAACACATAATTAAACAAGATGCAAGGGAAGAGGTTGATTTTTCACAATTGCTTCATTTTTTTTTTACATTCCATTCCTCTTCCTCGCAAAGTTGCTTGAATTTTCCTTTATCTTCATTCCAAAACATCACGCCCAAGTGTTCTACCGAAGTGTTTTCTTTGATCCACTCAAACACCTTTGAAATTGTCATCTGACTAACATCGACATTTTGAAAGTACTTATAGATGGGTTAATCTATTGGATTGCAGCACGTGAAACAACATGCGAGAGAATTTATATGATTGTTTCATTTGATTTGACGAGTGAAGAATTTATGGAGATACAACTGCCGGATGAATTAAAGTTATCTTATCAAATGGATTTATGAATATTCAAGCTTAGTGAGTCTCTTGCTGTGGTTCAACACAATATTATGAACCGGGAAAATGTTTGTGAAGTGTGGAAGATGAAGAATAATGGCGTAACAAGATCGTTTACCAAACTCTTCAACATCGACATATTACCAGATTTAGGGAACCTTTGCGGATTTACGAAGAATGGCCAACTTTTATTGAAAAAGGATAGTGGCATTGCAAAAGGTTCAGGTGACCTTGTAGCTTATGACCCCTGCACAAAAAGTATCAAAAATCTCGAGTTTTATGGAAGAATTGATTCGTTTAATGTGACATCATATTCGGAATCGCTAGTGCCACTTGATAACTCAGAATTAACAATATTTGGAAGACGTAATATTTTTTGATGTGTGGAGATAAGAAGGGATCAGAGACTGACTAATCAGTTACTTCTTGGGATTCATATATATATTCATACAGATACAGATTCTTTTTTGTTATTATCTGCAAATATGTTAGTTATTCAGTTTAAAGACAGTTATGTTACTCCATTTTCGCAAGGGCTATGATATTTCACGACCATACAGTTTTTCTTTCTTAGCGGTGACTTCTCGTAAGAAGTGATATTTGATATCAATGTGTTTTATTCTACCATGAAACACAAGATTCTTTGCCATTGCAATTGCAGACTTGTTGTCGCATAATATTTGAGTAGCTTCATCTTATTTTTCGCCCATGTCTTCAAGTATTCTTCTTAGCCATTTAGCTTGATTAGCTGAGTTAGCGGCTGCGATGTACTCGGCTTCGGCTGACGATTGTGCCACCATTTCTTGTTTCTTTGATGTCCATGAGAATACACCAGATCCAAGTGTGAATGCGTATCCGGAAGTACTTCTCATGTCATCCACCGATCCGGCCCAATCGCTATGTGTGTATCCATGAAGCTTCGCATCTATAGTGGGCTTGTACCATATTCCATAGTCCATGGTACCTTGCAAGTATCTTAATATTCTTTTAGAAGCTCCATAATGTATTTGAGTCGGATTTTGCATGTACCTGGATAGTAAACTGGTTGCGTACATGATGTCTAGTCTTGTTGCTGTCAGATAGAGTAGGCTTCCAATGAGACTTCTGAATCTTGAAGCGTCTGCTTTCTCAGATCCATCTTCTTGTCTCATCTTCTCATTGACAACTAGTGGCGTGGCTACGGTTTTACAACCGTATATTTTAAACTTTTTCAGAAGATTTTCTGTATATTTCTTCTGGCATATGAAGATGCCTTCATTTTCTTGACTGATTTCGATGCCAAGAAAATAGCGCATCAATCCAAGGTCGCTCATCTCGAACGTTTTCATCATGTCTTCTTTAAATTCTTGTATCATCCTCTCATTGTTTCCAGTATATATTAGATCATCGACATACAAGGAAATAATGAGAGTGTCCGAGTTACCTTGGGTTTTGATGTAGAGTGTGGGCTCACTTTGACTCCTCCTGAATCCTGAACTTGTGAAGTAGCTGTCAATTCGACTGTACCATGCACGTGGTGCTTGTTTAAGTCCATATAAGGCTTTCTTGAGCTTCAGGACTTGGTCTTCTTTTCCTTTTTAAATGAACCCTTGTGATTGCTCTACATATATTTCTTCTTCGAGATACCCATTTAGAGAGGCTGATTTCACATGTAGTTGGTGAATCTTCCACCTTCGTTGAGCTGCTAGCGCCACAAGTGCTCTTATAGTATCCAGTCCAGCTACAGGTGCAAAAGTTTCGTTGTAGTCAACTCGTAGTTGTTGTGAATAGCCTTTAGCTACTAGCCTTGTTTGGTGTTTTTGCATAGAACCATCAGGGTTGAGCTTTGTTTTGTAAACCCACTTAACTCCAATGATTTCTTTATCTTCGGGATGATCAACTAACTCCCATGTGTTGTTTTTTTCGATCATTCTGATTTCTTCGTTCATAGCAGCCACCCACTTTTCATCTTTGGATGCAACTTCATAGCTTTCAGGTTCTATAGTTGTGAAGTTGCAAGTCTCGTACACCTCTGATAACTTTTTGACTCTTCCAGGTGTTGATTCCGGACTTGACTCGTCTTGTGCCATAGGTATTGTTGCTGATGGAGAAGTTGGCGTAGTAGGGCTTGTTTCGCCAGTACTTTCATGACTAGGAAGCTCCGTTTGTAGTGGCTGTTGAGCTGGAGTTTCTATAGATATCCTCGGCAAATATGTTTGTTTTTCGACTTTATCTTTCGCCCAATTCCAAGAAGCGTCTTCGTCAAACTCCACGTCTCGGCTGATTACAATGTTATTGGTCTTCAAGTTGTAGACTCGGTAACCTTTTGATTGTGTACTATAGCCCAAGAATATTCCCTTCTCTGATTTTTCTTGGAGCTTGTGACGTTTCTCCTTTGGAATATGAATGTAGCAGATAGATCCAAATACTCGTAAATGTGACGACCCGAAAATTTCCAACCAAATTTAAACCTAATCTTTATATATGTTCGACACGATAAGCGAAGTCTGTAATGTTGAGTATTAAAAATTTTGAACTATTTATAAGAATTCATTTACCCTTTCACTATTCCCGACGATTCACGAACAACAGTGTGTAAATAAATATGTAAATGTATATATGTATATACATATAAATATAAATATAAGTGCATATATAATATTTTGAATTAATTAAATACAAGAATTAAATATGTAAAATGGTATGTAAATTTATGTTTTTATTAAAATGAAATTATATATAAAGAGATATGATTTTTATACATAATTATTATTCTATGTATAATGGAATATATACTAGAGATATAAATATTATATGTGGAAGTAAATATTATTTATTTCTACATCATGTTCTAAAGAAATGTAACCACTTATATATATTAAACAATCATATTTCCATATTTAATATACAAACACATATTATATAATGTATTTATATAAAAATGTATGAATATTAAATATCTAACATATATAATAAATATTGTATAATAATTAAATATTACACAATTAATAATATGTAATATCAATAGATTAAATGTAATTACAAGTTAAGAATATAGTAGTTATAGTAATATTATTATTACTTTTAATATTATATTAGTATTGTTATATTATTATAAAAATGGAGATAAATGAAAAATGTTATATTGTCATTACTAATATTATTATAATTAGTATTATTATTAGTATCATTAATAAAAGTATCATTATCATTATTATTATTAAACTTATTATTGTTATCATTATTATTACCCTTGTTAATATTGTTATTAATATTAGTATTATGATTAATATCATTATTATTATTATTATTATTATTATTATTATTATTATTATTATTATTATTATTATTATTATTATTATTATTATTATTATTATTATTATTATTATTATTATTATTATTATTATTATTTGTTCATGGATATTAGATGTTAAAATTCATATAAATAACGTTATTATTTTGATTCATTATATATTTAATGAATAAATATATATAATTATACAAATACATATATGTAAATAAATACAAATATTTATATATAAGTTTCAGTTACGTATTTATATATATAAATATATATAAATATATATAAACAGATATATATAAATGGATATATAAAACCACATATACATAAATACATATATAATTAGGTAATACAATTAAATATACTGTTATTTAAATTTATACGGTTATATACATATCGATGCAGCTGGTAAATATTCTGTTGGATATCCTAATCACATCTAAACTAATTATCTGTTGATTAGGTCAATAAAAGCGTACGAATTAGATTAAGGAAATTTTATCTGATTTATTTTTCTTCTTCTCCTGTTTAGAAGTGTACTACCTGTCGACTACTAATCTGCTACAAAACAAGGTTGATCAAATCTTAATGCTGTTTTATATAGACAACTTTTCCATTATCAATTATCAAACACCTTTACAGCTCCCATTCAATCAAATGAAAACAGAAAATAAAAGAAACTGGAACAAAGTCTCTGTTCAGGAACTTTTTCTTCATAAACCCGAATTCAAATCAATTACAAAAAGTAAAAACGCAGTTCTGTTAGGAATCCATTATAGAAACTATCTGCAAAGTTCCATCTTTCAATTCTTCATATCGACTAAGAATTTTGGAGTCAAAGTTTTGGAATTAAAAAGTCAAACAATGTCCAACGATCAAATTCAGGTTAATTGTTACAATTGAAGTTCAATTGAGGATTCCTAGAGTTTATAAGAATAATTTATAACCTTTTTCATGTTGTGAGTTTGGTCCATAACGTGCTCCAATTCATAAATCAAATTTTTTTTTAAAGCTGTCGCGAACAGTACAGGAGGTGTTTTCTTTAATTTTTTTTATATTTTTTTTGATTAAATTAAATCAAGAAAAAAAAACGTTACTAGCTGACTATATATTGATTCAGAAAACCAAATTTGATTGTAGTAATCATCTTTGATCGATTGAGTAATTGTGAAGAAGGATAATGGAACAGAAAAAGTATATCGGGTTAAGTATATATCAGTTGGGTTTAAATTCAGAAAAACATAGACGGATCAATGGTTATGGTGTGTGTCGGGTGTTCAAGAGGTCGTGGGTTCGATCCCTGCTTTGTGCAATTATTTTTTTAAAGGACTTTCAAGGTAGTTTTATTTTTTATTTTTAAAAATCATTATTATTATTATTATTTTTATTTTTATTGTTATAAATTATTATTGTTATGGTTATTATTATTATTAATAGCATTATTATTAAGTATTAGTGATATTTATGTTATTAAGTATTATGAATACCAATGATTATTAGTATTATCAATATTATTATTATTATTATTATTATTATTATTATTATTATTATTATTATTATTATTATTGTTAAGTTTACTTATTATTATCACTAACATAATGTAAATTAATGTTTTTATCATTAATATAAGCATTATTATCATTATTATAGTTATTATGATTATTATTATTATTATTACTAGTATTATGAAAATAATACAAATTAGCATTATTTCCATAAACATTTGTATTAGTCACATTCTATAATTATTAGTATTATCATTACGTTGTAATATTATTATTATTATTATTATCATTTTAAATAATATTAACAAATCTTTAAAATTATTATTATTATTATTATTATCATGAGTATCGTTATTAGATAATTATTAAAAATGTTATCATAAACATCTTTAATAGTAAAATTAGTACTTTTATAGTTATTATTATTATTATTATTATTATTATTATTATTATTATTAATATCATTATATTTATCACTAAAAGGATTTTTAACATTTTTATTAGTAATAATAAGTATTATCAACATTATCATTTCACCATTATAAATAACATTTTAGTATTAGTACAATTATTAGTTTTAACAAACAAACGATATATATTTTATACATTAAACATAACAAAATTAATATTCTCACATACAAAATAAATACATGAAACATATATATATATATATATATATATATATATATATATATATATATATATATATATTGATATAAAAATGATATAACTAATAAATTAAAATATATATATATATATATATATATATTTTGATTTCGATTATGTGTATTAATAAATAAACAAATGATATAGGTTCGTGAATTCGAGGCCAACCCTACTTTTGTTCAATGTCGTCATATGTATTTTTACTACAAAATACATTAGGTGAGTTTCATTATTCCCTTTTTATATATATTTTTGGGACTGAGAATACATGCGCTGCTTTTATAAATGTTTTACGATATAGACACAAGTAATCGAAACTACTTTCTATGGTTGAGTTATCGTAGTCGAATATGCCCCTTTTTATTAAATCTGGTAATCTAAGAATTAGGGAACAGACACCCTAATTGACGCGAATCCTAAAGATAGATCTATCGGGCCCAACAAGCCCCATCCAAAGTACCGGATGCTTTAGTACTTCGAAATTTATATCATGTTCGAAGGAGAATTCCGGAATGATGGGGATATTCTTAGATGCATATTGTGAATGTCGGTTACCAGGTGTTCAATCCATATGAATGATATTTTTGTCTCTATGCATGGGACTTGTGTTTATGAGAAATGGAAATATGAAATCTTGTGGTCTATTAAAATTTTGAAATGATTATTTATGTTAAACTAATGAACTCACCAACTTTTTGGTTGACAATTTAAAGCATGTTTATTCTCAGGTACGAAAGAAATCTTCCGCTGTGCATTAACTCATATTAGAGACATTACTTGGAGTCATTCATGACATATTTCAAAAGACGTTGCATTCAAGTCGTTGAGTTCATCAATATTATTATTAAGTCAATTATAGTTGGATATATTATGAAATGGTATGCCTGCTGTCAACTTTCGATGAAATGAAAGTTTGTCTTTTCAAAAACGAATGCAATGTTTGTAAAATGTATCATATAGGGGTCAAATACCTCGTGATGTAATCAACTGTTGTGAATCGTTTATAATCGATATGGACTTCGTCCGGATGGATTAGGACATGTCTTCACAGTAAATGTTTTGCCGACGGTTTCCTTCCACTCCATGCCTCAATTGGAGTCTTGTTTTCAACTGCTTTCGTTGGACATCGGTTTAATATATATATACAGCCGTGTATACAGCTTCAGCCCAAAAACTGTTTGGAAGGCCTTTTTCATGTATCATTGTTTTGGCCATTTCCATTACAGTTCTATTTTTGCGTTCAGAGACGCCATTTTGTTCTTGGGCGTAACCAACAGTGAGTTGGCGTTTAACTCCTTCATCTTCGCAAAATTTATTAAATTGTGTAGAGGTGTATTCTTTTCCTCTATCACTCCTTAGTGTTTTTATATAATGGCCACTAGTTTTTTCTACGTAATTCTTGAATTTCTTGAATATCGTGAAGACTTCTGATTTTTCACGCATGAAATAAACCCACGTCATTCTAGAATAGTCATCGATGAAGAGAATAAAGTACCTGTTTTGGTTAAGTGACGGGGTCCTCATTGGTCCACAAATGTCAGTGTGCACCAGCTCCAGTATACCTTTCGCTCTCCAAGCTTTGTCACAAGGGAAAGGTTTTCGATGTTGCTTGCCCATCATACAGCTTTCACACATGTCAGTGATTTCTTCTATGTTAGGCAAGTCTCTCATCATATTCTTCTGTTGGAGGATTTTTAGTGCGTGAAAGTTAAAGTGGCCAAATCTTCGATGCCATAGCCATGATTCTTCAACTTGAACTTTCATAGCCGTGTCTTGGATATACTGCCAACAAAGCGGAAAGTTGCGATTCTCCATTGGCACTTCGGCTATTAATTTATAGTTATTTTTCTTGTCACGAATAACGCATGATTTGTTTTCGAAGAGTAAAGAGTATCCGTGCTGCATCATTTGTCCAACACTCAGCAAGTTACTTGCAAGGCTTGGTACTAAAAGAACGTCATTAACAGATCGAGTGATGTTATTAGTTTGAACAGTTATCGTACCTTTGCCTTTAGTGTCAACAAGCGCTCCATTCCCTAGTTTGATGCGGGACTTTACGGAGGTGTTGATACTATCAAATAACTTTTCATCTCCAGTCATGTGGTTGCTGCACCCACTGTCGATTAACCAAGTATCGTGCCTCTGTTTATTTGCGACATGGCAGGCATAGAATAGCTGATTTATGTTCTCCGGTATATCTTCACTTTCTTCTGTGAAGTTAGCTCGATGATTTTGTTTTAAACGACAATATTTTTCTAGATGCCCAAATCTTTTGCAGTTATTGCATTGTGGCTTCCCTTTGTGGAAACAATCTTTCTCCAAGTGGTTTGTCTTTTTGCAGATACCACATGAAGGATAGTTTTTTCTTCTCTGATCAAACCCGGTTCTGGGTTTTTCTCCTCCTCTCGACTTTACTTCGAGATTTCTTTTCCCCTCATTATTAGATTTCTGAGACCTTATTTGAGTTTAGACTGAAAGGCACTTTCGAGTGAGTTTTCACTACGCCGACTCAGTCTAGCCTCATATGCTTCAAGAGAGCCAATTAATTCTGGTACCGACAGAGTCTCGATGTCTTTCGACTCTTCGATAGCAGTAATGACATGATCGTATTTTTCGGTCATACTGATAAGTATCTTTTCTACGATCCTTTTGTCAGTTATATTATCTCCATAGGCTCTCATTTGATTTACTATTTCTTTGATTCTAGAGTAGTAGTCTTTAACGGTCTCGCTCTCTTTCATATTTAAATTTTCAAAATCCCGTCTTAGAGTTAGTAGTTTGACGGATCTTACCTTGACGTTTCCTTGAAATTCTTCTTGAAGGATCTTCCATGCCTCTTTGGATGTCGTAGCTCCCATGATTCGTGGAAAGATAGACGGTGTCAAGGCTTGTTGAATGTACCCAAGAGCAGCAGCATTTCTTACAATATTTTTGTTGTTTTTTTCTTGTTCTTCCGCGGACAGAGTTCCGACGTCCTTTGGAGTTGTAAACCCGACTTCGACAATATCCCACAAGCTTTGTGCTTGGAAATATGTCTTCATTCGGATACTCCAAAAATCATAGTTGTCGCCATCAAAGATGGGGATGGGAATATTGTATGTACCAACGGTAGTCATGGTGTATTCGAACAACGCCCAACACGGCTCTTGATACCACTTGTGAGAATTGTTGTAGTTTTAGTTTAGATTAATTAGTAGTTGATTAATATTGATTTAAATTTATGAGGGGATGTTTAGTTAAAGAAATATGAAGACTTGGTATTTAGAAAGTTTGAATCTTTATTGAGAATTGTTGATTTGTTTGTGTGTTGAGTGTATACAATTTGGAACACCATTTGCCTATTTATAGGCCATGTATGTCGGTTGTGATGCATCTAGCATTTGCTAGAATTTTTACTAGTCAACCCATCTACTTACTTCTAGTAAGTACTTCTTAAATATCTATCAATTAATATCTAATGACTTCTAAATAATGCTAAACTAATCTAGATTTTTCTAGAAAAACATTAATATTTTAACATAATACACTCCTCTGTGTATTTATTAAAGGAGCACTGAGGAACTATTCTATAGGCTTACACTTAACCCCCGTTTGGCTCACGGAATCCAATGAGATTTCGAAAAAATTGTAAATGAATTTTGACACGACGCATGTCTAAATTTAATACCAATTCCGCCGGAATATTATTGGATTCCGTGAGCCAAACGGGGCCTTAGTTCTTGTTATTAGGTTATTAATTGGTGTATGTCACACTTATATATCATCATTCATTCATTATATTACTCTATTTCACAGACGTACGTACTTCATCACATATTATTAATTAGTCTCTCTTTCTTTTATTTAAGATTGGGAATTGGGATGTACTATTTTTTGTTTCATTTATCAATTATCAATATAAAGCTTCAGTTTTCATATTCACTCCATATGTTCATCATCATCAGTTTATTACTAATAACTTACTCCAATATATGATGTTGTTGCTATTTGATTCTGTCTGGTGCTGCGTTTTGTTTCTTATCATAGAGTTCGATGATATATTTCGGTAGGAATCGTGAATATAGAGATATTTTTATAAGCGGATATCCAAATATTAGACATTTATACTATTCCAAAAGCAATCTAGTAATTTGGAAAAATAAAGAAGAAAGAAGAATTCGGAGTTAGGAGGTATTACAGAATAAACATTCATTACTGGTGATTTTCGACCCATGTGATTTCTTATTATATATTAACAGTAAAGACATAACCCAAGTTGATACACCAATAAGTAAGTAAATGGGTAGAAATTTCCACCTCTAAATCGGTGATGAATAGAATATAAGTTAAACTAATCTTGATGCATTTTTGTGTAGAAACAAGGCAAAAGAAGGACACACTGAATTTGTTGTTTCTCTAACTCATTCTCTGCATCCTTTTTAATAATGATTCATTGGATTGGTGCAGCCCCATTTGTTGATCCATGATATCTGATATCTTTTCATCTCGAATTTTGCATGATAATCATACCAACTGAATGTATTGTTTCTGAAAGTGGTTATAGCTCTATTTGTCAACTATATGATGTGTTCTTTATGTATTATTTATCTGTTGGATTCATGTCAACAATAGTGTTATACTCTCCCACTCTTTACTCAACACTCAGATTCATACCATCTTCTTTCTTTTGATATGCGCCATCCATATTCATAGTGTTGATGCATATTTTGTATGGTCGTCGCTGGGCGAATAACGTTTATTCTTACATTGTACACCTAGATGTATTACATGCGTAAAATTGTTCAGTTACAGGAGCATATGTGACTGTTGGGCCGACTGTTGGGCCGTTCATGTCGATAGGCCCATTAGGGTTACTTAAGCCTAGGTCGTCTATATATATCAGTTTTACATGTGTTTTAGGATCAAGAGAGTAGAACTCTAATTGGGGTCAGGCTAGAACCCTGATTTGGAAGAGCCGTTTTGGCGGTACCCGTGCATAGGGGAGATCATGCTTGATCTCCCCTGGCCAACCGATGTTTCTTCGTTTAAATCAATTGTAAGTTCAACTTTTATATTAATAATATTGATTTATGTTTGATTCATCGTGTTTATCTCTCCCGTCTTTGATTTTGCTCGAATATGGTTGTTAATGATCCTTAATCGGACCAACAAATTGGTATCGGAGCACTTTGTTGCTCATTTCCATACTACATTACTCAAAACCTAATTTCATGATCTTTCTTTAATTTCAAGTTCTATGAGGTTCCTTGGTTTCAAGATTTGTGAAGAGGGTTTTCTTCATAACATGGTACTACCAAAACCACTATCGGTAGAGTTATTAGTGTCGGCCCAATTACCACCACCGATTGGATGAGTTCACGTTGATCTAGAGCCCGGTTACCATCACCGATCATCTTCTTTGGCGTTGATCTCAAGATGGAATATACACTCTAAGCCTGTATTATTGTTATATCTCCCTTTATTTATTCATGTCCATGTTTTGTAGGATTCATTGTGAAAGAGAGGTAGATAATTAGTGTTATTATTGTGAAAGGATAAAGTTCAAGGTTCCTGGTGTAAGATGCTAAAGTATGGAGGGTTGTATGTTAAACTATTAATGTATTTCTAGAGTATTCTAGATTTAATTAGTTTAATTAGATATTTAAGTAGAGATACTAACTAGAAGTTAGTAGAATTTGTAGTTAGTTAAAAGTATCAAGAAAATTCTAGATGTGATATCACTGGCATTACATGGCTATAAATAGCCAACTTGTATCGCTTGTAATTACCAAGTCTAAAACAAATAAAAGTCTTTCCTTTCTAATATCTTTTCTATATTACAAATACATCCCCTCTTTAAATATATTTCAACTTAAACATCTAATCTAATTTTAATACATCTAAAACTACAACAATTCTAACAAGTGATATCAAGAGCCAGGTTGAGCGTTGTTCGAGTACACCATGACTACCATTGGTGCGTACAATATTCATGTCCCCATCTGTAACGACCCGGAAATTTCCGACCAAATTTAAACCCTAATCTTTATATGTTTCCGACACGATAAGCAAAAATCTGTAATGTTAGGTCTAGAAAGTTTGAAATCTATACTCGGATAATCAGTTAACCTTTGACCCTGCCTGATGATTCACGAACAATTACGTGTATTATATATATAATATTTTACATAAATGTATTAAATGGATCTATATAAATATGATACAAATATAAAATTCTTATGTGCAAACTATTATAGTATTACTAGAATTAATACTAATTTAAAAGATGGAGTTATAATTTTTAGATATAAACTTTATTGTTATAGTATTGTTATTACGAATATATTTAATATCATTAGTATTATTATTAAAATTATTAATGGTATTTTTATTTGATATATATATAATCTATTATATTTAGTAATGATATTATTATTATTTTATTTATATCACTTATTAATAATAATAATAATAATAATAATAATAATGGCGTTTTTATAAAGGTTAATTATATTATTGTAATTAATATATTAATTAGTAATAGATTTTCTAAATATTAAGATTTAATATATATAAGATAGATAATTAAAATTCAGATATTTAGAAGCAGATAATTACGCGTGTTATATCTATCTATTATTTATTCATTTTTTTTTATCTGTTACGCTTGTGAAGAGCTGTCTATATCTTCTGTCTATATATCCATCGAGCATACAGGTATATTGATGAATTATTTTTAAGTTCATCATCATCTAATCTTTCTCTTCCCCTCTCTTTCTTCGGTTCTCTTTCCAAAACATATACAAACCCACCATAATATCATTTGATTACACTATCAACCATCTTGTTCACTAATGTGTACTTCTTTCGTTCGATTACAAAACCGAGCTCGAGAACTGCCACCATCACTGACGCAACAATCACGTTTCACCAATTTCTTTCTTTGATCAAACATCACCATACCCGATCTTCCTGTGTTTCTTATCCGTTTTCGGACCCAAGTTGCTCATGTAACCAAAGCAAAATACCTGTTATCTTGATTTATTATTTGATCTTCAATTCAAGATATCAACTAAAAGCTCATAAACCCATTTGTTTGATAACTTTTGTCCTTTTTGTTGTGATCGATCCGGCCAAGAAATAAAAACACCACTATCAAACACCACAAACACCGGCCTCCATCACAACTTTTCACCACCATAACCCATCGTTACCACCTTCATTTATTCAACCACCAAGACCTGCTTATTATTTCTGTTTCCTTCTACAACTAACACGAACCAAACCGTGATTATTATATGTTGCCTGTTCCGTCTGCAACTCGTTATCATTATAAAACTACAACGTAACTGCTACTGCTATCACACCTATTTATGTACGAATTCAAACCCCAAAAATCAACCATTGAACCCCTCTAGTGCTACTGCTATATTACTGTTGCAGTCTTTACGTTTCTGTTTCCAATAGTAACGATGAAGTATGATGATGGTGATTAATGAGAGATTATGATGATAATTATGGTAAATCGATGTGAAGATGATGTTGATGATGAGAGGATGATAGATGATGGTATGGTATGTTGATGAAGACGAAGGGCTGCCATTATTTTAAGATATAGCCATCGATTAAAAAAAAGAGAGAGAGAGAGAGAACCGATCCCCATCTTTTCCCTTCAATTACGGATATATGATTAGATAATGATAATGACGGCTTAAAAACACTGTATCGAATTCCAAGTTTAAGCAAAAGGAACGTGGATTTATTTTAATGATAGTATGGGCTGTTATGTTTATGATCCTGGGTTAAATTAATTTTAGTTTAGGTGTTGGGCTTGGGTAAATGCTGTTGGGCCGTAAATGGCACTTGGGCCGATAGAAAATAGGAAGGATACGAGTTATATTTAAATCGGGGGTTTTAATTTCAGAAAAATGAGTTTGGTGCATTGGTTAAGTGTGTTAATGGGTGTATAAAAGGTCGGGTGTTCGAATCTTGGTCGTGACAATATATTTTTTTAAACTTGTTTCAAGAAGGTAACATTTTTATTATTATTATTATTATTATTATTATTATTATTATTATTATTATTATTATTATTATTATTATTATTATTATTATTATTATTATTATTGTTATTATTATTATCATTAATATTAGTATTAATAAACATACTTATAATTATTATCATCACTTTTACAAAAGTTAATATTTTATTATAGTTATTATAATATTTTATTATAATTATTATAATTATTAATATTATTGTTATTTTATTAAAAGTATCATTATAACTAAAATTATCAAAGTTAACACTTTTATTAAAAATTACATTTTTATCATTATTATTATTATTATCATTTTTACTATTAGTATTATTATTAATATCATTATAATTATATTACTATATTCAATACTACTATTAATATTATTATCAATATGATTATAAAAAAAAATTAAATTAGTTATATAAAAATATGCTTAATAAAACTATATTAATATCTTAACTTCTTTAAAGTATACAAAAATACATTTAATTAAGTTACTAATGAAACACCTAATTTACTAAGATAACACTTATAATATATGAATCTGTTTGATTACAATTAGAGGTGTTAATATATATACTTGATATAGGTTTTTGAATTCGAGGCCAACCTTATACCTGATCAATGATGTTATATGTATTTTTACTACAAAATACATTAGGTGAGTATATAGTCCCTTTTAAACTCTAAATATTTTTGGGCTGAGAATACATGCGCTGTTTTTTTATATATAAATGATTTACGTTATGGACACAAGTGATCAAAAATAAAATCTACGTTGAGTTGTACCATGGCATATTTCTTTATACTTGGTAGCTAATATTTACGTGAGGAGCGTAAACGCGAATCCTGTTGATAGATCTATCGGGCCTGACAACCCCAACCGGGCTGGACGACCAGCATTTAACGGTTGCACAGTACTTCGTTTCGTTACTACACTTGGTACGGTGTAGGGTTTATTTAAGAGTATGCTGCTATGATTTAAATGTTAAGTATGGTTACCAAGTGCTCAACGTCTTTTCTATACACGAGGAGTGTATTATGTATAAACTTTAAATCTTGTGGTCCATAGTTATAACGCTGCTAGCATCAAACCTATATATCTCACCAACTTTATGTTGACGTTTTAAAGCATGTTTATTCTCAGGTACGAATTAAGTCTTCCGCTGTGCATTAGCTCATACTAAAGATATTACTTGGAGTCGATCATCGCGATGGGACCAACTGTTGAAGATTCCGTCCGGGAGGATTAGTCGCGGTCGTTTCAGTTGGTATCAGAGCGTTGGTCTTAGCGAACCAGGCCTTGCATTAGTGTGTCTAACTGGTAGTTGTTAGGATACATTAGTGAGTCTGGACTTTGACCGTGTCTGCCTGTTAAAAGTTTTGCTTATCATTTCTAGTCGGAAATCATCTGCTTATCATCCTTAGGAAATTGCCTGCCTATCATTCTCAAGTCTAGACACGCTCTACTGCATTTAGTGCATCGATAGTGTATAGACGAAATTCATATCTTAGCGTATCTGATAATTCCTATCTTGGCGTATCGGTAGATTTGCCTGATATATGTCGTAACATCCTTTGTAGCCTACGAAATCTTTAGTATTACATATAGATATTCTATATAGTTAGAATATCATCCGATATCCGGAAATCATTTCACATTGAAGATCCTTTCCATCCATCCAATTACCCCTTGGCGATGAACCTGAAGCACTTACCGGCGAACCTATTCGAAACACCATTTTCTCGCTCATTTCTAGAGTATCCCGTCACAAATATATATTATTCTATATTTCAAATCTTACTCAACCGCTCGTCTCAACCGTCAACCATTCCGTAGTACTAGAAGAAGTTAACGAACTACGCGCTCGTGTGACGACTTTGGAGAACCTGGTGCGAAGGTTACGAACACCAGCAGCAGCACCAGCAGCATAATCAGTGCCACCATTATCGACGTCGACAGTACCCTTATTATCCCTAAACCATAACCGCGCCGTAACTCTCAACATCACAACCTGTACCTCTAATATCAACATTACATGCCTCAATATCACCATCTGTACTTCAAGTATGAACTTCGTTCTACACATCGATCTACATCGATTATCTTCGCTTTACGTATCATTCCACCTCATTTTACCTTCGTCCGACATGGCAATTATGTAATCTCTAAAGTTTTATAGATCATGTAATCAAGTGCTAACAATAAATCAAATGAGTATAAAATCTTATTGACTCATTAAATCCATAATTACATCTGAAGAAAATATATATGCAAGTATATTTTTCATAAAGATCGTAATTAAAAATTCTTTCGTACAAACTGTTAATGATGAAAATATTTTAACGGGTGGGTAGTACCCAAGGAATATTTAGAATCCACATTAACAAGTTACACTGTACATTCTTCGAATCTGATTCAACGGTCATTTATTATCCTACTTACAACCACCGATATTCATATCCGCTTACCCCGGAATAACCATTTTCATTCAAATTTCATATTCGGATTTTGACTTATCGGAATCTAACAAGTGGCATAAAGAAGAAAACATTGGACAAAATAAAATTTGTTAGAAACAGACGAATTAACTAAATTGAAATATTGTTAGGAATCCACGCTAACAGTTCCTAGCTAACTGTTCCCGGCTAACATTTAATTTATCGCAATTTACATTCTCGCAATTTTAATTTCTGCACTGTACATACCGTCGGGACACATGTACAACAATACGTCGGATTAATTCTGAGACAACACATTGTATACTGGGTCATGATATATATTTATTTATTTTACGTATTATAAATAACGGGACACGTATGCAAGGTTTCGACTTATCATATCGACCCATCTATATACATACTTCGGAACGACCATAAACACTCTATAGTTGACTATACAGGGTTGAGGTGGATTCCAAAATATATATATGGTTTGAGTTGTGATCAATACTGAGACCGGTGCACGGGTCACGATACGTATTATTTAATTCGAATATTATATATTAATTTATATATGAAATATTTGGACCATTGGACAATCGGACTATTGGACTGCTAACTTTGGACAACTGAAATGAATTAAAATATTGACTATAACATATGAAACTAAATAATTCTTCAAGTTTGCCACTTGATTTCATCTTAAATCTCATTTGTATCTCGACAGTTACAATCTGCGTTTAAATCTTTCATGATTCTTGAAAATCCCTCAATCGAGAAGTTGAACTAACCGTACTTCATTTACGGAAGAAAATATTTATGCACCTGAAGAACTCTCGAACTCAAAGTTACAGCTTAACACGTACCCGCGTCGAATTCTTTAGCATTTATTAGCAAAAACAACCTTACGAATTTTTTTCAAAGTAGCCAAATTTTGTCACAGCTTCAACAAGTCAACTCCGACTTTTCATCAGAAACAACCTTGATATATATGCGTACTCTTTATTGTTACTGGGAACCTTTTATATTCCACCAAATTACCATCAGCGTTTAATCATCTAGAAACACAATTCTCCGGAAACCACCTCGGTTTGATAACCGATGACCCAGATCCGTTAACTTTGAAAATGCTGACGAAGCAGCATGTAATAGATGGTCTTAATGGCCAAAAGTTGATGATGAAGAAAGGAGGGTTAGGAACGCTCGACAGAAAATTTAGTACCGAAAAGCGGATTATGCGAAACTATGAAGAAAGCCGTGGACAAATCATAAAGAATAAGTATGACTTCAAAGGATCCAAATGATTCAGTGTGCGCTAAAATCATCGGCAAATACTTTATTCCTCATTCTAGACCTTCATAGACAAATGTTCCTTGTTATCCATCGATGATAGAAAACCTAAGTATTATCGTGTCTTTCATTATAAATATCCTCAATAATTCTGAAGATATTTTCACAACTATTCTTATCTAAGATCATATATCTCTCCGTAATATCTGTGTTACAACATAAAAAAAAACTGTGTTAGTTTCTACAATTCTAAAACCTTCGAGTTTAAAATAGGAATGTTCTGAAGCAGTGTTGGGAACTGATGCATGAATTAGTATAATATAATGAAACTTGATCAACTTCATTATATTACAGTAAGTCATGTTGAGTTTCTAATGGAATGTGATGATTCACAGTACCATCATCATGTACCATGTTACACGGCTCTTACATTCTATTCAAAATTCTAAAAATATCAAGAAAATATTTCTTGATGATTCGGTCTTTTCCAGGATATTCTGATAATTTGACAAATCAAAATTTTTCCATTACCATTTCTATCTTAGAGCATTAACAATTTTCACTCCAAAATCATATGTGTGAATTACGGACCATTACAAGAGATGCTTGGTTGAAGAGGAGGAAAAGAAAAAGAATGAAGCTTCGAAATAAAAATAGTAGTAAAAAAATCGTAGTAAATAGAAAAGAGCATTAACTGTGAATGACAATGATTATAGAAGACAGAATCAGGAACAATGAAGCATAAGGGAAGATATAAAACCCAACAACCACTCAGAAATTACAAACCGTGTATATCAATGCATATAGCAATATAAGGACACGGGAGAACTAGAAACACTATAAATACAAGAGTATATCAAGAACCAGGATTGGATGGAGCATATTAAGGAATGAGTAGAAAGGGAAAGAATAGAAGGTGTGGAGAATAAGAAAAACGAAGGGGTAGATTTATAGTAAAATATCTGACAAAGAAAACGAAACAGATTGTCGCATTAAATCAAAGAAGATCCCGATCGCCGAAAAATCAAATCTTATTACGTAAGATTTTCTTTAAATCCCTTAAAATCCAGAAATCAATCATAATCACGTCATCGGTTAAAACGATTCCATATTACACATTTCATTCTTTTGTGATAACTTCACTCGTACGCTTCACGTGATCGAATCGTTTTATCTATATCTCTCAATAATGATAAAACTCCATTATCACCTCATATTCGTCATGAAAACATTCCTATTGTTATCCATGACAACCTCTATCAAATTTCGGGGACGAAATTTCTTTAACGGGTGGGTACTGTAACGACCCGGAAATTTCCGACCAAATTTAAACCCTAATCTTTATATGTTTCCGACACGATAAGCAAAAATCTGTAATGTTAGGTCTAGAAAGTTTGAAATTTATACTCGGATAATCAGTTAACCTTTGACCCTGCCTGACGATTCACGAACAATTACGTGTATTATATATATATATATATATATATATAATATTTTACATAAATGTATTAAATGGATCTATATAAATATGATACAAATATAAAATTCTTATGTGCAAACTATTATAGTATTACTAGAATTAATACAAATTTAAAAGATGGAGTTATAATTTTTAGATATAAACTTTATTGTTATAGTATTGTTATTACGAATATATTTAATATCATTAGTATTATTATTAAAATTATTAATGGTATTTTTATTTGATATATATATAATCTATTATATTTAGTAATGATATTATTATTATTTTATTTATATCACTTAATAATAATAATAATAATAATAATGGTGTTTTTATAAAGGTTAATTATATTATTGTAATTAATATATTAATTAGTAATAGATTTTCTAAATATTAAGATTTAATATATATAAGATAGATAATTAAAATTCAGATATTTAGAAGCAGATAATTACGCGTGTTATATCTATCTATTATTTATTCATTTTTTTTTTATCTGTTACGCTTGTGAAGAGCTGTCTATATCTTCTGTCTATATATCCATCGAGCATACAGGTATATTGATGAATTATTTTTAAGTTCATCATCATCTAATCTTTCTCTTCCCCTCTCTTTCTTCGGTTCTCTTTCCAAAACATATACAAACCCACCATAATATCATTTGATTACACTATCAACCATCTTGTTCACTAATGTGTACTTCTTTCGTTCGATTACAAAACCGAGCTCGAGAACCGCCACCATCACTGACGCAACAATCACGTTTCACCAATTTCTTTCTTTGATCAAACATCACCTTACCCGATCTTCCTGTTTTTCTTATCCGTTTTCGGACCCAAGTTGCTCATGTAACCAAAGCCAAATACCTGTTATCTTGATTTATTATTTGATCTTCAATTCAAGATATCAACTAAAAGCTCATAAACCCATTTGTTTGATAACTTTTGTCCTTTTTGTTGTGATCGATCCGGCCAAGAAATAAAAACACCACTATCAAACACCACAAACACCGGCCTCCATCACAACTTTTCACCACCATAACCCATCGTTACCACCTTCATTTATTCAACCACCAAGACCTGCTTATTATTTCTGTTTCCTTCTACAACTAACACGAACCAAACCGTGATTATTATATGTTGCCTGTTCCATCTGCAACTCGTTATCATTATAAAACTACAACGTAACTGCTACTGCTATCACACCTATTTCTGTACGAATTCAAACCCCAAAAATCAACCATTGAACCCCTCTAGTGCTACTGCTATATTACTGTTGCAGTCTTTACGTTTCTGTTTCCAATAGTAACGATGAAGTATGATGATGGTGATTAATGAGAGATTATGATGATAATTATGGTAAATCGATGTGAAGATGATGTTGATGATGAGAGGATGATAGATGATGGTATGGTATGTTGATGAAGACGAAGGGCTGCCATTATTTTAAGATATAGCCATCGATTAAAAAAAGAGAGAGAGAGAGAACCGATCCCCATCTTTTCCCTTCAATTACGGATATATGATTAGATAATGATAATGACGGCTTAAAAACACTGTATCGAATTCCAAGTTTAAGCAAAAGGAACGTGGACTTATTTTAATGATAGTATGGGCTGTTATGTTTATGATCCTGGGTTAAATTAATTTTAGTTTAGGTGTTGGGCTTGGGTAAATGCTGTTGGGCCGTAAATGGCACTTGGGCCGATAGAAAATAGGAAGGATACGAGTTATATTTAAATCGGGGGTTTTAATTTCAGAAAAATGAGTTTGGTGCATTGGTTAAGTGTGTTAATGGGTGTATAAAAGGTCGGGTGTTCGAATCTTGGTCGTGACAATATATTTTTTTAAACTTGTTTCAAGAAGGTAACATTTTTATTATTATTATTATTATTATTATTATTATTATTATTATTATTATTATTATTATTGTTGTTATTATTATTATCATTAATATTAGTATTAATAAACATACTTATAATTATTATCATCACTTTTACAAAAGTTAATATTTTATTATAGTTATTATAATATTTTATTATAATTATTATAATTATTAATATTATTGTTATTTTATTAAAAGTATCATTATAACTAAAATTATCAAAGTTAACACTTTTATTAAAAATTACATTTTTATCATTATTATTATTATCATTTTTACTATTAGTATTATTATTAATATCATTATAATTATATTACTATATTCAATACTACTATTAATATTATTATCAATATGATTATAAAAAAAAAAAATTAAATTAGTTATATAAAAATATGCTTAATAAAACTATATTAATATCTTAACTTCTTTAAAGTATACAAAAATACATTTAATTAAGTTACTAATGAAACACCTAATTTACTAAGATAACACTTATAATATATGAATCTGTTTGATTACAATTAGAGGTGTTAATATATATACTTGATATAGGTTTTTGAATTCGAGGCCAACCTTATACCTGATCAATGATGTTATATGTATTTTTACTACAAAATACATTAGGTGAGTATATAGTCCCTTTTAAACTCTAAATATTTTTGGGCTGAGAATACATGCGCTGTTTTTTTTTATATAAATGATTTACGTTATGGACACAAGTGATCAAAAATAAAATCTACGTTGAGTTGTACCATTGCATATTTCTTTATACTTGGTAGCTAATATTTACGTGAGGAGCGTAAACGCGAATCCTGTTGATAGATCTATCGGGCCTGACAACCCCAACCGGGCTGGACGACCAGCATTTAACGGTTGCACAGTACTTCGTTTCGTTACTACACTTGGTACGGTGTAGGGTTTATTTAAGAGTATGCTGCTATGATTTAAATGTTAAGTATGGTTACCAAGTGCTCAACATCTTTTCTATACACGAGGAGTGTATTATGTATAAACTTTAAATCTTGTGGTCCATAGTTATAACGCTGCTAGCATCAAACCTATATATCTCACCAACTTTATGTTGACGTTTTAAAGCATGTTTATTCTCAGGTACGAATTAAGTCTTCCGCTGTGCATTAGCTCATACTAAAGATATTACTTGGAGTCGATCATCGCGATGGGACCAACTGTTGAAGATTCCGTCCGGGAGGATTAGTCGCGGTCGTTTCACCATCCTTTGATGGCGACAACTATGATTTTTGGAGTATCCGAATGAAGACATATATCCAAGCCCAAAGCTTGTGGGATATTTTCGAAGTCGGGTTAACAACTCCAAAAGACACCGGAACTCTGTCCGCGGAAGAACAAGAAAAATACAAAAAACAAGATGTAAGAAATGCTACCGCTCTAGGCTACATTCAACAAGCCTTGAAACCGTCTATCTTTCCACGAATTATGGGAGCTACGACGGCCAAAAAAGCGTTTAAAATTTTGCAAGAAGAATAAATGTGATATTTGTTAAACTACTAACTCTAAGAAGAGATTTTGAAAATTTAAATATGAAAGACAGTGAGACCGTAAAAGACTACTATTCTAGAATTAAAGAAATACTACGTAGTAAATCAAATGAGAGTCTATGGAGATAATATAACTGATAAAAGGATCGTTGAAAAAAATACTCATCAGTATGACAGAAAAATACGATCATGTCATTACTGTTATTGAAGAGTCGAAAGACATTGAGACTCTGTCATTAACAAAACTAGTTGGATCTCTAGAAGCATACGAGGCTAGACTGAGTCGGCGCAGTGAAATCTCACTTGAAAGTGCGTTTCAGTCTAAACTCAAAATAAGGTCTCAGAAATCTAATAATAGGGGAAAGAAATCTTGAGAAAACTCGAAAGGAGGAGAAAAACCCAGAACCGGGTTCGATCAGAGAAGAAAAGCTATCCTCTATGTGGTATTTGCAAAAAGACAAATCACTTGGAGAAAGGTTGTTTCCACAAAGGGAAGCCACATTGCAATAACTGCAAAAGATTCGGCCACCTAGAAAACGAGTGTCGTTTAAAACGAAATCATCAAGCTAACTACACAGAAGAAAAAGAAGATATGCATGAGAATAACAATCAACTATTCTATGCTTGCCATGTTGCAAATGAGCTAAGAGACAACACTTGGTTCATGACAGTGGGTGCAGCAACCACATGACAGGAGATGAAAAGTTATTTCATAGTATCAACACGTCAATAAAGTCCCGCGTCAAACTAGGGAACGGAGCGCTCATTGATACTAAAGGCAAATGTACTATAACAGGTCAAACTAATAATGTCACTCGATCAGTCAACGGTGTTCTTTTAGTATCAAGCTTAGCGAGTAACTTGCTAAGTGTTGTTCAAATGATGGAGCATGGATACTCTTTACTTTTAGAAGATAAATCATGTGTTATACGTGACAAGAAAACAATTACAAAATAATAACCGAAGTGCCAATGGAGAACCGAAATTTCCCGCTTCGTTGGAGACACAACCATGAAAGTTCAAGTTAAAGAATCATGGTTATGACATCGAAGATATAGCCACTTTAACTTTCACGCACTAAAAATACTCCAACAGAAGAATATGATGAGAGGCTTGTCGAACATAGAAGAGATCACTGACACATATAATAAAATACATATAAAATAAAAAAGCTATAAATTCATCATTCCATAAGTCTTGTGCGGCTTTCTCACAATCTCTTGAAATATAAATTCGGTTTCTTGGAACACGCTCAGAATCGACTTCAGAATCTTCATCTTCTAATTCTTGAATCAGTTCAACAATCCGATCGTCTTCCGAATCGGAATCAGAATTGAGTTAATACGATGCCATAATAATTTGAAAAGAAATAAGATTGCTTGTATAACAATGAGAGGAAAATATTATGTTTTGGTATGTTAAAATGATAAATAATAATGGGTTTATATAGATAAAAATATAAAAGTTTGAAAATTTAATTTAAAAATAAAAATAAATTACCCTCCTAGCCGTTGCCCAACGGATATAATTCACGGACCAATCAAATAGCGCCACATCATTTGACATTTTTTCCCGTCAGAAATGAAACTGACGCTCAGGGGGCGTCAAATTCGTTTGACCTGTCAGACGCGTTAGATTTGACATCGGGTTAATGATGGTCTTATTGCAAGGGATATGATCTCTCATGACGATCCAATCCGATTTCTCTATTTATGCATAATAGCTATTCATCACAGTTAAATAGCATCCCTCCTGTTACTCTATTTTTCCAAATGTATGCTTTGAATTACGTTTACTGTCATCACAAGAATACTTTTCTTGAAATATTTGGCATATTTTAGACTCCGTAATATAATAGCAATCCCCAAGTTTTCTAATGCAAAGCAGCTCGATCGGTTGCTCGTTTCTTACTGCATACTTAAAAATGACTGTTGGTATCTGTGTTATAACACACAATCCTCTGTGTATTCAATAATGGGGCATTGATGAACTACTTTATATATTTTTTGGCGAAAAAACTTGATTGTATTAATAGAGATATCTTCATCAAAACCAGGCCCGGCCCGGCCCAGAGGCAATAATTTTATGGTCAACAAAAAATATGGCCAGAGAGGCAGGCCAAATTTATCATCGAATTGGATTTGAAGCCTTATATAAACATATGGACATGATAGTGAGGCCCAACTCATCACTTAATTACATTTAGAACAATGCCCTTGCTTTTATGATGTATGTTCTCTATTTCATCCTCCGATGTGGGATGACAAAACAATTCCAAGTTTCCAACTAAAATCTTTTACATGTGAATATATATAAAATCTTAAATAGTCATATTTCTTGAATAATATTTTGACACAATTTTCATTGGCCGAGTCCTACTAACCAACTATTATACAAAGTGTAAAAAACATAGCTTCGAGGCTTCCTTATAAATCATTCTTTAATCTTTAAGTGACTCGTCCTACAATGAAACATGTATAGCTAAATCCTGAAACCACAAAGGGAGTATTAATCTAGAAACTTTTGAAATGAAACGTTGCAAATTATGACGTTAGATGTCGTTTTTTTAATATCTTATATTATTTGTTGGGGTCTTTTTTCCACCTCGTGCTAGGTACTTAAATCTCGAAACCGGTCTTATTATTCGTTAAGGTCTAGGGGCCTTTTTTTTCGTCTCGTTCAGGGCACTTAAATTCTCGGGACCGGCCCTGATCAAAACGATCACTGAATTAAAGAAAGCTTTACAATGACGGTCTTAAACTCTCAGTCATGAGAACCATATTACATGAAAGGTCACTACGAACTAGTAACATATTAAAAGAGGATTGATATCCCAAACATAAGAATGCAAACCATGGCAAAAATTGAGATTTGTAGCCCAAAGAAAAACTTTGAGCTTGATGTTCCTAACGATAACCGAACGACAAGTGAACTTTCCGTTGAAAATGAAGTCATTTCTAGCCATCCAAATAGCCCAAATAGTAGCGAGATCGATCAACTTCCAAAACTTTGAAGCTTTGATTCCCATGCAATAAAGCCAATCAAATGAAAACGCTTCAATCAATTGAGGGACGATCCAACGAATATTCCACCATTTGAGTAGATCTGCCCATATAAGAGAGGACCACTTGCATTGTAACAAAATATGGTTCGTGGTTTCTATTTCGGACGTGCACCACACACAAAGATTCGATTGAGTAGAGGGCAAAATATGTCTTCGGGCTAGAACGTCTTTAACGGGAATATTATTCCGAATTGCTAACCAATGAAATAACATTATTTTGGACGGAACATTATTACCCCACACCACTTTTGGCCAAATAGGAAGCATGTAATTAGAAGATTGTAAAATGACACGAATGCCGTACGAAACAGAATATGAATTGGACGGAACTGCAATCAATCATACCTGGTCTTGTTCATTGTCTGTTAACGTGAAACTGGCCAAAAACAATTTCAAGTCTTGAAGTCTAATAGAATCATATTTTAATAGTGGATGTTTAAGGTGGAGATTCCACCTTGTTTGAACAGAATCGGTTGTGGGTGGGAATCGACATCCAAAAACAGTAAGTTCGGCTGGTTTAGAAGCATTTCACAAGACTTGAAATCAACATTATCTTAATCAGCATTTGAAGCATTCCAAGTTTAATGTAACGACCCGACTTTTTCGACTTATATTTGTGCTTGTTAATTTCACGAAACTGCGTATTTGTGCGTACTAAGCGAGTTTATGCTCTGGGATATTATTTCATGATAATTACTTTGGTTAACATCTTACAACGTGCTATTAAGTGTTTAATCACTTAACTTGATCCCCGAATGCTTTTACGACCGTTGGTGTCACTTGACGTTTGAAACGAGCTACGTACTTTGTACACGTTAAACTTTGGTCATAATTGGAATATTATGACTACGCAATTGATGCTGCGAAACGTAACCTTTATTTTGAACGGATTTGAGTTATTTTGTTACACGAATTTATTTCTTGTATATATGGTGTTTTAATGAATTCAGGTTGATTTCACACATATATAGGCAACTGGTCCTATCCGCGTAGTTTAGTTTTATAGGTAAATCCGATTCGTTCCACAGGGAGATGGAGTGTTTAATGGTTTTTAATAGTCTTTGATGTTAAACTAATTTAAAGGGGGTTTTGTATTAGGAATTTATAAAATAACAATAATGGAAAATAACTTAACTAATTTACTTCATAAATAAAATTACAAGATTACAAGATTTAACTTAAAAAGGAACTAAATGAAATTATACTAGTTATGATTCAACAATTTTATTACTAAATGATAATTAATTAAAACAATAACTTTTAATAAAACTATATGATTAGAATTTTGTTTTGAGCAATTATAATATAAATTTATTTAAATTAACTAAATGACATGTTTTAATTAAAATTAATATAAACTAATAGGAATTATAATAATTAACTAATTATAAGCTAATTACTAATTTTAAATTATATTAATACTAATTATAAGATTAAAACATTCTAACCTAATTATAACCTAATTATAACCTAATATAAATTAATAACGTAATTATAATAATATTCTATTCAAAACCATAATTTTGACCTAATCTGCTACTGTTCCCGTATTAATACTTACGTGTTTCGTGTAGCTTATACTTTAAGTTATAATTCTAATTTTTTAGCTTAAACTAGGCTTGAGATAGTATATAGTATTTTAATTAAGATGGTTAAAAATAAATTGTAACCTTAAAAGTTTAAGCTCCTTGACGAGTGCTTGAAATCAATTAAAACTTGTACAGTCATGATTCTAATGCTTCGTATCTCAGGTCAAAATGTGTTCATTTGCTGGTCAAAATGGGTTGGTCGGTTTGACCTTCCATTTCTTTTTGGACTTTGTAAATAAATAGATATAAATATAATACGTAAAAACAACAATAATAATAATAATTTGCAATATATAATGGGAGTGTTTACTTAAATGTGTCACCTCTAGATCCATGGATTGTTTTGAGTTTAAGCCCTAATTAAAATGTTTTAGTAATAAACTTTATATTTTTCTTTCGAAAAAATATAAGGTTACGACTAACTAAATTAAATCTAATTTTCATTTGATCTTATTTAGATAGTTACTATTCCCCAAGTATTTAAATTGAGACCTAATCTAGTTTTGACTTTCGCCAATACCCAAATCGTAACGGTTTCCCTTTTTACAATTTCACTGTCATATAATTATTGATATTACCCAAACCACCGAAATTTATTTATAACTTAGTGTTAATAACTTATTCATAAATTCGTCTAGATCACTTTTTAGTGTTGAAGCTTAATTTATATAGCTAAAAAATAACTTTCGTTATTTAAATCTAATAAATTAAGTGACAAGAGTTAAACACCTAATTATATAATAATGGTTTTTTAACTAGGCTCAATGTTAAAAATACTTAAGTTACATTTTAATTTTTACAAATGATAACAATCCATTTCACTAGGGGCTCTACATCTAAGCAAACACTAGGGAAATTAGCTACTCATTATACTAGGGAAAACGTAAAAATATAAATATACAAACATAATAATAACGATAAAAATTTATAACAATAATTTTAACAGAGTATACTTACGAAAATCTTCACTTCCATTAACTTCAAACGGTAGAAAATTACAATAATAACACCCTTTTTACTCGCACAATAATACCCTTAATCACGAACAATACACCCTTGAAATAAAAACTATCTTAAATATTGCACTCGGGACTGAAAATAATACTGACACTGAAAATACAAGACTAATTAATTGTGTAGTATCTCTTGAAAGTTTGTGCTGCGTATATGTGTGTATGTAATTGTGTTGTGAATGTTGAAATTGTAACCCTTTTTTCACTACTGTACGCACATGTACATGTTTTTTTTTTGACTACTTGTGGAACTCTTTGGAACTCTCCCCCCTCTGTATATGTCGTCTGTGTGTGTATATATCCTCTTCTTTTCAACTTGTTCTGCTTTCCCATTTTAATATGATCATAAGCAAATTTTCACCTAACATTTTATTATTGTTTATTATGTATGTCTTTGCCACTTTGACCACTTCCCATTTTAATACAGAAACAAGATCACCTTTGCCTAACTTTTATTGATTTTTAATCTTGGTCATGATACTTGACACACTTGTTTATTTTTTTTATTGTTAAGTGCATGCCCCAGCTCTTGACTTAAAAAATCCAAGTGATGCGAGAGTTGAAGCTACCCATCTCTGGTGTGCCGACAATTTTTCTTCATGCTTCGCGAACTTGTACTTTGTACTTGTTGACTTGTACCTTTCTCGTGTTTTGACGTTTTCTTGACATATCTTCATTTTCGCACCCCGTCTTCACTTTTCTTTATTTATACAATTACAACCGAAAAGTGATACAAATACAAATACAAACTTATTATTTTGGACCGATATTGCGACTAAATATATGTTCATTTTGAGCAATATCAAAATACCCTACACTTAAACATTGCTTGTCCTCAAGCAATTACATCTTTTAAACAGAATCGGAACATTACATATTTTTCCTTATCGAACATTAAATCACACAACACACGCTACATAAAATGAAACACACGCTATATGGAATAAGTTGGAAACACTACACAATTTTTATTGAATCACACGCACACCACACGAAATGAAATTCTGACAACAGAAACAAAGTTGAAACTCGTGATTAAGGTTTAAAAATTTGGATCCTTAGGGAAAATTGGACCTTTGTGAAAACGTTTTATGATTTATATAAAATGTCATGCTAGTTTTTACACTAGACACGTTTTCCGGTTTTAACCTCAAATTCCGGTTGAGGGTAACTGAAAACCGAAGTCTCAGTCGGCGATAAGCAAGCTATTCGCCCCCATGATTGTAGTATCATGGAACTTGAAGCCAAATGTCCAAAAATAGTTTTACACAATATAATTCATAAAATAGCATAAGTTTTAGAACAAAATTATATCGTGTCCAAATATCATCGGTGAACCATGAGTTTGCACACCTCAATTTGTTATGGCATATGTATGTTGACCGCGGTCAAACATAGATGCTATTAATCTTTACGGAGATCATCCATCTGGGGATTAGATTCATTAGTCTTAAAAGCTAATTTGCATTGTGCCCCCCCATTGTACGAGACAGATCCATCTCATGGTTAGGATAAGTCTGACCACCAAAAACCCTGTTTGATGCTGAGGTTAGGTGGATTTCCAGCCGATGATAGAGATGACTTTTCAAGATTTTTCGTCAATCTACAGCTGTTCTGGACTACATCTTCTAACATAAGTTAGCAAGTGTGTCAATTTGGAAGACTTTACTTCCTTAAGGGATGGACTTGATTCATCCTCTATTACTCGTGATAATAGAATATTCAGGTTTATACATTCCAAAGCAATGATATCTGCAATAACTTCATAGAAACATGTGATAAATGGTTCTCAACATAAGGTTTTATAAATTCTTGTTTATAAATGGTTTTTCTTTTATAGGTTTTAAACAAATAAACTTATGCGTTTTTAATGTATTGAGACAACAATTTCGGTTTTTGACGCCTGATCTTTAATTGCTCGTAGTTACCTTAAAAATTGATTAGATATATTTGTTTCCAAATTTTCAAATTTTTCATAAAAACCAATAACTTATAAGTTCTCGAGAATTTATATATTCCCACCCCACACTTAAGATTATGTAATGCCCTCATTACATAAAATCAGATAATAATTTATAAATTTGAGAGGACAAAAAGTGTAGAATATTTGGAACTTCCTTTGTTAACCGATTTGGATTTTCTTAAATTGTTTTACCTATGATTGTATCCAATTTTTGTATCACAATGTAATTTGATGTTTCGTTTCGTCTAATTGCATTTTCTTCTGTACCTATCAAAACCATTTTAAAAACATACAAAATATGGGGTTGTACTTCAAGAGTACAAAAATTTTACCCCACACTTAAAATTTCTGTATATACAAATAAAAGCAAAAGAGAATATTAAAACACACCGCTAATATTTTTTTTTATTTTAAAACTTATAATCAATTGATTTTAAAATATCTTTTATAAATTTATATTTGGAACGGAAATTCGGTTGTTATACCTGATCTTAATCCGTTTATAAATTTTTAATTTCAATTTATAAAATTCAATCCATTAAAAGTTAAAGTTTTAAATCTTTTTCGAAAACAAATTCAAAATAAAATAAAAACACTCTATTTTTGTGTTAAAAATATTAACATTTTTAATTTTAGAACAAGTACATGAAAAATAAAAATTACACAATGTAAAATACACTCTATTTTTGTTTATATAACTTAAAATCAATTGAATTTAAAATATCTTTTGAAAATTTATATTTGTAACGGAAATTCGGTTTTTACACCTGATCTTAATCCGTTTATAAATTTTTAATTTCAATTTATAAAATTCAATTAATTAAAAGTTTAAAGTTTTTATAATTTTATCGAAAATAAATAAAATAAAAACAAGTACATGAAAAATAAAAATAAATAAATAAAAATTCACTCTATTTTTGTTATATACCCTTAAATCAACTAATTTTCAAACTTAAAACTTTGTTTCCTATCGTCTAGGTAGAGATTAATTTCGGTTGTCAAACCTATCATTATCCACGACAAAGATTTACAAGTTATATATTTTTACGGTTATTGATAAAAGAGTATATTTTTGCAATCTACTATAGACTTTTAGAATTTAACAAATACTCTGTACAATTTTGAAGAATGAAAATTCAGTTGTGAAACCTAACATTTTCATTTTCAAAGAAACAAGTTAAACTCAAGGCGTTTCACCTCAATTTAGTAGAAAGAATTTTTTTTTTTAATTTTTATTTTGTTTTCGTGATTTACTATTTAAATGATATCTTAAAAATTTAACAATTAATTTCGTGCAATTTGAACAACAATAATTCAGTTTTAACACTTTAACATTATCGTTTTCAATGAAAACAGGTTAAATTCAAGTTTAATCAATTTTAAATAGTAGATCTTTTTATAAAACTCACTGCAAACAAATATAAACCAAAATACACACAAAATAAAAAATAAAAATAAAATATGCACATACATACAATCGACGAGAAAAAGAATTAGATAGTGAACCCACGTTGACTCGCCTCGTAGTCGAGTCGTGAAATTTCGCTTCCCATTGCCTCGTAGGCGTAACCTCGTGGGTTTAAGAGGTTTTCTTCTAAACATTTGAAAGGCCCTTCTCGGCATAAAGTTACGTACTCGAAATTAGAGTCCGTTTGGTTCTTTGGGCAATCTCCGGAGTGAGCCGGTTTTCCACATTTTTCACATTTACCCAATTGACGTGCTCGACGTCTCTTAGCGCATTTTGATTTGCCTTTTCCATAATTTTTCTCATTATAATCTTGTCTCTCTTCTTTTCTCGTCGCATCGCATCTTTTCTTAATATCTAACACTACATCCCTTGGTAAAATCTTATCGCACATTAAAATGAAATGGTTGTAGATATATTGACCTCGCATCTTGAAAGTAAACAATAAAAACAAACCAAAAGAAATTAAAAAGGTAGAATGGAGGGAGAAGACTAGTTCTTTAGGGTCTGCTAGGGAAAGACCAATCTAACCCCACTCTTAAAGATAAAAAATAATACAAATCGAGAATGGAGTTTAAAACCTTAGAGTTACCCTGAATTTATTTGTCCTTAGGGTAGAATGTGACTTCGTCTCTTTCCGTAGTGTTGATTCCGTCAAAGTATAACTTGAGTCTGTGTCCGTTCACCTTGAAAGTTCCACCGTCCTTGCTATATAACTCTGCATATCCAGATGGAAAAACCTGTTTTATTATATATGGCCCAGTCCATCGGGATCTAAGTTTACCAGGTGAAAACTTGAAACTTGATTGGAATACCAATACTTTATCCCCTTGTTCAAATTCTTTCTTTTTTAATCGTGCATCGTGCCATACTTTAGTTTTTTCTTTATATGTTTTAGAGTTTTCATAAGCTTGTAGTCTTAATTCATCTAATTCATTCAGTTGTAAGAATCGGTTTTCTCCGGCTTGCACAAGGTCGGTGTTACATTCTCTTAAAGCCCAATATGCCTTGTGTTCGACTTCGACAGGTAGATGACACGCCTTTCCATAAATTAATCGGAAAGGTGTAGTACCAATGGGCGTTTTAAATGCGGTTCTAAATGCCCACAGCGCATCATCTAGCTTTCGATGCCAGATTTTTGGATTGTTTTTTACCGTTCTTTCTAAAATTCGTTTAAGACCTCGATTCGTGTTTTCAACTTGGCCACTCGTTTGAGGGTGGTAAGAAGTTGAGAAACGATGATTAACTCCGTACTTTTTAAGCACTTTCTCGAGTAATTGATTTGTAAAATGAGTTCCACGATCACTGATTAATGCCTTTGGAATCCCAAAACGTGAGAAAAGGTTTTTAAGAAAGCTGACAACAACTCGAGCATCGTTAGTGGGTAGGGCTTTTGCTTCAGCCCATTTAGAAACGTAATCGACTGCTACGAGAATGTATTTACATTTGTTAGAAGCGGGGAATGGACCCATGAAGTCAATACCCCAAATGTCAAATACTTCGCATACTAGGATGCTTTGTTGTGGCATTTCGTCTCTCTTGGAGATATTTCCAGATCTTTGACAAGAATCACATGTTTTAACCATGTGGTGTGCATCTTTGAAAATAGTTGGCCAATAAAAGCCTGAGTCAAAGACCTTTTTAGCTGTATAGCTAGGTCCGAAATGACCACCAGCTGGGCCTTGATGACAGTGCTCCAATATTTGTTGAGCTTCTTTACCATATACGCATCGGCGGATAACTTGATCCGCTCCTATTCGAAAAAGATTAGGGTTTTCCCAGAAGTAAAACTTTAAGTCAGCAAAGAATTTCTTCTTTTGCTGGTACGTTTGGTTTTTAATTAATACTCCTGCAGCAAGATAGTTTGCAAAATCAGCAAACCATGGAACTTCAAATTCGGTTTCTATTCTCATTAGAAACTCATCGGGAAAAGTGTCATGAATAACTGACTCGTCTAGTTTTTCTAGGTCGGGATTCTCAAGACGAGACAAGTGATCAGCAGCGAGATTTTCAGCACCCTTTTTATCCTTGATTTCTATATCAAATTCTTGTAAGAGAAGAATCCAACGTATTAATCTAGGCTTTGCATCTTGTTTCTTGAACAAGTACTTTAGGGCTGAATGATCGGTAAAAACAATCGTTTTGGATAACACAAGATACGATCTAAATTTATCGAAAGAAAATACAATTGCAAGGAGTTCTTTTTCGGTAGTTGTATAGTTAATTTGTGCTCCTGTTAGTGTTTTACTTGCATAATATATTGGTTGAAATTTCTTATCTTGGCGTTGTCCTAAAACGGCTCCTAGTGCGAAATCACTAGCATCACACATTAGTTCGAATGGTTTGGACCAATCGGGAGATACTATGATAGGTGCATTCGTAAGTTTATCTTTTAGAATGGAGAAAGCTTGTAAGCATTCGTCATTGAAATCGAATGTACTATCTTTCTCAAGAAGTTTAGTCATGGGTCGAGCGATTTTGGAAAAGTCCTTTATGAATCGTCGATAGAATCCCGCATGACCTAAGAAACTACGAATTCCTTTAACGTTAGTTGGAGGAGGAAGCTTTGAGATTACATCAATCTTAGCTTTGTCTACTTCCATTCCATCTCGAGAAATCTTGTGTCCTAAAACAATGCCTTCCTTCACCATGAAGTGGCATTTTTCCCAATTTAAAACAAGATTTGATTCCTCGCAACGAATTAACATTCGCTCGAGGTTTGAAAGGCATGAATCGAAGGAGTCTCCAAAAACAGAGAAATCGTCCATGAAGACTTCCATACTTCCTTCTATCATGTCATGAAATATTGCCATCATACACCTTTGGAAGGTGCCTGGCGCATTGCATAATCCGAACGGCATTCGTCGGTATGCGAAGGTACCAAATGGACAAGTAAAAGTTGTCTTGTCTTGGTCTTTTGGATCAATGGGAATTTGAAAATAACCGGAGAATCCATCAAGGAAACAATAGTACTCTTTTCCCGCTAAACGTTCTAGCATTTGGTCAATATAAGGAAGTGGGAAATGATCTTTCCTTGTGGCGTCATTTAAACGACGGTAGTCTATACAGACTCTCCAACCAGTGACTGTCCTCGTAGGAACGAGTTCATCTTTATCATTAAGGACGACAGTTGTACCCCCTTTCTTGGGTACTACTTGAACAGGACTAACCCACGGACTATCGGATATAGGGTATATTAACCCGGCATCAAGTAACTTGATAACCTCCTTCTTGACAACTTCTTTCATGTTAGGGTTTAACCTTCGTTGCCTTTGTACCACGGGTTTAAAATCTTCTTCCATTAGAATCTTATGAGTACAATAAGCTGGGTTAATCCCAGGAATATCGGTTGTTTTCCAAGCAATTGCCCTTTTGTGAGCTTTTAGAACGGACATTAACCTACCCTTTTCGTCATCGGAGAGTTTTGATGAAATTATAACGGGTAATTGTGACGTACCTTGGAGATAAGCATACTCCAAATGTTCCGGTAATTCTTTAAGTTCTAAGGTTGGTGGTTCTTCCAAGGAAGATTTTATTCGGAACCTATTACCATCGGTAATTTCTTCAAAGGGTTCATCTTCCTTGAGAATTTCTTCCTCAATGTCATCTTCATCGATGACTACCTTCAACAATTCTTCAAGTTCAACCTCGACATCAAATTCTTCACTTTCACCCGTCGAGGTGAAATCCGAGGTGTCTACATTTAGTAATTCTTGCAATTCTTTTTCAACACAACAATCCACAATGTCTACCTTATAAACTTCGTCATCGGAGGAGATAGGTTGTTTCATAGCTTTATCAATGTTTAAGGTAACTCTATCTTCCCCTACACCTAGACTAAGTTTTTTATCTTTAACACGCACAATCGCGTCAGCGGTATTTAGAAAAGGTCGCCCTAGAATTAAGGGAACCTTGCTATCTTCTTCCATTTCAAGGACAACGAAATCGGCAGGAAAAATTAAATGATTAACTTTAACCGGTAGGTTTTCGGCAATACCAATAGGATAGTTAAAAGTTCTATCGGCTAGGCGTATACACATCCTAGTTGGTTTTAGATCACCTAGGTTTAGTTTTAAGTATAGGGAGTGTGGCATAAGATTAATACTTGCCCCTAAGTCAGCTAATGCATCGTACATTACTGAATCTCCCATCAGACACGGAATAATGAAACTACCAGGATCTCCAAGTTTCGGTGGCATCTTTTGCTTTTGCAAAATTGCTGAGCATTCCTCATTGAGGAATGTGGTTGAAACTTCTTCATATTTACCTTTATCGGCTATGAGATCCTTGATAAACCTTCCATAATTTGGCATACCCGCAAGAACATCTACAAGTGGTACATTGATACAAATTTGCTTAATCATTTCGGAAAACTTGTTGTACTGTGCTTGTAATTTATCTTTCTTCAAACGTTGTGGGTATGGAATTGGATGTTTGTATTCTTTTAATGGCGGTTGAGTTTTAGGTGCACTTGTGGTTGGCACTTTATCCTCTTCCACGGAAGACTCTTTTTCGTTAGGAATAGAAACACGAGCAGGAGGTTTTGGAATATCGGGGTTAATGGTTAACCCACTTTTCGTAGTTATGGAATTTACTTGCTCATTCCTTGTTTGACTGTTGTTGGGATTCACTTGAGTATTTGAGGGGAGAGTACCAGGCGGTCTCTCTGCTAGTAACTGTGAAATCCTTCCAACATCTCTTTCTAAATTCTGAATCGTAGCTTGTTGATTTCGAATTTGCTGATTTTGAAGTTCCGCGGTTTGCTCGTTCCTAACCATAAAATCTCTCAAGAGATCTTCTAAACCGGATTTCTTCTCGGGTTGTGGTTGTGTAAGTGCTAATTGTTGTGGTTGTGGTTGATTGTGTTGGAAATTATTTTGATAAATTCGTTGAGGTTGATTACGGTTGTTTAGGTTATTATAACCTGGTGGTGGATTTTTTTGAATTTGATTTTGATTTTGATTTGGGTAATTTCGGTTATTTTGGTAACCTGGATTTCCTCCTTGATAGTTATTATTATTTGAACCTGAAGGTCCTCCTATTTGATAGCTGTTGATAGGAGGATATCTTCGGTTATTTGCTTCTATTGCTGGAAAATCGCTAAAATTCATTTCACCTTTTCGCAAGTAACCTAAGAAATTTGCTTGCTCTTCCATCGTTGCTTGATTACAATCTTTAGTAAGATGGGGACCTTGGCATAGTTCACATCCTACTCTGATAGCATGCATTTCCTTGGTTACTTTCTCAATTTGTCTGGCTTGATTTGCCATTTGAACTTTTAAAGAAGCAATTTCATCATTGCTTTCGATATTAGCAACGGTTGATGATCTAGAGAATTCTATCTCTTGATGCCAATTATGAGAATGGGACGCTAAATCAGCAATGATTGTATGAGCGTCTTCAGGTGTTTTCTTCATAACCGATCCTCCGGCTGCAACATCTATATCTTTTCTAGTTGCTACATTGACTCCTTTATAAAATATACAAACTTTTTGAAATGTACTCAACCCGTGTTGAGGACATATTCGAAGCATTTTGTTGAATCTAGTCCAAGCTTCATAAAGAGTTTCATTAGGTTTTTGTTTAAAATGATTTATATCACTTTGTAATTTTGCTGCTTTTGAAGCAGGAAAGAATTCTGACAAAAATTTGTCCATCATATCATTCCAGTCTTCAATATAGCCTTCAGGTAATGAGTCTAGCCAATATCTAGCTTCATCCTTTAATGACCATGGAAAGATTTTTAAACATGCGACATCATCGGTGACATCCTTAATTTTGAATAGTTTGCAAATGCTTACAAACTTACGAAGATGCTCGTTAGCATCCTCGTTTGGAGCTCCACCGAATTGGCATGTGTTAGTTACCATGTGTAAAAATTGACCTTTTATTTCAAAGCCATCAGTCATCTCGGGTTGGATGATTGCGTGGCCTTGACCTTTTCTTGTGGCCTTCATTAATGCTTCCATCGTTAAATTTGTGTCAGCCATTTCTTCTTCTTCTTTAATAATTGGCTCTATGATTGGTTGAATTATTGGTTTAGAATCGGATTCTAAGGAAAGTGATTCTAAATTCTTAGCAAGAGTTTCTACTTCTTGAGCTCTTAAGCGTTCGTGAAATTTTCTTTCAGGTTCAGGATGTGAAGGAGTTAATTCAGCGTTGGAGGAACGTAAGTTCATACATTAATTTTTTATTATGAAATCACAACACTAAAGGTTTATCTAGGGTTACCTACTTGTTTCTTTTTAGTGTTTTTTTTTTTTCGGTGTTTTAAAATTACTAGTACTTCCTACTTCTTTTTGTTGTTTTTGTCCTTTATTAATTCTTTGTGATTCCAGATTAAGTTTAACGAGTTTAGGATTGAACGGATCATACAATTTGGGAAATTGTACAAAGAACTAAAGGATTTATTCAAAAACTTTGAACTTTCTTGGAAATGAATTTCCTCGAGAAGATCGAATAACATAAAAACAATGATAAAAACCTTTAAACAAACAGATTATCCTTCTGATTTTGGCCACGTTTCGAATAGCCAAAAGATGCAGCAGAGGGGCAGGATCCTTCAAAGACCAATAAAATTGGTGATCCAACAACCCGGTCCACGTACAAATCCAACTACTACTACGAATCAGAAAAATTATCTATTTATTTAACTGCCAACTCCCCGGCAGCGGCGCCAAAAAGTTGATGCTGCGAAACGTAACCTTTATTTTGAACGGATTTGAGTTATTTTGTTACACGAATTTATTTCTTGTATATATGGTGTTTTAATGAATTCAGGTTGATTTCACACATATATAGGCAACTGGTCCTATCCGCGTAGTTTAGTTTTATAGGTAAATCCGATTCGTTCCACAGGGAGATGGAGTGTTTAATGGTTTTTAATAGTCTTTGATGTTAAACTAATTTAAAGGGGGTTTTGTATTAGGAATTTATAAAATAACAATAATGGAAAATAACTTAACTAATTTACTTCATAAATAAAATTACAAGATTACAAGATTTAACTTAAAAAGGAACTAAATGAAATTATACTAGTTATGATTCAACAATTTTATTACTAAATGATAATTAATTAAAACAATAACTTTTAATAAAACTATATGATTAGAATTTTGTTTTGAGCAATTATAATATAAATTTATTTAAATTAACTAAATGACATGTTTTAATTAAAATTAATATAAACTAATAGGAATTATAATAATTAACTAATTATAAGCTAATTACTAATTTTAAATTATATTAATACTAATTATAAGATTAAAACATTCTAACCTAATTATAACCTAATTATAACCTAATATAAATTAATAACGTAATTATAATAATATTCTATTCAAAACCATAATTTTGACCTAATCTGCTACTGTTCCCGTATTAATACTTACGTGTTTCGTGTAGCTTATACTTTAAGTTATAATTCTAATTTTTTAGCTTAAACTAGGCTTGAGATAGTATATAGTATTTTAATTAAGATGGTTAAAAATAAATTGTAACCTTAAAAGTTTAAGCTCCTTGACGAGTGCTTGAAATCAATTAAAACTTGTACAGTCATGATTCTAATGCTTCGTATCTCAGGTCAAAATGTGTTCATTTGCTGGTCAAAATGGGTTGGTCGGTTTGACCTTCCATTTCTTTTTGGACTTTGTAAATAAATAGATATAAATATAATACGTAAAAACAACAATAATAATAATAATTTGCAATATATAATGGGAGTGTTTACTTAAATGTGTCACCTCTAGATCCATGGATTGTTTTGAGTTTAAGCCCTAATTAAAATGTTTTAGTAATAAACTTTATATTTTTCTTTCGAAAAAATATAAGGTTACGACTAACTAAATTAAATCTAATTTTCATTTGATCTTATTTAGATAGTTACTATTCCCCAAGTATTTAAATTGAGACCTAATCTAGTTTTGACTTTCGCCAATACCCAAATCGTAACGGTTTCCCTTTTTACAATTTCACTGTCATATAATTATTGATATTACCCAAACCACCGAAATTTATTTATAACTTAGTGTTAATAACTTATTCATAAATTCGTCTAGATCACTTTTTAGTGTTGAAGCTTAATTTATATAGCTAAAAAATAACTTTCGTTATTTAAATCTAATAAATTAAGTGACAAGAGTTAAACACCTAATTATATAATAATGGTTTTTTAACTAGGCTCAATGTTAAAAATACTTAAGTTACATTTTAATTTTTACAAATGATAACAATCCATTTCACTAGGGGCTCTACATCTAAGCAAACACTAGGGAAATTAGCTACTCATTATACTAGGGAAAACGTAAAAATATAAATATACAAACATAATAATAACGATAAAAATTTATAACAATAATTTTAACAGAGTATACTTACGAAAATATTCACTTCCATTAACTTCAAACGGTAGAAAATTACAATAATAACACCCTTTTTACTCGCACAATAATACCCTTAATCACGAACAATACACCCTTGAAATAAAAACTATCTTAAATATTGCACTCGGGACTGAAAATAATACTGACACTGAAAATACAAGACTAATTAATTGTGTAGTATCTCTTGAAAGTTTGTGCTGCGTATATGTGTGTATGTAATTGTGTTGTGAATGTTGAAATTGTAACCCTTTTTTCACTACTGTACGCACATGTACATGTTTTTTTTTGACTACTTGTGGAACTCTTTGGAACTCTCCCCCCTCTGTATATGTCGTCTGTGTGTGTATATATCCTCTTCTTTTCAACTTGTTCTGCTTTCCCATTTTAATATGATCATAAGCAAATTTTCACCTAACATTTTATTATTGTTTATTATGTGTGTCTTTGCCACTTTGACCACTTCCCATTTTAATACAGAAACAAGATCACCTTTGCCTAACTTTTATTGATTTTTAATCTTGGTCATGATACTTGACACACTTGTTTATTTTTTTATTGTTAAGTGCATGCCCCAGCTCTTGACTTAAAAAATCCAAGTGATGCGAGAGTTGAAGCTACCCATCTCTGGTGTGCCGACAATTTTTCTTCATGCTTCGCGAACTTGTACTTTGTACTTGTTGACTTGTACCTTTCTCGTGTTTTGACGTTTTCTTGACATATCTTCATTTTCGCACCCCGTCTTCACTTTTCTTTATTTATACAATTACAACCGAAAAGTGATACAAATACAAATACAAACTTATTATTTTGGACCGATATTGCGACTAAATATATGTTCATTTTGAGCAATATCAGCAATACTAATTGTTATTTTCTAATAACAATTACTTGGGTTATTGGTTGCTTAATTACGCTTAGTAATTTACTTATGCTCACTAGTTAGTCTTGTTGGACTTTCTACCTTATTGGACTTTAGCCCACCCTACTCTAGCTAATGGACCATTTAATTAGCCCAATTTTAATAAGTTTATGACCCATATAAATCTAAGACAAAAACCCATTTATTAGAGAGAACATACTAGCATTTTTGTTAACCATAATCACAATTGTTGCATGAGATCCCAACATAAGTACCAACTTTAGACCACCATTAACCAAAAAGCAAAAGTTGTCCCCCACTTGTCCCCCATACCCACGGTCACCACCACCTCACCACTCTATAAATACCAAGCAAATCTCATCCATTTCACACTTAATCTCATTCACATTTTACACACACTTACTCTCTAATTCTCTCTCTAGCCTTTCTCACTCTAAAAAGTGTAAGTTTTAAATTTTCTTCTTCTTCTTTTCTTCTTCATAAAATCGACATCATGATCATCATCATACAAGGATCAAGCTTTTTAGCTTCTTGATCTTGTTATATCTTGAATATTCAAACTTTGATTTGAATCCTTCAAGAACATGAAAGATTCAAGCTTTCTAGCTTAGAATCTTCATTACTTTGTTGGATCTAGGTTTTCTAGCTTATGATCCTTTTATTTTGTTAAAAAGATCAAAACTTGTGTTTATGAACTTCATGTAACTTGAAGATCTAGCCTTTTGCTTTAAGGGTCTTCAAGAACATTAAAGATCCAAGCTTTCTAGCTTAGGGTTTCATTATTTTGTTAAAGATCTTAGCTTTTTAGCTTATGGTCTCATTACTTTCTCTAGATCTTAGCTTTCTAGCTTATGGTCTCATTAATCTTGTAAAGATCCAAGCTTTCTAGCTTAGGGTTTTCTTAATACTTGATATCTAAGTTATCATTGTAGATCTCACTTACTTGGAACCTTTTTGTTATTGTTGTGATGATAAAGATCAATTCTTCATCATCTCATATGATGAAGATTCATAAACTTGTGTAAAAAGGACAAAGGTTGAAGCTTTATTGGGTTTATGCAATAAAGAGGCAACCTTGATGTTCAAAACTTGTAGAATGTTAGCTTTTACTCTTAGTTGTGTGTTGATGGTTGAAACTTGGTCAAAGTGATGCTAAAACATCAAAGAGTTGTACACTTGAAGCTTACACGCATCAAGGATGAGAACCGTGATGAGCATCAAGCACCAAGAAACCCACCGGAGCACTTGTTTGCTGTTTTTTGGGGTCTGATCAGACTCCTAGGACTTCTGTAAAATTTATTTTCAGATAGTTCGTTTCGAGTAGATGACTTTTCATTTAGGCCTCGCCTAAATCCGATATACGGTTTAGGATTTATAGCCTTACGAATGTCACTACGCCGTTATAACGACGTGCTGAAAATTCTGACCTACTCGCGTTTGACCCTCGCCACGGTCAAACGACATCGAGTTAGGATCTGAAAATTGGACAGCGGTTAGAGGACTCACATACGGAGCCTTGGCCACTGACCACGCATCTTTTCATTTTGTATAGAGGTCGTAGTAGCTGTCCGAAGTCAGCCTTTTGTTTCGATCTCTATTCTTGTTGAAAACTTACTTTATCTTTTACTTATGATGATGATGATGATGATGATGATGATGATGATGATACTTAAGACTTAGTTTATTCACTTTTAAACTTTTGGGGAAAATTCACTGACTTAGTGAACTTTGACTTAGGTTGACGACCTTTCGGACCGACTTACTACCTGCATACTTTTCATATCGACTTTTACTGCTTATTCACTGTGAGTTATCGCTTCCCTTTTTACTTTAACAATTTTTGGGACTGAGAATACCCGCGCTTTTTAAGTTTTACATACTAGACACGAGTACTTAAACTTTATATATGTGTGGGTGATATAACGGCACAAAGATTCCCCTTAGCACGTGATGTTAAAGCAGAGGGGTACGAAATAGTTATATTTTTACTACAAAATACTATTAAATACGATATAATTTTACACAAGTTATTTATTTATTTATAGAGTGGATATACCTAAACCTTGCTACAACACTTATAGGCAGTGTACCTAATCGTACAGTAGTGTAGTTTTTAGTAAGTCCGGTTCGTTCCACATGGAGCTAGCCAAGTTTAACGCTATATTTTATTTTAAACTATATTTGTGTATATATATATATATATATATATATATATATATATATATATTATTGTAAAAAGGGGGTTTTACCGTTTAATGACCGGTTTGTCGATTTTAAAACTTAAGTCGCAATTAAAACCTAATGTAAAATATTAAAAATAAATATAACTTAATTTAAAGTGTAAAGTAAATGACGATAATTAGAATGCGATAAATTAAAGTGCGATAAATAAAATGACGGTAAATAAAATTGCGATAATTAAAAAAAAGTGCGATAAAAAAAATGCAATAAATAAAATGACAGTAAATAAAAGTGCGATGAAATATGAAATAAAGGAATTATGCTTATTTAAACTTCCGTAATCATGATGTTTGACGTGTTGATTTTAATTTATTACCATGGGTTAATTGTCCTTTGTTCTGAATTATTCGATATGTCCATCTGGTTTTTGTCCATAACAGTCCATCAGTCATAAATATAAAGTGCGAGTGTCCTCGTCAAATTATCCTTATATCCGAAGTCAAATATTCCAACTAATTGGGGACTTAAACTGTAACACGGTCTTAATACTTTGTTTAATAATTACACCAGGATATCGACTGCGTGTAACCCAAGGTTTTAATACTTTGTTAACAATTACGCCAAGTGTCCTTGTACATAATTCACCCCTGTTTTAATGAGTCCATTGACTATTAATCCATTCCCGTGTCCGGTTAAATGAACGATTATTAGTTTTTATAAATATCCCACCTATCGTGTCCGATCGAGTGTATATGGTTATTTATAGGTACATCCAATTGTAAATCTTTATATTAAATTAACGAACTATCATTCAATTAAACAAATATAAAGCCCATTAATTGCTCATAGTCCAATTTTCACAAGTGTCGGTCTTTTGTCCAAACCCCAATTATTGTACAAAGCCCAATAACCCCGTCTTTAATATTTAGTCTAACATCACGATTACTTCAATTTAAATAAGCATAATAATAACTTAGCTACGAGACATTAATTTAAAAAGGTTGAACATAACTTACAATGAGTATTAATAGCGTAACGTTACACGGACAGAATTTTGAGTTACACACTTACAACATTCGCTAACATAACCTTATTATTATTAATCTTAAATTAAAATTAAAATTATAAAATATATTTATATATATATATATACATATATATATATATATTTATATATATATATATACATATATATATATATATATATATATATATATATATATATATATATATATATATATATATATATATATATATATATATATATATATATATATATATATATATATATATATATATATATATATATATATATATATATATATATATATCGTGAGAGAGAGATTAGAAAAAGATGTTGAAATCGATCAGAATGCGCGGCCTTTTATAGGCCCATGATCGGTGTCGAAGGGCCGGTCAAAAATAGCCTAATTACTCTACTTTAGATAGGGTAATCAGGATTCGTTCCACGGGAAGTTGTGGTTAACTAGCAAGCAATTTCAAGATTGGTTTGTTTGTGATTAACTAAAATTAACTAATGTAAAAACTAGATTAACAATTACTAAGCAAATGTAAACTTTGAGTATTTAAGAGCATAAACAACGAGCTAATTAAAAAGGTTGTAATCAATTGGATGGAAGTCTTTATTCCTTCACAATCCCAATCTAACATGCATTCATTCAAACAAGTATTATGTTTATCAAGTATTGATCAAATCTCATAGACAAGATTTCTTAGGCTTATCAATTATAACTATCTTGGGATTGAATCATGCAACCTAGACACTATGTCTTTATCCTTAATCTAATTAACACTAAGTTGGATCAAGAACACAATGTTAAATCACTATAATTCAACTTGCAATAATCACAATCAATAATACTTGCATTGATCAATAAATAATTGGTTTATAATACCACAATTCAAAAGACATAAGTTTCATAACATTACAAACCACATAAACTTGAATGAAAAGAATACATGTATCAATTGTTCATGGAAGGAATAAAGTGAAAGAAACTAGCCAAGCATGTTGGTGATGATGATCATGGTTACTTCTTGAAGTTGCATGAAGAACACTCCTTGAAACCTAGCTTGAATCTTGATTTGATGATGATTAATGGTGTGTTTTTGTGTGTTTGATGCTCTAAAAACTGATGGAAGATCCCCTCAATTCGTAGCCTAGGATTTCTATTATATAGGGGTGAAGTAGGGTAACCCCCAAGCATTAAATCCCTCAAATTCGGCCTTAAATTTTATCCAAAAATAGTTCCAGCCGCAAATTACACTCGCCGGACGCCTACATGCGCCCAGCCGCAAATACCAGCCGCCTCCTTTTGTCAGTTTTCCACCTGAAGATGTTTTGGCACTCATCAGGCGCCTCCTTACGCCCCCCAGCCGCCTCCTTGCGGCTGGGCTTCAGTTTTTTCATTTTTTCTTGTTTTTAACCCCCGTTTTCGCGTTCTCGTCCCAAATCATTACTCATTATAAAAACCTCATGAAATAACTTTCTAAACCTCAAATATACACATAATATCAACCTCTTAACATCAATAATGATCGGCATTTAAGACCCGATCAACTCCCCCACACTTATCATTGTTTGTCCTCAAACAATCTCAAACAAAATCTTCGACTCGAACCTTTAATTAAGCTTTTTAACAACTGATAAATCTTCAAAGGATTGTATAAAACCGCAACGCCTTGAAATCAATGTGGAACATAAATTCCTCCGACATGGCTCTCACTTAATCAACTTTAACTTCTCGATTATGTGAACATCTCGTCTCGAGCAAATACTTCAAAAATGTAACAAAACTTCAAACTTGGTGATCTTCAAATAAAACATAAGTCAAGTGAGAGCCATCCGCCATATGAACTAGATAAAAGAACCATATACCGTCAATTCCATATTTTATTTTAAAGGTTGGTGTGCCAGAGTGTCCGAAGACACCCTTTTTGGTTCTCCCGGTGTTTTAGGATCACGGCACTCATCTCATGCCCCAACGACTCCTCCAGTGACTATCGGAGCAGGGTGGACAATCGACGAAGGGTCGTGGAATTTAAGTCCCACGTGACTTATAATGAGAAATAATTTTTTGTGGATTTATCCCCATCTAGCTCTATTTTTAGCGGTATTATACGCCTCAACAAGGCTCTCGTGTAGGAATATTTATCCAGCCACTATACTGGCTGTTTTATGGATTTGGCTCCATCGAGCTCCCGTTTTGTGGTTTTAGCCCCAAGCATGGCTCTCATGTAGGAATATTTATCCAGCCCCTATACTGGCTGTTTTGCAGCGAACTGCGGGTATGGCTAGTGTCATCCACAGCTAATCCTGGTTTTGGATAGCGACACAGAACAAGTTCAAGCACTAGCATTTGTTCCCGGTATCGAAACAAGATGTGAATGAACAGGAAATGACATTTTGTACCTTTCACTTTCGTCAATTCATGTGTAAAAGCTGCACTAAAAAGTGCTTGCGACGCGTAAATTGGAAAACTTTACTTCCTTTTTGAAAACACCTTGATAACTCAACTAAGAAGACTTTACTTCTTAACTTGACCACTTTGAAACTTTTTGTTTAATTTAGGTGTTTACAACCAACTTTTTCTTAATACCCATTAATATCATGCCACTTCACTTATTCTTTCAACTCTTTTTTACAAGAATCACACTTGGTTTGTTATAAAATTATGATAAAATTTTTGTTCAATTTTAATAACCATAATGTTTTACTCACTTTAAGCTTCAGACCAAGTAATGTATCCCAAAAAAATTAAAAATTTCCCTTCTCCCCCACACTTGAATCATGCTACGCCCTCGTACGCATGTTTAGATATTACAATACTTATGTGAAAAGATAAAGGGGAAAATTTAACGCATTACCGAGATACTCGCAAGTTCACCATCCAAGAGTAACCATCGCACATCATTTTGATTCATCATCACGCATTCCATTAGATTACATTTATCCTTCCATTACAACTTAAAAAAAAAAAAAACAAAAGAAAAAGTGTAAAATCTAACTAACCCACTTTCGGAGGGGTCCGCTTTAAACCACCCGATTCCCTCGGGTGGACGATTTTTGTCTCGTGAGGGCTTGCAGTGAACATACCCACAAAGTTCATTTAACTAAAAATAAATAAAAATAAAATAGAAACAAAGTAAAAATAAAATAAAGAAGACTTACAAACTCTACACATAGTTTGTGCAGTTTTATTTCCGAGTCGCGCACATGACTCTTTCTTCACTTCAGCTAATTCCAGGACTGTAGAAGGTTCCTCATTCTCTCACTTTACGAGAACCTTCACTATCTCTAACTTTCCTCAACTTAGAATCTAACCACACATCATTCTCCTTAGCCACATGCATTAACTCAAACAATTTATCTTTTTCTTTAGGAGACAAGTTACACACAAGACGGTTGCTCAAACTTTCATCTCCTCTACTCCTAGTATCATGGACCCATCTATGTAATTTCCTCATGGAACGATCAAGCACCGGGTTGAAAGGACCCGTTCATATACATTATAAACGATTCACAATAGTTGATTACATCGCGAGGTATTTGACCTCTATATGATACGTTTTACAAACATTGCATTCGTTTTTAAAAGACAAACTTTCTTTACATCAAAAATTGACGGCATGCATACCATTTCATATTACATCTAACTATAATTGACTTAATATTAATCTTGATGAACTCAACGACTCGAATGCAACGTCTTTCAAAGTATGTCTTGAATGACTCCAAGTAATATCCTTAAAATGAGCTAATGCACAGCAGAAGATTTCTTTAATACCTGAGAATAAACATGCTTTAAAGTGTCAACCAAAAGGTTGGTGAGTTCATTAGTTTATCATAATCCATCATTTCTGTAATAGTAATAGACCACAAGATTTCAGTTTCTATAAATATCCGTACACTCGCAAGTGTATAAAAGTATTCTATAAGTTGTAGGCACCCGGTAACAAGCCTTAACGTTCATGTTTTATCCTCTGAAGTACACCAGATCAGGTGTGTTTAAAATAACCTCGAAGTACTAAAGCATCCCATAGTCAGGATGGGGTTTGTCAGGCCCAATAGATATATCTTTAGGATTCGCGCCTACCGTACATAGACAAGTAGTTTAATGTTACCAAGCTAAGGGTATATTTCTGGTTTAAACCCACATAGAATTAGTTTTAGTACTTGTGCCTACTTCGTAAAACATTTATAAAACAGCGCATGTATTCTCAGCCCAAAAATATATATTGCAAAAGCAATTAAAAAGGGAGCAAATGAAACTCACAATACTGTATTTCGTAGCAATTATGTATATGACGGCACTGAACAAGTGCAGGGTTTGTCTCGGATTCACGAACCTATATTAAGTATATATATTTAAATGTTGGTCAATATCTGTCTCACAATTTAGGTCAAGTCGTAGTGTATCACAATCCTAATGCTCGAGACCGACATGCAAAAGTCAACAAAAGTCAACTTGACCCAAAATGACTTTCAAAATCTATACATGTTTATTATATAACTTATATATAGTAGTTTTATATATTTAAATATATTTATCAGATCTTATTATACTAAATAATACAAGTCATTTATTAATAAATAATAATTTATATTAAAATTCATATATGATAAAAATATACTTTTATATATCTCAAGTAATAAAATTTATAAAATTCACTTAATATCATAAAAATATAGTGGTATGTATTATTAATGTAATTACATTACGTGTGGTAAAAATATCTTTGTACGCATATTTATTTGATAAAATAATATTGATAATAATAATAATAATGATAAAAATAATAAAATGATAGTTTCAATAAAAATATTAATTTTTAGTAATAAAGATAATTTTAGTAATAACATCAACTGATAACAGTTATAATAATCGTTTTAATAATAATATTAAAATTAATGATAATTCAGTTGACCATATCTTTTAATCCGTTCATCGAAACCACACGATTTCTAAATGAAAAGTTATTAATTTTTTTCTTCAGCTTTTCAACGACATGCATATCATATAACTTATCTCAGTAGCATATGTATCAAATTCGTGATTTATCATAAACTATTTAATGACGAAACTAAGCATACAAACATGCATAATCATATATACTCGAGCACTAGTCAGGGATACACTATTAATATATAAAATATAAGATATGAATGCTCACGTATCAATATTGTGATTCAATATTGCAGGAAAGTACGTAGACGCAACGAAAATGATAAACGTTAGGTTGATCTCACGAGCAATACCCTCGATCAATACCCATAACCTTCATAGCTATAACCCATAATTTCCTTAGCTATATCCCATTTGAAAACTTATTTTGAAATCGTCTGAATATAACTCCGTCGTAGTATTTTATGCATACTAATAATATCTTGAAATAGTACTAAGTAAATATATATATATATGTAATTCGATTGAGAGAGTTTAGAGAAATATATTTTCAAGTTTCTATGAAATAATGAAACCTATTGAATTCTATTTATAATAGATTTTTGAATTATTGAAGTGAATTATTAAAGTATGAATTATTAAAGTGAATTATTAAAGTATGAATTATTAAAGTGAATTATTAAAGTATGAATTATTAAAGTGAATTATTAAAGTATGAATTATTAAAGTTAAAGTAAAGTAAAAGTAAAGTAAAGGTAAAGTTAAAGTATAGTAAAAGTATAAAACTATGTACGTATAATACGCGTATAAAAATATATAATATTAATTTAAATCGTTATATATATTTAATAAAATAAAATATAAATATCGTTATCTTTATCATACTGGTTAAGTAATGAGTTGTCAAAAAGAATAGATTTCTTAAATCACAGTGGACCTCATAACATAGGCCCGTAATCATATCATAATGTATCTGATAATTCAATCATTTGATATTATCTCTTAATTCTGTAGATAAATATATCGAAACAAATATGTTCATGTAAAGTATGATATATCTAATACTTTGTTAATGTTTTCAGTTAATATTATATATTATATATACATATCTATATACACATAATTGTTCGTGAATCGTCGAACACGGTCAAAGGGTAATTGATTACATGAATGTAGTTCCAAACTTTTATAGATTCAACATTACAAATACTGCTTATCGTGTCGGACACATATAAAGGTTAAGTTTAAATTTGGTCGGAAATTTCCGGGTCGTCACAGTACCTACCCGTTAAAGAAATTTCGTCCCGAAATTTGATCGAGGTCATCATGGCTAACTATAAAAATGTTTTCATGATGAATATGAGTTGATAAATAGAGTTTTATCATCATTGAGTAATATAGATAAAATAATTTGATTACGCGAAGAGTATAAGTGAAGCTATCGCAAGAGAGTGAAATGAGTAAACGTATATTCGTTTTAACCGATGACGTAGTTATGATTGATTTTCGGAATTCATGGGATTTAAAGAAAATCTTTGCAATAATATTTGGTTCTTCGGTGATTAAGGAAATCTGGATCTTCTTTGATTAAATGCGATAATCTGTCTCGATTTCTCTGTCTGATATTTTACTATAATTCCACCCCCTTCGTTTCTTTATTTCCACATCTCACACCTTCTAGTCTTTCTCCCCAATTCATACTTAAAAGCATTCGTTAATATGCTTCATCCAATATTGATTCTTGATATACTCTTAACTTTCATATATGTCATTCTTCTTTTTCATCTACCACCGGAGGAAGTTATTTTCTTCTACCATTACCTTGGGGTTATTGTGTTTTTCATTCTCCCGTGTCTTTATATTGCTATACGCATTGATATACACGGTTTGTAATTTCGGGGTTGTTATCGGGCTTTATGTTCTCCATTATATTTCGGAGCTTCATGCTTTCGTTTTCTCTTTCCGACCTTAAGTCAAGCGGATAATGGTCCAGAATTTGTAGATATGAATTTTTGGAGGAACATAGTTAATGTTCCAAGAAGAAAATCGTAATGGCACGATCTTGATTTGGCAAATTACCAGAATATCCGAAAATATAGAGCTATCAAGGATGATATGTTCTTAATATGTTTGGAAATTGGGTAGAATGTAAGAGTCGTGTAAACAGTACATGATGACGGTATGTTCTGTAAATCATCACGTTCCATTAGAAACTCAGCATGACTTACTGTAATATAATCACGTTGATCAAGTGTCATTATATTATACTAACTCATGCTTCAGTTCCCAACACTACTTCAAAAACATTCGTATTTTAAATTCAATTTTTTTTTTTTAGAATTTAGAAACTAACACAGTTTCTTTTTATGTTGTAACGCAGATATTGCGAAGAGATAAAAGATTTTAGATAAGAATAGTTGTGAAAATATCTTCAGGAATATTGAAGATATTATAATAAAAGATACGATAATATGGATGATGAAGAAGATTTGTCTGTGAAGGTTTAGAATAAGAAGTAAGTTGTTTGCTAACGATTTCAGTAGACACTGAATCATTTGGATCCTTTGAAGGCAGGTTTAGTCTTTGTGATTTGTCCACATCCTCCTTCATGGTCTGCTCAATCCGTATTCCAGTTTCAAACCTTCTCTTTTTCTCAGCTTTACCACCATACTATTCTTTATCATCAAACTTTTGACTGTTAAAGTCGTTTACAGTTTTTGCTGCTTCATCAGCATTTTTCCAATTTCGGAGAACTAGTTCATGGTTTGGGATGTTTTTCAAAAAATTCACATTCGAAGTATGTAAGTCTAGGAGATAGACGTTATATGTATAACTTTTGACGTAAAATTGTCGTAAAATTCAAAATACTGATTGCTAATTCCCAGTAGTTGGTGTGACAATTATTGTTACAGGATATAGGTGAGTACATGATGGGGTTTTAATGAATAAGTATAGTGGCTTTTCGGAGAGGCTTAAGTCGAAGGTTAATGAAGTTGTTGATAAGTTTACTGCTAATGTGGCGAGATATGAAAGGTTCCCCGGTAACAATGATGAAGGGGTAATTGTTATAATAAGGTTTATTCGTATAAACAAATGAAGGTGATTTGCTGGAGCTGTGACAAAACTATCTATTTTGGAAAGAGATTGAAAAATTATATTTGGTAATAAATATCAAAGGATCTGACATGGATACGTGTTAAACTATAACTTTGGTTTCGAGAGCTTTTCAGATGCATGACAGTGGGTAATATATGGTTGGATCATCATCTCGCATGTCTTTAGGAATTTCAAAGTGTTTGAACACATATTGTAATTGTTAATATACATATGATGTTCTAAGATTTTGAATGATACAAATATTTTTGTGAGTTCCATGAATAGAAATGAGGTTCTAGGACAGTTTTGAAGTCAAAGTATAGTTTTGAAAGATGTAGGAATCTAAGAGTGACGATTTCGGTTATATCTTGAATCGAATTCTGAGATTTCAAAATCAGAATATGTAATTAGATTTTGAATGAGTATGGTTGTTTTGATTTTTATAAAAGAATGTATATTGTTGTGAAAGTATGGAGTATAATGGATGATTTGCTGAATCAGATTCGAAGAATGTAATATATTAATTGTGAATTTATATATCTCTCGGGTATTACCTACCCGTTAAAAAAAAATTCACAATTAATATTTTGTACAAAAGAATTTTATTACAGTCTTTATGGAAATATATATGTGTATATTTCTTCAGATGTAATATTGATTTAATGAGTTAATATTAAATTAAACTCATTTGATTTATGGTTAAGGTGAGGATAGATAATTTCTAAACTTTAGAAATTACATAATCGCCGTAGAATGTTTCCCCAATGAAGTTATGAATCAATACTTCATCGTTGTGGTATTCCTTGGTATCTACATGGCGTATGACGTCGATGCTCGTGGGACAGATTGTGAAGTTGAGGTTTGCGATGCGGTTGTTGTTGGTGGTGGTACTGGTTATGCTGTTGGTGCTGCTGCTGGTGTTTGTAACCTTTGCACCATATTCTCCAAAGCCACTACCCGAGCGCGAAGCACGTTGACTTCTTCTATTACACCGGGGTAATTGTCTGTTCGAACGAGCGTATAAATAAGATTTAGAATTTGGTGTAGTATACAATCATGACGAGATACTCTGGAAATGAGAGAGAAAATGGTGTTTCGGACAGGTTCGCCGGTAAGTGCTTCAGGTTCATTGCCAAGAGGACAATGTGGTGGATGAAAGGGATCGCCTTCTTCTTGTCTCCAATGGTTAAGTAGATTATGAACCCATCCCCAATTCATCCAGAATAGATGATGGCTAATTGGTTGATTCATTCCGGTCACGCTGCTTTCGGAGCTCGTGTGGAAATCCATATCGGCATAGCTGTCGGAATTCGAGGAACTCGAACTGGTTGAGGGATCCATCTTGTATGATCAGGGAAAGAATTTTTTGGTATGAAATAGATTGTAGAATTTAGATTTGGTATTCTTCAATACATAATTTACATATGTATATATAATACCAAAATCCCATAAATTACGGAGGAATCTTTGAAAGATGTCAGTCAAAGTTCACAGTAACAGATATTCTAAGATAAGAATTCGTCTATACACTATTATGCAATAAATGTAGGAAAACGCGTCTAGACTTAAGAATGATAAGCAGGTAATTTTCTAAGGATGGTAAGTAGATGATTTCCGACTAAAAATGATAAGCAAAAATTTTGACATGCAGACACGGTCGAAGTCCAGACTCACTAATGCATCTTAACAACTATCAGTTAGACACACTAATGCAAGACCTGGTTCGCTAAGACCACCGCTCTGATACCAACTGAAAGGACCCGTTCATATACATTATAAACGAATCACAATAGTTGATTACATCGCGAGGTATTTGACCTCTATATGATACGTTTTACAAACATTGCATTCGTTTTTAAAAGACAAACTTTCTTTACATCAAAAATTGACGGCATGCATACCATTTCATATTACATCCAACTATAATTGACTTAATATTAATCTTGATGAACTCAACGACTCGAATGCAACGTCTTTCAAAGTATGTCTTGAATGACTCCAAGTAATATCCTTAAAATGAGCTAATGCACAGCGGAAGATTTCTTTAATACCTGAGAATAAACATGCTTTAAAGTGTCAACCAAAAGGTTGGTGAGTTCATTAGTTTATCATAATCCATCATTTCCGTAATAGTAATAGACCACACGATTTCAGTTTCTATAAATATCCGTACACTCGCAAGTGTATAAAAGTATTCTATAAGTTGTAGGCACCCGGTAACAAGCCTTAACGTTCATGTTTTACCCTCTGAAGTACACCAGATCAGGTGTGTTTAAAATAACCTCGAAGTACTAAAGCATCCCATAGTCAGGATGGGGTTTGTCAGGCCCAATAGATCTATCTTTAGGATTCGCGCCTACCGTACATAGACAAGTAGTTTAATGTTACCAAGCTAAGGGTATATTTCTGGTTTAAACCCACATAGAATTAGTTTTAGTACTTGTGCCTACTTCGTAAAACATTTATAAAACAGCGCATGTATTCTCAGCCCAAAAATATATATTGCAAAAGCAATTAAAAAGGGAGCAAATGAAACTCACAATACTGTATTTCGTAGCAATTATGTATATGACGGCACTGAACAAGTGCAGGGTTTGTCTCGGATTCACGAACCTATATTAAGTATATATATTTAAATGTTGGTCAATATCTGTCTCACAATTTAGGTCAAGTCGTAGTGTATCACAATCCTAATGCTCGAGACCGACATGCAAAAGTCAACAAAAGTCAACTTGACCCAAAATGACTTTCAAAATCTATACAAGTTTATTATATAACTTATATATAGTAGTTTTATATATTTAAATATATTTATCAGATCTTATTATACTAAATAATACAAGTCATTTATTAATAAATAATAATTTATATTAAAATTCATATATGATAAAAATATACTTTTATATATCTCAAGTAATAAAATTTATAAAATTCACTTAATATCATAAAAATATAGTGGTATGTATTATTAATGTAATTACATTACGTGTGGTAAAAATATCTTTGTACGCATATTTATTTGATAAAATAATATTGATAATAATAATAATAATGATAAAAATAATAAAATGATAGTTTCAATAAAAATATTAATTTTTAGTAATAAAGATAATTTTAGTAATAACATCAACTGATAACAGTTATAATAATCGTGTTAATAATAATATTAAAATTAATGATAATTCAGTTGACCATATCTTTTAATCCGTTCATCGAAACCACACGATTTCTAAATGAAAAGTTATTAATTTTTTTCTTCAGCTTTTCAACGACATGCATATCATATAACTTATCTCAGTAGCATATGTATCAAATTCGTGATTTATCATAAACTATTTAACGACGAAACTAAGCATACAAACATGCATAATCATATATACTCGAGCACTAGTCAGGGATACACTATTAATATATAAAAGATAAGATATGAATGCTCACGTATCAATATTGTGATTCAATATTGCAGGAAAGTACGTAGACGCAACGAAAATGATAAACGTTAGGTTGACCTCACGAGCAATACCCTCGATCAATACCCATAACTTTCATAGCTATAACCCATAATCTCCTTAGCTATATCCCATTTGAAAACCTATTTTGAAATCGTCTGAATATAACTCCGTCGTAGTATTTTATGTATACTAATAATATCTTGAAATAGTACTAAGTAAATATATATATATGTAATTCGATTGAGAGAGTTTAGAGAAATATATTTTCAAGTTTCTATGAAATAATGAAACCTATTGAATTCTATTTATAATAGATTTTTGAATTATTGAAGTGAATTATTAAAGTATGAATTATTAAAGTGAATTATTAAAGTATGAATTATTAAAATGAATTATTAAAGTATGAATTATTAAAGTGAATTATTAAAGTATGAATTATTAAAGTTAAAGTAAAGTAAAAGTAAAGTAAAGGTAAAGTTAAAGTATAGTAACAGTATAAAACTATGTACGTATAATACGCGTATAAAAATATATAATATTAATTTAAATTGTTATATATATTTAATAAAATAAAATATAAATATCGTTATCTTTATCATACTGGTTAAGTAATGAGTTGTCAAAAAGAATAGATTTCTTAAATCACAGTGGACCTCATAACATAGGCCCGTAATCATATCATAATGTATCTGATAATTCAATCATTTAATATTATCTCTTAATTCTGTCGATAAATATATCGAAACAAATATGTTCATGTAAAGTATCATATATCTAATACTTTGTTAATGTTTTCAGTTAATATTATATATTATATATACATATCTATATACACATAATTGTTCGTGAATCGTCGAACACGGTCAAAGGGTAATTGATTACATGAATGTAGTTCCAAACTTTTTAAGATTCAACATTACAAATTCTGCTTATCGTGTCGGACACATATAAAGGTTAAGTTTAAATTTGGTCGGAAATTTTCGGGTCGTCATACGGGTCATCCACATATTCCTTACACTCACTATCATGCCTCAAAGAACTATGTGGCGGGTTTTCACTATCTCCTCCACACTTAGGCTCTTTAAGATCCTCTAAATTGGAAATCACCTCATAATCAACTCGAGAATTCACCTTTTCATTCTTATTCACTTTGATCTTGTGACCTCCAAACCGCTCAACGAGTTTTTCTACGGTTTTCCCCATTACTTTGACTACTTTTTCATCGGATTCTTCAGACTTTTCAAGTGTATCAACAGACACATTCCCAACACAATTCTCCATTTTGTTATCACTAGATACCTGCTCATTTAATTTTCTCATTGATGGTGGTCGGGAAGGCCTAATCGTCTTCGGGGTTACCAAATGTTCATCCTCTTCACATTTAGAAACTTTTTCATCCACCCCAACAAAGGTGGATACTGCTATCACGGTTTCTTTAATCGGTAATGAACAAGTGGTGCTAATAGATGAAATCAACTTGGTTTCAAGAACTTGACTCAAATTTTTCATCTCGCGCTCAAGATTTTGTATCGACACTTGTTGACTCATCAATATTTCCGCATTAGATCTTATTTGAGATTCCATTAATTCACTCATCATACCCTCTTCACTAAATTTCTTTACATCTTCTTTCTCTTTCACATCCGGTGCATACTTTTGAACCTGTTCATGGTTAGTATCCAACAAAAAACAATCCTGGACATCCGGTGTATGTAATGAATTAAAAATATTAATCTGTGATCTCTTATTACCAAAAGAATTGTCCATAACCCCGGTTCTACAATTGATAAGAGCATCAATTGTGGCCAAAAATGGATGACTAAGAATGATCGTCGGTTGGGTCTCCCTAAAAGTGGTCTTTGTGTCCATAACTATAAAATCTACCGGGTAATAAAAGTCTTCCACTTTCACAATCACATTTTCCAACATACCCCGTGGAGTTCTCATTGACCGATCCGCAAGTTGGACGAGAATATCTGTATGTTTTAAAGTTCCCAACTCGTATCGGTCAACAAGGTTCGATGAAAGTATGTTAATACTAGCCCCCAAATCCAACAAAGCCTTTTTAATATTAACATTACCAACTGTAACGGAAATTAAAGGTGTCCCCGGGTCCTTAAACTTAGGTGGAAGTGAACCCGATATGACAGCACTCACTTTTTCAGTTAATTTTACCTTTTTAGGCAATGATGCGTTGAGTTTACGCTTTTGAACACACAAATCTTTTAAAAACTTAGCATATGCAGGAATTTGTTTGATTGCATCAATAAGTGGAATATTTATTTTTACTTGTTTAAATGTTTCCCACATATCATCCATTTTCGGTCCCTTTTTCCCATAAGGGAATTGGTTCGGGGACTCTAAGGCCTTGGGAATTGGAACGGTTTTTGGTTCCGTACCCGATTTCCCAATTTCTTCAATGACGGGTTCTTTATTTTCCACCCCTTTTCCAAAGTCATTATTTTCACTTACCTCATCCTCCTCATCAAGAACGATAAGAGACTTACGTGCATCTCGTTGAGCTACCTCTTTCTCACCAACCTTATTGTCATACTTCTTTTCACTTCGCAAGGTGCCTACCATATTCACACTATGTCCTTTGCCCGAGTCCTTATGATTTGGATTTAATACTGTATAACTCGGAATAGTACCCGGCTCCCGATTTCCCTTACTCTCCGCTACATTACCAATTTCTTTAGCCAATGTACCAATAGACTTGTTTTGCACCTCCACTATTTTCCGCATTTAGGAAATAAACGCGTCCATCTTGGCTTCCGAGCTTGATGGTTGATTGGGTGGAGGACCGTTTTGATTTTGGTTTTGGTTTTGGTTTTGATTTTGGTAATTGTTTTGGTTTTGGTTTCGGTTATTGGGATAAGGGTTTTGGTAATTTCTTTGGTAGTTCCCTTGATTTTGGAAGTTGTTTTGTGGTCTAAGTTGGTTCCCTTGGTTAGCATTCAGAGCGTTGTTATTGCTCCAACTGAAATTAGGATGATTCCTCCAACCCGGATTATACGTGTTGGAGTATGGATAAAATCTCCGTCCCTGAACCTCGTTAACTTGTTCTTCCACTATTTGCTGATTTACCGGTGGAATCCCATTTCTACATCCGTATGCAAAGTGAGAAGGATCTCCACAAATCTCACATACTTCCTGAACCTGCGAAACATTACAAGCAAGACCCTGGTTTGGGTTGTTAAATATAAGCATTTTCAAATCATCAAATTCCTGCTCTAAGTTCTTAGATGAACCACCCGAATCAGAAACATGATTCACTCGGGAGGTACTAGGTTGTTTACGATCAACCGAAGCTTGGGTTTTTGAACCCTTGCTTAACTGTTCGAAGAACGTCCATTCATCATCACTAGACCGAGTTAAGAATGCCCCACCACTAGCCGCCAATAGAAACTGCCTGTTTTGGGAATCTATACTATCATAGAAAACTTTAACCAATTCCCACTTGGGTATCTCATGGTGTGGACATGCCCTAAGTAACTCCTTCAGACGTTCATACGCTTCATGAAATAATTCTCCCGGTAATTTTTTAAAAGATTTTATTTGCGTACGCATGTCTGAAGTTTTACTTATGGGGTAAAATTCTTCTAAAAATCATTTTTTCATTTCCACCCAAGTATTAATACTCCGGGCGGGCAAGGAGAGAAACCATCATTTTGCCTTATCTTTAAGTGAATAAGGAAATAGTCGCAGACGTACCTCATCATCAGTGAAACCGTTTACCTGATTAGTAGCACATGTCTCATTAAACTCAGTGATGTGTTCATATGGTTCCTCGATAGCCATACCTCGGTAGGTTGGAAAGATCGAAATGAGTTGAGGTCGGACCTCAAATCGTCGGTTGTTTCCTCCTGCCGGTACAGGATAAACAATGGGTGAATGATCCTCAAAATCACCAGGTTGGTAATAGGTGTCTACTCCTCTTGGTCGTTCGGCCATCTCGTCTCGTTGATCAAAAACTTCCTCTTCAGTGTCAGACTCTGACTTAGGAGAGTTTGGTGGAACAATCGGATGTGTCTCTAACTGTGGATCTAACTGTGGTTGAGTGGATGCTGAAGCCACTGTCGAACCCTTTAAGATTCTTGTAACTTTTCGATTAGCTTTTGCAGATCTCTCGATTTTCGGGTCTAAAGGCTTAAGATTTTGATCTCCCGAACTCCGAGTTTGCATACACTAACCTGCACTTCAACAAAAACAAGAACACCGAGCGTAAAACTGACAAACACAAAAATAAACAAAACACTATTTTTGGATTTTTTATTGGTTTTATAGTTTTTATGGTTTTTTCAATTAACACAAAAGCAATAAAATAAGAGCTTGCAAATCAAGCGCACACTTCCCCGGCAGCGGCGCCAAAATTTAATCGGTGTCGAAGGGCCGGTCAAAAATAGCCTAATTACTCTACTTTAGATAAGGTAATCAGGATTCATTCCACGGGAAGTTGTGGTTAACTAGCAAGCAATTTCAAGATTGGTTTGTTTGTAATTAACTAAAATTAACTAATGTAAAAACTAGATTAACAATTACTAAGAAAATGTAAACTTTGAGTATTTAAGAGCATAAACAACGAGCTAATTAAAAAGGTTGTAATCAATTGGATGGAAGTCTTTATCCCTTCACAATCCCAATCTAACATGCATTCATTCAAACAAGTATTATGTTTATGAAGTATTGATCAAATCTCATAGACAAGATTTCTTAGGCTTATCAATTATAACTATCTTGGGATTGAATCATGCAACCTAGACACTATGTCTTTATCCTTAATCTAATTAACACTAAGTTGGATCAAGAACACAATGTTAAATTACTATAATTCAACTTGCAATAATCACAATCAATAATACTTGCATTGATCAATAAATAATTGGTTTATAATACCACAATTCAAAAGACATAAGTTTCATAACATTACAAACCACATAAACTTGAATGAAAAAAATACATGTATCAATTGTTCATGGAAGGAATAAAGTGAAAGAAACTAGCCAAGCATGTTGGTGATGATGATCATGGTTACTTCTTGAAGTTGCATGAAGAACACTCCTTAAAACCTAGCTTGAATCTTGATTTGATGATGATTAATGGTGTGTTTTTGTGTGTTTGATGCTCTAAAAACTGATGGAAGATCACCTTAATTCGTAGCCTAGGATTTCTATTATATAGGGGTGAAGTAGGGTAACCCCCAAGTGTGACGACCCGGAAATTTCCAACCAAATTTAAACTTGATCTTTATTAGATTTCGACACGATAAGCAAAGTCTGTAATGTTGAGTCTCAAAATTTTTAAACTGTTTCATATATTCAATTGATCTTCGACCATTCTCAACGATTCACGGACTAGTAATTGAAAATAGATATGTGTGTATATAAATAATAATTGGAAATATAATTCGAAACATTATATGTTGTTGTTATTAAAATGAATTATGTAAAAAAAAAAATATGATATTATGATAACTATTATTTAAAACATATTTATATATATAAGTAAAGTATATTAAATATATATTTTGTGATTTCGAATCTATTTAGTAAACGACGCTAACACTCCTTTGTCATTCGATCGATATTAAGCAAGTTAAAAAGGAACTTATGTAATTTTAAAATAAACGGTGATCCGAAAATGAGTTCTATAAATTTTAGGCTTACTAAAAATGTATTTAGGACTTAGTTATTAAATTTTAGAAGTTTTTATATTTTACCCAGAATTGAGAGGGACAGTTGATGTAATTTTTAATTAATAAATTAATGATCGAATTTTATACCATAATGACTGAAATAAATAAAGGAATTTAATTTAAAAATTTAGGATTTTTTTTTATATTTTTATCCGCCACTAATTTACAACGGACCACGATACACTATACATATTAAAAGTGTCGGTAGTTTGAAAAACAAAAATAGTGGCAGTATCCATATTTTTTTAGCAAGTTGCATTTTTTTTTAATATTCAAACTCGGACCAAATGAATCTAGTAATTAATGGAAATCTCGGTTGATTGTTTTTTAGCACACTCACATGTGTTTTGGGTATCAAAACTTTAAACTTTTCAAACTTTCCTTTTCACCTTTATATAAATCAAAATAATATATATTACTGTTTTCTTTTGATAATTCATGCATATGGGTGTAATATTAATGATAATTTAATTATCATTGAATTATTAGATATGAATGATTAACCCAAATGATTATAACATATTAACATGTAGGATATACACCAGATTTATAATTCAACTAAAGTATAGACTTTTACTGTAATGGGTCAATATGTATATGTTAACTATCATATTAGGATCTTTATCATACACATTTTACATTTAAAAGTTATAGATATAATCGTTTTCACCAAAGCATTCCTCCTATAAAACCATCAACATCAACATGATATTGATCTCGTATGTATCTAGTTCTATTCGAACACCACCCCAAAAACCACATACAATCTCTTACAATTCTACTGCTACTCGCTGTCTTAGTTCGAACAACCCAAACAACCACCTCGATCACCCTTGAACCACCATCTTCATCTTTATACTCTTTTCTCTTCTTTCTTTCGTTTTGATGTTTTGAACATAACCAAACACCACAACTATCAAAACATGATGCTACGCTATATTATCTTCTGTTTGTTGTTCAACCTCCTTAATCACTTAAACCATCACCATGAACCCACTTATACATGCACTTCGATTATTTGTGCACCATAGAAACCGGGAACCATCCATCACCATAAAACCTTTCATCACCAAAGTCATCTACACCATGAACCACTATCGTCATTATTTATTGATTTATTTTTTGTGTCACGATAACTAATACCCTCACCAACTCTTCAACCACCAAAACTGTTAACCGGTTGCTGCTATGATTCTCTATGTTCTCGGTTCAACAAGAACTCTAACACAAACCCATCATCTATTGATAGACCATATCGACACAGTTGATCAAACAAGATAATTACCATATTGAGATAGTTGACTAACAAGATCATATGTAACCAACTTTACTGTATTCTTAGCATGTTAAATATTTATGATATTTCTGTCTTCGGTCCATCTCCATGGTCATCATCAAACAACACCATAACCACTTTGACCACCCATCACCGTCCTGCACAACCGCCACCACCACCACCTCGAACCTACCATCATCAACCTCCATCACCACTAAAATTATTTTTTGTTTCAATCAAGAACTCATCACCACTACTCGATACTTATATATTTTTTTTTCTTCATACCACCACCTACAATGAATCGAACCACCACCAAACCGATAACCACTGCAAGTGCTTCGGTTTCCTGTCTAGAATAATATCATCACCATCCTCAGCCACCTGCCGGCTGCTAGTACACTCAATTATTTATTTATTTATTTTTATTTTTATTTTTTCTTCTTTTCGTTCTTCTACTACTGTGGTTATTTCTGTTTTGATCGATTAAAGCAAGTCAAAAACAAAACTCTTGAACCTATGATATACTGTTATTGTTCACTGTTACAAGTGTTTTCTGTGTAGAAGACAATGAACCATGACCATGATAAATGATTAATTATGAAGAATAAGATGATCGGTGGTATGAGGTGTATGATAATGACGGCCTGCGTATTTTTTGTTGTTGTTGTTGTTACAGCCGAATGAAACCAAACCAAAGACCTCACCTATTGTGTTGCATTAAATCGAAATTGGGCTTAGTTAAATGGTTGGGCTGTGATCCACGTATTTGAGTTGGGCCGAGAATTATGAGTTTATTCGGTTGGGCTATAACTTGAATCGGTTTATGTTGGGCTTATGAATCAATTTCCTTATTGGACTTATCAAATTGCTACTAGGCTACTTAATGTTGTTGGGCCGAATGCACATATATAGACATGGGTATGAATTAAAAACAGAAATGAGAAGCAGAGTAGATGGTTGGACGTTTGGTAGATGAACGAGAGGTCGCGGGTTCGAGCCCGGGCTCTGACATTTTTTTTTTTTTTGGAAGCTTATTTAATCTCTTTGAAGGTAGTCTTCTTTTAGATTATTAACATTATTATTATTGTTATTATTATTATTATTATTTATTATTTATTATTATTATTATTATTATTATTATTATTATTATTATTATTTATTTATTATTATTATTATTATTATTATTATCATTATTATTATTATTATTATTATTATTATTATTATTATTATTATTATTATTAGTAATTTTATCATGTTTATTATTATTATTATCATCATTATTAATGAAAGAAGTATTATTATTGAAAATAACTTTTTTACCAAAATTATCACTTTTATTAATATTAATTATCATTATTATTATTAGAAATATTATTATTTTTATCATTATTATTATTAGTATTATTAATATATCAAATAAAGATTTTCTATATAAAAATATATTTATGACATAAACCATGACTATATTAATATTTTTGTAATAAATATTAACTACCTAGTTAAAGTGTATAAAAATAAATATATGAGATATCTAATTAAGACATTAATGAAACATTAAAATAAAAATTATATCACTAATAATACATGAATTTGTTCGATTACCATAATATGTGTTAATATATATAAATGATATAGGTTCGTGAATCCGAGGCCAACCCTGCATTGTTCAGTATCGACGTATGAATATTTTTACTACAAAATATTCTATTGTGAGTTCATTTGATTCCCTTTTACTCTTTACATTTTTGGGACTGAGAATACATGCGCTGTTTTTACAACTGCTTTATTAAATGCTTTTGAAATATATTTTGAACTGTGAATACATGATATGCTTTTATAAATGTTTGACGAGATAGACACAAGCAAAACATTCCTCGAATGAATTATTATGCAGACAGAAATTCTGCAGATTATTTTTGAATTATGTGGACATGATAATTGCCACCATTGAATTATGTGGACATGATAATTGCCACCATTGGATTATGTGGACATGATAATTGCCACCATTGAAATATGTGGACATGATAATTGCCACCAGTTGATGTGAATGTTATATATCGAGAGAATGATTTTATACACAGGTTATGTGTATGTTATTTTTGTGCACAAGATATGTGTACGGTTACTATGATTTATGAAAATGGTTTCGTACACGAGAAAGATGTACTGTATTTAAAAGATATCGCATGTACATTACAGGTGGGTATAGGATTCGGGCCCATTTGTACCATGCAGGATTTAAATCTCGTGGTCTATCAAAATGATGAATTTTATTGTTTTATGATAAACCTATGAACTCACCAACCTTTTGGTTGACACTTTAAAGCATGTTTATTCTCAGGTACAAAAGAAATCTTCCGCTGTGCATTTACTCAATTTAAAGACATTACATGGAGTCGTTCATGGCATATAGAAGTCATTATCATCGCGATGGTACCAGATGTTATTGTATTCGTTCAGGAAGATTTTGGACGGGGTATGACATATGGTATCAGAGTGGTGGTCTTAGCGAACCAGGTCTTGCATTAGTGTATCTAACTAATAGCTGTTTAGATCTATTAGTGGGTCTGGACTTCGACCGTGTCTGCATGTCAAAAGTTTTGCTTATCATTTCGTGTTGAAAAAAAAAAATATATTTACTTATCATCCTTAAAGTCTAGACACGTCTTACTGCCTCTATTGTATAGACAGTGTATAGATAAATTCATATCTTAGCGTATCTGTTACTGTAGACTTTTCCTGTCAGCTTCCATAGATTCCTCCGTGACTTATGGGATTTTAGAATTATATATGCATATGTAAATCATGTATTGCAGGGTACTAATTTATATCCTATAATCTATTTCATATCAAAAATCTTTCATCTGATCGTACGAGATGGATCTCTCAACCAGTTCAAATTCCTTAGATTCCGACAATCATTTCGATATGAATTTTCACTCGAACTCCGAAAGCAGTGTGACCGGAATGGATAAACCGATTAGCCATCATCAATTCCGGATGAATTGGGGATGAGTTCGTAGTCGACTAGATCATTGGAGACAAGAAAAAGGTGATCCCTTCCACCTTATTGCCCTCTTGGCAAAGAACCTGAAGCATTTACCGGTGAACCTGTTCGAAATACCATTTTCTCTCTCATTTCCAGAGTATCTTGTCATGATTATATACTATCTCGAATTCTAGATCTTATTTATCCGCTCGTTCCGACCAACAATCGTCCCGGAGTAATAGCAGAAGCCAACGAGCTTCGCGCCAGAGTTGTAGCTTTGGAAAATATGGTGCAAAACGTACCAGCTTTAGCAACATCACTGGCACCAATAGTACCACCATTAGCAACATTAACAGTACCATCACCACCGCCAACAGCAACATCCGCATCACACGTCTCGACATCACAATCTATACCTCAAGCCTCAACATCATACGCACCATAGATACCAAGGAGTACCAACAACAATGAACGATGAAGTATTGATCCATAACTTCATTGAAGAAATATTCTGCGAAGAATATGTGATTCCTAATACTTTTAGAGATTACTTATTCTAGCTCAAACCGAAAATCATATTAGTTTAATATCATATTAACTCATTAAATCCATGATTACATATGAAGAAAATACATATGTATGTATGTTTTCATAAAGATTGTAATTAAAAATTCTTTTGTACAAACTGATAATGGTGAAAATATTTTAACGGGTAGGTAATACCCGAGGAATATTTAGTTTCACATTTGTAAGTTACACTGTACATTCTTTGAATCTGATTCAACAGTCATTTACTATCCTACTTACATCCACAGATATACGAATTCGTTCACCACATAATAACCATTTTTATTCGATTTCATATTTGGATTTTGACTTATCAGAATCCAACAAGTGGCATAATGAAGAAAACATTGGACAATTAAAATGAATTCAAATATTGATTATAACATATGAAACTAAACAATTCTTCAAATCTGCTACTTGATTTCATCTTAAACCTCATTTGTATCTTGACGATTACAATCTGTGTTCAAACTCTTCAAGATTCTTGAAAATACCTCAATTAAGAAACAATCGAGAGGATGATCCAAACACACATTATCTATGAAAAGAAGGACTTATGCATATAGTCATGCATCTGGAAAACTCTTGGGACCTAAGTAGAAATTATGATTCCTTGGCGTTGATATTACCGAAAATAACTTTACTATCCCTCTCCAAATTAGCCAAATTTTGTAGTGACCCGAACTTTTCCATGTTTATATATATTAATTGAGATTGATATTTACATGATTAAATGTTTCCAACATGTTAAGCAATCAAACTTGTTAAGACTTGATTAATTGAAATAGGTTTCATATAGACAATTGACCACCCAAGTTGACCGGTGATTCACGAACGTTAAAACTTGTAAAAAAAACTATATGATGACATATATATGGTTATATATATAGTTAACATGATATTATGATAATTAAACATATCATTAATTATATTAACAATGAACTACATATGTAAAAACAAGACTACTAACTTAATGATTTTGAAACGAGACATATATGTAACGTTTATCGTTGTAACGACATTTAATGTATATATATCATATTAAGAGATATTCGTACATCATAATATCATGATAATATAATAATTTAAAATCTCTTTTGATATTATAAACATTGGGTTAACAACATTTAACTAGATCGTTAACCTAAAGGTTTCAAAACAACATTTACATGTAACGACTAACGATGACTTAACGACTCAGTTAAAATGTATATACATGTAGTGTTTTAATATGTATTCATACACTTTTGAAAGACTTCAAGACACTTATCAAAATACTTCTACTTAACAAAAATGCTTACAATTAGATCCTCGTTCAGTTTCATCAACAATTCTACTCGTATGCACCCGTATTCGTACTCGTACAATACACAGCTTTTAGATGTATGTACTATTGGTATATACACTCCAATGATCAGCTCTTAGCAGCCCATGTGAGTCACCTAACACATGTGGGAACCATCATTTGGCAACTAGCATGAAATATCTCATAAAATTACAAAAATATGAGTAATCATTCATGACTTATTTACATGAAAACAAAATAACATATCCTTTATATCTAATCCATACACCAACGACCAAAAACACCTACAAACACTTTCATTCTTCAATTTTCTTCATCTAATTGATCTCTCTCAAGTTCTATCTTCAAGTTCTAAGTGTTCTTCATAAATTCTAAAAGTTCTAGTTTCATAAAATCAAGAATACTTTCAAGTTTGCTAGCTCACTTCCAATCTTGTAAGGTGATCATCCAACCTCAAGAAATCTTTATTTCTTACAGTAGGTTATCATTCTAATACAAGGTAATAATCATATTCAAACTTTGGTTCAATTTCTATAACTATAACAATCTTATTTCAAGTGATGATCTTACTTGAACTTGTTTTCGTGTCATGATTCTGCTTCAAGAACTTCGAGCCATCCAAGGATCCATTGAAGCTAGATCCATTTTTCTCTTTTCCAGTAGGTTTATCCAAGGAACTTAAGGTAGTAATGATGTTCATAACATCATTCGATTCATACATATAAAGCTATCTTATTCGAAGGTTTAAACTTGTAATCACTAGAACATAGTTTAGTTAATTCTAAACTTGTTCGCAAACAAAAGTTAATCCTTCTAACTTGACTTTTAAAATCAACTAAACACATGTTCTATATCTATATGATATGCTAACTTAATGATTTAAAACCTGGAAACACGAAAAACACCGTAAAACCGGATTTACGCCGTCGTAGTAACACCGCGGGCTGTTTTGGGTTAGTTAATTAAAAACTATGATAAACTTTGATTTAAAAGTTGTTATTCTGAGAAAATGATTTTTATTATGAACATGAAACTATATCCAAAAATTATGGTTAAACTCAAAGTGGAAGTATGTTTTCTAAAATGGTCATCTAGACGTCGTTCTTTCGACTGAAATGACTACCTTTACAAAAACGACTTGTAACTTATTTTTCCGACTAGAAACCTATACTTTTTTTGTTTAGATTCATAAAATAGAGTTCAATATGAAACCATAGCAATTTGATTCACTCAAAACGGATTTAAAATGAAGAAGTTATGGGTAAAACAAGATTGGATAATTTTTCTCATTTTAGCTACGTGAAAATTGGTAACAAATCTATTCCAACCATAACTTAATCAACTTGTATTATATATTATGTAATCTTGAGATACCATAGACACGTATACAATGTTTCGACCTATCATGTCACCACATCTATATATATTTCGGAACAACCATAGACACTCTATATGTGAATGTTGGAGTTAGCTATACAGGGTTGAGGTTGATTCCAAAATATATATAGTTTGAGTTGTGATCAATACTGAGATACGTATACACTGGGTCGTGGATTGATTCAAGATAATATTTATCGATTTATTTCTGTACATCTAACTGTGGACAACTAGTTGTAGGTTACTAACGAGGACAGCTGACTTAATAAACTTAAAACATCAAAATATATTAAAAGTGTTGTAAATATATTTTGAACATACTTTGATATATATGTATATATTGTTATAGGTTCGTGAATCAACCAGTGGCCAAGTCTTACTTCCCGACGAAGTAAAAATCTGTGAAAGTGAGTTATAGTCCCACTTTTAAAATCTAATATTTTTGGGATGAGAATACATGCAGGTTTTATAAATGATTTACAAAATAGACACAAGTACGTGAAACTACATTCTATGGTTGAATTATCGAAATCGAATATGCCCCTTTTTATTAAGTCTGGTAATCTAAGAATTAGGGAACAGACACCCTAATTGACGCGAATCCTAAAGATAGATCTATTGGGCCTAACAAACCCCATCCAAAGTACCGGATGCTTTAGTACTTCGAAATTTTTATCATATCCGAAGGGTGTCCCGGAATGATGGGGATATTCTTATATATGCATCTTGTTATTGTCGGTTACCAGGTGTTCACCATATGAATGATTTTTATCTCTATGTATGGGATGTGTATTGAAATATGAAATCTTGTGGTCTATTGTTACGATTTGATATATATAGGTTAAACCTATAACTCACCAACATTTTTGTTGACGTTTAAAGCATGTTTATTCTCAGGTGAATACTAAGAGCTTCCGCTGTTGCATACTAAAATAAGGACAAGATTTGGAGTCCATGTTTGTATGATATTGTGTAAAAACTGCATTCAAGAAACTGATTTCGATGTAACATATTTGTATTGTAAACCATTATGGAATGGTCGTGTGTAAACAGGATATTTTAGATTATCATTATTTGATAATCTACATAAAGCTTTTTAAACCTTTATTTATGAAACAAAGGTTATGGTTTGTTTTAAAAATGAATGCAGTCTTTGAAAAACGTCTCATATAGAGGTCAAAACCTCGCAACGAAATCAATTAATATGGAACGTTTTTAATCAATAAGAACGGGACATTTCAGTTGGTATCAGAGCGTTGGTCTTAGAGAACCAGAAAATTTGCATTAGTGTGTCTTATCGAGTTTGTTAGGATGCATTAGTGAGTCTGGACTTCGACCGTGTTTTCTTTAAAAATGATTGCTTAACATTTTTGTTGGAAACTATATATTTTTAACATATGAATATTATGTGATATATTAATCTCTTATCGTGTTTGATATTATGTGATAGATGTCTACCTCTAGAACAAGTCCCATTGACTCACGTAATAATAATGAAGAGTTAAATGTAAATTGGAATGATTCGTGGACTGATTCACAAGTTCCCGAAGAGGAACCGGAAGAAGAGTCGGAACCGGAAGAAGAATCGGAACCGGAAGAAGAATCGGAACCGGAAGAAGAAATAGAATCGGTGGGGGAAATAATAAAACGGTTAAGTAAAAGAGAATCCTCAACCAACCTACCAAGGTTAATCATGGTCAATGGTGTTTCCGCCAAGGAAGCAAAATATTGGGAGGATTACCAATTCTCCGATGAATCGGATTCCGACGAGAATTCCGATGATGTTATAGAAATTACCCCAACTGAATTTAAAAAGGCAAAAGAAAATAATAAGGGAAAGGGCATAAAAATAGAGAAATCTAATTCCAACCCCGATGAACTTTATATGTATCGTCAACCCCCGAAGTCCTTAAGTTGTAACAATGACCCGGGAACCTCTAAACCACCAGGTTTTTCTAAACCAATGTGGATAACGACGGATCGTATTAGGAGAACATCATATATCCCTAGAAACTTGGCAAAACGAACCAAAACCGAACAAGAAGAAACGAGCGAGTCGGAATAAGATAGTTATATTCGTGTGGTGTAATATATGTAATATAGTGTGCTTATGCTTTATGATATATGTAAAAATTGCTTGTATTAATAAGTATTTTTTTTATGAATCTAACTATTGTCTATTTTACAGTATAAAAACACAAAATGGATAGACAACCCAATATTTTAAGAGACCTACCCGGAGACATGATTGATGAAATCTTGTCTAGAGTCGGTCAGAATTCCTCGGCACAACTATTTAAGGCAAGATCAGTTTGTAAGACATTCAAAGAACGTTCCAAGAATGCCTTGGTTTATAAAAGGCTTTCGTTCGGAAGATGGGGAATATCACATTGGGAAATCCATAAGTTACGATGTGTTTACTTTGACGCATATATTGCGGGGAACCCAAATGCTATTTTACGCAACGGGTTAAGAAATTATTTTGACTCAGTATATCCGAATATAGGACTTCGTGATTTAGAAAAAGCGGCTAACATGCAACATAAAGAAGCATGTTATGCTTACGGGTTAGTAATGTTCGCTTCTCACCAAAGTGAGAACAAGAACATCGGGCTACAACTATTAAACAAAACGTTCCCACAAGTGACGGAGTCGGTAATTGGGGTAAGAAATGAGGTTTTTAGGTTATTGAGAGAATGTTGGTCATTACGTAACCCTCGTCCCTTTGATGACGTTACAACACGCTGTCTTATCAATGGCCATAACGGTTATGTTCCACAAGACCAAGGATGGGAAGTAGTCCTAGTAAAACCAGAATGCATGACTTGTTTCTGGACGTATGAATTACGTGTCTTTATTGCCTTTGCTGAACGACTTGTGTACTAGCTAGAATTATCTTCACAACTATCTTGTATCGAAGTTATTGTGTGCTATATTTCATGCTTTATGTAAAATAAGCGGTATTGTAAGTTTGTAAAATATTGTATAAAAGTTTGAACGCGAAATATTATTATAATCAGTTTTTCATATAGAATTGTAGTAGTTGAATTGTATATTAGCTACTAAGTATGAACTTAACGGGTAGGTACTACCCGAATTTAAACTTATAAAACGCTAATATGAAGAAAAAGCTTTTATAAATGAGTTCATATTATGCTACGAAATACTATTAACTACTCTTAATATTCTGTATGATTAACTTGTTCCATTTGACTATTTTGAAGGAAATGGCACCGACTACTCGACACACCGTGAATATGAATGAAGATGAATTCCGTACTTTTCTAGCTTCAAACATAGCCGCAGTACAAGCTGCGCTACATACCAACAATAACCTTGGATCTAGCAGTACAGGAAATCGTGTAGGATGCACCTACAAAGAATTCACTGCCTGCAAACCTTTGGAATTTGATGCAACCGAAGGACCGATCGGATTGAAACGGTGGACCGAGAAGGTTGAATCGGTGTTTGCCATAAGTAAGTGTACTGAAGAGGACAAAGTGAAGTACGCTACGCATACCTTCACAGGTTCTGCGTTAACATGGTGGAATACCTATCTAGAGCAAGTGGGACAAGATGATGCGTACGCACTACCGTGGTCAGCATTCAAGCACTTGATGAACGAGAAGTACCGTCCCAGAACCGAGGTTAATAAGCTCAAGACAGAACTTAGAGGGTTACGAACCAAAGGATTTGATATTACCACGTACGAAAGACGATTCACAGAATTGTGCCTATTGTGTCCGGGAGCATTTGAAGATGAGGAAGAGAAGATCGACGCGTTTGTGAAAGGATTACCGGAAAGAATCCAAGAAGATATAAGTTCACATGAGCCCGCCTCCATACAACAGGCATGTAGAATGGCTCACAAACTAGTGAACCAGATTGAAGAAAGAATTAAAGAACAGACTGCTGAAGAGGCCAATGTGAAGCAAGTTAAAAGAAAGTGGGAGGAAAACGGTGATAAGAATCACCAATACAACAACAACAGCAATTACAACAATAATCGCAACAATTATCCCAACAATCGCAACATCAATCGCAACTACAACAAACGGCCCAACAACAACAACAACAACAACTACAACAATCATCCCAACAACAATAATAACCGCAACAACAACAACAATCAGAAGCAGCTTTGCCAAAGGTGTGAAAAGAATCACTCGGGGTTCTGCACCAAATTTTGCAACAAGTGTAAAAGAAATGGTCATAGCGCGGCGAAGTGTGATGTCTACGGACCAGGGGTTAACAGAACGAAAGGAACAAATGGTGTCGGAACGAGTAATGGCGGAGCAAGTAGTGTCGGAGCAAGTTATGCCAATGTAGTTTGTTATAAATGTGGAAAACCGGGCCATATTATTAGAAATTGCCCGAACCAGGAGAACACGAATGGACAAGGCCGCGGAAGAGTTTTCAATATTAATGCGGTAGAGGCACAGGAAGACCCGGAGCTTGTTACGGGTACGTTTCTTATTGACAATAAATTTGCTTACGTTTTATTTGATTCGGGTGTGGATTGACGCCTTTGGATAGTAAATTTTTACTCGAATTAGCAAATGGTAAATTAATTTCAGCAGATAATATATGTCGGAATCGAGAAATTAAACTGGTTAGCGAAACATTTAAGATTGATTTGATACCTGTAGAGTTAGGAAGTTTTGATGTGATAATCGGTATGGACTGGTTGAAAGAAGTGAAAGCGGAGATCGTTTGTTACAAAAATGCAATTCGCATTATACGAGAAAAAGGAAAACCCTTAATGGTGTACGGAGAAAAGGGCAACACGAAGCTACATCTTATTAGTAATTTGAAGGCACAAAAACTAATAAGAAAATGTTGCTATGCTGTTCTAGCACACGTCGAGAAAGTACAAACTGAAGAAAAGAGCATCAATGATGTTCCCGTCGCAAAAGAATTTCCTGATGTATTTCCGAAAGAATTACCGGGATTACCCCCACATCGATCCGTTGAATTTCAAATAGATCTTGTAGCAGGAGCTGCACCAATAGCTCGTGCTCCTTACAGACTCGCACCCAGCGAGATGAAAGAACTGCAAAGCCAATTACAAGAACTTTTAGAGCGTGGTTTCATTCGACCAAGCACATCACCGTGGGGAGCTCCTGTTTTGTTTGTCAAGAAGAAAGATGGTACATTCAGGTTGTGTATCGACTACCGAGAGTTGAACAAACTTACCATCAAGAACCGCTACCCACTACCGAGAATCGACGACTTATTTGATCAACTACAAGGCTCGTCTGTTTATTCAAAGATTGACTTACGTTCCGGGTATCATCAAATGCGGGTGAAAGAAGATGATATTCCAAAGACTGCTTTCAGAACACGTTACGGTCATTATGAGTTTATGGTCATGCCGTTTGGTTTAACTAATGCACCAGCTGTGTTCATGGACCTTATGAACCGAGTGTGTGGACCATACCTTGACAAGTTTGTCATTGTTTTCATTGATGACATACTTATTTACTCAAAGAATGACCAAGAACACGGTGAACATTTGAGAAAGGTGTTAGAAGTATTGAGGAAGGAAGAATTGTACGCTAAGTTTTCAAAGTGTGCATTTTGGTTGGAAGAAGTTCAATTCCTCGGTCACATAGTGAACAAAGAAGGTATTAAGGTGGATCCGGCAAAGATAGAAACTGTTGAAAAGTGGGAAACCCCGAAAACTCCGAAACACATACGCCAGTTTTTAGGACTAGCTGGTTACTACAGAAGGTTCATCCAAGACTTTTCCAGAATAGCAAAACCCTTGACTGCATTAACGCATAAAGGGAAGAAATTTGAATGGAATGATGAACAAGAGAAAGCGTTTCAGTTATTGAAGAAAAAGCTAACTACGGCACCTATATTGTCATTGCCTGAAGGGAATGATGATTTTGTGATTTATTGTGACGCATCAAAGCAAGGTCTCGGTTGTGTATTAATGCAACGAACGAAGGTGATTGCTTATGCGTCTAGACAATTGAAGATTCACGAACAAAATTATACGACGCATGATTTGGAATTAGGCGCGGTTGTTTTTGCATTAAAGACTTGGAGGCACTACTTATATGGGGTCAAAAGTATTATATATACCGACCACAAAAGTCTTCAACACATATTTAATCAGAAACAACTGAATATGAGGCAGCGTAGGTGGATTGAATTATTGAATGATTACGACTTTGAGATTCGTTACCACCCGGGAAAGGCAAATGTGGTAGCTGATGCCTTGAGCAGGAAGGACAGAGAACCCATTCGAGTAAAATCTATGAATATAATGATTCATAATAACCTTACTACTCAAATAAAGGAGGCGCAACAAGGAGTTTTAAAAGAGGGAAATTTAAAGGATGAAATACCCAAAGGATCGGAGAAGCATCTTAATATTCGAGAAGACGGAACCCGGTATAGGGCTGAAAGGATTTGGGTACCAAAATTTGGAGATATGAGAGAAATGGTACTTAGAGAAGCTCATAAAACCAGATACTCAATACATCCTGGAACGGGGAAGATGTACAAGGATCTCAAGAAACATTTTTGGTGGCCGGGTATGAAAGCCGATGTTGCTAAATATGTAGGAGAATGTTTGACGTGTTCTAAGGTCAAAGCTGAGCATAAGAAACCATCAGGTCTACTTCAACAACCCGAAATCCCGGAATGGAAATGGGAAAACATTACCATGGATTTCATCACTAAATTGCCAAGGACTGCAAGTGGTTTTGATACTATTTGGGTAATAGTTGATCGTCTCACCAAATCAGCACACTTCCTGCCAATAAGAGAAGATGACAAGATGGAGAAGTTAGCACGACTGTATTTGAAGGAAGTCATCTCCAGACATGGAATACCAATCTCTATTATCTCTGATAGGGATGGCAGATTTATTTCAAGATTCTGGCAGACATTACAGCAAGCATTAGGAACTCGTCTAGACATGAGTACTGCCTATCATCCACAAACTGATGGGCAGAGCGAAAGGACGATACAAACGCTTGAAGACATGCTACGAGCATGTGTTATTGATTTCGGAAACAGTTGGGATCGACATCTACCATTAGCAGAATTTTCCTACAACAACAGCTACCATTCAAGCATTGAGATGGCGCCGTTTGAAGCACTTTATGGTAGAAAGTGCAGGTCTCCAATTTGTTGGAGTGAAGTGGGGGATAGACAGATTACGGGTCCGGAGATTATACAAGAAACTACCGAGAAGATCATCCAAATTCAACAACGGTTGAAAACCGCCCAAAGTCGACAAAAGAGCTACGCTGACATTAAAAGAAAAGATATAGAATTTGAAATTGGAGAGATGGTCATGCTTAAAGTTGCACCTTGGAAAGGCGTTGTTCGATTTGGTAAACGAGGGAAATTAAATCCAAGGTATATTGGACCATTCAAGATTATTGATCGTGTCGGACCAGTAGCTTACCGACTTGAGTTACCTCAACAACTCGCGGCTGTACATAACACTTTCCACGTCTCGAATTTGAAGAAATGTTTTGCTAAAGAAGATCTCACTATTCCATTAGATGAAATCCAAATCAACGAAAAACTTCAATTCATCGAAGAACCCGTCGAAATAATGGATCGTGAGGTTAAAAGACTTAAGCAAAACAAGATACCAATTGTTAAGGTTTGATGGAATGCTCGTAGAGGACCCGAGTTCACCTGGGAGCGGGAAGATCAGATGAAGAAGAAATACCCGCATCTATTTCCAGAAGATTCGTCAACACCTTCAACAGCTTAAAATTTCGGGACGAAATTTATTTAACGGGTAGGTACTGTAGTGACCCGAACTTTTCCATGTTTATATATATTAATTGAGATTGATATTTACATGATTAAATGTTTCCAACATGTTAAGCAATCAAACTTGTTAAGACTTGATTAATTGAAATAGGTTTCATATAGACAATTGACCACCCAAGTTGACCGGTGATTCACGAACGTTAAAACTTGTAAAAAAAACTATATGATGACATATATATGGTTATATATATAGTTAACATGATATTATGATAATTAAACATATCATTAATTATATTAACAATGAACTACATATGTAAAAACAAGACTACTAACTTAATGATTTTGAAACGAGACATATATGTAACGTTTATCGTTGTAACGACATTTAATGTATATATATCATATTAAGAGATATTCGTACATCATAATATCATGATAATATAATAATTTAAAATCTCTTTTGATATTATAAACATTGGGTGAACAACATTTAACAAGATCGTTAACCTAAAGGTTTCAAAACAACATTTACATGTAACGACTAATGATGACTTAACGACTCAGTTAAAATGTATATACATGTAGTGTTTTAATATGTATTCATACACTTTTGAAAGACTTCAAGACACTTATCAAAATACTTCTACTTAATAAAAATGCTTACAATTAGATCCTCGTTCAGTTTCATCAACAATTCTACTCGTATGCACCCGTATTCGTACTCGTACAATACACAGCTTTTAGATGTATGTACTATTGGTATATACACTCCAATGATCAGCTCTTAGCAGCCCATGTGAGTCACCTAACACATGTGGGAACCATCATTTGGCAACTAGCATGAAATATCTCATAAAATTACAAAAATATGAGTAATCATTCATGACTTATTTACATGAAAACAAAATAACATATCCTTTATATCTAATCCATACACCAACGACCAAAAACACCTACAAACACTTTCATTCTTCAATTTTCTTCATCTAATTGATCTCTCTCAAGTTCTATCTTCAAGTTCTAAGTGTTCTTCATAAATTCTAAAAGTTCTAGTTTCATAAAATCAAGAATACTTTCAAGTTTGCTAGCTCACTTCCAATCTTGTAAGGTGATCATCCAACCTCAAGAAATCTTTGTTTCTTACAGTAGGTTATCATTCTAATACAAGGTAATAATCATATTCAAACTTTGGTTCAATTTCTATAACTATAACAATCTTATTTCAAGTGATGATCTTACTTGAACTTGTTTTCGTGTCATGATTCTGCTTCAAGAACTTCGAGCCATCCAAGGATCCATTGAAGCTAGATCCATTTTTCTCTTTTCCAGTAGGTTTATCCAAGGAACTTAAGGTAGTAATGATGTTCATAACATCATTCGATTCATACATATAAAGCTATCTTATTCGAAGGTTTAAACTTGTAATCACTAGAACATAGTTTAGTTAATTCTAAACTTGTTCGCAAACAAAAGTTAATCCTTCGAACTTGACTTTTAAAATCAACTAAACACATGTTCTATATCTATATGATATGCTAACTTAATGATTTAAAACCTGGAAACACGAAAAACACCGTAAAACCGGATTTACGCCGTCGTAGTAACACCGCGGGCTGTTTTGGGTTAGTTAATTAAAAACTATGATAAACTTTGATTTAAAAGTTGTTATTCTGAGAAAATGATTTTTATTATGAACATGAAACTATATCCAAAAATTATGGTTAAACTCAAAGTGGAAGTATGTTTTCTAAAATGGTCATCTAGACGTCGTTCTTTCGACTGAAATGACTACCTTTACAAAAACGACTTGTAACTTATTTTTCCGACTAGAAACCAATACTTTTTTTGTTTAGATTCATAAAATAGAGTTCAATATGAAACCATAGCAATTTGATTCACTCAAAACGGATTTAAAATGAAGAAGTTATGGGTAAAACAAGATTGGATAATTTTTCTCATTTTAGCTACGTGAAAATTGGTAACAAATCTATTCCAACCATAACTTAATCTACTTGTATTATATATTATGTAATCTTGAGATACCATAGACACGTATACAATGTTTCGACCTATCATGTCGACACATCTATATATATTTCGGAACAACCATAGACACTCCATATGTGAATGTTGGAGTTAGCTATACAGGGTTGAGGTTGATTCCAAAAGAATATAGAGTTTGAGTTGTGATCAATACTGAGATACGTATACACTGGGTCGTGGATTGATTCAAGATAATATTTATCGATTTATTTCTGTACATCTAACTGTGGACAACTAGTTGTAGGTTACTAACGAGGACAGCTGACTTAATAAACTTAAAACATCAAAATATATTAAAAGTGTTGTAAATATATTTTGAACATACTTTGATATATATGTATATATTGTTATAGGTTCGTGAATCAACCAGTGGCCAAGTCTTACTTCCCGACGAAGTAAAAATCTGTGAAAGTGAGTTATAGTCCCACTTTTAAAATCTAATATTTTTGGGATGAGAATACATGCAGGTTTTATAAATGATTTACAAAATAGACACAAGTACGTGAAACTACATTCTATGGTTGAATTATCGAAATCGAATATGCCCCTTTTTATTAAGTCTGGTAATCTAAGAATTAGGGAACAGACACCCTAATTGACGCGAATCCTAAAGATAGATCTATTGGGCCTAACAAACCCCATCCAAAGTACCGGATGCTTTAGTACTTCGAAATTTATATCAAGTCCGAAGGGTGTCCCGGAATGATGGGGATATTCTTATATATGCATCTTGTTATTGTCGGTTACTAGGTGTTCACCATATGAATGATTTTTATCTCTATGTATGGGATGTTTATTGAAATATGAAATATTGTGGTCTATTGTTACGATTTGATATATATAGGTTAAACCTATAACTCACCAACATTTTTGTTGACGTTTAAAGCATGTTTATTCTCAGGTGAATACTAAGAGCTTCCGCTGTTGCATACTAAAATAATGACAAGATTTGGTGTCCATGTTTGTATGATATTGTGTAAAAACTGCATTCAAGAAACTGATTTCGATGTAACATATTTGTATTGTAAACCATTATGTAATGGTCGTGTGTAAACAGGATATTTTAGATTATCATTATTTGATAATCTACGTAAAGCTTTTTAAACCTTTATTTATGAAACAAAGGTTATGGTTTGTTTTAAAAATGAATGCAGTCTTTGAAAAACGTCTCATATAGAGGTCAAAACCTCGCAACGAAATCAATTAATATGGAACGTTTTTAATCAATAAGAACGGGACATTTCAAATTTGTCACAGCTCCATCAAATCAACTTCGACTTTTCGTTCTAATCAACCTTATTATAACTTTGATATATACTTTGCCATTGTTATTTTTACCGGAAAACCTTTTATATTCTACAATATTACCAACAGATGTACCAGCAACCTCGTTGCTCCTTAGCTTAAATCTCACCGAAAAATTGCTATACTTATTTATTGAAACCCTATGATGTACTCATCGACATCTTATAACGATAGTTGCCATATCAAATACCGGGAAGCATTAATCATTAATTCTCGAATTTCGCAGTGTTCCTACATCAACAGTTATATATCTATATATAACGTATATCTTATGGACTGATGAATTTCAATTCGGAATCTCTGAATTCCTGAAAAGCACTCTAGCTTATGAATCAGATCTCTTAGTTCTGAAAAAGCCGATGAAGCAGCGAAAACTGAAGACTGTTTAAACAGTCAAAAGTTTAATAATAAAGAGCGACATACTAAAAAATCTCAAAAGTTTTGATACTGAAAAACGAATTGAGCAAACAATGAAGGAGGCTATGGACAAATCACAAAGACTAAACCTGCCTTCAAAGAATCCAAATGATTTAGTATCTGCTGAAATCTTTAGCGAATATCTTGCTCATTATTTAGTTAAAATCCTTGCGGAAGAATTTTCTTCATCAACCTTTGAACTTAGAAATTTCAAAATATCATCATAAATATCTTCAATATTTTCGAGGAATATTTTCATAACTATTCTTGTCCGAAATTATCTATCTCTTCGTGCTATCTGTGTTACATCATATAGGAAACTGTTTTAGTTTCTAAATTCTATAACCTTCGAGTTTAAATCATGAATGAATTCCTGGAGTAGTGTTGGGAATTGAAGCATGAGTTAGTATAATATAACGCGCTTGGCCAACGTGATTATATTACAGTAAGTCATGCTGAATTTCTAATGGAACGTGACGATGGTTCACAGTAGACCATACCCTCATCAGGAACCATGTTACGCGACTCTTTCATTATATTTAACCTCTGAACATAACAAGAAAATATATTCTTGATAGTTCCACCCTCAGGGATTCTGGTAATTTAACCAATCAAATCGTGCTGTTACATGTCTTTCTGATTGTTATATTATGATCATGAAAAACTTCATACATACAAAATCTTGATCATTATTCGCTTTACTTAAAGTCGAGAAGAGAAAATCGAAGCATGGAGTTTCGAAACATAAATAGGAGTATAAATCACAGCAAATAGGAGGGATCTTCAACCGTGGATGTCAAAAATTATGGAAAGACAGAGGCGGGGTAGGATTATGAAACCACTAACCCAAGAACGTTGTAGAAGTAAAAATATTCTTCTGGTGGAAGATAGAAAAGAAGAATGACAGTAAATATGGTTAATATAATAGCAAGGATCAATACATAATTAAGCATATTGACGGATCTTGTGGAAGTATGAATTGAGAAAGAAAGTATATGAGTGGTGGAAATAATGGATCGAAAGAGATGAATTTATAGTAAAATATCAGGCATAGAAAAATCAAGGCAGATGACCGCATTTAATTAAAGAGAATCATAATTTCCTTGAATTCCGAAGAATCAAATCATATATAGATTACGAAGATTTTCTTTAAATCTCTTGAATTCCGAAATTCAACCCTAACTACGTCAAAAGTCAAGAAAAATCTTATTTTTCTCAGTTTACTCTTTTGTGATAGCTTCACACGTACGCTTCACATAATCGAATCGTTTTATCTATATCAATCAATAATGATAAGACTCTATTTATCAACTCATATTTGTCATGAAAACATACTTATTGTCAACCATGATGATCTCTATCAAATTTCGGGGACGAAATTTCTTTAACGGGTAGTACTGTGACGACCCGGAAATTTCCAACCAAATTTAAACTTGATCTTTATTAGATTTCGACACGCTAAGCAAAGTCTGTAATGTTGAGTCTCAAAATTTTTAAACTGTTTCATATATTCAATTGATCTTCGACCATTCTCAACGATTCACGGACTAGTAATTGAAAATAGATATGTGTGTATATAAATAATAATTGGAAATATAATTCGAAACATTATATGTTGTTGTTATTAAAATGAATTATGTAAAAAAAAAATATATGATATTATGATAACTATTATTTAAAACATATTTATATATATAAGTAAAGTATATTAAATATATATTTTGTGATTTTGAATCTATTTAGTAAACGACGGTAACACTCATTTGTCATTCGATCGATATTAAGCAAGTTAAAAAGGAACTTATGTAATTTTAAAATAAACGGTGATCCGAAAATGAGTTCTATAAATTTTAGGCTTACTAAAAATGTATTTAGGACTTAGTTATTAAATTTTAGAAGTTTTTATATTTTACCCAGAATTGAGAGGGACAGTTGATGTAATTTTTAATTAATAAATTAATGATCGAATTTTATACCATAATGACTGAAATAAATAAAGGAATTTAATTTAAAAATTTAGGATTTTTTTTTATATTTTTATCCGCCACTAATTTACAACGGACCACGATACATTATACATATTAAAAGTGTCGGTAGTTTGAAAAACAAAAATAGTGGCAGTATCCATATTTTTTTAGCAAGTTGCATTTTTTTTTTTTAATATTCAAACTCGGACCAAATGAATCTAGTAATTAATGGAAATCTCGGTTGATTGTTTTTTAGCACACTCACATGTGTTTTGGGTATCAAAACTTTAATCTTTTCAAACTTTCCTTTTCACCTTTATATAAATCAAAATAATATATATTACTGTTTTCTTTTGATAATTCATGCATATGGGTGTAATATTAATGATAATTTAATTATCATTGAATTATTAGATATGAATGATTAACCCAAATGATTATAACATATTAACATGTAGGATATACACCAGATTTATAATTCAACTAAAGTATAGACTTTTACTGTAATGGGTCAATATGTATATGTTAACTATCATATTAGGATCTTTATCATACACATTTTACATTTAAAAGTTATAGATATAATCGTTTTCACCAAAGCATTCCTCCTATAAAATCATCAACATCAACATGATATTGATCTCGTATGTATCTAGTTCTATTCGAACACCACCCCAAAAACCACATACAATCTCTTACAATTCTACTGCTACTCGCTATCTTAGTTCGAACAACCCAAACAACCACCTCGATCACCCTTGAACCACCATCTTCATCTTTATACTCTTTTCTCTTCTTTCTTTCGTTTTGATGTTTTGAACATAACCGAACACCACAACTATCAAAACATGATGCTACGCTATATTATCTTCTGTTTGTTGTTCAACCTCCTTAATCACTTAAACCATCACCATGAACCCACTTATACATGCACTTCGATTATTTGTGCACCATAGAAACCGGGAACCATCCATCACCATAAAACCTTTCATCATCAAAGTCATCTACATCATGAACCACTATCGTCATTATTTATTGATTTATTTTTTGTGTCACGATAACTAATACCCTCACCAACTCTTCAACAACCAAAACTGTTAACCGGTTGCTGCTTTGATTCTCTATGTTCTCGGTTCAACAAGAACTCTAACACAAACCCATCATCTATTGATAGACCATATCGACACAGTTGATCAAACAAGATAAGTACCATATTGAGATAGTTGACTAACAAGATCATATGTAACCAACTTTACTGTATTCTTAGCATGTTAAATATTTATGATATTTCTGTCTTCGGTCCATCTCCATGGTCATCATCAAACAACACCACAACCACTTTGACCACCCATCACCGTCCTGCACAACCGCCACCACCACCACCTCGAACCTACCATCATCAACCTCCATCACCACTAAAATTATTTTTTATTTCAATCAAGAACTCATCACCACTACTCGATACTTATATATTTTTGTTTCTTCATACCACCACCTACAACGAATCGAACCACCACCAAACCGATAACCACTGCAAGTGCTTCGGTTTCCTGTCTAGAATAATATCATCACCATCGTCAGCCACCTGCCGGCTGCTACTACACTCAATTATTTATTTATTTATTTTTATTTTTATTTTTTCTTCTTTTCGTTCTTCTACTACTGTGGTTATTTCTGTTTTGATCGATTAAAGCAAGTCAAAAACAAAACTCTTGAACCCATGATATACTGTTATTGTTCACTGTTACAAGTGTTTTCTGTGTAGAAAACAATGAACCATGACCATGATAAATGATTAATTATGAAGAATAAGATGATCGGTGGTATGAGGTGTATGATAATGACGGCCTGCGTATTTTTTGTTGTTGTTGTTGTTGTTACAGCCGAATGAAACCAAACCAAAGACCTCACCTATTGTGTTGCATTAAATCGAAATTAGGCTTAGTTAAATGGTTGGGCTGTGATCCACGTATTTGAGTTGGGCCGAGAATTATGAGTTTATTCGGTTGGGCTACAACTTGAATCGGTTTATGTTGGGCTTATGAATCAATTTCCTTATTGGACTTATCAAATTGCTACTAGGCTACTTAATGTTGTTGGGCCGAATGCACATATATAGACATGGGTATGAATTAAAAACAGAAATGAGAAGTAGAGTAGATGGTTGGACGTTTGTTAGATGAACGAGAGGTCGCGGGTTCGAGCCCGGGCTCTGACAATTTTTTTTGTTTTGGAAGCTTATTTAATCTCTTTGAAGGTAGTCTTCTTTTAGATTATTAACATTATTATTATTGTTATTATTATTATTATTATTTATTATTTATTATTATTATTATTATTATTATTTATTATTATTATTATTATTATTATCATCATTATTATTATTATTATTATTATTATTATTATTATTATTATTATTATTATTATTATTATTAGTAATTTTATCATGTTTATTATTATTATTATCATCATTATTAATGAAAGAAGTATTATTATTGAAAATAACTTTTTTACCAAAATTATCACTTTTATTAATATTAATTATCATTATTATTATTATTAGAAATATTATTATTTTTATCATTATTATTTTTAGTCTTATTAATATATCAAATAAAGATTTTCTATATAAAAATATATTTATGACATAAACCATGACTATATTAATATTTTTGTAATAAATATTAACTACCTAGTTAAAGTGTATAAAAAATAAATATATGAGATATCTAATTAAGACATTAATGAAACATTAAAATAAAAATTATATCACTAATAATACATGAATTTGTTCGATTACCATAATATGTGTTAATATATATAAATGATATAGGTTCGTGAATCCGAGGCCAACCCTGCATTGTTCAGTATCGTCGTATGAATATTTTTACTACAAAATATTCTATTGTGAGTTCATTTGATTCCCTTTTACTCTTTACATTTTTGGGACTGAGAATACATGCGCTGTTTTTACAACTGCTTTATTAAATGCTTTTAAAATATATTTTGAACTGTGAATACATGATATGCTTTTATAAATGTTTGACGAGATAGACACAAGCAAAACATTCCTCGAATGAATTATTATGCAGACAGAAATTCTGCGGATTATTATTGAATTATGTGGACATGATAATTGCCACCATTGAATTATGTGGACATGTTAATTGCCACCATTGGATTATGTGGACATGATAATTGCCACCATTGAAATATGTGGACATGAAAATTGCCACCAGTTGATGTGAATGTTATATATCGAGAGAATGATTTTATACACAGGTTATGTGTATGTTATTTTTGTGCACAAGATATGTGTACGGTTACTATGATTTATGAAAATGGTTTCATACACGAGAAAGATGTACTGTATTTAAAAGATATCGCATGTACATTACAGGTGGGTATAGGATTCGGGCCCATTTGTACCATGCAGGATTTAAATCTTGTGGTCTATCAAAATGATGAATTTTATTGTTTTATGATAAACCTATGAACTCACCAACCTTTTGGTTGACACTTTAAAGCATGTTTATTCTCAGGTACAAAAGAAATCTTTCGCTGTGCATTTACTCAATTTAAAGACATTACATGGAGTCGTTCATGGCATATAGAAGTCATTATCATCGCGATGGTACCAGATGTTATTGTATTCGTTCAGGAAGATTTTGGACGGGGTATGACACCAAGCATTAAATCCCTCAAATTCGGCCTTAAATTTTATCCAAAAATAGTTCCAGCCGCAAATTACGCTCACCGGACGCCTACATGCGCCCAGCTGCAAATACAAGCCGCCTCCTTTTGTCAATTTTCCACCTGAAGATGTTTTGGCAACCATCAGGCGCCTCCTTACGCCCCCAGCCGCCTCCTTGCGGCTTGGCTTCAGTTTTTTCATTTTTTCTTGTTTTTAACCCCCGTTTTCGCGTTCTCGTCCCAAATCGTTACTCATTATAAAAACCTCATGAAATAACTTTCTAAACCTCAAATATACACATAATATCCACCTCTTAACATCGATAATGATTGGCGTTTAAGACCCGATTAGCCCACGTTTCACTGTGGAGCTCCGCGAGTGCGGATGTTTTCTTCATAAAAGCTCCGCGAGTGCGGAGGTATGGAATCCAGCTCATAGATCAATTTCAAAATGTGGGCTGCGTATAATTATAATATATAATAATATATATAATTAATTATATATTATATTATATTCTTGTGCATAGTTGACTTGTAATTTTTGGTCCATTGCGTCGCGCGCTGAAAGTTGGTTCATGTCTCGGCTCCGAATTTTCGAACGCCTTTTCGTACAATTTAATGTCTAGTACTTTATGTTTCACGGCTTGTACTCTTGTAACTTTTAGACGTTTCTCATCAACAATTTGAACCACTTGGATTGTACTTTGTACTTTTTAGCTTTTTGGTCATTTGAGTCTTCAATTCGTCGAATCTGTCTTTTGTCTTCACCTTTTATTATTTAAACGAATATCACTTGTAAATAGAACAATTGCAACCAAAAGCTTGTCTTTCTTGAAGGATAATGCTATGAAATATATGTTCATTTTTAGCATTATCAAATATTCCCACACTTGAGCGTTGCTTGTCCTCAAGCAATATAGAACTTGAATATAACTTTACTAGAATCACTTCTTTATTCTTCACACTTTGTACATTAGTGATTTTAATACGGTGGTATGAACAATGATAGTAACGTTGTGGTTTACAGTCCCACATGACTATAAAAATTTAGATCCTTTTAGAAATTGGATCTTTATGAAAACATTTGATCTTTTGAAAATTCAATCTAGCTTTTACCCTAGATAAGTTTTCCGGAATAACCCTTCACCGATGTTTGCAAAATGTTTGTGGGTTTCAGATTTGAAAATTTTAGCTTAAAACTTGCGGTTTTGTGTCACCCACTTGCTAACCTTGTATTAGGAAAGCAACACGTCCAGTATACTTGCTCCGTATATTACCTTTCGGTAAACTACCGTCCGGTTGTAAAGGAAAGCGTTGAACAAGCAACTGTTAAGGCAATGTCTCGTGACATGCTTTTGATTATGGTCTATATCGTGTCGGATGCAATTACTATCCTTTGTAGGAGCAATAGTAAAGATCACCCTATATTTTTTTAGTCTGGCACAAGGTCCCGTCTTCGACCATGCTATGCAACCACCGTTCTTACGGTTGACACCCGATTTGGTTCAGGTGATCTAATGAATTCCAGGTGAATTCCTAGGATTTTACGTTCAATGGTAATGAACGCATTGAAAATGGGTTTTCAGAAAACAAATCGGTTTGTAATTTGATCAAAATATTTTATCGTTCAAGCTCGAGTTTAGATATCATTGAATTCCATGAGTTTGTAATTCTCAATCTTTAAGGTCAATCTCAAGAATTGAGTAATATCAGTCTTAAAAGCTGATTTTTGATCTTTAAGGAGATTATCCTTTCTGGGGATCTTATTCATTAGTCTTATAAGCTAATTTGCACGGTGCCCCCCCATTGTACGAGACAGATCCTCTCATGGTTAGGATAAGTCTGACCACTTGGCGACCCTGTTTGATGCTGAGGTCCGTGGATTTCTTGCTGATTTTCGAGAAAAATTTTCAAGGTTTTTCGTAGACTCTACACCTGGTCTGGATGACAACTTCCTGACCTAAATCAAGAAGCGCGTGTATTTTTTTCTCGGAAGACTTTACTTCCTTTTAAATTCTATTTATATTACAATAGACTGGGTAAAACTAATTAATATCGTCCAAAATAAAAGTATCTTCAATTATTTGTACAAAAATATGTGATATATGTTCTAAATAACTTGGTAAATTTTTTTCACACTTGGCTTTTATTTTTCTTTCTTTGCCTTTTTATTTTCCTCTATTCCATTTTAAATGAATTCAAGCATTTTGGGTTGTTTCTCAATTTATATCCTTTCCGAGGTAACAATAATTTCGGTGTTAACACCTAGTTTTATCGTTCATAAATATGTATAAACATAATTTTGAATTCATTTATTTGAAAAAAAAATTTAAAAATTTTACTAGAATTGGGTAGTCAGTATATAAGACTAGAGCTGTTCTTTATTATCAGAGAGCACTAGATTCTAATACAACTACTGCGTTACTAGTATTTTTAATGGTAACTAAGTGTTTAAATTAAAATTTTAAAAATCCGAAAGAATTTAACCCCTTTCCACACTTAAGATCTTGCAATGCCCTCATTTGCAAGAAATCAGTAGCAATTTAAATTATTGAGGGTGATTAGCGTAAAAAGATGATTAAGATTTTACCAAAGTTTCCAAACATATTGGATTTTTTTTAAATATATATAAAATCTTTAATAATAAAACAATTAATTAAATTTAAAATTTTATTTTCCTTTCTATTTAGGACGCGGTTGTTTCGGTACTTTTACCTAGTCCGTCCCTCAACAAAATTTTAAAATTTGTCATTTTAAAGCGATTGTTTTAAAAGGAAAGATTTTTGGGTTTTTTAAATATTTTTGGCATACTTTAATTCAATAAGATTAAAAATAATGATAATAAAATTTCTCGTCCCGCCCTCGGGTAAAGCAATTTCGGTTCAACGACCTAGTCTTCAACTCACGACGAATTTTAAATATCAAATTTTTAACTTAATGAAATAAAGTAAATTTTTGTTTTTAAATTCACACCAAACTTAAATTTAAAATGCATAAAATTAAAAATTCATATAAATATCATTAATATTTTTATACATTAATTTTACAAACTTATATTGAAAATATTAATTTTTAAAATATTTAAAAACTTAAATATATTGATTTAAAAAGATTTACAATAATAATTTAATATTTATATATTAATTTTTAAAACAAGGTAAAATAAAATTAAAAATCTTTTTGGTCTTTTATCCCACTTTAATTAGTCAAATATTATCAAAAATATACGCCCCTCTTTTGGGTAAAGTAATTTCAGCTATATTACCTAGTTTTACTGATGACGAATTTCTGAAATATTTTGGATTGATTGATTAAAGATATTTATACCTTAAGAATAAACGGTAAATTTCGTAGTGATGTAATAAATTTTTGTATGATATCAATAATTTTGGTTTCGCATACCTAATTTTATTGAATATCAATTTAATACTTTATAGCGAACGATTCAGCGTTTATTATCAAAAGGTTAAAAATAATAAATAAAAACTGTACATACTTACCTGTGAGAAAAAAATTCTCAGAGACCTGCTTTAGCAGACTCATAGGAGAGTCGTGTGATTTGGTTTTCCATAGCTACATAGGCGTAACCTCGATTCTTTAATAACTTTTCTTCTAAACATATGAACGGTCCTTCTCTGCATAGAGTAACAAATTTGGTATTTTAATATGTTTGATTGTTCGAACATTTACCTTCGTGTGACCATTTTCTGCATTTATGATATCTTTCAAGGTGTCGTGCTCTTCTTTTTGTTGCGGATTTTGATTTTCCTTTACCAAAATGTGTCTTATGATGATCTTTCCTGAGTTCTTTTCTTACTTCGTCCATTTTTCCTCTTATGAATGATACCAGTTCACTCAGGAAGATGTTATTATTACGTTTAGTAATTATAGCGTGTAGTAGTAGACCATGGTTCAGATTAAAGGAATTCTTCATCTCGTAAAACGTAAAAGAAAAAAAAAATTCAGAATGGAGGGAGAAGACTAGTTCTTTAGGGTCTGCTAGGGAAAGACCATTCGGATTCCATTCTCGAGAACTACACGAAAACAGAATATCTAACTCTAACAGAAATATATATTACTCTTAAAAGATTCGAATTTTCCCACACTTAGTTAGCTGTGGTATCGAAATTGTGATTAACTTCATTGTCAACTTCCATCGGACCATGTATGTAATGTTTAACTCTGTGACCATTAACTTTAAATTCAATCCCATTTGAATTTATCAACTCTATTATTCCATATGGGAAAACTCTTTTAACTATGAATGGTCCAGACCATCTTGATTTCAATTTTCCAGGAAATAGCTTGAATCGTGAATTGAAAAGAAGGACTCTGTCTCCTTTCTTAAATTCTTTTGAACTTCTGATTCTTTTATCATGCCATTTCTTCGTTCTTTCATTATAGATTAACGAATTTTCGTATGCTTCATGTCTTAATTCTTCTAATTCGTTTAATTGACTTAACCGTAGACGTCCGGCTTCATGCAAATCAAGATTACATGTCTTTAAAGTCCAAAATGCTTTATGCTCAATTTCTACTGGAAGGTGACATGCTTTTCCATAAACGAGTTTAAAAGGTGTGGTTCCAATTAGAGTTTTGTAGGCTGTTCTAAAAGCCCAGAGTGCATCCTCCAATTTCAAGGACTATTCCTTCGGATTTGATCCTACGGTTTTCTCTAGAATACGTTTTAAAGCTCGGTTGGTATTTTCAACTTGTCCACTTGTTTGTGGATGATAAGCAGTGGAGATTTTATGAGTTACTCCATATCTTTTGAGAGCTTTCTCAAGTTGATTGTTACAAAAATGAGTACCCCGATCACTTATTAAAGCTTTCGGTGTTCCAAACCTTGTAAAAAGACGTTTTAAGAAGTTGACTACAACTCGTGCATCATTAGTCGGGAGAGCTTGTGCTTCCGCCCATTTAGATACATAATCAATAGCAACGAGAATGTAGAGATTATTATGAGATTTTGGAAATGGACCCATAAAGTCAATACCCCAAACGTCAAATATTTCACATACTTGAATGACATTTTGTGGCATTTCATCACGTTGACTTATTTTTTCAGCCCTTTGACAAGCATCACAGGATTTACAGAGAAGGTGTGCGTCTTTTAAAATTGTAGGCCAATAGAACCCAACATCGTAAACTTTTCTTGCTGTAAGTTGAGGCCCATAATGCCCTCCTGTTGGTCCTGTGTGATAATGGTTTAAGATTTGACTAGCTTCATCTCCGAATACGCATCGGCGTATTATTCAATCGGGACAACTTTTAAACAAATGTGGATCTTCCCAGAAATAGTGTTTTATATCACTAAAGAATTTCTTTCGTTTTTGGTACGACAACCCTTTTTCAAGGAATCCACATACTAAGTAGTTTGCATAGTCTACAAACCATGGAATTTTATTATAATCGATCTTCAAAAGATATTCATCAGGAAAGTTATCTTGTATAGCCGATTCATTTAGAACTTCTAATTCAGGATTTTCAAGACGAGAAAGATGATCAGCTGCGAGATTTTCTGCTCCCTTTTTGTCTCGGATTTCAATATTGAACTCTTGTAAGAGTAAGATCCAATGAATTAATCATGGTTTGGCATCTTGTTTTGAAAATAGGTATCTAAGAGCAGAATGGTCGGTATAGACCACCGTTTTAGCTAGAACGAGATATGAACGAAATTTGTCAAAAGCAAAGACAATAGCAAGGAGTTCTTTTTCAGTAGTTGTGTAATTCGTTTGTACTCCTTGTAACGTCTTACTAGCGTAATAAATAGGTTGAAATCGTTTTTCAATCCTTTGTCCTAAAACGGCTCCCATTGCAAAATCACTTGCATCGCACATAAGTTCAAATGGTAGATTCCAATTTGGAGTTACCATGATCGGCGCATTAGTGAGTTTTTCTTTAAGAATATTAAAAGATTTGATGCATTCATCTAAAAAGATGAATGGAGCATCCTTTTCTAGGAGTTTATTCATAGGAGTGGCAATTTTAGAAAAATCTTTTATGAAACGTCGGTAAAAACCGGCATGCCCTAGAAAACTCCTAACTCCTTTAACATTGGTGGGATGTGGAAGTTTAGCAATTACATCTACTTTAACTCTATCCACTTCAATTCCTTCCTTTGAAATTTTATGACCAAGAACGATGCCTTCTCTAACCATGAAATGGCATTTCTCCCAATTAAGAACTAGATTTGATTGCTCGCATCTAATAAGCATTCGTTCAAGATTACTTAGACATGTTTCAAATGTATCACCGAAGACTGAAAATGTAGTGACCCGAACTTTTCCATGTTTATATATATTAATTGAGATTGATATTTACATGATTAAATGTTTCCAACATGTTAAGCAATCAAACTTGTTAAGACTTGATTAATTGAAATATGTTTCATATAGACAATTGACCACCCAAGTTGATCGGTGATTCACGAACGTTAAAACTTGTAAAAACTATATGATGACATATATATGGATATATATATATAGTTAACATGATACTATGATAAGAAAACATATCATAAAGTATATTAACAATGAACTACATATGTAAAAACAAGACTACTAACTTAATGATTTTTAAACGAGACATATATGTAACGATTATCGTTGTAAAGACATTTAATGTATATATATATCATATTAAGAGATATTCATACATGATAATATCATGATAATATAATAATTTAAAATCTCATTTGATATTATAAACATTGGGTTAACAACATTTAACAAGATCGTTAACCTAAAGGTTTCAAAACAACACTTACATGTAACGACTAACGATGACTTAACGACTCAGTTAAAATGTATATACATGTAGTGTTTTAATATGTATTTATACACTTTTGAAAGACTTCAATACACTTATCAAAATACTTCTACTTAACAAAAATGCTTACAATTACATCCTCGTTCAGTTTCATCAACAATTCTACTCGTATGCACCCGTATTCGTACTCGTACAATACACAGCTTTTAGATGTATGTACTATTGGTATATACACTCCAATGATCAGCTCTTAGAAGCCCATGTGAGTCACCTAACACATGTGGGAACCATCATTTGGCAACTAGCATGAAATATCTCATAAAATTACAAAAATATGAGTAATCATTCATGACTTATTTACATGAAAACAAAATTACATATCCTTTATATCTAATCCATACACCAACGACCAAAAACACCTACAAACACTTTCATTCTTCAATTTTCTTCATCTAATTGATCTCTCTCAAGTTCTATCTTCAAGTTCTAAGTGTTCTTCATAAATTCCAAAAGTTCTAGTTTCATAAAATCAAGAATACTTTCAAGTTTGCTAGCTCACTTCCAATCTTGTAAGGTGATCATCCAACCTCAAGAAATATTTGTTTCTTACAGTAGGTTATCATTCTAATACAAGGTAATAATCATATTCAAACTTTGGTTCAATTTCTATAACTATGACAATCTTATTTCAAGTGATGATCTTACTTGAACTTGTTTTCGTGTCATGATTCTGCTTCAAGAACTTCGAGCCATCCAAGGATCCATTGAAGCTAGATCCATTTTTTTCTTTTCTAGTAGGTTTATCCAAGGAAATTAAGGTAGTAATGATGTTCATAACATCATTCGATTCATACATATAAAGCTATCTTATTCGAAGGTTTAAACTTGTAATCACTAGAACATAGTTTAGTTAATTCTAAACTTGTTCGCAAACAAAAGTTAATCCTTCTAACTTGACTTTTAAAATCAACTAAACACATGTTCTATATCTATATGATATGCTAACTTAATGATTTAAAACCTGGAAACACGAAAAACACCGTAAAACCGGATTTACGCCGTCGTAGTAACACCGCGGGCTGTTTTGGGTTAGTTAATTAAAAACTATGATAAACTTTGATTTAAAAGTTGTTATTCTGAGAAAATGATTTTTATTATGAACATAAAACTATATCCAAAAATTATGGTTAAACTCAAAGTGAAAGTATGTTTTCTAAAATGGTCATCTAGACGTCGTTCTTTCGACTGAAATGACTACCTTTACAAAAACGACTTGTAACTTATTTTTCCGACAATAAACCTATACTTTTTCTGTTTAGATTCATAAAATAGAGTTCAATATGAAACCATAGCAATTTGATTCACTCAAAACGGATTTAAAATGAAGAAGTTATGGGTAAAACAAGATTGGATAATTTTTCTCATTTTAGCTACGTGAAAATTGGCAACAAATCTATTCCAACCATAACTTAATCAACTTTTATTGTATATTATGTAATCTTGAGATACCATAGACACGTATACAATGTTTCGACCTATCATGTCGACACATCTATATATATTTCGGAACAACCATAGACACTCTATATGTGAATGTTGGAGTTAGCTATACAGGGTTGAGGTTGATTCCAAAATATATATAGTTTGAGTTGTGATCAATACTGAGATACGTATACACTGTGTCGTGGATTGATTCAAGATAATATTTATCGATTTATTTCTGTACATCTAACTGTGGACAACTAGTTATAGGTTACTAACGAGGACAGCTGACTTAATAAACTTAAAACATCAAAATATATTAAAAGTGTTGTAAATATATTTTGAACATACTTTAATATATATGTATATATTGTTATAGGTTCGTGAATCAACAGTGGCCAAGTCTTACTTCCCGACGAAGTAAAAATCTGTGAAAGTGAGTTATAGTCCCACTTTTAAAATCTAATATTTTTGGGATGAGAATACATGCAGGTTTTATAAATGATTTACAAAATAGACACAAGTACGTGAAACTACATTCTATGGTTGAATTATCGAAATCGAATATGCCCCTTTTTATTAAGTCTGGTAATCTAAGAATTAGGGAACAGACACCCTAATTGACGCGAATCCTAAAGATAGATCTATTGGGCCTAACAAACCCCATCCAAAGTACCGGATGCTTTAGTACTTCGAAATTTATATCATATCCGAAGGGTGTCCCGGAATGATGGGGATATTCTTATATATGCATCTTGTTATTGTCGGTTACCAGGTGTTCACCATATGAATGATTTTTATCTCTATGTATGGGATGTGTATTGAAATATGAAATCTTGTGGTCTATTGTTACGATTTGATATATAGGTTAAACCTATAACTCACCAACATTTTTGTTGACGTTTAAAGCATGTTTATTCTCAGGTGAATATTAAGAGCTTCCGCTGTTGCATACTAAAATAAGGACAAGATTTGGAGTCCATGTTTGTATGATATTGTGTAAAAACTGCATTCAAGAAACTGATTTCGATGTAACATATTTGTATTGTAAACCATTATGTAATGATCGTGTGTAAACAGGATATTTTAGATTATCATTATTTGATAATCTACGTAAAGCTTTTTAAACCTTTATTTATGAAATAAAGGTTATGGTTTGTTTTAAAAATGAATGCAGTCTTTGAAAAACGTCTCATATAGAGGTCAAAACCTCGCAACGAAATCAATTAATATGGAACGTTTTTAATCAATAAGAACGGGACATTTCAGTTGGTATCAGAGCGTTGGTCTTAGAGAACCAGAATTTTTCATTAGTGTGTCTTATCGAGTTTGTTAGGATGCATTAGTGAGTCTGGACTTCGACCGTGTTTACTTGAAAAATGATTGCTTAACAAATTTTGTTGGAAACTATATATTTTTAACATGTGAATATTATGTGATATATTAATCTCTTAACGCGTTTGATATTATGTGATAGATGTTTACCTCTAGAACAAGTCCCATTGACTCACCTAATAATAATGAAGAGTCAAATGTAAATTGGAATGATTCGTGGACTGATTCACAAGTTCCCGAAGAGGAACCGGAAGAAGAGTCGGAACCGGAAGAAGAATCGGAACCGGAAGAAGAATCGGAACCGGATGAAGAAATAGAACCGGTGGGGGAAATAATAAAACGGTTAAGTAAAAGAAAATCCTCAACCAACCGACCAAGGTTAATTATGGTCAATGGTGTTTCCGCCAAGGAAGCAAAATATTGGGAGGATTACCAATTCTCCGATGAATCGGATTCCGACGAGAATTCCGATGATGTTATAGAAATTACCCCAACTGAATTTAAAAAGGCAAAAGAAAATAATAAGAGAAAGGGCATAAAAATAGAGAAATCTAATTCCAACCCCAATGAACTTTATATGTATCGTCAACGCCCGAAGTCCTTAAGTTGTAACAATGACCCGGGAACCTCTAAACCACCAGGTTTTTCTAAACCAATGTGGACAACGACGGCTCGTATTAGGGGAACATCATATATCCCTAGAAACTTGGCAAAACGAACCAAAACCGAAGAAGAAGAAACGAGCGAGTCGGAATAAGATAGTTGTATTCATGTGGTGTAATATATGTAATATAGTGTTCTTATGCTTTATGATATATGTAAAAATTGCTTGTATTAATAAGTATTTTTTTATGAATCTAACTCTTGTCTATTTTACAGTTTAAAAACACAAAATGGATAGACAACCCAATATTTTAAGAGACCTACCCGGAGACATGACTGATGAAATCTTGTCTAGAGTCGGCCAGAATTCCTCGGCACAACTATTTAAGGCGAGATCAGTTTGTAAGACATTCGAAGAACGTTCCAAGAATGTCTTGGTTTATAAGAGACTTTCGTTTGAAAGATGGGGGATATCACATTGGGAAACCCATAAGTTACGATGTGTTTACTTTGACGCATATATTGCGGGGAACCCAAATGCTATTTTACGCAACGGGTTAAGAAATTATTTTGACTCAATATATCCGAATATTGGACTTCGTGATTTAGAAAAAGCGGCTAACATGCAACATAAAGAAGCATGTTATGCTTACGGATTAGTAATGTTCGCTTCTCACCAAAGTGAGAACAAGAACATCGGGCTACAACTATTAAACAAAACATTTCCACAAGTGACGGAGTCGGTAATTGGGGTAAGAAATGAGGTTTTTAGATTATTACGGGACTGTTGGACATTACGTAACCCTCGTCCCTTTGACGACGTTACAACACGCTATCTTATCAACGGCCATAACGGTTATGTTGCACAAGACCAAGGATGGGAAGTTGTCCTAGTAAAACCAGAATGCATGACTTGTTTCTGGACGTATGAATTACGTGTCTTTATTGCCTTTGCTGAACGACTTGTGTACTAGCTAGAATTATCTTCACAACTATCTTGTATCAAAGTTATTGTGTGCTATATTTCATGCTTTATGTAAAATAAGCGGTATTGTAAGTTTGTAAAATATTGTATAAAAGTTTGAACGCGAAATATTATTATAATCAGTTTTTCATATAGAATTGTAGTAGTTGAATTGTATATTAGCTACTAAGTATGAACTTAACGGGTAGGTACTACCCGAATTTAAACTTATAAAACGCTAATATGAAGAAAAAGCTTTTATAAATGAGTTCATATTATGCTACGAAATACTATTAACTACTCTTAATATTCTGTATGATTAACTTGTTCCATTTAACTATTTTGAAGGAAATGGCACCGACTACTCGACACACCGTGAATATGAATGAAGACGAATTCCGTACTTTTCTAGCTTCAAACATAGCCGCAGTACAGGCTGCGCTACATACCAACAATAACCTTGGATCTAGCAGTACAGGAAATCGTGTAGGATGCACCTACAAAGAATTCACTGCCTGCAAACCTTTGGAATTTAATGGAACCGAAGGACCGATCGGATTGAAACGGTGGACCGAGAAGGTCAAATCGGTGTTTGCCATAAGTAAGTGTACTGAAGAGGACAAAGTAAAGTACGCTACGCATACCTTCACAGGTTCTGTGTTAACATGGTGGAATACCTATCTAGAGCAAGTGGGACAAGACGATGCGTACGCACTACCGTGGTCAGCATTCAAGCACTTGATGAACGAGAAGTACCGTCCCAGAACCGAGGTCAATAAGCTCAAGACAGAACTTAGAGGGTTACGAACCCAAGGATTTGATATTACCACGTACGAAAGACGATTCACAGAATTGTGCCTATTGTGTCCGGGAGCATTCGAAGATGAGGAAGAGAAGATCGACGCGTTTGTGAAAGGATTACCGGAAAGAATCCAAGAAGATATAAGTTCACACGAGCCCGCCTCCATACAACAGGCATGTAGAATGGCTCACAAACTCGTGAACCAAATTGAAGAAAGAATTAAAGAACAGACTGCTGAAGAGGCCAATGTGAAGCAAGTCAAAAGAAAGTGGGAGGAAAACGGTGATAAGAATCACCAATACAACAACAACAGCAATTACAACAATAATCGCAACAATTATCCCAACAATCGCAACATCAATCGCAACTACAACAAACGGCCCAACAACAACAACAACAACAGCAACTACAACAATCATCCCAACAACAATAATAACCGCAACAACAACAACAATTAGAAGCAGCTATACCAAAGGTGTGAAAAGAATCACTCGGGGTTCTGCACCAAATTTTGCAACAAGTGTAAAAGAAATGGTCATAGCGCGGCGAAGTGTGAGGTCTACGGACCAGGGGTTAATAGAACGAAAGGAACAAATGGTGTCGGAACGAGTAATGGCGGAGCAAGCAGTGTCGGAGCAAGTTATGCCAATGTAGTTTGTTATAAATGTGGAAAACCGGGCCACATTATTAGAAATTGCCCGAACCAGGAGAACACGAACGGACAAGGCCGTGGAAGAGTTTTCAATATTAATGCGGCAGAGGCACAGGAAGACCCGGAGCTTGTTACGGGTACGTTTCTTATTGACAATAAATCTGCTTACGTTTTATTTGATTCGGGTGCGGATAGAAGCTATATGAGTAAAGATTTTTGTGCTAAATTAAGTTGTCCATTGACGCCTTTAGATAGTAAATTTTTACTCGAATTAGCAAATGGTAATTTAATTTCAGCAGATAATATATGTCGGAATCGAGAAATTAAACTGGTTAGCGAAACATTTAAGATTGATTTGATACCAGTAGAGTTAGGGAGTTTTGATGTGATAATCGGTATGGACTGGTTGAAAGAAGTGAAAGCGGAGATCGTTTGTTACAAAAATGCAATTCGCATTATACGAGAAAAAGGAAAACCCTTAATGGTGTACGGAGAAAAGGGCAACACGAAGCTACATCTTATTAGTAATTTGAAGGCACAAAAACTAATAAGAAAAGGTTGCTATGCTGTTCTAGCACACGTCGAGAAAGTACAAACTGAAGAAAAGAGCATCAATGATGTTCCCGTCGCAAAAGAATTTCCTGATGTATTTCCGAAAGAATTACCGGGATTACCCCCACATCGATCCGTTGAATTTCAAATAGATCTTGTACCAGGAGCTGCACCAATAGCTCGTGCTCCTTACAGACTCGCACCCAGCGAGATGAAAGAACTACAAAGCCAATTACAAGAACTTTTAGAGCGTGGTTTCATTCGACCAAGCACATCACCGTGGGGAGCTCCTGTTTTGTTTGTCAAGAAGAAAGATGGTACATTCAGGTTGTGTATCGACTACCGAGAGTTGAACAAACTTACCATCAAGAACCGCTACCCACTACCGAGAATCGATGACTTATTTGATCAACTACAAGGCTCGTCTGTTTATTCAAAGATTGACTTACGTTCCGGGTATCATCAAATGCGGGTGAAAGAAGATGATATTCCAAAGACTGCTTTCAGAACACGTTACGGTCATTACGAGTTTATGGTCATGCCGTTTGGTTTAACTAATGCACCAGCTGTGTTCATGGACCTTATGAACCGAGTGTGTGGACCATACCTTGACAAGTTTGTCATTGTTTTCATTGATGACATACTTATTTACTCAAAGAATGACCAAGAACACGGTGAACATTTGAGAAAGGTGTTAGAAGTATTGAGGAAGGAAGAATTGTACGCTAAGTTTTCAAAGTGTGCATTTTGGTTGGAAGAAGTTCAATTCCTCGGTCACATAGTAAACAAAGAAGGTATTAAGGTGGATCCGGCAAAGATAGAAACTGTTGAAAAGTGGGAAACCCCGAAAACTCCGAAACACATACGCCAGTTTTTAGGACTAGCTGGTTACTACAGAAGGTTCATCCAAGACTTTTCCAGAATAGCAAAACCCTTGACTGCATTAACGCATAAAGGGAAGAAATTTGAATGGAATGATGAACAAGAGAAAGCGTTTCAGTTATTGAAGAAAAAGCTAACTACGGCACCTATATTGTCATTGCCTGAAGGGAATGATGATTTTGTGATTTATTGTGATGCATCAAAGCAAGGTCTCAGTTGTGTATTAATGCAACGAACGAAGGTGATTGCTTATGCGTCTAGACAATTGAAGATTCACGAACAAAATTATACGACGCATGATTTGGAATTAGGCGCGGTTGTTTTTGCATTAAAGACTTGGAGGCACTACTTATATGGGGTCAAAAGTATTATATATACCGACCACAAAAGTCTTCAACACATATTTAATCAGAAACAACTGAATATGAGGCAGCATAGGTGGATTGAATTATTGAATGATTACGAATTTGAGATGCGTTACCACCCGGGGAAGGCAAATGTGGTAGCCGATGCCTTGAGCAGGAAGGACAGAGAACCCATTCGAGTAAAATCTATGAATATAATGATTCATAATAACCTTACTACTCAAATAAAGGAGGCGCAACAAGGAGTTTTAAAAGAGGGAAATTTAAAGGATGAAATACCCAAAGGATCGGAGAAGCATCTTAATATTCGGGAAGACGGAACTCGGTATACGGCTGAAAGGATTTGGGTACCAAAATTTGGAGATATGAGAGAAATGGTACTTAGAGAAGCTCATAAAACCAGATACTCAATACATCCTGGAACGGAGAAGATGTACAAGGATCTCAAGAAACATTTTTGGTGGCCGGGTATGAAAGCCGATGTTGCTAAATACGTGGGAGAATGTTTGACGTGTTCTAAGGTCAAAGCTGAGCATCAGAAACCATCAGGTCTACTTCAACAACCCGAAATCCCGGAATGGAAATGGGAAAACATTACCATGGATTTCATCACTAAATTGCCAAGGACTGCAAGTGGTTTTGATACTATTTGGGTAATAGTTGATCGTCTCACCAAATCAGCACACTCCCTGCCAATAAGAGAAGATGACAAGATGGAGAAGTTAGCACGACTGTATTTGAAGGAAGTCGTCTCCAGACATGGAATACCAATCTCTATTATCTCTGATAGGGATGGCAGATTTATTTCAAGATTCTGGCAGACATTACAGCAAGCATTAGGAACTCGTCTAGACATGAGTACTGCCTATCATCCACAAACTGATGGGCAGAGTGAAAGGACGATACAAACGCTTGAAGACATGCTACGAGCATGTGTTATTGATTTCGGAAACAGTTGGGATCGACATCTACCATTAGCAGAATTTTCCTACAACAACAGCTACCATTCAAGCATTGAGATGGCGCCGTTTGAAGCACTTTATGGTAGAAAGTGCAGGTCTCCGATTTGTTGGAGTGAAGTGGGGGATAGACAGATTACGGGTCCGGAGATTATACAAGAAACTACCGAGAAGATCATCCAAATTCAACAACGGTTGAAAACCTCCCAAAGTCGACAAAAGGGCTACGCTGACATTAAAAGAAAAGATATAGAATTTGAAATTGGAGAGATGGTCATGCTTAAAGTTGCACCTTGGAAAGGCGTTGTTCGATTTGGTAAACGAGGGAAATTAAATCCAAGGTATATTGGACCATTCAAGATTATTGATCGTGTCGGACCAGTAGCTTACCGACTTGAGTTACCTCAACAACTCGCAGCTGTACATAACACTTTCCACGTCTCGAATTTGAAGAAATGTTTTGCTAAAGAAGATCTCACTATTCCGTTAGATGAAATCCAAATCAACGAAAAACTCCAATTCATCGAAGAACCCGTCGAAATAATGGATCGTGAGGTTAAAAGACTTAAGCAAAACAAGATACCAATTGTTAAGGTTCGATGGAATGCTCGTAGAGGACCCGAGTTCACCTGGGAGCGTGAAGATCAGATGAAGAAGAAATACCCGCATCTATTTCCAGAAGATTCGTCAACACCTTCAACAGCTTAAAATTTCGGGACGAAATTTATTTAACGGGTAGGTACTGTAGTGACCCGAACTTTTCCATGTTTATATATATTAATTGAGATTGATATTTACATGATTAAATGTTTCCAACATGTTAAGCAATCAAACTTGTTAAGACTTGATTAATTGAAATATGTTTCATATAGACAATTGACCACCCAAGTTGATCGGTGATTCACGAACGTTAAAACTTGTAAAAACTATATGATGACATATATATGGATATATATATATAGTTAACATGATACTATGATAAGAAAACATATCATAAAGTATATTAACAATGAACTACATATGTAAAAACAAGACTACTAACTTAATGATTTTTAAACGAGACATATATGTAACGATTATCGTTGTAAAGACATTTAATGTATATATATATATCATATTAAGAGATATTCATACATGATAATATCATGATAATATAATAATTTAAAATCTCATTTGATATTATAAACATTGGGTTAACAACATTTAACAAGATCGTTAACCTAAAGGTTTCAAAACAACACTTACATGTAACGACTAACGATGACTTAACGACTCAGTTAAAATGTATATACATGTAGTGTTTTAATATGTATTTATACACTTTTGAAAGACTTCAATACACTTATCAAAATACTTCTACTTAACAAAAATGCTTACAATTACATCCTCGTTCAGTTTCATCAACAATTCTACTCGTATGCACCCGTATTCGTACTCGTACAATACACAGCTTTTAGATGTATGTACTATTGGTATATACACTCCAATGATCAGCTCTTAGCAGCCCATGTGAGTCACCTAACACATGTGGGAACCATCATTTGGCAACTAGCATGAAATATCTCATAAAATTACAAAAATATGAGTAATCATTCATGACTTATTTACATGAAAACAAAATTACATATCCTTTATATCTAATCCATACACCAACGACCAAAAACACCTACAAACACTTTCATTCTTCAATTTTCTTCATCTAATTGATCTCTCTCAAGTTCTATCTTCAAGTTCTAAGTGTTCTTCATAAATTCCAAAAGTTCTAGTTTCATAAAATCAAGAATACTTTCAAGTTTGCTAGCTCACTTCCAATCTTGTAAGGTGATCATCCAACCTCAAGAAATCTTTGTTTCTTACAGTAGGTTATCATTCTAATACAAGGTAATAATCATATTCAAACTTTGGTTCAATTTCTATAACTATAACAATCTTATTTCAAGTGATGATCTTACTTGAACTTGTTTTCGTGTCATGATTCTGCTTCAAGAACTTCGAGCCATCCAAGGATCCATTGAAGCTAGATCCATTTTTCTCTTTTCTAGTAGGTTTATCCAAGGAAATTAAGGTAGTAATGATGTTCATAACATCATTCGATTCATACATATAAAGCTATCTTATTCGAAGGTTTAAACTTGTAATCACTAGAACATAGTTTAGTTAATTCTAAACTTGTTCGCAATAAAAAGTTAATCCTTCTAACTTGACTTTTAAAATCAACTAAACACATGTTCTATATCTATATGATATGCTAACTTAATGATTTAAAACCTGGAAACACGAAAAACACCGTAAAACCGGATTTACGCCGTCGTAGTAACACCGCGGGCTGTTTTGGGTTAGTTAATTAAAAACTATGATAAACTTTGATTTAAAAGTTGTTATTATGAGAAAATGATTTTTATTATGAACATGAAACTATATCCAAAAATTATGGTTAAACTCAAAGTGAAAGTATGTTTTCTAAAATGGTCATCTAGACGTCGTTCTTTCGACTGAAATGACTACCTTTACAAAAACGACTTGTAACTTATTTTTCCGACTATAAACCTATACTTTTTCTGTTTAGATTCATAAAATAGAGTTCAATATGAAACCATAGCAATTTGATTCACTCAAAACGGATTTAAAATGAAGAAGTTATGGGTAAAACAAGATTGGATAATTTTTCTCATTTTAGCTACGTGAAAATTGGTAACAAATCTATTCCAACCATAACTTAATCAACTTGTATTGTATATTATGTAATCTTGAGATACCATAGACACGTATACAATGTTTCGACCTATCATGTCGACACATCTATATATATTTCGGAACAACCATAGACACTCTATATGTGAATGTTGGAGTTAGCTATACAGGGTTGAGGTTGATTCCAAAATATATATAGTTTGAGTTGTGATCAATACTGAGATACGTATACACTGTGTCGTGGATTGATTCAAGATAATATTTATCGATTTATTTCTGTACATCTAACTGTGGACAACTAGTTATAGGTTACTAACGAGGACAGCTGACTTAATAAACTTAAAACATCAAAATATATTAAAAGTGTTGTAAATATATTTTGAACATACTTTAATATATATGTATATATTGTTATAGGTTCGTGAATCAACAGTGGCCAAGTCTTACTTCCCGACGAAGTAAAAATCTGTGAAAGTGAGTTATAGTCCCACTTTTAAAATCTAATATTTTTGGGATGAGAATACATGCAGGTTTTATAAATGATTTACAAAATAGACACAAGTACGTGAAACTACATTCTATGGTTGAATTATCGAAATCCAATATGCCCCTTTTTATTAAGTCTGGTAATCTAAGAATTAAGGAACAGACACCCTAATTGACGCGAATCCTAAAGATAGATCTATTGGGCCTAACAAACCCCATCCAAAGTACCGGATGCTTTAGTACTTCGAAATTTATATCATATCCGAAGGGTGTCCCGGAATGATGGGGATATTCTTATATATGCATCTTGTTATTGTCGGTTACCAGGTGTTCACCATATGAATGATTTTTATCTCTATGTATGGGATGTGTATTGAAATATGAAATCTTGTGGTCTATTGTTACGATTTGATATATATAGGTTAAACCTATAACTCACCAACATTTTTGTTGACGTTTAAAGCATGTTTATTCTCAGGTGAATATTAAGAGCTTCCGCTGTTGCATACTAAAATAAGGACAAGATTTGGAGTCCATGTTTGTATGATATTGTGTAAAAACTGCATTCAAGAAACTGATTTCGATGTAACATATTTGTATTGTAAACCATTATGTAATGATCGTGTGTAAACAGGATATTTTAGATTATCATTATTTGATAATCTACGTAAAGCTTTTTAAACCTTTATTTATGAAATAAAGGTTATGGTTTGTTTTAAAAATGAATGCAGTCTTTGAAAAACGTCTCATATAGAGGTCAAAACCTCGCAACGAAATCAATTAATATGGAACGTTTTTAATCAATAAGAACGGGACATTTCAGAAAAGTCATCCAAAAAAACTTCCATGCATTCTTATATCATGTCATGAAAAATCGCCATCTTGCACCTTTGAAAGGTTGCAGGGGCGTTGCAAAGTCCAAATGGCATGCGTTTGTAAGCAAAAGTACCATAAGGGCACATGAAGGTGGTTTTCTCTTGGTCCTCGGGTGCTATTGGAATTTGAAAATATCCAGAAAAACCATCAAGAAAACAATAGTAACTGTTCCCGGCCAATCTTTCCAACATTTTATCAATGAAAGGTAGGGGAAAGTGATCTTTTCTGGTGGCGTCATTTAATTTTCTATAATCAATACAAACACGCCATCCTGTTACAGTCCTAGTAGGAATAAGCTCATTTTTTTTCATTTGTGATGACAGTCATGCCACCCTTCTTAGGTACACATTGAACTGGGCTTACCCATGGACTATCAGAGATTGGATAAATTAAACCTGCATCTAGCAGTTTAATAATTTCTTTCTTAACAACATCTTGCATATTACGATTTAGTCTTCGTTGGCGTTGCACATACGTTTTATGACCTTCTTTCATAAGGATTTTATGTGTGCAATACGAAGGACTTATGCCTTTAATATCATGAATCTTCCATGCAATAGCTGGTTTATGAGCTTTTAGCACAGCAATAAGTTGAGATTTTTCATTTTTCGTAAGAGAAGACGATATTATTACAGGTAATTCAGATTCACCATGTAAATAAGCGTATTCTAAATGGTTTGGATGTGGTTTTAACTCTAATGTCGGTGGTTCTTCTATCGATGATTTATATCGATATCTGTCTTCTTCTTTTAACATTTGAATTTCTTCTGTTGTTGGTTCATATCCATTAGCCATGAGTGCGGCTAACATTTCAGCTTCATCAATTGGTTCAGTTCCTTCTCCTAAAGAACATTCTCCTGTTCCTTGTAATTCTGGAAATTCTTCTAATAATTCTGCATGTGAATCTATAGTTTGAATATAATAACATGTATCATCTGCAGATTGCGGTTGTTGCATGGCTCTATCAACAGAAAAGGTAACACTCTCGTCCTCTATACTTAGGGTCAGTTTCTTACTGAACACGTCTATTATTGCTTTAGCCGTGTTTAAAAATGGACTTCCTAATATAAGAGGAACTCGAGAATCTTCTTCCATGTCCAGAATAAAAAAGTCTACTAGAAATACTAAAGTACCAACTTTAACTAGCATGTTCTCCATTATCCCTCTAGGATATTTTACTGATTGATCGGCTAGTTGTATGCTTATTCGTGTTGGTTTCAATTCTCCAAGGTCTAGTTTAGCGTATAGTGAATACGGCATTAAATTTATACTAGCACCTAAGTCTGCCAATGCTTCTATTGAACTAAGACTACCCAGAAAACATGGAATTGTGAAACTTCCTGGATCTGAGAGTTTTTCTGGTATCTTATTCAACAGCACTGCAGAACAATTAGCATTCATAGTAACAGCCGAGAGTTCCTCCATTTTCTTTCTATTTGTGATTAGATCTTTCAGAAAGTTAGCATATCTAGGCATTCCTGAAATCACATCAATGAAAGGAAGATTTACATTTATTTGTTTAAACATATCCAAGAATTTGGATTGCTCGGCTTCAAGTCTTTCTTTTCTCATTTTACTTGGGTAAGGAAGCGGTGGTTGGTATGGTTTAATATAAGGCTTTGCTTTAACTGTGTTATCTTCATTAACCTTTTCAACTACCGGTTATGTTTCCTTATCTTGTTCAGGTTGTGGTGCCTGTGGAGTGGGAATAGATTCATCCGAAATTACAGGTATTTCAAGTGGTTTAAGTGTAATACCACTTCTCGTGGTAATGGCTTTAGCTGTTTCATTCCGGGGGTTAGCATTTGTATCGCTAGGTAGACTTCCCGGTTTTCTTTCACCTATTAACCTTGCTAGGTTGCTCACTTATTGTTCCAGATTTTGAATAGAAGCTTGTTAATTTCTAAATGCTTTAGCATTTTGTTCATTGGTTTGTTTCTGAGATGTGAAAAACTGCGTTTGAGATTCAACTAGCTTCGACATCATATCTTCTAAATTTGGCTTTTTATCATCGGTTTGTGGTGGTTTATTTTGAAAAATAGGTCTTTGCTGATTGTAAGTATTGTTGGAAACTTGTTGATTGCTAGGACCTTGTTGGTTGTTGTATGGAACATTTCGGTTATAATTCTGGTTTTGATTGTAATTTGGTCTAGGCGGTTGATAATTATTCTGATAATTATTTCCAGGTCTTTGGTTTATGTATGAAACATTCTCTCTTTATTCCATTGTTTGTTCAATACTGAGACAATCTTTTGTCAAATGTGGTCCTCCACACTGCTCACAACTAATTCGTATAGAGTGAATATCCTTAGTCATCTTTTCCATTCGTCTCTCGAAAGCATCTATCTTTGCTGACATGGAATCAAAGTCATGGCTAGAATAGGCTCTAGCTGCTTTAGATGTGAAATGTCCCGTTCTTATTGATTAAAAACGTTCCATATTAATTGATTTCGTTGCGAGGTTTTGACCTCTATATGAGACGTTTTTCAAAGACTGCATTCATTTTAAAACAAACCATAACCTTTATTTCATCAATAAAGGTTTAAAAAGCTTTACGTAGATTATCAAATAATGATAATCTAAAATATCATGTTTACACACGACCATTACATAATGGTTTACAATACAAATATGTTACAACAAAATAAGTTTCTTGAATGCAGTTTTTACACAATATCATACAAGCATGGACTCCAAATCTCGTCCTTATTTAAGTATGCAACAGCGGAAGCTCTTAATAATCACCTGAGAATAAACATGCTTAAAACGTCAACACAAATGTTGGTGAGTTATAGGTTTAACCTATATATATCAAATCATAATAATAGACCACAAGATTTCATATTTCAATACACATCCCATACATAGAGATAAAAATCATTCATATGGTGAACACCTGGTAACCGACATTAACAAGATGCATATATATAAGAATATCCCCATCATTCCGGGACACCCTTCGGATATGATATAAATTTCGAAGTACTAAAGCATCCGGTACTTTGGATGGGGTTTGTTAGGCCCAATAGGTCTATCTTTAGGATTCGCGTCAATTTGGGTGTCTGTTCCCTAATTCTTAGATTACCAGACTTAATAAAAAGGGGCATATTCGATTTCGATAATTCAACCATAGAATGTAGTTTCACGTACTTGTGTCTATTTTGTAAATCATTTATAAAACCTGCATGTATTCTCATCCCAAAAATATTAGATTTTAAAAGTGGGACTATAACTCACTTTCACAGATTTTTACTTCGTCGAGAAGTAAGACTTGGCCACTGGTTGATTCACGAACCTATAACAATATATACATATATATCAAAGTATGTTCAAAATATATTTACAACACTTTTAATATATTTTGATTTTTTAAGTTTATTAAGTCAGATGTCCTCGTTAGTAACCTACAACTAGTTGTCCACAGTTAGATGTACAGAAATAAATCGATAAATATTATCTTGAATCAATCTACGACCCAGTGTATACGTATCCCAGTATTGATCACAACTCAAACTATATATATTTTGGAATCAACCTCAACCCTGTATAGCTAACTCCAACATTCACATATAGAGTGTCTATGGTTGTTCCGAAATATATATAGATGTGTCGAAATGATAGGTCGAAACATTGTATACGTGTCTATGGTATCTCAAGATTACATAATATACAATACAAGTTGATTAAGTTATGGTTGGTATAGATTTGTTACCAATTTTCACGTAGCTAAAATGAGAAAAATTATCCAATCTTGTTTTACCCATAACTTCTTCATTTTAAATCCGTTTTGAGTGAATCAAATTGCTATGGTTTCATATTGAACTCTATTTTATGAATCTAAACAGAAAAAGTATAGGTTTATAGTCAGAAAAATAAGTTATAAGTTGTTTTTGTAAAGGTAGTCATTTCAGTCGAAAGAACGACGTCTAGATGACCATTTTAGAAAACATACTTCCACTTTGAGTTTAACCATAATTTTTGGATATAGTTTCATGTTCATAATAAAAATAATTTTCCCAGAATAACAACTTTTAAATTAAAGTTTATCATAGTTTTTAATTAACTAACCCAAAACAGCCCGCGGTGTTACTACGACGGCGTAAATCCGGTTTTACGGTGTTTTTCGTGTTTCCAGGTTTTAAATCATTAAGTTAGCATATCATATAGATATAGAACATGTGTTTAGTTGATTTTAAAAGTCAAGTTAGAAGGATTAACTTTTATTTGCGAACAAGTTTAGAATTAACTAAACTATGTTCTAGTGATTACAAGTTTAAACCTTCGAATAAGATAGCTTTATATGTATGAATCGAATGATGTTATGAACATCATTACTACCTCAAGTTCCTTGGATAAACCTACTAGAAATGAGAAAAATATATCTAGCTTTAAAGGATCCTTGGATGGCTTGAAAGTTCTTGAAGCAGAATCATGACATGAAAACAGTTCAAGTAAGATTTTCACTCGAAATAAGATTGTTATAGTTATAGAAATTGAATTAAAGTTTGAATATGATTATTACCTTGTATTATAAAGATAACCTACTGTAAGTAACAAAGGTTTCTTGATCTTGGATGATTACTTGGAATGGATTTAGAAAACTTGGAATTAAACTTGTAATCTTGGAAGTATTCTTGATTTTATGAAACTAGAACTTTTAGAATTTATGAAGAACACTTAGAACTTGAAGATAGAACTTGAGAGAGATCAATTAGATGAAGAAAATTGAAGAATGAAAGTGTTTGTAGGTGTTTTTGGTCGTTGGTGTATGGATTAGATATAAAGGATATGTAATTTTGTTTTCATGTAAATAAGTCATGAATGATTACTCATATTTTTGTAATTTTATGAGATATTTCATGCTAGTTGCCAAATGATGGTTCCCACATGTGTTAGGTGACTCACATGGGCTGCTAAGAGCTGATCATTGGAGTGTATATACCAATAGTACATACATCTAAAAGCTGTGTATTGTACGAGTACGAATACGGGTGCATACGAGTAGAATTGTTGATGAAACTGAACGAGGATGTAATTGTAAGCATTTTTGTTAAGTAGAAGTATTTTGATAAGTGTCTTGAAGTCTTTCAAAAGTGTATGAATACATATTAAAACACTACATGTATATACATTTTAACTGAGTCGTTAAGTCATCGTTAGTCGTTACATGTAAATGTTGTTTTGTAACCTTTAGGTTAACGATCTTGTTGAATGTTGTTAACCCATTGTTTATTATTACAAATGAGATGTTAAATTATTATATCATCATGATATTATGATATATAATATATCTTAGTATGATATATATACAGTTAAATGTCGTTACAACGATAATCGTTACATATATGTCTCGTTTCGAAATCATTAAGTTAGTAGTCTTATTTTTACATATGTATTTCATTGTTAATACACTTAATAATATATTAACTTATCATTTAACATAATTAACCAAGTGTATCAATATCTTAATATGATTCATATGTACCTAGTAAGACGTTGTTATAACGATAATCGTTATATATATCGTTTTCGAGTTTCTTAAATTAATAGTCTCATTTTTATGTATATAACTCATTGTTAAAATACCTAATGAGATACATACTTATAATAAAATCATGTTAACTATATATATAACCATATATATGTCATCGTATAGTTTTTACAAGTTTTAATGTTCGTGAATCACCGGTCAACTTGGGTGGTCAATTGTCTATATGAAACCTATTTCAATTAATCAAGTCTTAACAAGTTTGATTGCTTAATATGTTGGAAACACTTAATCATGTAAATAACAATTTCATTTAATATATATATATAAACATGGAAAAGTTCGGGTCACTACAAGATGATCTAACAATATCTTTTTCTTGATGCCACTCATGTGAGTGGGAAGTAGTGTTATCAATAATTTTGTAAGCTTCAGTTGCGGTTTTCTTCATAATGGAACCACCAGCTGCTATATCGATGTCTTTTCGTGTAGTGATGTCGCATTCTTGGTAGAATATTTGTACTATTTGATAAGTGTCTAAACCATGTTGCGGACATCCTCTCAATAACTTTCCAAATCTTGTCCATGCCTCATATAATGTTTCATTTGGCTTCTGCGTGAACGTAACTATTTCTCCTTGAAGTCTCACAGCTTTAGATGACGGAAAGAATTGTTTAAGAAAATTTTCAACTAAAACATCCCATGTATCAATCGCCCCTTCAGGTAACGATTCTAACCAATCTTTGGCTTCTCCCTTTAAAGTCCAGGGAAATAACATGAGATATATCTGTTCATCCTCAACTTCTCTAATTTTGAATATGGTACAAATCCTATTAAAGGTACGAAGATGTTCGTTTGGATCTTCCTTCGGCGCACCACTAAATTGGCATTGATTAGTTACCATGTGTAAGATTTGTCCTTTGATTTAATAATCTGGCGCATTAATGTCTGGTTGAGTAATTGTGTGACCTTGGCCAGTGTAGCGACCCGACAAAATCGTCATTGACGGCGCCGTTAACTTAAGTCCCGTTACGTGGTCATAGTCCCTAAATGAGACGCGTTTGACCAAAATTATGTCACATTCATTTGAAACATATAAAACTTAAAAAGTTTATTTTACCAAACGGTTCGACAACGAGTTTAAGTTTACAAAAGTTATAAAGTATAAATGAAATAACTTGCGACCTAATATAAGTTGAAAATCACAGTTGCTATAAATAGCGTAAGTATGTATGTATGCTTGACTCCAAGCAAGTAATCATAGTGTATGCTGAAGCATGTATCAAATAGACATTCATGAACCTGAGAAAACTTATAGAAAACTCTCAACGAAAAACGTTGGTGAGATCATAAGTGTAATTGTTAAAGTATGTTTTTGAATCACAAGGTTTAGTATCAAAGCGTATACATCTCTAAAGATGTGTTTGTATCAAAGCGTATACATCTCAAAAGATGTGTTTGTACTAAAGCGTATACATCTCAAAAGATGTTGTTTGTAAACCATAAGTTTTAGCATAAAGTGAATATCAAGTGTATACATCCCAAAAGATGTTGTCTGTATCATGAGCACCCAATTACCAAAACTTAACTGAATCTTACCTCTGCATAATAGTGTTAGAACCTACACTATACCCCGAAAATACGTTTCATCCGTCAGATGAGGGTTCGTCAAACCCGTATGGCCACACAACATAAGTTCACACTTACACCCTACAAGTGTAACTAATAATAATTGAACTTGAGGATTTTTGTTCTAACTCATAGGTATCTTTGATTTTGTATTCGTGTTCAAGTATCAAAGTATGAAATGTAGTGACCCGAACTTTTCCATGTTTATATATATTAATTGAGATTGATATTTACATGATTAAATGTTTCCAACATGTTAAGCAATCAAACTTGTTAAGACCTGATTAATTGAAATAGGTTTCATATAGACAATTGACCACCCAAGTTGACCGGTGATTCACGAACGTTAAAACTTGTAAAAACTATATGATAACATATATATGGTTATATATATAGTTAACATGATATTATGATAAGTAAACATATCATTAAGTATATTAACAATGAACTACATATGTAAAAACAAGACTACTAACTTAATGATTTTGAAACGAGACATATATGTAACGATTATCGTTGTAACGACATTTAATGTATATATATCATATTAAGAGATATTCGTACATCATAATATCATGATAATATAATAATTTAAAATCTCTTTTGATATTATAAACATTGGGTTAACAACATTTAACAAGATCGTTAACCTAAAGGTTTCAAAACAACATTTACATGTAACGACTAACGATGACTTAACGACTCAGTTAAAATGTATATACATGTAGTGTTTTAATATGTATTCATATACTTTTGAAAGACTTCAAGACACTTATCAAAATACTTCTACTTAACAAAAATGCTTACAATTACATCCTCGTTCAGTTTCATCAACAATTCTACTCGTATGCACCCGTATTCGTACTCGTACAATACACAGCTTTTAGATGTATGTACTATTGGTATATACACTCCAATGATTAGCTCTTAGCAGCCCATGTGAGTCACCTAACACATGTGGGAACCATCATTTGGCAACTAGCATGAAATATCTCATAAAATTACAAAAATATGAGTAATCATTCATGACTTATTTACATGAAAACAAAATTACATATCCTTTATATCTAATCCATACACCAACGACCAAAAACACCTACAAACACTTTAATTCTTCAATTTTCTTCATCTAATTGATCTCTCTCAAGTTCTATCTTCAAGTTCTAAGTGTTCTTCATAAATTCCAAAAGTTCTAGTTTCATAAAATCAAGAATACTTTCAAGTTTGCTAGCTCACTTCCAATCTTGTAAGGTGATCATCCAACCTCAAGAAATCTTTGTTTCTTATAGTAGGTTATCATTCTAATACAAGGTAATAATCATATTCAAACTTTGGTTCAATTTCTATAACTATAACAATCTTATTTCAAATGATGATCTTACTTGAACTTGTTTTCGTGTCGTGATTCTGCTTCAAGAACTTCGAGCCATCCAAGGATCCATTGAAGCTAGATCCATTTTTCTCTTTTCCAGTAGGTTTATCCAAGGAACTTAAGGTAGTAATGATGTTCATAACATCATTCAATTCATACATATAAAGCTATCTTATTCGAAGGGTTAAACTTGTAATCACTAGAACATAGTTTAGTTAATTCTAAACTTGTTCGCAAACAAAAGTTAATCCTTCTAACTTGACTTTTAAAATCAACTAAACACATGTTCTATATCTATATGATATGCTAACTTAATGATTTAAAACCTGGAAACACGAAAAACACCGTAAAACCAGATTTACGCCGTCGTAGTAACACGCGGGCTGTTTTGGGTTAGTTAATTAAAAACTATAATAAACTTTGATTTAAAAGTTGTTATTCTGAGAAAATGATTTTTATTATGAACATGAAACTATATCCAAAAATTATGGTTAAACTCAAAGTGGAAGTATGTTTTCTAAAATGGTCATCTAGACGTCGTTCTTTCGACTGAAATGACTACCTTTACAAAAATGACTTGTAACTTATTTTTCCAACTATAAACCTATACTTTTTCTGTTTAGATTCATAAAATAGAGTTCAATATGAAACCATAGCAATTTAATTCACTCAAAACGGATTTAAAATGAAGAAGTTATGGGTAAAACAAGATTGGATAATTTTTCTCATTTTAGCTACGTGAAAATTGGTAACAAATCTATTCCAACCATAACTTAATCAACTTGTATTGTATATTATGTAATCTTGAGATACCATAGACACGTATACAATGTTTCGACCTATCATGTCGACACATCTATATATATTTCGGAACAACCATAGACACTCTATATGTGAATGTTGGAGTTAGCTATACAGGGTTGAGGTTGATTCCAAAATATATATAGTTTGAGTTGTGATCAATACTGAGATACGTATACACTGGGTCGTGGATTGATTCAAGATAATATTTATCGATTTATTTCTGTACATCTAACTGTGGACAACTAGTTGTAGGTTACTAACGAGGACAGCTGACTTAATAAACTTAAAACATCAAAATATATTAAAAGTGTTGTAAATATATTTTGAACATACTTTGATATATATGTATATATTGTTATAGGTTCGTGAATCAACCAGTGGCCAAGTCTTACTTCCCGACGAAGTAAAAATCTGTGAAAGTGAGTTATAGTCCCACTTTTAAAATCTAATATTTTTGGGATGAGAATACATGCAGGTTTTATAAATGATTTACAAAATAGACACAAGTATGTGAAACTACATTCTATGGTTGAATTATCGAAATCGAATATGCCCCTTTTTATTAAGTCTGGTAATCTAAGAATTAGGGAACAAACACCCTAATTGACGCGAATCCTAAAGATAGATCTATCGGGCCCAACAAGCCCCATCCAAAGTACCAGATGCTTTAGTACTTCGAAATTTATATCATATCCGAAGGGTGTCCCGGAATGATGGGGATATTCTTATATATGCATCTTGTTAATATCGGTTACCAGGTGTCCACCATATGAATGATTTTTATCTCTATTTATGGGATGTGTATTGAAATATGAAATCTTGTGGTCTATTGTTACGATTTGATATATATAGGTTAAACCTATAACTCACCAACATTTTTGTTGACGTTTTAAGCATGTTTATTCTCAGGTGATTATTAAGAGCTTCCGCTGTCGCATACTTAAATAAGGACGAGATTTGGAGTCCATGCTTGTATGATATTGTGTAAAAACTGCATTCAAGAAACTTATTTTGTTGTAACATATTTGTATTGTAAACCATTATGTAATGGTCGTGTGTAAACAGGATATTTTAGATTATCATTATTTGATAATCTACGTAAAGCTTTTTAAACCTTTATTGATGAAATAAAGGTTATGGTTTGTTTTAAAATGGATGCAGTCTTTGAAAAACGTCTCATATAGAGGTCAAAACCTCGCAACGAAATCAATTAATATGGAACGTTTTTAATCAATAAGAACGGGACATTTCAGTTGGTATCCGAGCGTTGGTCTTAGAGAACCAGAATTTTGCATTAGTGTGTCTTATCGAGTTTGTTAGGATGCATTAGTGAGTCTGGATTTCGACCGAATTTACTTTAAAAATGATTGCTTAACAAATTTTGTTGGAAACTATATATTTTTAACATGTGAATATTATGTGATATATTAATCTCTTAACGTGTTTGATATTATGTGATAGATGTCTACCTCTAGAACAAGTCCCATTGACTCACCTAATAATAATGAAGAGTCAAATGTAAATTGGAATGATTCGTGAACTGATTCACAAGTTCCCGAAGAGGAACCGGAAGAAGAGTCGGAACCGGAAGAAGAATCGGAACCGGAAGAAGAATCAGAACCGGATGAAGAAATAGAACCGGTGGGGGAAATAATAAAATGGTTAAGTAAAAGAAAATCCTCAACCAACCGACCAAGGTTAATTATGGTCAATGGTGTTTCCGCCAAGGAAGCAAAATATTGGGAGGATTACCAATTCTCCGATGAATCGAATTCCGACGAGAATTCCGATGATGTTATAGAAATTACCCCAACTGAATTTAAAAAGGCAAAAGAAAATAATAAGGGAAAGGGCATAAAAATAGAGAAATCTAATTCCAACCCCGATGAACTTTATATGTATCGTCAACCCCCGAAGTCCTTAAGTTGTAACAATGACCCGGGAACCTCTAAACCACCAGGTTTTTCTAAACCAATGTGGAAAACGACGGCTCGTATTAGGGGAACATCATATATCCCTAGAAACTTGGCAAAACGAACCAAAACCGAAGAAGAAGAAACAAGCGAGTCGGAATAAGATAGTTGTATTCGTGTGGTGTAATAAATGTAATATAGTATGCTTATGCTTTATGATATATGTAAAAATTGCTTGTATTAATAAGTATTTTTTTTATGAATCTAACTCTTGTCTATTTTTACAGTATAAAAACACAAAATGGATAGACAACCCAATATTTTAAGAGACCTACCCGGAGACATGATTGATGAAATCTTGTCTAGAGTCGGTCAGAATTCTTCGGCACAACTATTTAAGGCGAGATCTGTTTGTAAGACATTCGAAGAACGTTCCAAGAATGTCTTGGTTTATAAGAGACTTTCATTTGAAAGATGGGGGATATCACATTGGGAAACCAATAAGTTACGATGTGTTTACTTTGACGCATATATTGCGGGGAACCCAAATGCTATTTTACGCAATGGGTTAAGAAATTATTTTGACTCAATATATCCGAATATTGGACTTCGTGATTTAGAAAAAGCGGCTAACATGTAACATAAAGAAGCATGTTATGCTTACGGATTAGTAATGTTCGCTTCTCACCAAAGTGAGAACAAGAACATCGGGCTACAACTATTAAACGAAACGTTCCCACAAGTGACGGAGTCGGTAATTGGGGTAAGAAATGAGGTTTTTAGATTGTTACGGGACTGTTGGACATTACGTAACCCTCGTCCCTTTGACGACGTTACAACACGCTGTCTTATCAACGGCCATAACGGTTATGTTCCACAAGACCAAGGATGGGAAGTAATCCTAGTAAAACCAGAATGCATGACTTGTTTCTGGACATATGAATTACGTGTCTTTATTGCCTTTGCTGAACGACTTGTGTACTAGCTAGAATTATCTTCACAACCATCTTGTATCAAATTTATTGTGTGCTATATTTCATGCTATATGTAAAATAAGCGGTATTGTAAGTTTGTAAAATATTGTGTAAAAGTTTGAACGCGAAATATTATTATAATCAGTTTTTCATATAGAATTGTAGTAGTTGAATTGTATATTAGCTACTAAGTATGAACTTAACGGGTAGGTACTACCCGAATTTAAACTTATAAAATGCTAATATGAAGAAAAAGCTTTTATAAATGAGTTCATATTATGCTACGAAATACTATTAACTACTCTTAATATTCTGTATGATTAACTTGTTCCATTTGATTATTTTGAAGGAAATGGCACCGACTACTCGACACACTGTGAATATGAATGAAGAAGAATTTCGTACTTTTCTAGCTTCAAACATAGCCGCAGTACAGGCTGCGCTACATACCAATAATAACCTTGGATCTAGCAGTACAGGAAATCGTGTAGGATGCACCTACAAAGAATTCACTGCCTGCAAACCTTTGGAATTTGATGGAACCGAAGGACCGATCGGATTGAAACGGTGGACCGAGAAGGTCGAATCGGTGTTTGCCATAAGTAAGTGTACTGAAGAGGACAAAGTGAAGTACGCTACGCATACCTTCACAGGTTCTGCGTTAACATGGTGGAATACCTATCTAGAGCAAGTGGGACAAGACGATGCGTACGCACTACCGTGGTCAGCATTCAAGCACTTGATGAATGAGAAGTACCGTCCCAGAACCGAGGTTAATAAGCTCAAGACAGAACTTAGAGGGTTACGAACCCAAGGATTTGATATTACCACGTACGAAAGACGATTCACAAAATTGTGCCTATTGTGTCCGGGAGCATTCGAAGATGAGGAAGAGAAGATCGACGCGTTTGTGAAAGGATTACCGGAAAGAATCCAAGAAGATATAAGTTCACACGAGCCCGCCTCCATACAACAGGCATGTAGAATGGCTCACAAACTAGTGAACCAGATTGAAGAAAGAATTAAAGAACAGACTGCTGAAGAGGCCAATGTGAAGCAAGTCAAAAGAAAGTGGGAGGAAAACGGTGATAAGAATCGCCAATACAACAACAACAGCAATTACAACAATAATCGCAATAATTATCCCAACAATCGCAACATCAATCGCAACTACAACAAACGGCCCAACAACAACAACAACAACAACAGCAACTACAACAATCATCCCAACAACAATAATAACCGCAACAACAACAACAACAATCAGAAGCAGCTATGCCAAAGGTGTGAAAAGTATCACTCGGGGTTCTGCACCAAATTTTGCAACAAGTGTAAAAGAAATGGTCATAGCGCGGCGAAGTGTGAGGTCTACGGACCAGGGGTTAATAGAACGAAAGGAACAAATGGTGTCGGAACGAGTAATGGCGGAGCAAGTAGTGTTGGAGCAAGTTATGCCAATGTAGTTTGTTATAAATGTGGAAAACCGGGCCACATTATTAGAAATTGCCCGAACCAGGAGAACACGAATGGACAAGGCCGCGGAAGAGTTTTCAATATTAATGCGGCAGAGGCACAGGAAGACCCGGAGCTTGTTACGGGTACGTTTCTTATTGACAATAAATCTGCTTACGTTTTATTTGATTCGGGTGCGGATAGAAGCTATATGAGTAGAGATTTTTGTGCTAAATTAAGTTGTCCATTGACGCCTTTGGATAGTAAATTTTTACTCGAATTAGCAAATGGTAAATTAATTTCAGCAGATAATATATGTCGGAATCGAGAAATTAAACTGGTTAGCGAAACATTTAAGATTGATTTGATACCAGTAGAGTTAGGGAGTTTTGATGTGATAATCGGGATGGACTGGTTGAAAGAAGTGAAAGCAGAGATCGTTTGTTACAAAAATGCAATTTGCATTATACGAGAAAAAGGAAAACCCTTAATGGTGTACGGAGAAAAGGGCAACACGAAGCTACATCTTATTAGTAATTTGAAGGCACAAAAACTAATAAGAAAAGGTTGCTATGCTGTTCTAGCACACGTCGAGAAAGTACAAACTGAAGAAAAGAGCATCTATGATGTTCCCGTCGCAAAGGAATTTCCCGATGTATTTCCGAAAGAATTACCGGGATTACCCCCACATCGATCCATTGAATTTCAAATAGGTCTTGTACCAGGAGCTGCACCAATAGCTCGTGCTCCTTACAGACTCGCACCCAGCGAGATGAAAGAACTGCAAAGCCAATTACAAGAACTTTTAGAGCGTGGTTTCATTCGACCAAGCACATCACCGTGGGGAGCTCCTGTTTTGTTTGTCAAGAAGAAAGATGGTACATTCAGGTTGTGTATCGACTACCGAGAGTTGAACAAACTTACCATCAAGAACCGCTACCCACTACCGAGAATCGACGACTTATTTGATCAACTACAAGGCTCGTCTGTTTATTCAAAGATTGACTTACGTTTCGGGTATCATCAAATGCGGGTGAAAGAAGATGATATTCCAAAGACTGCTTTCAGAACACGTTACGGTCATTACGAGTTTATGGTCATGCCGTTTGGTTTAACTAATGCACCAGCTGTGTTCATGGACCTTATGAACCGAGTGTGTGGACCATACCTTGACAAGTTTGTCATTGTCTTCATTGATGACATACTTATTTACTCAAAGAATGACCAAGAACACGGTGAACATTTGAGAAAGGTGTTAGAAGTATTGAGGAAGGAAGAATTGTACGCTAAGTTTTCAAAGTGTGCATTTTGGTTGGAAGAAGTTCAATTCCTCGGTCACATAGTGAACAAAGAAGGTATTAAGGTGGATCCGGCAAAGATAGAAACTGTTGAAAAGTGGGAAACCCCGAAAACTCCGAAACACATACGCCAGTTTTTAGGACTAGCTGGTTACTACAGAAGGTTCATCCAAGACTTTTCCAGAATAGCAAAACCCTTGACTGCATTAACGCATAAAGGGAAGAAATTTGAATGGAATGATGAACAAGAGAAAGCGTTTCAGTTATTGAAGAAAAAGCTAACTACGGCACCTATATTGTCATTGCCTGAAGGGAATGATGATTTTGTGATTTATTGTGACGCATCAAAGCAAGGTCTCGGTTGTGTATTAATGCAACGAACGAAGGTGATTGCTTATGCGTCTAGACAATTGAAGATTCACGAACAAAATTATACGACGCATGATTTGGAATTAGGCGCGGTTGTTTTTGCATTAAAGACTTGGAGGCACTACTTATATGGGGTCAAAAGTATTATATATACCGACCACAAAAGTCTTCAACACATATTTAATCAGAAACAACTGAATATGAGGCAGCGTAGGTGGATTGAATTATTGAATGATTACGACTTTGAGATTCGTTACCACCCGGGGAAGGCAAATGTGGTAGCCGATGCCTTGAGCAGGAAGGACAGAGAACCCATTCGAGTAAAATCTATGAATATAATGATTCATAATAACCTTACTACTCAAATAAAGGAGGCGCAACAAGGAGTTTTAAAAGAGGGAAATTTAAAGGATGAAATACCCAAAGGATCGGAGAAGCATCTTAATATTCGGGAAGACGGAACCCGGTATAGGGCTGAAAGGATTTGGGTACCAAAATTTGGAGATATGAGAGAAATGGTACTTAGAGAAGCTCATAAAACCAGATACTCAATACATCCTGGAACGGGGAAGATGTACAAGGATCTCAAGAAACATTTTTGGTGGCCGGGTATGAAAGCCGATGTTGCTAAATACGTAGGAGAATGTTTGACGTGTTCTAAGGTCAAAGCTGAGCATCAGAAACCATCGGGTCTACTTCAACAACCCGAAATCCCGGAATGGAAATGGGAAAACATTACCATGGATTTCATCACTAAATTGCCAAGGACTGCAAGTGGTTTTGATACTATTTGGGTAATAGTTGATCGTCTCACCAAATCAGCACACTTCCTGCCAATAAGAGAAGATGACAAGATGGAGAAGTTAGCACGACTGTATTTGAAGGAAGTCGTCTCCAGACATGGAATACCAATCTCTATTATCTCTGATAGGGATGGCAGATTTATTTCAAGATTCTGGCAGACATTACAGCAAGCATTAGGAACTCGTCTAGACATGAGTACTGCCTATCATCCACAAACTGATGGTCAGAGCGAAAGGATGATACAAACGCTTGAAGACATGCTACGAGCATGTGTTATTGATTTCGGAAACAGTTGGGATCGACATCTACCGTTAGCAGAATTTTCCTACAACAACAGCTACCATTCAAGCATTGAGATGGCGCCGTTTGAAGCACTTTATGGTAGAAAGTGCAGGTCTCCGATTTGTTGGAGTGAAGTGGGGGATAGACAGATTACGGGTTTGGAGATTATACAAGAAACTACCGAGAAGATCATCCAAATTCAACAACGGTTGAAAACCTCCCAAAGTCGACAAAAGAGCTACGCTGACATTAAAAGAAAAGATATAGAATTTGAAATTAGAGAGATGGTCATTCTTAAAGTTGCACCTTGGAAAGGCGTTGTTCGATTTGGTAAATGAGGGAAATTAAATCCAAGGTATATTGGATCATTCAAGATTATTGATCGTGTCGGACCAGTAGCTTACCGACTTGAGTTACCTCAACAACTCGCGGCTGTACATAACACTTTCCACGTCTCGAATTTGAAGAAATGTTTTGCTAAAGAAGATCTCACTATTCCGTTAGATGAAATCCAAATCAACGAAAAACTTCAATTCATCGAAGAACCCGTCGAAATAATGGATCGTGAGGTTAAAAGACTTAAGCAAAACAAGATACCAATTGTTAAGGTTCGATGGAATGCTCGTAGAGGACCCGAGTTCACCTGGGAGCGTGAAGATCAGATGAAGAGAAATACCCGCATCTATTTCCAGAAGATTCGTCAACACCTTCAACAGCTTAAAATTTCGGGACGAAATTTATTTAAAGGGTAGGTACTGTAGTGACCCGAACTTTTCCATGTTTATATATATTAATTGAGATTGATATTTACATGATTAAATGTTTCCAACATGTTAAGCAATCAAACTTGTTAAGACCTGATTAATTGAAATAGGTTTCATATAGACAATTGACCACCCAAGTTGACCGGTGATTCACGAACGTTAAAACTTGTAAAAACTATATGATGACATATATATGGTTATATATATAGTTAACATGATATTATGATAAGTAAACATATCATTAAGTATATTAACAATGAACTACATATGTAAAAACAAGACTACTAACTTAATGATTTTGAAACGAGACATATATGTAACGATTATCGTTGTAACGACATTTAATGTATATATATCATATTAAGAGATATTCGTACATCATAATATCATGATAATATAATAATTTAAAATCTCTTTTGATATTATAAACATTGGGTTAACAACATTTAACAAGATCGTTAACCTAAAGGTTTCAAAACAACATTTACATGTAACGACTAACGATGACTTAACGACTCAGTTAAAATGTATATACATGTAGTGTTTTAATATGTATTCATACACTTTTGAAAGACTTCAAGACACTTATCAAAATACTTCTACTTAACAAAAATGCTTACAATTACATCCTCGTTCAGTTTCATCAACAATTCTACTCGTATGCACCCGTATTCGTACTCGTACAATACACAGCTTTTAGATGTATGTACTATTGGTATATACACTCCAATGATCAGCTCTTAGCAGCCCATGTGAGTCACCTAACACATGTGGGAACCATCATTTGGCAACTAGCATGAAATATCTCATAAAATTACAAAAATATGAGTAATCATTCATGACTTATTTACATGAAAACAAAATTACATATCCTTTATATCTAATCCATACACCAACGACCAAAAACACCTACAAACACTTTCATTCTTCAATTTTCTTCATCTAATTGATCTCTCTCAAGTTCTATCTTCAAGTTCTAAGTGTTCTTCATAAATTCCAAAAGTTCTAGTTTCATAAAATCAAGAATACTTTCAAGTTTGCTAGCTCACTTCCAATCTTGTAAGGTGATCATCCAATCTCAAGAAATCTTTGTTTCTTACAGTAGGTTATCATTCTAATACAAGGTAATAATCATATTCAAACTTTGGTTCAATTTCTATAACTATAACAATCTTATTTCAAGTGATGATCTTACTTGAACTTGTTTTCGTGTCGTGATTCTGCTTCAAGAACTTCGAGCCATCCAAGGATCCATTGAAGCTAGATCCATTTTTCTCTTTTCCAGTAGGTTTATCCAAGGAACTTAAGGTAGTAATGATGTTCATAACATCATTCGATTCATACATATAAAGCTATCTTATTCGAAGGGTTAAACTTGTAATCACTAGAACATAGTTTAGTTAATTCTAAACTTGTTCGCAAACAAAAGTTAATCCTTCTAACTTGACTTTTAAAATCAACTAAACACATGTTCTATATCTATATGATATGCTAACTTAATGATTTAAAACCTGGAAACACGAAAAACACCGTAAAACCGGATTTACGCCGTCGTAGTAACACGCGGGCTGTTTTGGGTTAGTTAATTAAAAACTATAATAAACTTTGATTTAAAAGTTGTTATTCTGAGAAAATGATTTTTATTATGAACATGAAACTATATCCAAAAATTATGGTTAAACTCAAAGTGGAAGTATGTTTTCTAAAATGGTCATCTAGACGTCGTTCTTTCGACTGAAATGACTACCTTTACAAAAACGACTTGTA